>NC_080679.1:130230321-130855635 GCF_030445035.2 Dasypus novemcinctus | reverse complement strand
TTGAACTGCTCTGCACAAGCAGTGATATTCCTGGGATTTTTTTATTTTGAATATTGAAGGAGATCATTTCTGAGCATAGTAAAATAATCCATTTTCATCATAACAAGAAGAAAAAGACATTTACTATGTTCCAAAAAGTTTGTCAAATTTGACCATACTTAATAGATAAGTGATATGCAGAGTTATCACAGCTTTTCCAAACAGCAATCCATTAGGATTTGAACCTATGACCATGAAACTTCATTGCTCACAATTTTGCCTCCATGCCATGCTGCCTCCTTTCTGTAAAGTAAAATTTTTCTGTGAAGAATTTCACAATTCATGAGAAAATATTCACATACCATACTCTTCTAAGACAAAGGAAACTCACTATCTGATTTAAAAAGAACAGATGGATGTCCCCTTTGGGGATTCACAAGGAAGGGCTGAGAGCAAGTAAAACAAGCTAAACACATAAGAGACCTATTCATCAGCCAGGCCCTTCCCCAGAGACCATTGACTCTTACTCCTCTGGCTTCTGGACAGTTCATTCTTGGATTCCATTTGGTAATGAGAAAGCATAATATCCACCACCTGCACAAGGTTGGGAATGTTTACTTAATTTCCTCTACTCTGTATTAACATTTTCTATCTAACTGTCGACAATAAAGGGAAAGAGAAAACAATCTTGAACAGAAAATGTATTGGATTTTGTTCAAAACCAACTTCATGGATGTAGCCCAACACACCTGTCCATCAAGGCCCTACCTCTAATTTGTCTCACCCGTGACATCTTTCTTTGCCACTTCACCCTCCATGGTTCAGCTGAAATCAGAGATTTCTTGTTTCAATGACAATTGCTGCTTTTCAAACCAAGCCAAACTTAGTGCCTTTAAACAGGTGTCAGGGAATTTTCCAGGCAAGGGCCGGAGAGCATGTAATTCAGACTTGAAGGCTGTAGGGTTCTCAGCCACAATTGCTCAGAATTACCCTTGTAGTGCAGAAGTAGCCATAGGAAATACATAAACCAGTAGGTATGACAGTGTTCAAATAAAACTTTATTTACAAAGGCAGGGAGTGCACCTGATTGCCAAGCTTGGGCTCAAAACAATGAAGTATTATTTCTCACAACTTTCTGGGTAGTTCTCAGTATGAAATATTGCCTAGGACTGCATTAGTCTGGGAGCTTGACTGGGGCTGGGATATCCCAGAAGGCTTCACTCCATGTCTACTGGAATGGCTGGGGGCTTCCCAGTCCTTTCTCTCTCCATGTGGTTTCTCATCATTCAATAGTCTAGTCCATGAGACTTCACAAGGTAGTTGGCTCCCAAGAGCACAAAAGCGAACCCTGTCAAGGCCTCTGAAGGCCTAGATGTAGAATTGCCACAGAGTTAATTGGCCAATGCAAGTCATAACAGCAAGACAGCTCAGACTCGAAGGGAAATAAATTCTGTCTTTTCATGGTAAGAGCAGCATGCACAGCAGGCATGGAAGGAAGTGTGGGTGGCCATCTTGTCAGACAACTTATCATGGCAGCTATCACCATATCAATAATTTCACTAAAGTACATAGTACTATGTACCTAGTACAAGAACACAGAAGTTCATGGTCTAAAGGAAGAAAAATGGACCCACATGATATGTGGAAAGAATATTTTATCCCTCAAACATTTATTTTCCATAGCTGCCAGCTGCTCTTCTAGAATGTCAGGGATACAAATACAGAACAGATGCATCTCCCTTCTTGAGAACTACATAATGTTAGAGAAAGATCAGCCTGGAAAAAAATACTTCCAGCAATATAATAAATGCTACACTAGAAACTGGTAGAAGCAAAGAATGGTGGGAGCTTCCAAAAAGGATATTGCCTGGAGGTGTCAAGGGAGGCTTTGAGGAAGAGAGAACATGAAAACAAAATACTGGTTGGTCAGGGAGCTATAGAAGAGTTGCAGGGGAAGGGCTGGACAGGCCAGCAGAGCCAATAGGGCTTTCAGTGGGGTGGGAGAAGTCTAACATTTACTCTGTAGGCAACAGTGATCTGATGAAGGACTGGAGAAATGTAAGAATTTTTCAGGAACAGTGTAGAGAAAAAATTTGCCGAACAAGAAACTAGAGACAGGAAAATCTGTTAGAATGCTATTACAGTATTTCAGGCAAGAACTGATGAGGATTAGGGGTAAAAAGCACATTTCAACATTTTCTGTTAACGTTGCTACGTGAGAGGGAAAACTTTGACTTAAAGGGAACAATGCATGAAGAAGAGGGCTCAAAAAAATAATGAGTAGAAGGCATGTTGTCTTGTAGTAGAACTGCTTGAATAACATTTCATTCTGAGAGACTCTAAAGAATTAACCTGACCTTCAAGAATTGAATCCTTGTTAGTTTCAATAATGGACCTTTTACTGACAATTCATTCTTAACTGATAGACTGCTTTTTCTTTCCATGCCAGCAAGAATTCATATTGGTGCTAAATATAAAGTTTTTAAATATGCTTTAAAAACATTCTTTGTTTCTTCCTGAGTTATAAGAGTATTGCATATTCATTGTAGAAAATTTTCCAATGAGTGGAGCTAAAAGAGGGTAGTAAAAAAAGGGAAGGAGCAAGGGAAAGCAGTAAAACTGCCCCTTTCAGGCTATCTTACACATTCATGAAGTCCACTGCCACTTTTCTACAAATGTGTAAAGATTCTTTGTCCTACATTGACCAAAATTGGAAAAAGGCAAGAGGTAATATTAATTTTACTTCTTATACAAGTATCTGGTTGAGTGCTCAGAAGAAAACTAATTCAAGCAAGTTTCAAAAGACCATAGGTATTGTATGTTGAGATTGAAGTGTCTTTTGTTTCCTACTGTATTAGTTAGCCAAAGAAGAGCTCATACAAAACACCAGAAATCTGTTGGTTTTTATAAAGAGTATTTATTTGGGGTAAAAACTTATATTTACAAGGTCCTAAAGAGCCCAACTCAAGGTACCATAAAAGGTACTTTCTTACCCAGGTCAGTTGACACATGTTGAAGCAAGATGGCGGACCTGGTCTCTCCTTCCTTCTTCCTCTTCAGGCTCGGAGGCCTGGCTTCTTCTGATCTCAGCTGTAGGCTGGCATAGGCTTTGTTTCCTTCTGTGCTTTCTCAGCACAGCTACTCTGTTCTCTTTAGCTGTGAACTGACAGGCAAATGGTTTATCTCCCTTCCCAGGGCTGCAGGATCCAAGTTCTCTCCTCTGCCATGTCTATGGAGCTCTCTTTCTTCCTGTGCCTTCTCCCATGTGTCTTCTTGAGTGAGTGCCCATTTATATCTGCCCACCAAGTGGGGGGACCTAGCCTGAGTTACAGGCTACCGACATGATCGAACCAAAGCCCTAATCTTAACATAATTTAATCAAAGACATCTCCCTCGAACCTAAAATAATCAAAAAGTATCATACCCAGAGGCACAGACCAGTTTACAAATATAATCCATATCTCTTTTTGGAATTCATAAATTATATCAAACTAGTACATCAACTCTAAGAGATATTGAGCTAGCTCTTGTACACCTGTCCTCCCACTATCTCATGCACATGCACACTAACACAGATGTGTTTACACACACATACACCACACATGGACACAAACACAAGGCATGCCAACATACTTGCACACATGTGTAACACACATGCACCTGCACAAGTATGTGCACACATATGTATAAACACATGAATGCATGTGTACATATATACATATATACACATACACCTGAATTTACTCAAATACACATGCACACATGTACACAAATAAATGCATAGGCACATACACACACCACATACATATACACATATGTGTTCTCACACATATTCATATACACACACATCCATACATATTCTGACACACTCACAGTGCTGTTTCACATGGCAGAGCTTTTGCTGATGGGCAAGGTTCAATCCCCAGCCACATGTACCCTCCTAGCTCATCTTGGCCTGGCTAATTCCCACTCATCCTCCAGGACTTGGCTCAGACCTATGCATGCTGTGGAATCCATCCCCGTGGCCAGGACTCTAAACTTACCTCCAATCCAACAATGATGATTCTGTTTAAAATTATTTATTACTAATTTCTCTTCTCCATTCACCTGTGGTCTGCTGAGTAGCAGAGTCCTCGTTTTACTTATCATTATAGCTCCAGGAATTAACACAAAAACAGGCAAATAGTACAGGCTTGATAAATGGCTACTGAGCCGGGTGTGCTAGAATGAAAAGTAAAAATAGCAATAGTCCTAATAATGATAACATCTCATTTCCCACTTGCATGATACCTGCAAAGGGTAGGTGTGTTCGTTTAGAAGGACATCTAATGGGTAATTCTTTATATCCTAGGTGTGAACATTATACAACCTATAATTATCTGCCAGCTATTATCTAAATACATTACCACTGAATTCAATGTTTCCTCCACCTTTTACTTTTAACATGGTTTAGAGGTAACTTTTCCCTGTGAATTATTCATAATACATTTTAAATGGGTATATGATAATTGACCTTGCCTGCATGAAGCACCCATAATCTCACCCTGCAATAATTAACTCTCAGATATGGGCCATTATTTAAGGGTAATGACTTTTCATCAGTTTGGCCATATAATATCGCTTTACAAGTCCATTTGATTCCATATTTAACGGCTTTGCTTTGTACTTCCCTTCCCAAGGTATAACACTGGCTCCCCAACTGCACGCCCACAACGAGCTCAGCATAGCATTTCCAACCACACCAGGAGACTCTTGCCTCCCTCCTTGCGGTTAACTGTGTTACCTCTTTCATTAAGCCAGGAGTTTGGGAGTCATCCTAGACCTCTGGCCATTCTGCCGGCCTCACTGTCCTGCTCCCCCTGTTAAATACCTGTCCAGGCTTACTGAACTCTTTCCCTCAGATTCCTCCCCCTTCCGCTTTGTCCCTGAGCATGTCTCAAGGCAGAGCTCAACATCTCTGCCTTAGCCTGGGACTGCAGGCTCCTAACCATCTCCCCATCTCAGCCTCATCCCTCCAATACATTTGCTGCCAGCCTCTGCCAGAGAAAGCGCACACACAAGCCAGAGGCTATCACATCACTGCTTAAAGCACTCCAGTGTCCTAAACGCCCTCAGGATTCTGCTCCCTTGAAAACAGAAAAACTGCACCAACAATTCCAAAAGGAATTCATTGCCAAAGGCCCAATCATGATTGCACTTAAAGATAAATGCCAAGTAGAGAATTATTTGGTTGGAAACCAATATAGTGATAGTATGGGATTTGAGGTAGAGAATATGAGAACGATCCCGCTAAGGGCGTGTTACATAGACAACCATGCTGACTCCAATGCATACAAGGAAGTGTGGAATCCTGGGGAGACAGCATGCTTTCCATGAATATGGCAGGTTCATGTATTTGGCCTTGGTTTGGACTTGGTGCCAATGAAGTGTACTTGAACTAATTGCTCAATTTGTGAATAAACCTTTGGGTAAGTAAAGTCAACCTCAGAATAAGCAAACAGGGAAAAACTAACTTCCTAAGGAGCTAGTATGTCTCCCAATATTCTCATACTCTTGGTGTACATACATGGTTCCTAAGCACTACAAATGATTTTCCTGTATTCACTAAAATACAGAGTACATTCCCATAAGAGAAAGTATTCTCTAAAGAAAAAAAACAGAGCTTTTTTTACACAACAGCTCTTCCTGCCTACCACTTATGGCCTTCTTCACAGTTTTCATGCATAGGAAGTACCATCCTTTCTGAATATAGAAATTGCTTCCTGTGATTACTAACCACCGTTCACATCAATATCCTCTAATACCCGAGGGAGGAACTTAAGAAAAATGTAATTCTGGGTGAAAAGGAAACCCATGAGCCATAAAGAAACTTCCAGAGCAGTGTGTGTTTCAGGCATAAAAGAGAGATAATATGTAAAGGGTCCTGGACAGTGTTAAACATATCTAATGAGATGCTTAATAACTGTTCAGGAAAATCCAGTGGATAACATCTCCCACAGCTGTCTGGAGAAACTGCATGATCTGTAAATGAGAAGCTGTGTTTTCCAAAGTGGGTAGCACGTGGATCCCCTGTGCCACATCAACTGGGGTGCTTGTTAGAATGCATCACTTGGACCCATCATGCAGAAGAGTGGGGTGAGGGCATCTTAACAGGCACCCCGATCTTACGCACCACGGTTTGAGTGCTACTGATAGAAGGAGTCCTTTAGCTACCGCTACACCACTCTCTACCCTGGCACCAGTCGTGCAACTAGTCACATGGTGTGCTGGGATGAACAATGTTCCCCAAGTTCATGTCCACTCAAACCTTGCGCAGGTGACTTTATATGGAAGTAGGGTCTTTGCCCATGTTATCAGGATTAGGGTGGACACTGAACCCCAGGCAGTGTCATCTAATAAGGTGTCCTTATTAGAAGAGGGATATTGGGGTGCAGAGGCACACAGGCTCACACAGAGGGAAGATGGCCATGTAAGGACAAGAAGCAGACATTAGGGGTGCAGCTGTGTGCCCAGGGATGCCAAGGAGGCCGACAACCCCCAGAAACTAGGAAGAGGCAAGAAGGACTCTTCTTCAGAGACTTCAGAGGAAGAGTGGCCCATTTCAGACTTCTAGCCTCTAGCACTGGGAGAGCACACACTTTAGTTTCTGTACCCCACCCCGTAAGTGGTGGCTTGTTACGGCAGCCCTAGGGAAATAACTATACATGCCCAAACTAGAAAGAACGTAGCCACCTACTCCATCCACCTCTCGCCTATCAACTCCACTCTTGAAATGCAGAAGTGAAGAATAATTTGATCGATTGTTCAAATTTATCTCTTCATGATGTTTTTTGTTTGTTTTTTGTGTTTTTTTAGTATGGTACATTCATTGCACTTGATGAGTACATTTTGGAGCATTGCTACACAGCATGGGTTATAGTTTATGTTGTAGTTTACCGCTCCCAGGTCCATCCAGTGGGTTATGGCAGGATATATAATGTGCTGCATCTGTCCCTGCAATATCATTCAGGATACCTCCAAGTCCCGAAAATGCCCTAATATCACATCTCTTCTTTCCTCTCCCTGTGACCACTGTCTCCACATCAATGATACAATTTCTTCCATTGCCTGAGTCACAATAGTTCTATAGTAGAATACCAGTAAGTCAGCTCTAATCCATATTTTATTCTTCCATCCTGTGGACACTGGGATGGTGATGTCCACCCCACCTCTAAATCAAGAAGGGCTTAGATCCCACATAGCTGATGGATGCAATTCTCCTGCTTGCAGCTGTAGACTCTCTCATTTCCCTGGTGTGGTGGTTGACCATCCTCACCTTCCTGTGAGCTGACCTGGGCAAGTCCAACGAACCGGAGAGTAGGTGCTGCAACTCTGCAGAGGCTGAAGTTTTAGCACTGTGCTGTTCACTAAGGCCGGCAGTAGCCAAGTGTGTTTTTACAAATTTAAATTAAAATTAATGAATATTCAATAATATAAAAAAGTTGGCTCCTCATTCACCATAACCACAATTTAATTCTCCACCGCCAACACAGATGTGGCTAGTGACTCCGTTACTGAGAAGTGTAGCTACCGAACAGTTCCACCATTGCCATCAGTGCAACTGGACAGTGCTGATTTAGAGAAACGATTTGTCATTTTAAATAATTCATTTCAGACTTTCATCTAGGGAACCACAGATGGCAAATTATTTCTCGCAATTTAAAAGTGCTCGAAATTCCTATGTAGTTATACAAATTTTATCTGAGACTCGAAGCTCCATTGTTGCCCATATTCACTGTTGCAGCCCATCTAACTACTCCCAAATCACGTGGCCCTAAACAATGATTTTATTATTTCTTGCAATTCTAGGGGCTGCCTGGGTTTCCGCTGGCCAGTTCTCTATCTAGTCTCACCTGGAGTTTCTCAAGCAGCTGGGGTTGGAAAGTGCGGGTGGCGTCGCTCATGAGGCTGGCACAGTGGCAGGGACTGTTGGAAGGCAGGGCTTTTCCGGAACATGGGGACAGCTGGACCTCCCTCCCTCACTGCACCGAGTCCCAGGTCCCCTCCTCTGCGGGGCGTGGGGAGGGGGTCAAGTGGAAAAACATCTGCTACACCCACTAAATCACACTTCTCCAGAAAGTTTTTCCTTCCACTTCAGTTCATGGTGCTCTCGTTGCACGGCTCTAATTTGCGTCTAGCCTTCCTAACGGTCCCAATTCACATACCTGTTGTGTGGACCTCCAAGCCTTTAAAGTCTCCTTCTCCACCCTCACAAGCCCAAAATCTATATATTTCTGGAGGAAAGGTTTAGGTCCTAAATATCTAGAGTCTGTCCACCTCTCCCCCACCTGCCAGCACTTAGCTGCATGCTGTGCTTACATGAAGCCATCAATAAATAAAATATGGATTGGACTCGCCCTCGCCCAGGCATCACTGTCTCTGTTAAAAATTATGAACGTCCATCAATTGCTATGGGAGCTCTTCATGACATAAAAAAATGAAACAAAATAAAGAAAAAACATTTTGGAGATTTTTCCCAACTTCGCATTACAACACACTGCTTCACCAACCATCATGAGGTCTTTATAAATAATTACAGAAATGTCATAAATCTATGAAAAGTTAAATATAGCATAATATGTGAAAAAAAATGAAAACAGTACAGGGCAGCAATAGCAAAAATGACAACCCTTACAGGAATTGTACCATGAGGTTTCTGAGTTTCAGACTGCATTTTAGCTCCTCTGCCATTCTCTCCTTCTCACAGGAACACTCAGAAACACACACACGAGCTAAGTTCCAGGGCTGGTTGCCTCCACAGTCTTTAAAGGCATTCACCATATCAACAAACTTGCCAATGAAACAGCCTAGGTAATAAATTGCACTCCTTTTTGTCTTGTTGTTTTTTAACCTGCGGTTGTAAACTGTGCAATTTGCTCTCCCAAAAATCCAGATTCTAGTGATTCCGGATTGAACACCACAAAACTGCTTTTGTTGGCAGTAAAACTATTTTCACTGCTACCTCAAGTCATCATAAATACCAAACGTAACTATTTTTCTTTCAATGCAGAGAGGCTGGGGTACTCAGAATCATAACCTACCAGGAAAAATTTTATCAGCTGTTGTAGCCTTTGACACGCATATTTCTATAGGTGATTGAGATGATCTATGTGGGTACTCAGAAATAAAGCGTAAGCAGGAATGAGCCATTTTACAGTATTTATTCTGTACAGTCTCTGAAAGAGTGAGGAAAGCAAGATCTGAAGACAGGAAAATGGAAATAATGTGTCTTCTTTAATTTATATGAGAGGCTAAAGGGAAACGAACCCCTGCACTTTGACAGTTGGAATTAAAAGCATCTGAGGGGATTTTCATCCCAGCGCACGTTGTCTCTCAAGTAATCGCCATGTTGAGGATCAAGGGGCTTGATTAACCAATTTGAAGACTGTGGGCCTCAGAGGTTCTCTTGGAAAGTACTTGGATAGACTTTTAATCCCAAGGTGGGTGGAGCGGTGGAAGTGGAACTGAGCGCAAAGGAAGGAATCTGGCATTGGTTGAAGGCTGCTGTCTGCAAAGGGGGTCTTGTCTCCCCCACTGCCTAGCCCAGGAACCTTGAACAACTGACCTTTCAAACCTCAGTTTCCCCAAACGTAAGATACAGACAACAGTAGCTCCCTCCCTCTAGGTTCTTGCGGGGATTAAATGACATTAAGGCAGTGTACCTCTCCAGCACCCTGCCCAGTACATACTCAGGGTTCAATAAACCTTATCGATGATTAGCATAGGCATTAATTTTCTCATTTGATCATCCCATTAAAGCCCCTCACAAGGTGGTATTATTATCTCCACTTTACATCTAATGCAGTTAAGTCTCAAAGAAGGGGCCAGACAACTCCCCAAGGTCACAGCTATGAAACGGTCTATTTGAGGACAAAGTCCTTGCTTTTAGCCAGTGGGTTCAACCACCTTTGAGGAAGGCAACAATTTCCAGTCTGTGCAAGGCAAGTTAGTGTGGTCACACCCAGAGCACTTGAATAGGGTAAGGGGTATTAAAATTCCAACACAGCGAGTGTTCAATAAATACTCTTTGAGGAAATGAAGAAATGGTTAGTGGGGTTAGGCTCTGGCACTCACTGCTGCAGTATAAAGCTTTCACCACACACTTAGCGACCGGGATGGCCAGCTCCGGTGTGACAGGCGGGGCGCTGACCCCTGGTGAGCAGTGCCGAGAGGCTGGGAGGACCGCACATTAATAGCAGCTTGCTGGCTTCTTTGAGTGGCCACAACTCTCTGCCACAGCCCGACAGTTCCTGTCGTTTCAGGGAGCGTCTGTTTACACGGTTAGCTTTGCTTCCTTCCCCCAACCGAGATTCTAAATGATGGCACTGGGTCTAATGGCCTGTTACACTTTGCTAATTTACCTATTAATTTTGCAAATGGTCTGTTTCACGGAAGATAAACCTTACCCCTTGGAACATGGCATTCTTCAGTGCAAGCTGGCTAGAAGGATTCTCAGGCCTCGTGCACAGAAAGCAAATGAATTGTCCAAGGTGGGATTCAGGACTTACTACCTCCCCAGTGGCCTCATTGCTGATAAAGCGATTACTCAGTCAATAAGGTCCGGTGATTAGTCAATCAGTAAATGTTAGTTGCCGAACATTTTGGAGGATCGTCTGGAGGGCTATTTTTTGGTTTCCGTTCCTGTCATGAAAACCTAAATGCAGTACTCATATAAGCTAGTTTGTCTAAAATTCAGTAGGGGAGAGAATTTACAAGCAACAAAGCTGCAATTATTCCCTTGCTTCTGGTGATTAAAAGAACAGAAAAATAAACTTTAGTAAAATTGGTGGAAAATATTTCCCCGGCTCCCTTGCTTAAAGAGCTCACAATGGACCAGCTAAGCCTTTAAACTGCCCTTCAGGACCCTGGAAGAGGGGGCACCACAGCTCCTCCAGTGTGTCCTCCTCACAGGTCAGCCCTGCTCTTTGCACAGGGGTTCCAGAAAATTTAGATAAACCAAAAGAAAAACCCAGATCATCGATTTTAGGTTTTGGAAATAGCTGATTTTACCCTAGGAAAGTGTTCCCAAGTTAAAATACTCCTCATGTACACACACCACCATCATCCACGACAAAAACAACCACACCCACAAAGTCTGGTTACATAGCTAGGAGCGTTTTACCAAGGTCACTGTAGTTTCAGTGCAAGTAAATATTTAGAGAATGATTGAAACAATTTGTTTCATTAAAGACCTCAAAAGCTTGTAGCCAGTTTGTTCTCATTAGTTAGCCAATGTCATTTTTTTGTAGCTAGCAAGAAGGTGCAATTCATTCCAACCCAGCCTCTACTCCACAAATTCAAAATGATAAAATCAGCACTTCTTCCGCAATGGCAGCGCAAGGACCTCGGTGAACCGACGTTCTCTCTGCAACAACGAAATTGCCAGCAAGACAACTACCATCGACCATTTCACAACTCTGGCAATTAACCAAAGCCACAGAATGAACTGCAGATCAACTCTCCAAGAGAAACTGCCGAAACTCTGTAAAATGACAAGGAGTGTGATGTTCCCATTGCCCTACCCCTCCCTCCACAGGTAGGTGGTCTCGAAGCCCGGAGCCCACAGCCTTGCAGACACTCAGTTCAGCTGGCACCTTCTGGAACTTCCTTAAATCTGCCCTCCTCAGACCACGAGCCACATTCTGCCCTAACTTGGGATTCCCTGGTAGGTCTCTTCTCAGAGTGTGCAGACTATTTGCTTAAACTCACAGGTCAACTGGGGTGGAGATGGGGCTCCTAATTCCAGGCATTACCCAAACATCTCAGCTGACTGGGGCTGGGGCAAACAAGAACATGGCTGCAAATTTAAAAGGAAATCCAGAGAACTAGAGAATCGTAGGGAACTTTGAAAAGCTCGGGCATCTACCTGGGGAACTCAAAGGCTGTGCTCAAGTGCAAGTATATGCACGTCCCAGATGACCTGGGAAAGGAGAGAGCAACAGGTAGTCACCTCCGGCTGGCCTGGAGGCAGTAAGGAAAAGCTAAGGCTGCTTTCTTTGTAAATTGCCTGAGGTTCAAAGGCATGCCTGCTCACAGAGCTCCCCTTGCCCAGGGGAAAGACCTACAGACAAGGCAAGGGTATCTTATTTTGGGGTGACTACTAAATTATGTAAGACCCCTAGGAATCCAGATTTAAATTTAAACTAGAACTTGAAAAAAAAAAAGTAGGTAGAGAAATTATATGCTAAGTACTTCAAAGAAAGAAAGCCACTAATCACATAAGGACCAACAAGACCCCACAAAAACAAAAATCAAAAGGGAGGGAGGGAAGGAAGTAAGGGAGGGAGGGAGGGAGGGAGGGAGGAAGGAAGAAAGGAAGGAAGGAAGGAAGGAAGGAAGGAAGGAAGGAAGGAAGGAAGGAAGGAAGGAAGGAAGGAAGGAAGGAAAAAATAAGAAGTAACAACAAACTTTGGGGAGTGGAGAAATCAGATACTAGAGTAATTATACTATCTAAAATATGGAGTTTTGAGCAAAAAAAGGTGAGACACACAAAAAAAGTGGGAAGTTTATCATGTACACAGGAAAAATAAAAGCAACCAACAGAAAATGCTCCTTAACAGGCCTAGATTTGGGAGTTAGCAGACATGAAGCTCAGGACCAGCATGACAGTTCATATAGAGGGAGTTCTGTTTCATGGTGTTGAAAATGTTATAAAGTTAGATTATGGTGATGTTTGCAACTCTATGAATATACTAAAAACAACTGACATTTAAACTTTGAATGGCTGAATTTTAAAACGTTTTAAATATATCTCAATAAAGTCTTAAAGAGTCAGACAACATGGAATTGAAACCTCTCCTTCTCTCTTCACAACGACATGATTCTGGAAAAGTGGCTGAGTTTCTCTGTGCCTTTCTTGATTCTCTATAAAATCAGAAAAATCATTTGTGTGATGATTAAATTTATACAATGCCAATAGTATTCAATAAATGGATGCTGCTTTTATTGTCTGGGGAGTTACTTTAGTGTGAATACAAGTGGGCCCAAAAGATGAAACTTACTGGGAATCTGAACACGTACCCTCATACCTGTGGGTTTAAAGAACCGTAAGTTAACTGAAATACTAGGAAAGCCACCCGAGAGCCAGAAAAGGAAAATGTAACACACAGATACACTGGCATAGTTTTATGATGTTGCATGACAACCATCCTCATTAGGAACTGTGAATTTCTTAATTCAGATCGATTCACCTTCATCATCCATATCTGTCATCACCCCTGCTTCAAGCCCCAAATTAAATCCATTATGGGAGCGCATTCTGAGCAAGGGCTCATCGTTTAAGACGATGCAGCAATGTGAGACTGGGTCCTAAGTCTAAGACAAGAGTTACTTTTATGAATAAGCTCAATAATGCTAGTCAAAGCTCCCATGTATAGTATTGTGTGAAAGGCTTACGAGCAGATGAAATCCATCTCAGAGACCAAGCTGTGAGTGGCCTCTCAGGAAGGTTTTCTTTCACTTCCACAGCACCCCCATTTTACAGATGAGGAAACTGAGGTTCAGAGAAGCTGTAAAATTGATGCATGTAATTCGTGATATGGAGGTGATGCTCCTTATGTCCACATTTTTTGAGTGCAAAATTGGGTCACATGGTCTCAATATATGTATTTTAAATCAAGAGTGTGCCGGAAAATCACAGAATGTGCGATTCTAGACCTATACTTAGTTTACCCCCAGGAAGTTGGCAGAAGCTTATCGCTTGGTGGTTGTGATTACGCTGTTAATTCCACCATTGAGGAAAGACAACTGAAGTCTAGAGTAGGTGTGGAAGGGACATAGAACCCCATCCTCTGTGACAGGCTGCACTCCCCGTGCTCAGGTGCTTGGAGCCTCCTGGGGCCAGGCTCGGGGCCAGGCGTGGAGAATCCCACAGCAGACTTTCAGACACAGGGCTCTGCCTCATGGAGCTGAAGTCTGGAAATGGGCACGCCTCCGTATGGACATTGTATCTGTTGGTCAAAGCAGATGCCCGCTACCAGCCTCAGGGAAGCATCTTGTGCCTGCCCTGGGAACAGCAGCCCCAGGCACGCAGCGCACTCCGCAGAGACCAGCGCCTCCACTGCAAGCACAGCTCCCACCCAGGCAGTGCACGGGCGGCGGGGGCTCACACAGAGAAGAGGCACGGAAAGCCCGCTCCCCTCGTGGGTCTCCAGCTGCGGCTGGGGCAGGGAGACGGTTTATGCCCACCTCGTGTTTGTGTCCTGGTGGGAGATCCTTACTGCCTGAGGCCAGGGGCAGACGGAGTCGCAGGGCGGCCAGGTGCCATGAAACACGCATCCTCCGTGTGGGACCGTGTGCGTGTGCTCAGGCTAAAGAGGAAGGTACGAATGGGCAGGCCGCCACTGCCACGGGACGCGCTGAATGCCAAGACGGCCCTGCCACGGCAGCCAGGCTGTCCGCAGAGCCGAGCGAGCACCCCCCATCCCGAGCGCAGGGTGCATCTGTGCGTCCCAGGGGAAGGCAGCGCACCGCGTTGAGCATCCCCGAGATCATGGGGGAAAAACGTGCTGAAGAAATATAAAGTGGGAAAGCGGCCTAGAGATGGCTGGGGGCAGGCAGGGCTGCATTTTCAAATGGGGCGATGAGGGAAGGCCTTGCCGAGGAGGCTACATTGAGACAATGGACTGAAAGAGGAAAAGGAGCAAGGCATGCGTCTCTTGGAAAAGAGATTTTCAGGCAGGGGAATCACACCTGCAAAAGCTTTGGGGTGAGAGTTGGCCTGGCGGGGCCGAGGGAGGCAGGTCAGTGGAGGGAATGAGGGAAGGCAGTTGGGACCTGGTGGAGAACGTGGTGGTGACACCCTGCCTGGAAACCCCTGCTGCTAAGAACAAAGCTGGAAAGTCCCTGCCTAGACCTGGCCACAAGGTCCAACCTGGAACTTCTTCCAGGGCCAAGGGGAAGCCCTGGATAACGCCAAACCAAAGGCCTCATTATCCGTCCCCTGAGAGCTAACAGGTGGAGCAACCAATGAGAACAGCAAAGAGCTGGGGCTCCTCCCAGCTTTAGGAAAAGGGAGGAGGAAAGGTTTAAGAAGGCCCAACCTGGGGCTCCACGTGCACGTCCCACCCTGCAGCTCACCCGCGTGCACGTCCCACCCTGCAGCTCACCCGCGTGCACGTCCCACCCTGCAGCTCACCCGCGTGCACGTCCCACCCTGCAGCTCACCCGCGTGCACGTCCCACCCTGCAGCTCACCCGCGTGCACGTCCCACCCTGCAGCTCACCCGCGTGCACGTCTCACCCTGCAGCTCACCCGCGTCTAGAGTTGTGCACTGTTTTATTTTTTCTTGCTTCTTAATAAACTCTTTACTCCTTTGCTTACCCTATGGCGTGTCCTTAAATTCTTTTATATGACATAGCCAAGAACCTAGAAGCCAGAATCGAGAGCGTTCTGCTAACTCAAGGAACTCCAAGAAGTCTAGAGTGATTGAGTTTTGAGGAAGGGAGGATGATGAGGCCAGAGAGTTCTAGTGGGTTTGGAAGGTGGCAGGCCTGGGACACCACTGGTTTTACTTAAGTCAGATGGGCAGTGCAATTCTGACCTAGCTCCCCTGAGCTGATTCCAGCTTCACAGTTCAAGAGCAAGTCCCCACAAACTTCCCTCCCTTAAGAACCTAGCCACACCCCACATTTGGGGATTCCCAGGGCCACCTGCCCTTCAAGTCAATTGGCTACATCTTCAGGCATTCCCACCACTTCCCCAGGTTTGATAATTCTCCAGAAAGACTCACAGAACTCAACAGAAACTACACCTCTGATGACAGTTGCATTATAGCAGAATGGGCTATTAATCAGGAAAAGCCCAAAGAAGAGACACAGAGGATTTCCAATGCAAAGCTTCCATTCCTCTCCCCATGGAGTCAGAAAGCATTGCCTTCCTGGTGCACAGGTACGCATCACCAATCAGGGAATCTCACTTGAGCGTCAGCATCCACAGTCTTTATTGGGAATATGACATTGGTGTTTTGGATTGATTGGTTGATTGAATTAGGGCCCATGGAGGTGAACTCAATCTTCAGTCCCACTCCCACCCCCCCTGGTTCTGACCAAGAGGTCAAGCCAGCCCTCCAATCACGTGGATGGTCTCTCTGGCAAGGCCAACACCCCCCACTTACTGCCACCTCATTTACCTCCCTCAAGTCACCTCATTCACACAATCTACCAATTGTAGTCTGTAGGTCCAACATGGGCAAAAATGACAATCCTGTCTCTTGAAAAAGGCCTAGGAAGTATCTACCCATCAGGAGGCAGGACAATGCCAAATCCCTTTTTGGACTTCTGGGAGTCATATGATTCTAGGAGGCATTGGATTGTGTTCTGGGAAGACACATCTTGTTGGCTTCTATGTTAATAGTAACTGGAGGGGCCTGGAGCAGAGGTGGGGAGGGAGTGGGGAAGAAACAGTGAAAACCATTTAGGAAGCAGTCATAATGACCCAAATGAAAGATGGTGTGACTTGAACCTGGACAGTGGCAGAGGGTGTGGTGAGAGTGATCAAATTCTGGATACATTTTCACAGTAGCCAACAGGGTCAGTACCCTGTGCATGAATTAAAAGAGAGAGAGGGAAGTGGACGTGGCTCAACTGATAGAGCGTCCACCTACCATATAGGAGGTCCAGGGTTCAAACCCAGGGCCTCCTGGTCTGTGTGGTAAGCTGGCTTATGCACAGAGTAGCCGCACACAAGGAGTGCCCTGCCATGCAGGGGTGTCTCCCGTGTAGGGGAGCCCCACGCACAAGGAGTGCGTCCCTCAAGAAGAGCCATCCTGCATGAAAAAAGTGCAGCCCACCCAGGAGTGGCGCTACACACACAGAGAGCTGACACAGCAAGATGACACAACAAAAAGAAACACAGATTCCCAGTGCTGCTGAGAATGCAAGCAGACACAGAAGAACACACAGTGAATGGACACAAGAGAGCAGAAAATGGGAGGGGGGACGGTTCAGAAGGGGAAGAGAAATAAAATAAAATAAATCTTAAAAATAAATAAATAAAAGAGAGAGAGAGAGAATTCAAGGATAATTTCAATGTTTTTAGTCTTAGGAAGAGGAAGCATAAGTTGCTATTTACAAAGATTGGAGAGAAGGCTGGAGAAGCAAACTTAGGGGAAGATTAGGAAGCTGTTTTTGGCTATTGTAAGACCAGTAGGTAGGGGCATCTACAAATCCTGAGTTCCACAGAGTCTAGGCTGGAGATCTAAATTAGAGTCCCCTGCACATGACTGAATGACAACCCAGAAGAGAAATGAAAAGGTAAAGCAAGCCAAAGACTGGGCCCCACCCAGGCCACCTGCTCATTGTGAGCATGAGGAGAAAGTCAACAAAGAGAGAGAATGCATAGCCAGGGAGGGAGGGGCAACCTGGAAATCTTGGTGTCCTCAAATCAAGTAAAGCATGGACTTCACAGAGGAGAAATTGATAACTGTGTCAAATGCTGTTAAATCAAGAGAGCATCACTGAGCATTGCTGTGGGATTAGATAGTGGAGAGTTCATCGGTGATTTAGAAGAAAAGGTTGCCGGAAACTGTGTGTTTAAAACAAATCACTTAGTATGTTCTCAAAGCTGGTCTAGGAATTGAATGTAATAATGATTACCGTTTGCATGACAGCTCTAGTTATGCAAAAAATATAACAAGAAAAGCAGATAAATAATAGAATGAAAATATGAGCCAGCCTAAAAGAGGGCAGAGAGAACCAGAGTAAGCATCTCAGAAGGACAGGTGTGGGAAAGAACGAAGTTTTACCAGGTAGCATTCCAGCAGTATCATGCCTCTAACTGTGCCCCCAAAAATGACATGTTCAAGACTTAAACCAAATTCTTTTCACTGTGGACACTCTTGATGCCAGAGGATTTTCTGGCTAATGCATGCTTCAAGTCATACGTCTGAGTCCCTGATGCTAGTATAAATGAAAGCATGCAAAGAGAACCTGATTCCAGGCAGTGTAAGAAGGTCAGGGAATTCTAGGAAACATCACAATCAATCCCTTACTTTTAATCTCTAGGAAGTTCACTTTCTACTGCCATGCCCTTTCATTTCCAGGATGCAGAAAGCATTCACAATCCATCATTGGGTGGGTGACCGTTCTGTCCCGTTGTCTGCATCAGAGCTTTCTTGAACGCCCCCCATCCATTGGGTCTCTCCTCCAATGGAATGGCTTTGATCAGTAAAGCAAACTTGTCTCAAGGATGCTGAGCTTAGCAATGGGGAAACGAAAAAGAGACAAGGAAGTACAATTATCACATTTTCTCCTTCATCCACACAGGTGTCATTGTTACCATTAGATTTTCATTAAGTGGTGCAGGAAGAAAAAACAGGGAAGAGTGAATAGACAGGGAAATGGCTACTACTTGAAAAATGAAGCCACGGGGAGCTCTTTCCACGCACTATTAATGTTAATGTCGTGGAATTGTTCCATCCTCTTAATTAGGCTCTTAATTCTCAACCTTTAGGTAAACTGTATATTCAGGCACGATGGAGGATGAGAACTGAAATGAGCATTGCCCTGAGGCAGGAAAGAGCACACCCACCCAGGGCCCTGGACAGGCGAGGCAGTTTGCTTACCTTGACCAGAATGACACCTTGGGACAGGGGCCACCAAGCCCGTTTCTCTACCTGGACACTGCTGTTCAGTCACAGAGCTGCCTTCCTACCCGAGACCTGTTATCCCACCAACCGCACAGAATTCGGTGGCTCCAGGGCATTCACATGCAGGCTAAAGAAACCTCTGAGTCATAGAGCGAGCACCCTCTATCCAGTCAGCAGGAGGTCAGGGGACTTTTTTGGTGTCAATCAATCAGCACTATAAGGTTCTTACCCAGACCCTAAGAAGATGCCTGCAAATTGCCTGCTGTTCTCGACCGCATCAGACCATCCTTCCTTCTACTTCCCTTCATTCACTTCCGGGTTAATCCTTCTCAGCGGCCATGGTGCTCAAACTCTCCATAATGTCAAGGAAGCTCCACCTATTCTCACTGCCTGCTCGCTTTACCTGTTTCCCCCATTTTATTCAGAAAGCATCTCACGCTGCCTTAAAACGTGTCGTTTCTCATGCAGTGATAATCTCCCTTCGGTTCTTTGATGTAGCTCATGTGCCACCACTTTGACACATTCGGAAGTCTTAACAGATCAAAACTGCTGAGTGTTGTTGGGGGGGGGGGGGGAGAGGGGGGGTGGGGGGGTGGGGTTGAATGGGACCTCACATATATATTTTTAATGTAATATTATTACAAAGTCAATAAAAAAAAAAATTTAAAAATAAATAAAAAAAAAAAAAAAAAAAAAAAACTGCTCTCCCAGTCATAAAATGGGCCACAGCAAAGTACCCCAAGTTGCCGGAATGCAGCCCTAGCAGGGTGACTGAGGAGGGCTCCTGCCTGGGGGCACAGGTCTGGCCACGTTGGCCAAGACTGCCCACACTGACCCTCTGCCCTGCCTACTCTCCCAGTGCCAGAGCGAGTGCACTACCCCCACAGGGTGAGGGAACTGTGACAGCGGTGCCTGCCCTGTCCCGTTTTCTACAAACATCCCGAAGAAGACTAGACTTCAGAGATGAGATGTTTGTGTGAATCAAAAACATGGATCGTTTAGCTACACACCAACACAGGCATACAGAGACCATTTTTATCCACATATATTTCTGCTTTGTGACCAATTACAAAATTAATTCTTAAATTTGCTTTTGGTACCTTTAAAAAGAAAAAGAAATAAAATAATACCCTCTAAACATTAGTTCTCCAGTTGATATTGACATTAGCAGGAACTAACACAGAAACTATAGGATTAACCAAATAGTAAAGCAAATTTGGGCGTTAGCCAAACATTTGACTTCGGCTAAAACTAAATTTGGGGGCTTAAATATTCATAGTTACACAAAGATCAGTGAAGACTTCCAGGTTAAAAATACCATCCAGTACTTTAGAAGGCTGTGTTATCTGTCTTTGGTCTGCCTCATGTCAAAAAGTGATATACCCACCTTTTAGCAGAGGAGATGAGAAGGGAAAAGCAATATTGCAAACACGTCTTTTTATTTAAATTCTTTTCGGGGGTATAACATTTTTTCCTGCTCTCTTTTTTTTTTTTTTCCCACTGTGTAATGGGCCTTGGGGCTACTCATCTATGATTTCTCTCTTCACTTTCCAGGTACATGGTAGGGTCGTCCTTCCTGGTCCCCCTGAGGAGGCATGTGTTTCCTTGTGGGCAAAGAGGTGCGCGGAAAAGTGACAGGTGTCACTTCCATGCTGCAGCATTTATCTGCTGGTTTCAGGTCCATGAGAGCTTTCCATGTTGTCTTCAAGGTAGCCAGTAACACTTGAAGGACAATCTGTTCCATTGCCCTACATCCTAGAGGAAGAAGGCATGGAGCAGAGCTGAGAAATAAAATGTCCTTGTTCTGTACCTTTGAAATCTTGGCATTTTTGCTGATGACACTGAATGTAGCATCATTTAGCCTATCCCGCTATTGGGTTTTTTTTTTGTTTTTTTTTTTACTTTGTAATAATATTACATTAAAAAATATATATATATATGAGGTCCCATTCAACCCCACCACCACCACCCCATCTCTCCCCCCCCAGCAAGACTCATTCCCATCATCATGACACATCCATTGCATTTGGTAAGTACATCTTTGGGCACTTCTGCACCTCATGGTCAATGGTCCACATCATGGCCCATACTCTCCCCCATTCCATCCAGTGGGCCCTGTGAGGATTTACAATGTCCGGTGACTGCCCCTGAAGCACCATCCAGGGCAGCTCCATGTCCCAAAGACGCCTCCACTTCTCATCTCCTCCCGCCTTTCCCCATACCCATTAGCCACCATGTCCACTTTTCCCAATCCAATGCCACCTTTTCTATGTGGACACTGGATTGGTTGTGTCCATTGCACCTCTATGTCAAGAGGAGGCTCAGATTCCACATGGATGCTGGATGCAATCCTCCCACTTTCAGTTGTAATCACTCTAGGCTCGATGGTGTGGTGGTTGTCCCTCTTCAACTCCATCTTAGCTGAGTGTGGTGAGTCCAATGAATCAGACTGTAGGTGCTGGAGTCTGCTGAGGCTCAGGACCTGGCCATCACACTGTCAGTCCAGAGATTCAAATCCCCCAAATATATACCAAACCCCAAAACCAACTGCACCTCCAGCACATTAGCATGAAAGTCCCATGAAGAGAGATCCCATCTGAGTCCAGATTCATCACACATAAACACCATTTCCAAAGAGGGGCCATCTGACCTGGTAGTTAACCCCATCGGCCATGACCATAACTCCCATGGGTCTCTTTAGCCCTCAAAGGAACCAATACCTGAGGGTTGTATCTGCTCTATCTGTCTCTCATACCCTGCTCAGTTGTGCACAAGGGCAATCCTTCTGACAGCCTCCAGACTCTTTTTTAGAGACTTGTAGCCATATAAACTCATTTCTCCTTTCCATTTCCCCCTTACATTAGGTCAAACAGCATTTTAAAGTCATGTTATTTTATGTAGACAGGGATATTCTGCTGATCCGCATTGAACCTTCCGTATAAGGTCATTTTCCAGTTGCATCATCAGTTGGTAGTTGATAGTGGTCCCTCGGTGCCAGGGAGGCTCATCCCTGGGTGTCATTTCCCACGCTGAGGGGAAGGCTACAGTTTTCAGCCATGGTTTCACAAGATTCACACCTACAGAATCACTTTGTAAGCCCCTACTTTAAGCCGGGCACGAGCAAGGCTCTAGAGGTATTCAGAAATGAATAAGACCCAGTGGCTGTTCTCGAAGAATTTACAGAGATGGGGCTACCTCCCTTGGAAAAGGAATTTTATTTCTCTTTTACTACCGAGTAAATTCATAGCCTTGGCATGTTTTCACTGCCAACCAATCGCCAATACAGGACTCCTTTCACCACCATATCGCTCTCTCATAAGCTCACTGTGGACTGGCACCACTTTGAATAGTTGTGTCTGTAGCATGGATTCTTGTTTTTCAACAACATAACTAGAGAACCTTGGGAATATCACACAAGACTCTTGCCTCACATCATATCTCCATGTTGAGAATCTTCTCAACTTTACTCAAGGTGTAAAATGGGATAGAATGCAGGATTCTAATTCAGACATGTTTCCCCAAAATGCCTCCTCTTCTCTTTCCCCATCTCTCCCTCCATCACTCCCTTCCTTCCTTCTCTCTCACTCTCTGTCTCTCTCTTTCTCTCATTCTTTCTTTCTCCTGACAAGGTGATTTCTGCAGCTTCTCCAATACTCTCACATTTAACTTTTCTGAACTCTAATTCAAAAATTCTGCTGAGTACACAGATGGATTGTAGAAGTGTCAGCAACTTCATTTCTGATTTTCTCCTTATCTGACTTAGTTTTACCTTCAATATGTGTTCACAGAGTGAATTAGTTTTCTATTCTTGGGGCATCTTATGAAATGATTACCCAGATAGATTTTGGAATGATTTCTTACTGTCTCTATATAATACTGGTTTACTAGCCAATATCCAGTCTGATCTTGACTCAATTCAAAGGAATGATGTATAACTGCATCTGGGAATCTGGTATCCTGGCCAACTGTATCTCCCTGACTATAATGGTTCTTAACCAGATTCATGTGCATTTCTACAGCTATAGGTAGACTAATAAGGCTTTTTCTTTACTAACTTTCTGAACCTCAGTTTGCTTATCAGTAATAACTGATAATAACTGAGTAATAACATACCTCATGGAACTGTAAGGATTAAATCAGATGGTTTTGCAATCTGTCTAAACTAGCATCTGGAAATATTTATTAAAAAGCCTGGCACAATGAAGTTATTAGATTAATAAATGAATATTAATTTCCTTTCATTTCCTTTACTCCTATTTTAAGCAATGCCTCTAACACATAGGGACTAGTTATGGATCTGAAAGGGAAAACAAAGCGAAATAAAACAAGCAAACCATCTGTCAAGTGCACATGTATATACATATGCATGTGTGCACATATATATTATACACAGACTTATATAAGAATTTGTTTTTCAGATGCATATACATGTGATTTATGCAAACAACTACACATGTCATGTATACTTAGGTTCATTTCCATGAGCACATGCCTCCTCATTTGACAGAACCATCACACAGGACAAAGTTCCCTGGACTTGATCTTTTTCCTGCTTTTCCTTCCTTCTTTTTTGGCAGATGTGCATGGCATTTGGTGTAGGAGCATGATCTTTGAGGTCAGACCCACCTGGACTCATATCCTTACTGTATGACCTGGGTTGAGTTACTTCACCTCCGAGCTTCACTTTCCTCTTCTATGTAACTGTAATAATAACACCATATTCGGTGGATGTTGTGAGAATATAAAATAGTGTGTTTATGTGTGTGTAATATATTTATAAATATTTGCAGTGCATGTACATGTGTATGTGCGTGCGAAAGCATGTGTGTATGTGTGTGTATTATAGTGCAGCTGGTTAGGAGTTGTAACCATTGTGCATGTTACGGGGGCGCCATTATCATCACAATTAATGGTAGTGGGAAACATTGATTCTCTTGATGGCTGGTCCTCAATATTTACCCGCAGAAACTCTAGAGCCCCTCTGTGCCTTTACAACATGAGAATTTGGTTTTCCTAAATATAAGCCATCTTTAGGGCACTGAGGATGCCTTCTGCCACTGTTCTTTGGCTGTTGCTGAGAATCTTTGCACCCCTGTGAGCTTCCAAGGCTCAGATACCATTTGCTTCCCCCAAGGCTCACTTCATGCCATTTTGTCCTCAACCTCGGTTTTCAGTGCTCATAGCCTCCTTCTACCACCCCCTTCTCAACCCCTGTCCCTAATGTGTCATTTGATGGACAGGTGCTGGTCCACTGACCCCCCACACTGCTCTCCCTTCATTGTATCTGCTTCTCTGGCTTTACTGCAGTATGTTCATTTGTCTGTCCCACCTATATCTTAAAATCAGGGAGTAGAGTTACAAAATCTGTTAACTTCCTTACCAGAATCATCATTTTCCCCAATGTCTTACCTCCTATCTTTCTATCCATGTTGCTTGCATTTTCACCCATATCCAAGATTAAAGACCTTTGCTGTCCAATGCTAGGCAATGAGTCCATGAAATGTGGCCAGTGTGAATTAAGACATGCCTTCCACGTAAATGATACATCAATGTCTGAAGACTTAGTATGAAAAAAATGATGTAAAATAGTTCTAATAATTTTTATTAATTACATGCTGAAGTGATACTATTTTGGATATATTGGCATACAAAAATATTATGGAAATGTTTTTCACCTGTTTCTTTTTGCTTTTTATAATGTGGCTACCAGAAAATGTTAAGTTATTCATGTGGCTTGCCTTTCATTTCACTTAGTCAGCACAGTTTTAGAATCTACTTTGCTCCTCAAAAACAGTCACTCCCCAGGCAATGCCTCTGTATAAGTGTTATGTCATTATTTTCCTTCCTATGTCTACGAAGAGTGGGATAGACAACTAGACATAGACCACAGGGATAGATATCTAACTCCTCTCCCTGCTTGTAGTTTCCTTCTGATCTTAATCTTCCTATTATCCTGCTCTCCAGCTTAAATATCTTCTTCCTTCAGTGAAAGTAGATGAGTCAATCAATAGGGGCATGTTGAAAAATATCTGAGACATAAAAAAACCTCCATTCTATCTTTTCTTCCTTCTTTTCATCCTTCTCTGCCCTGTCATTTGAAGTAAACAACCTGAACTGCTTCATTCCTACATACAATTTCTCTGCCATTCCTTTAATGTGAATTACACTGTCTGTTTTAGTTTGCCAAAGCGCTGCCAATGCAAATGAGTTGACCTTTATAAAGGAGATTTTTTGGGGATAAAAAACAATTGTGAGGTCACGGAATGTCCAAATCTAGGCACCATCATAGGTGCCTTCTTACCAAAGTCGGCTGGCACGTGGTACAGCAAGATGGCCACTGATCTTTGCCGAGGTCTCTCCCTTCTGCTCCTGAATCTATGGTTGTCTCCCAGAGCTCAGCTCTAGGCATATAGGCACAGGGTGCACCCCCTTCCAGGCCTCCTCTCTCAGTCTTGGCTGCTCTGCTTTCTTTCTGAGCTCAGCTGTGAGCCATCAGGCATGGGGCTCAGGTATCCTTGGACCTCCACTCTTTCAGCCTCTTTGGGGCTTCTCTTCCTGTAGCTCAGCTGTAGGCAAAAACTGGGGTCTCTTCTCTCATGCTGCAGAATCAAATATGGCAGAGCTCCCTTTTCCTACGTGTCTCCATTTAGATCAGACCCAGCAAGAGGGCAGAGACTTGACCTGAATCAGGCCTCACGGATGTGGCCCAGCCGAAAGGGTCTCACAAACATAATCTTTTCCTTTTTGGGATTCATAAAAGAATTTCAAACTGCCACACCATCCTTTCCCCACGCAATTTCCCCGAAGTTCTCTCAACCCAGAATTACCCCTCCCCGCTGTGAATAGAGAGGGACAATGACTTTCCACAGAAGACCTCTGTGGTGCCCTAAATACCTAAAGAGCTCCATTTGGAAGCACTTTACACCTCTCTTAATCTTTCATAATATTTAAAAGTATACATATATGGGAACCTCATGTTTTTTAATGTAATATTCTTTGGGATTTATTAACTTAAATTTTAAAAAGTTAAAAAAGTATATATATAAAAGAATTAAATATAAAATAATTTAATTTACAAATCTTTTATAAGATATAAAAGAATTAAATTTTTATAGAAAAGTATTTATGCTTTTATAATATATAAAAGTATATATATATATATATATAAAAGAAATAAATTATTTTCCTACAAGAGCAGACACTCCTTAAATAAAAGCAGCTACTCTGATCAGCCCCTTATGAAGAACCCTACAAGTTAGGATAAATTGTTTCCCATGTTGAGGAAGAGGAAGCAAAATTCAGAGATTTATGTTACATGCCCTGACAAAGACCACTCAGCAAATAAGTGACAGAGTGAGAACTCAAACTTAGTTAACTTTTGCTTCCCCAGTATCACACTGAGATGTGACTTGACAATCTCTACATCACCTAGCTCACTGCCTGGAATTCCTTGTCAGACGTACACACTGACACATACACAAAATCGTGAAGTGTTTCAGGAAAAGTTAAAAAGACAATGAATTTTATGTTTAGAAAGACTATTATTATTGTAATTTCAACAGAACTTAAGTGAATTGAAATCTTCCATTATAAAGAGTGTGATTTTCTAACATTTCGGTATCTCTAATGATGCAGGTAAAATTCTCATTATAGAGATGGGTAAATGGAGACTGGAATCTGCTGACTACCTTACCCAAGGTGACATGACTACTAAGTGGTCCTCCAAGCTCTGGAACCAAAGCAAGGGGTACCCCACCCTCAGGTAGTCACCAGTGCTACGCTGCCTTTCTTTTGGGGTGATTGCAATGAGAACTCGAGGAAGGGAAATGCAGCTCTACCTCTACCAATGGCAAGCCACAAGACATCATTTTAGTGCAAAGTTTGTGCAAATTCACTAACCTCATCTGTGTAGTTGATATAATTGCATTAGTATAGCTACCCCATAACTCACGGAATTGGTGAATAAACATCTTAACAGATGCAAGAAAGTCAAAGCTAAGAAATGTTTGTTCTTTCTTTTGACTCATTATGGCCTTGCGGAAGTTCATACTTTCTCTGTTCCTTCTATACTATTCTATGGAAAGTGGGCTCTGGAGAGAAGATCTTATCTATAGGTATAAAAAATTCATCTACTGTGGTGACTGAATTTTATGGCTTTAGAAGTCTCACAAGAAAACCTTCTTTTTTCCTTCCAAACCCTCAAACTCCTTACTGCGACACAAAAGTAATAAACTCTGACATGTATTTTAACTCACTTTGTTTGTTAGTTTAGCATCGTGAAGTGTCAGGGTGGAAAGCACACTTAAAAACATCAAATCTAATCCTCTGGCATTAAAGATGAGGTAACAGAGGTCCATAAAATCTAAGTAACTTGCTCAAGGTCACAGAGAGTCAATGGTAGAAGCAGAAGTGGGACAGCTGTTCCACTGCCCAGGTCTACTTTTTCCACTCCAGAGTTTCTGTGGCAGACTCTGCCAATGCACTGTGGATCTTCTGAGACAATATAAATGCTAGCATTATTTACTATTAATTGATGAGGAACCTTTCATGCACTCAAAACCTACTTACTCAATTTTTTCAAGTGCCAGGTGCCAGGTACTCTTCTAGACTTTGAGGGGGTAAATTGGTGAAGGAGACAGAGGAGATCTCCCATGGAGTTCACACTCCAGTGACAGGGGCAGGGAGTAAAGAAACAAATAAATAATGATAATAAAAAATACCAGCAAAAATATCTATGCAGAAAAGATGGATAAATCAGAGCGCATGATAGAGAGGGAGGGAGTGGATAGTTTAGTTGTATGTAAATGTTAAGGCGAGAGTTAAATAGCATGGGAAAGGCAACCACGAGCAGAGGGAGGGGGCTTCTGAGTACAAGACCAGTGCATCAGTGCTAAGGGGTGGGGGTACAGGGCAGTCTTGACAAGGAACCAAGAAAAGGAAGTGGGCTGAAGTTTAACAGGCAAGTGGAAGAACAGGGGCTAGTGAGGAGCCATCAACCGCAGAGCTTTGTAGGTCTCAGAAGGCACCTGAGTTCTAGTTCAAGGTTAGTGGGAAAGAATTTAAGACAACTTACATAACCACATTTTGAAAAGATCATTTTTTTTTGGCTGCTGCAAGGGAAACAGACTGTAGGGAGTTGGGGTACAGGTGGGGAAAGAGGAAACAGAAATCTACTGCACTTGTCTGACTGGGAGATGTTGTGGGATTGAATAGGTGTTAGTCGTGGAGTTGGAGAGAAGAGGCTGGGATCAGTCCAGCTGAGACTAGTGAGTTTAAGTATTTACTGATGTACTGAGTGGGGAGTAAATCAGGGGATGAGTTACCGACACAAGAGAGAGTGCTGAGTAGATTCAGATTTGAATGGCTGGAGGAGGTGAGGACGGTGTGATGGATTGAATTGTCTACACCAGTTTGGACATGTTTTGGTCTTGGTCCACATTCTGGTGGGTATAAATAAGATCTGGTATATTGTAAACAAGACCTCCTCAAGGTGCTACTTCTGTTATGGTGAGGCCCTGCTGAATGAGGTTGGGCTTTCATCTGGATTACTCAAATCCTTTATGGGCAGAGTGAAAGTCAGAAGGAGAGAGAAGCCAGGAGAGGCCGACACGTGCACTGTCGTGTGACATAAAACCCAAAACACGTGGAGCGCGAGCAGCCAGCCCCAGAATGCCACCGTCTTGGAGAAGAAAAGCACCCCCTTGCAGATGCCTCAGTTCTGAACATTTCCTAGTCTCACAATCATGCACCAATAAATACCCTTTTTTTTTTTTTTTTAAAGCAAACCCATTGCTAGGCATTTGTTCTGGCAGCTGGGAAACGAAAACAGTTGGGAAATAAATTTATCACTTTTAACGGTGTTATATTTTGGTAGATACCTACATTTATAAATGAGTAAACAGGTTTAGAAAGTAAATGTGCCCATGGTCATAAGGCTGCAAGAGGCAAATCCCATAAACTCTTTTAAAGGGACAACCCCTGGGATTCTGAGAGTCTCTGCTGGTAAGTTTGGTAGTTAATGTATCCCTGCTCCTTGGATGGCATGATAAAATAACAGACTTATCTGGACAACCTAGTAATTACAGGTTGCAGCTTCTATCTCATAAAATTTTACAGATAAGGAAACTGAGGCTTGGACAGTCCATGTAATTTGCTCAAGGTCTCATAGCTAATAAGAGGAAGAATTGAAATGTAAATATTGGTTTTATGATTCCAAAACTCATGCTCCTTTGATGCTCTCATACCATTTCTTAAGATTAGAAATCAAGCTTCATCTGCCTGTAAACATATTAGAGATAAAGTGAGTGAATATAGTCTTCCAGGAAGTGTCCAGGGGAAAAAAATACCTTAGGCCAGGTCTAAGTGTTGATTCTTGGGAAATACACTTCCATTATTTAAATAATTAAAGATCTGAACAGAAATTCATTTGCAGCCAGGTGTCTATCATGTCTTGAATTGATGGGGGAGAGTTTTTATATTTCCTTAGATACACACTCACAGCTTTAGCTTCATTAGGGTCTCTGTCTTCTTTGTGAAAGGCCCACCTCTGATGTTGACTGTATGTCCCTGGTGAAACACCAAGAGTGAGTTATGAGGACATTAGGAAAGACGGCTTTCATGTACGGTGAAATGTATTGACTTGATATGTGCAACAGACACTTTATTTTCAAGACTTACGGCAATCTCTTAAAAACCCACTGTAGGCATAATGACTTTAAAGTCATTAAGAGGGAATAATGAAGACCTGAAACTTTTCCAGCATGAATTATAATTGACCCATCCATGGCGAGCAGCACACAGAGTGGGACAACTGAGATTCTGAGTAAGAGACCTGGGTTTGACTGTTGATTCTGCCCCTCACTTGCTGGATTTCCTTAGCCTATTTAGTTACTCATGCAAAGATTTGAAAAACATATGGACATTTTGAAACACGTCCCTAATTCTGTGGCACTTGTCCTGTTAAAAGATGGACTCACATTTCCCCTTCCCTTGAATAAGAGCCAGCCTTGGTAACTGTCTTCTCATAATTGGAAAGTGGCAGAAGTAATGCTGCATGGCTTCCAGAGCTAGGTAATAAGATATGATGATGCTTCCACCTGGCACTCTCCCTCCCTCGGAAGAGTCCTTCTTGCGTCTGCTAGGTTGCCAAAAGCAATACACCAGGACTGGTTTAGCTTACACACTGGTGATTTATTAACTTACACGCTTACAGTTTTGAGGCTGGGGAAAATGTCCAAATCAAGACATGATCAGGAAATGCTTTACCCCAAAGATGGGCAGCAGGTGATCCCGGACTCCTCTGACACCTGGCAAGGCATATGGCGGCATCTGCTGGGCTTTCCCTTCCCTTTTGGGGGTCACTGCTTTCAGCTTCTGGCTTCCCTGGCTTTCGGTTTCTCTTCATCTGAATTTCTTTCTCTTATAAAGGACTCCAGTAAGAAGATTAAGACCTACCCCAGGTCACACCCTACTGAAGTAACCTAATCAAAAGGTTCTTAACTGAAGTAACCTGGTTAAAAGGGCCCACTTACAACAGTTTATGCTCACAAGAATGGATAAGCTTTAAGCACATCATTTTCTGGGGTCCACATAGCTTCAAACAATCACACTCCGTGAAACCCAGCCACCACACTACGAAGAAGTCGGGCAGCAATGTGGAAAGACCACATCTTGAATTGATTTTCCAGGTAGAGCTCCAGCTGAAGTCCCCACTCGACAGTCAATACTGACTGCCACGGAAGGAGTGAGCCTCCATGTCATCCCAGTCAGTCTTAATCTTCGAAATCTCCCAGCTGATGCTGAGTGCAGCAGAGGTGAGCAGGTGCTAATGTTGTCAACACTGCAGATGTGCGAGCAGAATAATTGATGTTGTCATTGTTTTAAGCCACAGTGCTTTATGGCAGTTGGTTACATAAGGATAGAAAATCAGAACCGAAGATGAATCTTTACTATGGACACCTGAACTTTCCATTTTCTTTGCCTCTGAGAAACCTTTCTTCCTGTCCTGTACATTACTTTGGAATGCAGATGGAGGCGAAAGTCAGAGAGATACTTATTTGATACCTGTCTCCAACACTTAGCATCTATAAGACCTTGGGTAAGCCGTCTAAATTCTCTGAGCGTCCCCTGCCATTGCTAAAAGGAGGCTGGTAATACAAAGTTAATAAGCCCATTCAGAGGACCAAATGATATAATGTGGTTTGAAATGCCTGATGGAAAAAAAATGTATTCAATAACCAAGAGCTAATATCATTCACCTTAGTTCTGTTAAGGAGTGTGCATTTTTTTATAGTTTCTTCTTTTAGTAAAGTAGAAATAGCTTTGGAAGAGATTTCAAATATTGCCCTGATATTTTATTTGTCTTCCGGATGTCATGGCATAGGTTTGTTTTTTATTAATTATGTTGTTCCCACAATAAAACACCTTCTTAAATAGCATGGTGGCAGCCTGGTGTAGTGGAAGGAAAATGGACTTTGGAGTACATTCTGCACACACATTCTGTGTGTCTCTGTGTGTGCCTGCTTTGTTTGTTTTCTGTTTAACCCACTCAAAAATGCAGGCATGTGGGCAAAAATTTGCTTTCGTTCAGTGTTTTATTCCTACTGCCCAGTATTTTATTCCCACTGTCTAGAACATAATGGCTACTCAATAAACATTTCTTGTCTGAAAGAAAATCTCATCATCTGCTAATTGATCTTGCTTGGTATAAATATTGGGAGCATTGAAATTTTAGTTTTAGTAAACCTAAGAGGACTTGATGTACTGTTCACTTTCTATCAGTAACTTGCTTTTTCTGCATCATACTTCCTTACTTAGATTTCTAAATCTTATCATTAGTTTTGTACATATCAAAAGTTGAATATCACAAAGGGTATATGAATAAGAACACATTCATTTATGTATCTATGTGAACATACAAGGAGAAGACTGTGGGTACATATAATTTAATATAGTATGTGGATAACATAGGCTATATAGTATGTATAATTTACATGGTATATATTCTCATATATAAACTATTTTAAAATTACATTTTACATGCTATATACATATACAGTTGGCTGTACGCTCACTGAAGTATCATTACCAAATGGAAAAGAGGAAATATGATCATTCTACATTATTTTAAAAGAAACAAGATTTTATTCCTTCCAATTCCATAGGGAAGCACCCAGGCAGAACAATTGGCTGCACGTAGAAACTACTCCCACTCCTCCACGGATCCATGGAGAGAGGTGACTTTTACACAGCCGAGTCCTGTAGACAAATAGGGACCTCTGAAGCTTGTTCTACTAAGGCCCTGAGTCCCTGTTCTACTAAAGAGCTCAAATAATCCTCAGGGTGATCCTCTTTGCATGACTGATGTGCTCGGCAAAAGGCTTTCAGTTCAGACCTCAAGTCCACCTCAACTCAGGCCGTGTCACAGCTGTCCGATTCTAAACCAATGGAGCTTGAATTCCCCAGGGTTTAGTGTGTCTCAATTCTGACTTCTTACCTGTGCCTAAGAGAGCTCACAGCTTTACTGGGGAGATCCCCAGACACTTCCACAGAGTGATAAGGGCAAAAAAATGCATCCATGAAACACAGGCGTCCCAATGAATGAATCCAAAGGGGGGCTTCTATGGAGATGGTTTTTGCAGGAGAATTGGAGGACTGGGCAGTCCTTCCAGGCTCCACTCTGAGTGGGGACCTGGGGGTTTGGCTTCCCCATGCCATCGCCTTCCTATGCCCCTCTCAACTTGTCCTCCTTCCAGTAATGAGCTGTAGGTTATTGAACTGATGGACCACGTGCTGAAAGGGCCTTCCAAACAGTGGCCTTGACATTCCTCTTGTTTGCCCACATGCACAAGGGCTGCCTGAACTGCCACCTGTTGCATTTCTTATGCTCCTCCCATGTCACTTTCGGGGCCCAGCCTCAGGAAAAACCCCATGGAGGTGATGACCAGGGAAGAAAGGAAAATACCCACGTCTCCTGTTGGCAAGGTCCTGTGAGCAAGACCAGGCTGGACATTCCCAGCCCTGTCTGGGAAGCTGCCGTGTAGCGTGGGGCCCCAGGCCCTGCAGAAAGCTAAGGGTAGGAAGAACCCAAGCAAATGAAGAAAAAATTCAAAGATGCAAGGGATAACAAAGGCACGTTTCCCATAGACCCTGATGTCTCAGAATCCTGCTCCCTTAGAGAGTTTCTGTAGAACTCTCCCCTTAAGGAGGCAGATGACAGATTTCATTGGGCTGGCACTTATCAGCAGTTCTGGGGAAGACTATCAGACTGTCAGAAAATGACAGTGCCATGGTTCACTTGCTAACTGAATGAAAAAAAGACACAGTGGTAAACCGTGCGTGAACTTCTCCTGCCCGTCTTTTCTCTCCTTCTTCCTTGGCTTCTTGGAACAGAAGCCGGAGCCGAGAGCTGGCAGAAAAAAGGATGCAGCCATGGGAACACTCAGGGGCACCACGGAAGCTCCTGCATCCAGGCAAGGATGGAGCCAAGCCGTCCATGCTGCTTAAGAATCGGCCCCATTCAAACCAACGCTTACAGCCACGTGACATCAGCAGAGGCAGCTCTGCCTTCTCTGCTCTTCGGTACACGATGTTTCCCCACAAAATATGGAAATTTATTTACGTCCATATTTTCCCTGGCTAGTTCATTTCCTTATAACTCTTAGCCCTTCATGGCTTTGCACGGTGTTATCAGAAGCCATCCGCCCTGTGTTGACGACAGCCCAGGCTGGATGCAATAGCTACATCGGCCCCTCCCTGGCAGTGGGGCGTGAAGCAAGCAGCCTCCCCTCTCAGGGTTCTGTTTTCTGAACTCCCAGATGGAGAGCATGACCCTCACTTTGCAGATGTGTGGTTTGGATTACAGATGATGTTTGTGTAGCACACCCCATATATCTTCAAAGATTTGTTTAAAAAGCTCAGTAATTGGTGGTCGTTATGAAAATGTCTTGTTTTCTCATGTTGCCTTCTTTTATTTCTTCCAATAAATTCAATATAGACCATATAGAATAGTAGTTTTTCTTTTTGTAGAGTACTGAAGAGAATCTATGGCAAGAAGGCACGATCCCTGTTCTCTTCATATTGATTTAATTCCACCTGTATCCACAATTTGCATTATTTAATTGCTTCCACTAGCCCTGCTACCAGTAGCACTTCCCTCCAACATGCTGTAAGAATGAGTTTACACACTTGTTAAATCAACAAAAACCTATTGATAATTGTCATCGATCCCCCTTTGTACTTGATCAGATTGCCAGAGTTGAAATAGGTTCATCGTACCCCATTGTTGCGAAATGGGCACACAATCCGACGGTATTGTCGGCACTAAACATTGCTACGACCCTGATACATTGAAGAGGTCAATATATCAAAAACCTCAAAGATATGCACACTCTCAGCCCCAGTCCTGGCACCAGAAAGACCTGATCCTGAGGAGCTCATCAGTTATGCACAAATAGATCTAAGAGCAAAACTCTTCCTGCAGCATTATTTATAATGGTAAAAAATAGAAACAATCCAATATGCCCAAAATAGGAGATGTGTTAACTGTGGGGCAGTCATACACTGCGATACTCTGTTGTTCACACAAAGGAGAGTATAACACATACAAGCACGGTTTTCTGACACAGAAAATATGTGTTTGTTTTTCGGGTATGACAAACACACGTTGTAAAACGCAGGGGGACCATTAAAACACACCAGCTTCAGCACATAAAAGAAAACTTGCTCGGCTCTTCTGGACGTGCAGGTAAGGCAGGGCCGCTGCCCTGCCGCCTTCTCTCCTGGTCTTCCCCGTGGGAATGGGAGCGGCTCGTTGATGAGGGAACAGAGAACCGTCCCTGCAGGCATGGATCCAGGCTCTGGCTCTTCCCTCCTCATGAGGAGAACACATGCATGCTGTTCTCCCCATCCCACCTTCCATCGGGTGAGCACACCAGGGTCAGGGCCCAGGCCAACACTGTCCTTGAATTTGAGAAATAGGACCACATCTCCAGGGCCGCCTAGCCAGGTGAGGCTCTGCAGGCCACACACCCCACACACAGTGCTCAGAGTCTAGATGTGGAGACCGAGGGTCCAGGAGGCTCCCTTGACCCTTGATACATGCTGTGTTCACTGGCCCAGTTCACTGGGAAAACATTGATGCCACCTGTGCCAGCCTCTTTTCCTCTGCCTTCTACCTCACGGGCTTCAGAACCCACAGGGAAAAAGAAGATGAATGAGTAACCCCCAAACTTTCAACATCTGTACATTGTGTTTTTGTGACTATGCATAGAGAAAATAAGCCTGGAACTATAAACACCTCAATGTAACAGTGGCCATCTCTAGTTGTGGGGAATGATTTCCATACCTGTGTTTTCTAATCATTCTGTTACTACCTAAATATTACAATTATTCTGTTTATAATTGCTAAAAATAGAAATAAAATCCCTCTTTGAACTCAGTTTCCTTTACAGCTCAAATTTTGGACCATCCCTGCTGGGACAAAAGCTGTGAGCAAGGAAGGAAAATAGGTCACTAGTGATTGTTGTTTTTGTTGGACACTGAATATGAGCCAGGCACGGTACAGGGGCTCAGACGACGTTATTCTTTCAGTCCTCACATCTGCCATAGAAGTTAAGATTTTCATCCAAATTTTTCAGACGGTAAAATGTATGCAAGTTTAGCAATTTGCATGAGGTCTCAAAACTAGTTAGTGGCAACCTCAATTCCAATATGGCCTATGGCTCACCCTCTAACCCATGTTCTTCCCTCTCACGTATGCTTGGGAGATTAAATACAATTGAGTTCAGAAAATTAAAAGCATGAAGGCAACGATGTGGTCAAATTGATAACACAAAATCCATATGTTCATCATCAGAATGAACCTGATTCTGCCTACAATTCCAACAAGCCCAAGCCTTAAAAAACTAGAAGCAATGAGGTAACAACAGGGTAGGGTTGTTTCTAGAGATGGGATCTTGCACAAAAGGTTGAAAGTGGAAGATGCAGGTTTGTAGCCAGGAAACAGAGAACTATGAATAAATATACAAAACAAACGTTGAATCTCATACTCCAAAGACACTGGAGTTTCCAATCCCATTGGTCTGCTAGTGCTGCTGTATTCAAGCAGAGTACGATAATTGATTTTCACAATGATGATCCTGAATCATCAAGAAAAGGTTACATTTTATGTTCAGAATTACCTGTTTAAGAAGGCAACCAAGTGTGTAATCCATTTGAGAAAGATTTTTCATTTCAAATAGTTAAAAATTCTTTGAAAAGATTTTGGGTGCTTAAAGGGATAAATGACAGTTATCTGGAAAATTCACTTATGTGGAACAACGTGCTCCCTGAAGATTCTAGATGGAGAAAGCAGCGTGTTATGTTTAGTTAAGCTCCCATCACTTCTCCCTTGTGGCCGTTTCATTGTCTAATCTTCTCAAGCCATTCAAATGCTCTAGCCTGCAAGCAGTGGATTGTAAGCTTCTTGAAGCTAGAGATTCCGACACCCTCTCTTGGATACTCAGTAGCCCTGGGGTTCTCAGCCTACTTTTGTCTACCATGAGACAAATAACAAACAGACATTCACAAAAAAATGACTTACTCGCAGGATCTGCACACACTTTGACAAACTCCCCCCCCATTGTGGTAAGCAGTCTTAGAAGCTGTTTTGAAAGCACTTAATAATGAAACCAATCTATCACTCCAAAAATCAAAACAAAACCCTGCAGTGGGTATGGAGGGATAAGGAAGGCTAATCTATTTTTTTTTCTTATAAACAAACTTAAAAGACCTTTGTTTTTCAAGTACTGTTAATTCTGGGAATACACAGGACCGTAGCCACCTGCTTCTCTAAACTCATTACCAGAGCCTGCTCCCTTCCACATCCCTTGCCCCAGACCTTCCCGTTTCTCTCTCCTCAATGTGCCGGTTCCGTGGTGCCTCCTCACCTGCTAGTCCACCTGCCAGAAAGAGCCTTGCTCACCTCCACACTTGCCTGGTCTAGCCTCAAATGCTCTGCTCCTGTGCCACTGCTCTCGAGAAGTTTCTCCCTCTCACAAACATCGCAGGCCAGGTGTTTTCCACCTTCCCTTTGCGAGGACAGGAGAGAACCCCCAGGGGCTGGACCGCTTGCTCTGGGTCGGCGCCTGGAGATCTGAGCCAGAAGAAGATGTCCTCTGGGGACAACTCTCCTCTGCCCGGTGATGGACTGTGATGGCAGTGGCCCCTGGCCAAGCCCTTCTCTCTGATACCCCCGGGCGGAGGGCCTTTCTGTCGCCTGCACGGGAGGCCGAGGGTGCGGGCGAGCTTACCAGGTGTGTTGAGCAGGCGGGACCTCCTGCAGTGGTAGGCGACCTCCTGCTCACAGTGCTCCGAGCCGTCCACCACCGCCTCCAGCTGCTCCCTGCTGCCTCCGTAGTCCAAGGTCACGACGTAGGGCTGCTCGGGGCTGGAGCCCCGCACGCGGGCCAGCTCCGTGCTGTTGTGCAGCACCGTGGTCCAGATCTGGTTCTCTGCCGGGACAACACAATGGGAAGGAGGAGATATTAGAGGGGGGTCTGGAGAGGGGCGTGTGCAAGGAGAGCAACTGTCACTCCCATGCAACCATTAATCCTCACCTCACCTGTGTGCTTTGTTTGGGCAAAGAGGAGTCGATGATTTTAAGAGCTGACTTGGAGCAGTGCTTATGCTGCAGGCTTTAGGCTAAGCATTTACCAAGGAATGTCTCCTTTTGAAGCTGAAAACATCAGATTGGAAGGGAGTTGAGACTGCCATGAGGAAAATGATACGGCGGGGGATTAAGCAGCCCACTCAGCAGGACGTAGTTAGGGAATGGCTAAGCTGGAGTTGGAACCCAGGAGATCCCAGTCAGGAGCCAGTGCTTCAAAGCAGCTGATGACACCTAATCCCTGATTGGAGAACTGCCAGCTTAGAATAGAAAGTGTCCTCCGAGAATCATGGGCACTGTGCTGAAGATAAGACTCACACCCAGAAAGCATTTGCAAAATGCTTATAACTAATCAGAGTGAATTGGTGAGATCCAAGCTATGCGTTCAATGCGTTTATATGGCAGTTTTGGGGTTTTCTTCAAAATAAGGTATACCTCGTGCCACCTCTGTTTGCCAACAATATTTAAAGAGTCTTGCAATAAAAGGGCACGCGGAGATGAGGATCTTTAAGATCCAGGTGGAGGAACGCGCTTTGCCTGATGCAAGGAAGAAGGGAAGGACAGGGGAAGGGAGAGCTCATTGGGGTTTTCAAGCTTGAGAGATTTGAATCTGAAACCTATTTCTGCTACGCACAAGCTTGGGCAAGTCACTTCACTTCTCTGAGGCATAATCTTATCATGTGTAAAGCAAAACAAAGCAAACCACAAAAGACAGCGGTGCCAGTTTTTCAAGGCTGGGACTACAGAAGAGCAATCAAAACTGTGAGGTTGCAAGGCGGTACCTGGGATGCATCAGACACTCAGGAAGAACAAGCTGGAGCCCTATTGACTGCCAGTGGACAAGCTCACAAATAAAGCACAGGAGGAAATAGGACGGCTTGAAAAGCTTTTGTCATCCGAGAATCTGGCCCACAAAATAGTATCATTATTCTTCATAGACGCGCGGGGCTGAAAAGGATAGGAGCATAGCAATCCTGTGGTTTCTTCCCTCCCTTCCCTCTTAGATTTACGAATGGGAAAAGTAAGCGTAGAATAACGTAAGGCCAGCTAGACAATAGCGATGGAGCACATAGCCCCAAAGTGTTGCTATCATCAATGCTAGTGGAAGGTGGTATCATGGATATTGGTATGATGTAGATGATAAAGACAAGGAGGGGTCACCAGAACCCCCGATTTTAATCCCATGCCTTCCACTAGCCCTGCTGTGACTGGGGACGAGTGGCTTCATCTCCCTGGAGCTCAGTTTCAACATACTGAAAAGGAAGAAGGAGGAGGAGGAAGAAGAGGAAGAGGGTTTGCTTTAATTCATCTCTGATGTATTGTCTAACTCCAAAAAGAAAATACTAATTGTAGCAATACAATTAAGCCAGGCTCAAGCATTCTGACTCATCTTAAGACTGTTTCCTAAAACCAGCTCACTGATAACCCAAGCGCCTCCAGCGTTTAACTGAGGCAGCTAGACAAATGTCTAAAAGCAAAGTGAACACCGATGCTAGTGGATTTTAACTTTGAAAATAAAAATAAAGCATGATTCACATTGATAAAAAAAAGTTACAAAAATAATTAATCCCAAACTCCAAAAACGTTGTTGCTGACAATATAGACAAAGGTTGATAAAATAACCAAAGAAAATAGTTGTTGAATAATGAAATATTGCATAGGGACAAACAGCAACTGACAGTACTGAAATGTCCATGGTGCTAAGAAGAAGCAAAGGAAAAGCCAGTATTCGTCTATTATAAGGTGTGCTTTTAGTTACATTCCATACCAGGACCTGGCACGTATATTATAATAGCTCTAGTACTCATTACAGCTCACTAGAGTAAACATTCCTATTGCCTGTTTATAGATGAGAAAATACCAGCTCAAGGAGATAAAGTAAATTCGTCCCTGGGGTCTCAAAGTGTCCAAAAGTAGCCCACACTGCATCACTAAGTCATGGAGATTTGGATTTCCCTCTAAGTGTACGCAGATTTTCTAATCCGTATATTCATTCACCTGGTTGCTCATATATTCATTTATTGATCCGCTTACTCATGAACCCATTTTGCCATATTTATTACTCCATGTTTGGCAAGATGGAAAAGGAAGTTGTTGTTAGAAAGCAAATTGTTCACTTTACAGCCACTGATGGGATTGCCAGCTGCACCTTCTCAACCAGGAGGGTGAATTGAAGCTTGTAATAATTCAACTCTTGACAGTTTTTTACTTTATACCTTACAGAGAAGTTACAAAGGAACAACTGGGAGCTCCAAGGTGCTCTCCACAAGTCACTTAACAGACACCAGCCCTAGCTGCAAGCCCAGGGCATGCATGCCAGAAGGAGAGAAGATTCCTCGCAACTTAGAACCTCTTATCTGGCTTCCAATTCAAAGCTGTCTTGCATCGTCTGGCTATTCTTTGGGGAAACAGCAGGGTAAAAACCGAAAACAAGGAGATAATTGGATATTTTTTTATCACTCCTTCTATCTTTTTTTCCTGCAGCCTCCTTGATACTAATACAGATTAAGCCCTGAAATACGACTGAATATTGAAAGGCCAGGGGTGCGTGCCACACACGGCGACGTGGCCTCTGCTGGCTGATGCTGCTGTCACTGGTCTAAGACAGCATGGTGTGGTTTGATGGGGCAAGGCCAGAGGAAAGGTCAACACCAAAGGATTTTCAAGCAAGCAAGATTCATTTTGAACAGTCTTTGAGATGATGAGGGAGGTGGAGGTTAACTCCCAGGAGGGGCATGCTTGACCCCACCCATGGTTTTAACAAAAACTGGACCTAGGAAACCAAAAGCTCATGCTGGTCAATTTGGTTAATGACCAATGGCCATCAGAGGTTAATGTATGAAACTTAGCTGTGGCATGGGAAGATACGGGTTGTGGGCCAGCTTGACGATCACTGGCTGAGTGACCTTGAACAAATGGTTACATAATACCAACCAACTAGGGTGCTTGTCAAGATTCAGTGAGTGAAGATTCATTATACATAAATTACTACGCATTTCACAGAAATGTGTGCATGCCTATGGTATAATGGATGAAGTAGGCTCTGTCTCGAGGCATGCACAGATATTAACAACTCATCAAATAGCAGGAGAAGCTGGCCCTGTAAGCAGGTAATTCCCACACTAGCTTGTGCCAGCAGAGTGCTTTCCTAAAGTGTCATCACATCAGCTAGACTGCGAGAGATGATTCAGACTAAGCCCAGTCTTCCATTTGCAGGTCCATGGGGGCCCCGGCGACAGGTTTCAAAGACCCGGGCTAGGATTTGCTCCCTTCCTCCAGATCTGTGAGCTTGGATTTCCACAAGAGAAACATGCACGGGTTTTCCTATAATACAGGTCAGTTCAATTTCATGCACAGACTGAGATGCAATTTATCTAAATTGGAACTGCACCATAACATGCCACAGACCCCCAAAACCACCCTCTGCTGACCCAGCCCCTGGTCCTGGTTGACCAGAGGACATCCCTTTTTCCTCTCTAGAGATGCTTCTGGGGCTTTCAACGACTACGAGGCACCCTAACTTTAGAATCAGTCTGATGTGGACTTGAATCTTTGTTCTGATATTAGTCGGCAGTGAGAATTTGGGCCACTATTGTGAAAGATCCATGAAGTTTGCTCATTAGAAAAGGGGGATATTAATATCAATCTTGCCATCACGATGTGATAATGATTCGATATCATGTTTTACAGGAGCACATAACAGATATTCAGAAAACAGTGTTATCAATCATTTGCATTTATTTCGTTTCCTTGCTATTAAAACTTTCAGGGATATTAATGCGTGAGTCTGACTTCTGGCATGGCTGCAAATTGAAAGTAAATGGCAATACATTTTCTTCTAAAACTGCAATAAAGATCCAAGGCAGGAAATGTTGGACATTATTCAAGGAAGAAAGAGTGTACCAGAGAAACTTATCCAATATCCTTTTTTCCTTTATAAATAGCAGAACACCAACATTGTGGAGGCAGCAATGTATCCATCTAAAAATCAACAACAGCAAAGCAAGAACAACAAGTAAATTTTAATTTCCTTGAAAAATGTGTACAGCCATATGCCTAAGTTCTAGCTCATGAAATATAAGTGGACTGTGTGGGGTGAAGCCTTAGGAAAGCCACTTAGAGAAAGTTGATTTAATTGGCATGCACTTCCCTTGCCTATCCTCTTTCCATTGGACTGGAATGCAGGCAAGATTGCTGGAGCTCTTGCAATCATATTGCAACTCTATATGGCATGGTGCTAGGTCAATAGCAGGAGTCTGGAACACTCACAACTCCAGAGAGCCACTGCCTCAACGACGGGCCACCTGCCTCCTGATTTCTTACTATGAAGGAAAAAAGGAAACCCCTCTCTCGTTTACCACCCCATCCCCCCATGAATAGGTCCCTTTAACACATAGCCGATCCCAACTGTATTTGATAGAGGAAAATACAGATTGAGAATTAGTTGAGAAAAAGCAGTGCTTTGGGGACAGACAGCACCACGCTGAGTCTGAAGGCTTCTGACAAGGGAAATGGGCATCTATTGCACACTTATGGTCTCACCTGTTTCTCCTAAATCCATGGGTGATCCCATCAAATAGAATAGAATCCTACTGTTCACAGACAAAAACCTATTTCTAAAATCAGCAAATCCATTAAAGCAGAGGCTCTTTGCCTGGAGACCAGGAATGAGCTTAAGACAATTCACTCCTTCCCTGAAAGTATTTCAAAGGAAATGCAGGTACGTGCGTACATGCTCAGTCAATGGCGAACTGCCTAATGCATCTTAACCAGAACCCGGCAGCCTCCAACACTGCCATCTGCCCAGGCCTCTTCTCAGTGAATGGCCGCTCTGTCCATCTAGCCATTCAAGCCAGGAACCCAGAAGTAATTCCTGTTCCTTCTCTTCCTTATCTAATCTATCAGCAGTGCCTCCAATATACATCTTGGGTTCTCGAGAGCTCTTCATCTCCTTAGCCATCTGACAGCCACGAAGCCTGGACCTCTATTTCATCGCCATCACTCAAACCCTGTTTCTCTCAGCAGCAAAAGTCATTTTCTTAAAATGAAATCATCTAAGAGCTTGCTTGAAATTGTCCAGCCTCTCATGATTTTTAGAATGAAATGCAAACTCCCTGAGGGGTCCACCAGGCCCCTACCTCCCTGACAACCTCCTCCTGTGCCCCCGTCAGGCAAAGCCTTGCCAAGGTGACCTTTCTAGCTTGTCTCAGAGAAACTGAACACTTCCTCCTCTCAGCTTCCACGTGTGTGGCCACGTCTACCCTGTGTGCCTTCCCCTGATTCTCCAATAGCTATCTTGTTCTCAGGCCTTTCTGATTCCACTCTAGCTGGGAGCCTTTTTGAATATACTCTTGGTGGTATTATACTTAGAATAAGTTTTACTAATTTTATTTGTTCCTGTGCTCTTGCTGTTTCTCTACCAGTGATAGAGTGAGACCTCAGTTCATCCTGGCTAGACGGATGAACGCTGAAAGCATGAGTGGATTTGTCTGTGGTCAATAACTGCCATCACAATGTGATAGCCAGATCCTGAGCCTCAACAGACACCAGCACCTACAATCTGATTTATTGGACTTACCACACTCAGCTAAGATGGAGTTGAAGAAGGACAACCACCACACCATGGAGCCTAGAGTGATTACAACTGAAAATGGGAGGATTGCATCCAGCATCCAGGTGGAATCTGACCCTCCTCTTGACATAGAGGTGCAATGGACACAACCAATCCAATGTCCACATAGAAGAGGTGGCATTGGATTGGGAAAAGTGGACATAATGGACAAAGGGTATGGGGAAAGGCAGGAAGAGATGAGAGGTGGAGGCGTCTTTGGGACATGGAGCTGCCCTGGATGGTGCTTCAGAGGTAATCACCGGACATTGTAAATCCTCACAGGGCCCACTTGATGGAATGGAGGAGAGTATGGGCCATGATGTGAACCAATGTATATGAGGTGCAGAGGTGCCCAAGGATGTACTTACCAAATCCAATGGATGTGTCATGATGATGGGAACGAGTGTTGTTGGGGGGGGGGGAGAGGGGGGGGTGGGGGGGGTGGGGTTGAATGGGACCTCACATATATATTTTTAATGTAATATTATTACAAAGTCAATAAAAAATAAAAAAATTAAAAAAAAAAACAAACATATATAACAAAAAAAATAATAATAACTGTCATCAGACTTTAAAAGGGTCTGGTGCTCTAAATAGTTAGACTACATGTTGGAATATTGTTGTATTATTAGAGTGAGAACCTGGATATTATTCTGTTGAGAGTTGGGGGGTGGGGGCGATAAAAGCTCATCCTTCAAATGAGGTTAAGCATGATAACTGGGATTTCCTGGAATATACTGACAGCTGCATGCAATAAATTAATCATCATCTTCTTCTCTTAGCTGTTCACTGGGGAATAGCCTCATGATTCCTTAGAGTCATTCACATCCCTCGCATTTCCCAAAGTTTCTTTGACAGATTTTTGCTTTTTAGTCCTCATGAACCCAAGGACCTGGAAAAATGTGTGACGGAGTTCCTAAGTACCATCTCAAAAACATGACAATTTATTTTTACATAGACCAGAAAAGCATTTCCCAACGTGCATTATGATTTTTAGCTTTCAAGTCTATCTCCCCATAAAGCCATGAGATCTCTTGAGATGTGAAATGCATCATTCATTTTGGTGTTCAGAAAAGTGCCCAGGGAAGAAGATGCAGCTCAAATGGTAGAGCAACTGCTTCCCATGTAAGAGGTCCTAATAAAAGTACCAAAAAACTGCTCAGTTAGTTAATGCCCTACCTAACTTCTTCAAACAGCTCAGTATCATTTTTTTAGGAAAAATTCTGACACATGAATCACACTGGAATAAGTATTCTTAGAATTAATTGGAAGGAAGATGTTCAGAGATTGGATTGGGGCAGGTTTGCTGAGAAGGGAGTGGGACTGTCAGAGACACTCCCCCATTGACGACTGTACAACGTTTTCCTCAAGAACTGACAAGTCAATGGGAGTCATTCAAGTCATTCATTCAGAGACCACCAGAGTCTAAGCTGGCACTGAACACCTGGTAGGACTTCCAGATATCTTTGTCAAATGACAAGTTAAATTAATGACTGCCGTCGGTATTCTGCTAGGTTCTTTGTTCCAGGATTTCCAAACGGTTCTTCCCTGCATGTGTAATGTCATGGTCTGAACTTAGAAGAAGTTTTGAGTTGCAAGATCAGAGCATACACACATACTCATATGCACAGAAGAGAGGGAAAAGTGGAAGATGTTGTACAAAGCTTCAGCAGAGTAGTACACGACGGGATATTGTGTTCCATCATCCCCGTGGTGAGCTCCAGCCTGGGGGAAGTCCTGCAGCAGCTCACGGTCCTGGCTGCCAGACCCCACCTGGTTCCTCCAGCTATACTTAAAAGTTGTAAATTGCTTACACACAGAGTCATAATTTAATTTTCTTTCCTATTTTTCCTCTCATTATATCCAATCGGTATTATGATTGTGATGATCATTATTATTAATAATAGTGATTATAGATACTATAAGATGCTCCATCCATTACCATCAGGGCAACCACTCAGAAAAAAATAGGAAAGTGAAAAAGTGGGAGAGAGAGAACAAATAACTCCGATTAATGAATCCTCATTCTACACACATATCTATCTCTTTGCAGAGCCAGAAAAACTGCAATTTTTCTATCACAATGCTTGGAAGGAAGGGAAGTCTACAGATTGTCAATATCCAGCTTAATTGAACTTAAATCACTGTGGGGAGCCGCTTAGAGTCCTTTGAAAAGTGTGCCAATTCACTTTTACTCCTTTTGTAATAAACCGAGTCTATATTAAGGTCCCTGGGGTCACTTCTGGTACAGTTATCTGTGTTGACAAAGTGAATTTCCAATGCCAAGAGTAAAGAGAACTTAAATAATCCTCAGTGTGCCATCTCTACCAGCCATTTGCCTTCTAATCATGTTCAGCCTTGTGCCATCTCTTGTCATTTTGCACTGATAGTTATGTAATTTTTCATATGTTTGCACCTTATCTCCCCATTTAAATCATAGGCAATGAATGCTGAGTAAATATAAGCTTGGAAGGGCTGTCTGGGGCTAATGGAGGCGGATGTTATGGAGGAAAGCATGGGTTTTGGGATTGTCAGAGCTGGCTTCTGAGGCCAGCCCACCGCTTACTGGGTTCCTGAACACCAATGAGTCCTGACCCTCCCCTCCCCGCCTCCAAGCCTCAGTCTGTTCATCTGTCAACTGGACACAGCCAAGCCGGCAGCGCAGTTGTGAGAAATGAGTAAAAAGCAGAGGGCTGATTCCAGCCAAGGACTTGTTCCAGAGTAGGAACTGCCTACCAGGTAACTTCTCAGTGCCTAGGTGGCCCCTGGCACGGAAGCAAAGTTGCACACTTGAGTGAGGATCTGAAGCGATCATTTGTTTCCTAGAGACAGTTCTGGGAACCTGCGCTGCAGGGGGCTCCTTTCCACCACTCCACCCACTCCCATCTTTAATGGAAGGAAACACTTGGTGCAAAGTGGTTTTCATCTCCTTTAAAAGGCTTCGGAATCCCTGCCGGAGCAGTGTCCTTTCCCTCCCCCGTGCTTCAGCCCTGCTGCAGAAGGGAGAATGGGCGCCTTGAAAGAACCGCTGCCTTGACAGCTGCGGGCGGTGCCCAGTGCCCAGGCCCCCGCGCCCCCCGCGCCCCCCGCGCGCACATGGGCTCCGCGGGGCTGCTGCGCGCGCCGCCCCCGACCGCGCCCCTGCCCGCGCGCGCCCCTCCAAGACTGCCACGCGGCACACTCGGCTGTGATTTAGTCTCACACCTCGCCTGAGCCTTTTCTTTTTTATGAACCTTTTTGAGGGGTTATTTTTCTTTTCCCTTGCTTTAAAATAGGTGGTCTGATCAGAGAGATCTGGGCGGTGGCCCATTTTCTGGTCTCAGCGGGTGGCGGCTGGGAACCGACTCCAGGTCGCCGTCACCCTCGTGTGTGGCCCATCGTTTGTTTAGTACAAATTTTTAAGCATCTGGTTTGTGCAGACCCCTGCGTTGGGTGCTGGGGAGGGGCCGGGGTGAGGGAGAGGGAGCTGATGGCGTCCCCAGGAGGGGAGGGGAGGTCCAGACCCTTCCCCTGGATGCGAAATGATTGGCAGCAGCACCCGGGAGGAGGGGCACAGAGGAGCCCAGCGCCCCCTCCCCGCACGGGGCGCCGCCTTCTGGGCGGGACCAGAGGCAAAATCTGTCACCTGCTGGGGCGACGGCTGGGAGACTTTGGGGCCGGGCTTTGCTTGCTGACAGAAGTTTTCTGAGGTCTTGAAGAGGATCTGTGCTGCAGACACCGCTTTGGTACGTTCTGAGGCTCGCAGACCTCAGCTCAGGTCCTAGAGCTGGCTCAGGAGCTGAGCAGAGCCGGGCAGGCTTCCTAAGGTCTCCAACCTCTGCTGCTCAGAATACAAATGCCTCATGCTTTATCAAACCGGCGAAATGAGATAAACGTTGGGAACATAAAACCCAACACCTGGGACCTGACTCGCAGTTCTCATCCCTTTGTTTAAAAGAACTAAAAAAGCCAGGATTGAACCCAGAGGAGCTCCTAAGTTAGTGAGCTGATGGCAAAGATAGAGCCTTTTTCCTAAGGGATATCTAAAGAGGATGTTTGCATCTTCTTTCATCAGGTGAGAAAAGAAACCAGGCTTCTTATTATTAAAAATACTGCAGTGTAAGTGTATCTGTTTATTCTGCTCTCTTGCAGCTTATATTCAGGCTCTGTCTGTGAAGGACAAAAAAAAATACAACTAATGTAACTAACTTACGGGCAGTTTTTGCAGCAATGGCAAATAAGTTACTAGATCAATGCTAACAACGGGGCGTAGAAGAGGGTACTGGAGCTTTTCTTCTGGGGTAATCCTGTATGGTATGCATGATTGTTTTGTAAACTCACAACTGTCCTAATAAAATAAAAAAAGGCCAGTGGAACGATTTATCTCCTTTTCAGCTAACATCCTCCAGGGTTCCTAGCAAGGTAAATGGTATTGGCAGAGTGCCAGACTCCTCTCCTGGGGGAAGCCTTTTCTCACTCCACCAGCATTTAAGCTGCCTCACTGAAGCACTATCATCACAATCTGTTTACATAGCCCCAGCCCCCTGCAAAACTGTAGGTGCTACAAGGGAAAGCATGTCTCATAAATCTCTGCATTCCCAGCACCTGGCACTCAGTAGGTATTTCCTTAATGCTGAAGAAACTTTCAACAGACCCCCAGGATCTTTGCTGACTTTAGGCACAGCTCTTGAAATCAGCAGGAAGGTGATGCCTGAGAGGAAAGAGTGTTTAAATATGTACTTGAAATTCTGCTGTGCAGCCAAGGTGATCTAGTCTAAATGGCAGAATATTGGAAACAATTTAAATGCCCATCACTAGGTGTCTGGCTGAATACAATATCATTAATTGACACAGTGAAGTACTATGCAACCATAATGAAGGTGGCACGAGCTCTCCATAAACTGAACTAGAATGATTGCCAGGATATATTGTAAAGTGGCAAAATTATGGTATTGAGCTGCAAAGAGTATTCTATATTTTGTGTAAGAATAAAGGAGATAGAAGGATATACCCAGGAAGCATACACAAATAAAAATGGTTCTTAAAAGAGATCGGTAGGAACAGGGAGAAAGCAACAGAAATGAAAGCAAGACGTCTTTGGGCAGTTACCACATAGATATTTGAATTTTGTGGGATGAAAATGTTTTACATATTCAAAGTATAAATTACATAAAAAAGGTTGGAAAGGCACAGAATTTAAAATTGAATACTAAACAGAAACAAAAGAACCTTACTGTGTGTCAAATAGATAACCAACAAGAGGGAAATACAATTAATACAAGTAACCTTTGATTATAATATTCTTTTTTAAATATATATTTTATTTAGAGAAGTTATGGGCTTACAAAACACTCATGCATACTGCGCAGAATGCCCACACAGCACCCCTCCACCAACACCTTGCATTGTTGTGGGTCATCTGGTTACAGGTAAGAAAAGAACATCATCAGCCTATTACCACCAACCATGGTCCATAGCCTACATTTGGTATATTTTTTCCATACAGCCCCTATTATTAATACCATATATCAGCACAATACAATTGTTGTAGTTCACAGAACACTCTCATATCTGTACTGCCATCAGCTGTCCACCCTCTACCGCATGGTTCACTGTGCTACCGTCCCATGCCCTACAGAATGGGTGGATTCCACAGGGCATGATCACGGTGTTCTATCTGGCTCTACACACTTAATGGGTTATAGTCCATGACCAGAACATAAATTTCTAGGAAATCTTAGACTTTATGTTTGTGGTGGCAGTGATAGTGCTAGCTTGATTCTGAAATAATATTGTGCTGTTTGTAGGACAGAACAAAGGAACAAACATAATGAGGCTGTTGGGACACATTCTCACAATAAGAGACGGAATGATAATGTGGAACATTCTAATGGTGCTGGGTTTGCAGTGTACGTAATAGTATGAACTTAGAATTTAAATACATACACATTTATATACAAACACACACATCTTTTCTAGTTCTGTCCTCTGAAAGCGCCTAGAAGTACTGAGCAATCCTAGTTCCTAGAGACTTATAAATGCCACTCCCAACGGTAGCAATTTGATAGGGTTATGAATTCCAAAAACAGATATTGGATTATGTTTGTAAACTGGTCTCTACCTGGGCATGAGTAAATTACAATTAGGGCTTTGAATGGGCCACATCAGATAAAAGGCAGGGCAAAGGACAGAGTTGGAGGCTTTTTGATGCTGGAGTTTTGATGTTGGAGTTTGATGCTGAGGTCTTAAGCAGGAGCCCTGGGAAATAAACACACAGAAGGAAGAGAAGCAAGTCCTGGGAAGAGAGGAACCCTGAGCCAGGAAAGAAGTAAGCCCTGGGAAGAAAGGAACCCAGGAAGCCTGAACCCTCACAGACATCAGCAGCCATCTTGCTCCAACATGTGAAAATAGACTTCGATGAGGGAAGTTACATGCTTTATGTCCTGGTATCTGTAAACTCCTACCCCAAATAAATACCCTTTATAGAAACCAACAGATTTCTGGTATTTTGCATCAGCACCCTTTGACAGACTAATATACCTCCAAATACGAACTAGATATTTTTGGAAAAATAGTTGAGATTGGGTCTGGAGCAGTGAACGTGTGCCTGGAATACCTTGTAATGCCTGAGAGTAGGGAAGTGCTCCAAGATGAATGGGAACTTGTGAAAAAGACACAGATAATTCTATTTTTAACTTTGTGAGGAGCTGCCAAACTAATTTCCGTAGTAGCCACACTGTTCTACAGTGCCCCCAGGGATATATAAAATGTTCTCATTTTTTTCTGTATCCTTGTCAACATTTATTGTTTTCTGAGTTTTTAATAGTAGCCATCTTCGTTGGTATGAAGTGGTATATCTTTGTGGTTTTGATTTGCATTTCCCCAATGCCCAATGATGTTTAGCGATTCCTCAGGGAGTTGAAAATAGAATCACTATTTGATCTGGCAATCCCACCTCTTGGTATATATCTCCAAAGAATTAAAAGCAGGGACTCAAATATATTTCTATATCAATGTTCGTTGTGGCATTATTCACAATAGCCAAAAGGTGGAAGCAACACAGGTGTCTTTGAGTGGAAGAATGGATAAATAAATGTGGTATTTCCATGCAATGGAATATTATTCAACCATAAAAAGGAACCAAATTTTACTGCATGCCACAACATGGATGAACTTTGAAGACATCATGTTGAGTGAAATAAGCCAGACACAAAAAGACAAATATTGCATGATCTCAGTTATATGAAATAACTAGAAGAAACTACCTACATACACAGGAATGGTGGTTTCTAGGTTACTTGGTACCAGGGTTAAAGGGGCAGGAAGAGGAAATTATAGATTAAGGGTTGAGTTTCTGTTTAAAGAGTTGAAAAAGAAAGGGTAATGGATTTCAGAGAGGATAACACAATATTGTGACTATAATTAATAGTACTAAATTGTAGAGTTGAATATGGCTAAGATGGGAAATTTTGTGCTGCATATTTATTATTACAATAAAAACTGTAAAAAAAGACAAAGAAGAAAACTTAAAGGGTACGCGACTAATTACATTTGGCACAATTTGAGCATCACAAAGAATAATCATGGCAACAATAACTGCATATGGAAATAACATAATATGAGGCGATAGTGACACAAAGGGAGGTGAAAGTATGGTGGGAAATAAAAAAGTTCTTCTGTAAGAGAATAGAAAATGGCAGCTCTGCATGTGGGAGGAATGATAGAATTAGAAAAGAAACACTAGAAATTCCACTGTAATAGCTTGTAAGGGTCAAGATCGCTAATGGATTGGAGAAAATCCTAGGGAGCAGGATATGCACAGAGTGGACATGTATATAGCTCCTGCCACAGAAACCTTACTGATTACAATGCCCCTTCACAATGCAGAGAGCTGGCAGACACCACATTAGCAAAGTGTCAGAGCTCAGCATCCCAGTTAATGCGTGAGGCAGACACTTGTGCCTCCTGATGACAGCCAATGAAGAGGAGAGTGAGGTTTTCTTGCCAAAAGTGTTTAACCAGGATCTAACAATGAGTAAAAAATCCAGATTCTGAAGCATGTTATATGACAGTTGGCCTCTAATCTTTAAAAAATTATCGATCTCATGAAAAACTATCAAACAAGAGTTGGGGTGGAAGTGTTTTTTTGTTTTTGTTTCTGTTTTTTTAAAGATTTATTTCTCCCCCTCCCCCTCCCCCTCCCCCCTCCCCCTCCCCCTCCCCCTCCCCCTCCCCCTCCCCCTCTCCCTCCCCCTGGTTGTCTGCTCTCTTTGTCTATTTGCTGCGTCTTGTTTCTTTCTCCACTTCTTGTCAGCGGCAGGGGAATCTGTGTTTCTTTTGGTTGCATCATCTTGTTGTGTCAGCTCTCCATGTGGGTGGCACTATTCTTAGGCAGGCTACACTTTCCTTCGCGCTGGGCGGCTCTCCTTAACGGGGTGCACTCCTTGTGCGTGGGGCTCCCCTACGAGGGGGACACCCCTGCGTGGCACGGCACTCCTTGCGCGCATCAGCACTGCGCATGGGCCAGCTCCACATGCGTCAAGGAAGCCCGGGGTTTGAACCGCGGACCTCCCATGTGGTAGACGGACGCCCTAACCACTGGGCCAAGTCCGTTTCCCGGAAGTGTTTTTAGATTAAGAGACTAATGGGACATGATAATCAAACCCTAGATGTGACCCTTGCTGGAATCCCAAATAAAAGTATAAAAATAAAAATTGCCATAATATACATTGTAAGGACAATGCAGACTCTATTATTAGATAATGTTATTGAGTTAATGTTTATTTTCTTATGTGCAATTTTAGAATTGTGGTTATATAATAGATTATCTTCATTCTTATGAAAGATATAAGCTGAAAATTCTTCAGAAAGAAAGTATCTAATTGTCAGCAAATTACTTTCATATGGTTCAGGATAAAAATACTTTATATGAGAAGAGAGTCAGAGACAGAGAGAAAAAGGGTGCAGAGGCATCTGGAGAATCTAGGTGAAGGGGCTATGGATTTTTTTTTCTTTTTACTATTTCTTACAACTATCCTGTAGATTTGAACATTTTTCAGAATACAAATCTGGGGGGAGATGATATGCAGCTTAGCACAGTGATTGACAATTTAAAAGTGTTCAAAAATTATTCTTTTAAGCCCCAACAAATTCTAACATCAACACACATGCACATACAGTGCTAAGGACTAATTCACCAATTCAGTCATCTGTACCATGGCAGGATATCCATTTTCAAGTGTAAGTATTTATTAGTTTTGTCCAATTAATTTACAGGAGTGCATTCCATGTTCCAGGTGCTGGGAACTCATCAAAGTTATTAGTTGTTACTTCCATCACTGTGCTCCCAGAGGCACCAAGAAACCAGCGTCCAGGTTTCCAAGGCCAATGATGAAAATGATAACTAAAAATACAGTTAATATAAGAGTGACCAGGTATTGAGAATATAACGTCATTTATTTTCTTGTGGTTTACATGGATTATCTCATAATCTGCACAACAACCATATAAATAGGTTCTATTATTAATTTTTAAAGAGGAGAAACTGAGGAACGTGGAGGCTGAGAAACTCATTTGAGTCTAGAACTTGGTGAAACCAGGAAGTGTCAGCACTGGGATTCAAAGTAAGACTAAGTGTAAACCAGAATGTAAACTCTAGACCATGGTTAGCAGCAGTGCTTCAATATGTGTTCATCAGCTGTAACAAACGTACCACACTAATGAAGGATGTTGTTAATAGGGGAAGTGTGGGAGCGGGAGGGGATGGGGTATATGGGAATCCCCTATGTTTTCAATGTATTATATCTAACCCAAAGCTCCTTTAAAAATAAAGAAAAAAAATCATTTTAAAAAACCCACAACAATCAAACAAACAACAACAAAAAAAAAACACACACACAAAAAACAAAGTAAGACTAAGCTCCTAAACTTATAAGGATGATGCTATATTTGGTCGATGTTTGCTGATTACATGAGTTCACAGAGAAGACATAAGAATTAAGATGGTCAGAGAGTTATCTCAGGAGAAAAGAACAAGAGCTTGGTCATAGGGTCCATGTAAACTATGGACTGTAATTAATAGTATACTTAAAATAATCGTATTTCATCTATTGTAACGAGGGTACCACACTGACAGGAAATGTTAATAACGGAGAACTCAAAGTGAGGGGAGTGAGAGTTAAATGAGGGCTCTGATCATTTCTCTCTAAAAAAAGAAATAAGTGGTGAATAAAAGGAAAAAAATAAATAAAAGAACAACAACGAAAAATGCTATTTCTGATCACTGTTCTAAGCCTACTAAATAAAAATCACCAGGAATAGGTCTAGCAAATGGCATTTCAAACATACATCCCAGGTCACTCTTCTGTGAATTAAAAATGGAGACCCTCTGTTCTTCACCATTCTCATTGAATACTCAGAAGGATTTGGAAGGTGGGGACAATATCCCCCATTCTACAGATGAGGAAAGTGATGATCACGCAGGTGAGGTGGGCGTGATAAAGCCCTCTTTCCTTCAGGGCTACCTTCTGGATGTGTCACTGTGTGGCGGTGAGTCAATGGATGCGGTGGCCGCATCTGCAGTGACCTCCTGACCAGGCAGCTCAGGCCAGTGGGGCAGCCTGTTGGGACCCACGGACCATCTCGTGACTCAGGGCATCAGTACCCCCTGCGCTGGCCCTAAGAACCCAGCTTTGGGGATCGCAGGTGGAGCTCTACCACATTCCCAGTCCTCGTGCCCTGCATGGTAGCACTGGCTCCTTTGTACTATGTCTTTATCACCTATTGGCTCCACTTCTATTCCCCACACCATAAGTGAAATACCTAACTCAGGGTTGGGTGTTCAGTCAACACCCAAACGTTTATTGGAGAATTTAATTTCTGAGTGACTGGAAAGTTGGATAAAGCATAAGTAACTGAACACATGAAAAACAAATGAGGAAGTGAATGGAAGATGGAAAGCATGCATGGATAAACGAGAGACTCCTAAGGCATTCAAGACCTCAGGAAGTGAGTTAGAAATGGTGGATGAATGAGGGAATGGGTGAACAAGTGACAATCACAATGGCAAAGGCACTCTATCTACGACATCTCATCCCTCTAGGGCTGGAGTCCCCAGGCCCTGCTTACTGGGTGTGTAAGAGAAATTTCGCTAAGTGCCTCTTAAAATGCTTGGCAATTGGAAGGTGACAATGCTTTAATTTCAGGGTAATGCTACAGCTTTATGACTTAGTAATTTTATTTAATGGCCCAATTTAGCAGGAGATTATGTCGTCTGCCTCCAGCCAGAGCGACCACTTTAAAGCTGGGCCTTCAACACTGGGGCAGGTCACTGCTCCTGAGCTTCCCCCAAGAGACCAGCCTCCGGCAGCCCCACATGGTTTCACAGTGCCTCAGCCACAGCGGAATGTATTAAACCAAGGGAGACGCTTAAAAAATAAAAAAAGCTCCTCTCCTCTAAACTGTTGATTTGCTATTCTTCCTCAGTTTAAAAGAGTCCTCTGGAAAACACTTCATTTACTGAAAGCAAATTGTCCCTCTGAAATATAAGCAACAATACAAGTATTATTCCAGCTGATTAAGCTGCTAGTGAGCCACAACACATACATCAGCCATGAGTGGGGCTCAACCAGGAAATGAGGCTGGGCTACCAGGGGATACAGCTCTGTGGGCTTCTCCCAGAGATAAGCTCAGCTTGCCTCCTCTAAAGGCAGGAGACCTGTTGCCAAGAGAAGGGGAGAGCAGAGAGAAGGGGAAGGATCCAAGCTTCCTTTAGCACCTGCTCTGTGCCAGCCCCTATCCAACATTTTCTAAATATTGAATCATGAAATGGACCACATACTAAGAACAACAAGCTATCATCATCACGCTTCCTTACAGAGAGGGAAACTGAGTCACAAAGATCAAGAGTCTTGCTCATGGCCCCACAGACACTCGTTATACTAGCTAGCCTTTTGGAGCATGTAATAAAGAAACAGGCTCTTGCAATGAACTCATTTATCCTTCCTACCATGCCCTTCAAGAACTGTAAGCCATGAACAAGGACCTTGGAACTGACGAGGTGGAGATGCGGTGCATGAGAAGGCCCAGCCAGACCTGGGGTTTTAAAGGATCATGCTGGATGAGGTGAATTACGAGACAGAGTGGGAAAGACTTGAGAATTTTATTATTTTTTTTTGCTTCAAAGACATGAGAACAGGAACTCTGAACTTAGATGACCATATCTTAGTCATTTCTATTTTCTCGATATCAGAGTCCGGCGAATGCAGGCAATCAATGCATATGGATTCAAATAATGAAATAATGGAAAGACATAGCAAGTTTGCCTTCCACGCCTTAAGACTTTTGATCTAGAGGACTGTAATTGGACTCCTGTTTCTACAACTTACTAGCTGTATAACTAAGGAAAAGTTATTCAATCTCCTCTGGTCATGTTAAAACCTAGGCAAAATTAAAAAATCGATGTTGATGTGATGAAAAAGCTGAGGTACTGGATGTTAGTGATGGTATCACAATATCACTGAATTGTACATTTGAAAGTCATTAGATTAGGAAACTTTGGGCTGTGGATATACATTATTGCAATAAAAAGTTAAAGAAATCAGCTACTTCACAGTGATATATCTTACACTAGCCTGGTACCCAGCAGATATTCAACCAACACAATTTACAATTTTATGCATCCTGTAATCAAGGTGATGACATTTTGGCAGGAACACATTGACAATGATGGTTACTCAATTTATGTAAAAAACACAATGGAATACTACTCAGCTATAAGAACAAATACACTACAAACACACGTGATAACATGGATGAATCTTGAGAACCTTATGTTGAGTGAAGCAACCCAGGCATTGAAGGACAAACACTACATGACCTCGATGATATGAAATAAGCAACCTGCCTCAAAGAGCTAGAGACTGGAAAAAAGGCTTACAGGAAATCGGGGGGTGGAGGAAGGATGTGAGCCGACATCTGTAGGGGTGGAATCTATGATGAGCTGGTGGTAAGTATGAGCACAAAGAAGGGACAAAATGGGGGCAAGGGGTTGCCTTCGGGTGGGGCTTTGCGGGTTTGAGGGGGGCTGGGGATGGGCGGAGGAGTAATATTGCCCAAAAATTGGGGGGAGGGAGGGGGCAACATACGAACATAGGAGAGTGTCAGGTGTTCATTGAGAGTAAAATGTTGAGAAAATCATATCAAAATATAATTAGGAGGGTTACCTGTTTAGGATGCTCGGAGGGGATGGTCTAATGTGGGACGGGCTCCTGGGGAATGTCTGAATGCTCATTTTGCCAGGGTGGGTTGTACCATTGGGTAGAGACCCAAGAAGTGAGAGTTGGGGTGGACCCACATCCTGGGGAGGACTAATGCCATCAAATAGAGAGAACTGTATCTCTAGTGAGAAAAGGTGGCTCCCAGGGCATTAGGGCAGTTGAGAAAGTCAGGCCCTGAACACTGCTGCAAGTATCTCTGGACGTGGCTTCTCGGGAAATGGAGATTGGCTGGCGCTGTGGACCCCAAGGGGAGGGGAAAATGGATGTGGAATGGATGGAACCAAGGTAAATGTGGGGGCAAGAGAGGAGTTTCGCAAGAGTACACGAGGATGAATATAAAACATGTAAAATTACACCAAAAACATATAGGGGATGACAGATTAATAATGTAAACCATAATGCAAAACATAGGATAACTAAAAAATTTAGAAAACTGTACATCCTAAAGTATGGACCACATTGTAAGCACAGAGGTCACCTTGTTTGAAAGCTATTGTTTCGGAATCTGTACATCAGTTTCAGGAAATATGATATGAATAAGTTAAAAGATTATTGCTGTGGAAGGGAAAAGGTTTTATGGTGGATCTGTGGGAGTACTGTATATTGTATATATGAATTACTGTGATCTAAGACTCTTGTGAAGAGAAGCTCAATAATTAGAAAAAAAAAGTAAAAAGATAGGAACTAGAAATTTTTCCAAATCAACATGTACTCTAGATCTAACCCTTAAACTCATTGCTCTATTCCATTTTACTAGTAAGGGAAACTGACATTATGTTGGGATTCACTTTACAGGAAGTTTTGGATCACAGAGTGGTTCAACAATGGCGGCGGAGGAATACTGATATGGGATGTTATTGACAGGCTATATATGGTTGACAGGGAGTTATACAGGGCATATGTCCAGGGTACATGGTAATGTTTAGATATACTCATAGTGGAAACAATTAAAAACAACAGCTGGGGGGGTACGGGGTTCCTGGCCGGGGGGTCTCTGTCGTGGTCCCTGGGGGAGCAGTGGCAGTTCCCCAGGTGCAACGGTAAGAACTAGGAAGGAATGAGGGCCCAACAGTGGTCTCCTGATACTAATGGCTATGCTTTTGAGCCTATACACCTGCAATAAGAACAAGGCCTAGAGTAGCATTGTGCCTGGGAGTTTCCTCCTGACAGCCTTCATGTTACTCAAATGTGGCCACTCTCAAAGCCAAACTCAGCATGTAGATGCAGTGCATTCCCCCCAGCATGGGACATGACACCCGGGGATGAGCCTCCCTGGCACCAAGGGATCACCACCACATACCAGCTGAAGATGCAACTAGAAAATGACCTTGAATTAAAGGTTCAATGCGGATCAGCAGAATATCCCTGTCTACATATAATAACATGACTTCAAAATGCTGTTTGACCTAATGTAAGGGGGAAATGGAAAGGAGAAATGAGTTTATAAGGCTACGAGTCTCTAAAAAAGAGTCTGGAGGTTGTCAGAAGGAATGCCCTTATGTACAACTGAGCAGGGTCTAAGAGACAGATAAAGTAGATACAACCCCAGGTATTGGTTCTTTTGAGGGATAAAGAGACCCAATGGTTCTATGGTCATGGCAGATGGGGTTCACTGCCATGGCAGATGGCCCTTCTTTGGAGCTAGTGTTTCTGCGTGATGGAACTGGACTCAGAGGGGATCTCTTTTCACAAGACTTGCATGCTACTTTCCTGGAATTGTAGTTGGTGCTGGGGTTTAAGATATATTTAGGAGATTTGAATCTCTGGACTGACAATATGATACCCAGGCCCAGAGCCTCAACAGACTTCAGCTCCTACACTTTGATTTATTGGACTTACCCCACTCAGCTAACATGGAGTTGAAGAAGGTCAACCACCACACCATGGAACCTAGACTGTCTACAACTGAAAGCAGGAGGAGTGCATCCAGTATCCATGTGGAATCTAAGCCCCCACTTGATATAGATGTGCAATGGACACAACCAATCCAATGTCCACAGAGGAAATGTGGCATTGGTGTGGGAAGGGTGGCCATGGTGGCTGCTGGGTGCAGGAATGGGAGGAAGAGATGAGATGGGGAGGCATTTTCGGGACATGGAGTTGTCCTGGGTGGTGCTTCATGGTCAATTACGGGACATTGTAGATCCCCCCAGGGCCCACTGGATGGAACGTGGGAGAGTGTGGGCTATGATGTGGACCATTGACTATGGGGTGCAGTGATGCTCAGAGATGTACTTACCAGGTGCAATGGATGTGTCATGATGATGGGAGAGAGTGTTGTTGTGGGGGGAGTGGGGGGTGGGGGCGGTGGGGTTGAATGGGACCTCATACTTTTTGAATGTAATATTCAAAAAAAAAATTTCTCAGCACTATCTTTGATGAATCCCTTGAAAAAAAAATTATGTAAAAAGAAAAAAAAGAAAAGAGAAAAGCTAAAAAACTTGAGCCTGGCTTTTGGTAAGGCAACGGAAGCTAGGACTTCCCTTTGTTTTGTTCTGTTTGGGCTTTAATTTATTTTTGTTTATCTTTGGGAACCAAGGCCAAGAACCGTTAGCTCTAATCATGTGGACACATTTCTTTCTTTCTGTCAATAGCTTGGATGATTATCTATTACCTGCAATCACATAGCACAATTATGTGCAAGGATATTGGAGAGACCTCAATTGCAGCTTCTCTACTTGTTCCATTATGCATGTGTTGATGAGTTTTAATGAAAACAGAGTCTGCTGCCAAAAGAATGAGGAACAAAGCATCATAATCCTGATGTGATAAGAGATGGAGACTTGTAAGGTGGTTTACAAATGGATTATGAGCTGTTTGAGAAAGGAAAGCAAATTTTGCATTAGAGCTTTGACTAAACATTCCTTGCCCATGGCTGATGATTGCCATAGAGGTCCAGATGCATGAAATAGGCATTGTGTATCTCAACACAGGTAATACATGTGTTTTTGTTAGTGGTTCTAGACAAACACTTTTGCATATTAATATGTGATTGTACCATGTAAAGGAAAAACAGTATATAGTTGAGAAAGATTTTTCACGTGTTGACAAGGTGTCCTGTTCACATCAAGGGCAAATTGCAAACGAAGTAGAAGTCAAGTTCCAAGGAAAATCTTGATTGAGCACCTGGCCCTTCTATTATTTCTTCACCAATACTGGAGGCTCCCCTTTAGATAGTCTCCCTAGTGACCCTCTGAAACCTCACGGGGCGTGCAGGGGAAGCCAAGATGATTGCAAGCAAGAGGAAATGGCTGTCTTTTACAGCTAGGAATGATGAGACTGATGCCATCCATGCTAGGACACTTGTGAAAGCAAATGAGGGCACTACTGATAATTGCACCATGACACGTGGTTACCTCATTTCTTGACCATCTATTTTTGGGTTCTAGGGACTTTGCATATATATTCTAATTTTCCTATTAATGGTGCAAGATGGCCTTTTTTAAAAGCTAAAAAAACATTTCCACTAAATGACTTGCCCAATGTCACACAGCTATAAGTGTCAGCACTAGAAACTGGACTCTGGTGCAGCTCCAAAACTTGTGTTTCTCCAACATCATTTCAGAAAAGATGGCATTTGGATAAGCCAGAAATTTCAGTGAAGGGTCACCGAGGTGATGAGGATCACATGGACACATTCTACTCTTGGGCTCAAAGAAAGTTTGCAAACAATAGGAAACCTTAATCCAGTTAAGGTTAAACATTGAGGCTGTATCCGCAGTTTCAAACTAGTATTGTTTCAATGGAAAAGGGCCTGAATCTGAGATAAATTATGGGGTATGGGAAGAAAAAAATGAAGGAGAAAGGTAGAAATTATACTTCAATTTAGCAGAGGTTTCTTAGAGTTCAGTTTACATGGACTTATTTGGTTGTGTGTAAAACTAGGCCCAGGGGTTAGTCACACCTGTCCTTATTTCCATTAAGGAATTCAGAGCTCTGTGGGACATGCAAGTCAACACTGATGGTTATAATTCAGCGTGGTCACTGTCGTGATGAAAATGTAGAGAAGATGAAATGAAACACACAGTAGAGTCACCTAACCCAGCCTGAGGTATCCAAGGTATTTGACTTATACCTGAGAAGCCTTGTTCTCTGGTTCACCATCCCAAGTTTCTTTTATCAGGACCTCAGGTGTTTGCCCTTTTTGTATACCTGTCCTTTCCTTTATATCATCCCCAGGACCCAGAATTCACTCATTTCCTGATGGCATCTCACCTACAAGTTCACCTCAAAAACATTTTCACCCAGTTCCCCAATTCTGAGACCCATTGGATTCCACATCTTCTCAAATGCATCCCTCCTTCCTCTCCAAATTAGATCGACTCAGCCAAGGATGACCACAGAACTCCCATGCTGTTGACCAAAAAGATCCAAATCCAGGCCAGGAGACTTTGACTTACATAGGCCCTGAGATGGTGGCATGGGGCCCAGATGTCCCTCTTAACAAACCATTACATTCTACTGACACCCCAGTTTCTCTTAGTTACCTGCTTTGCAAAAGTGTCAATAAATTTCTATCACTTCCAACGCAGCTTCTGACACCAACCACAAATCCTGCTGTAACTCAAACAGCTCAATTGTGACCCTACAGGTTAAGGGGGATCATCTAGAAGACTGTCCGCCAGGCATAAGTCACAAATTCAGGGCTCCAGGCCATCCACACTTACAGCCACCTGGCTACAAATTCTGAGGTTTCCTCCAACCCTTGGATAAAATAATTCCCTAGAGTGACTCACCAGACTGCACTGAAAGCACGATGCTACAATTATAATTTGATTACAGGAGAAGGCTACAAATAAGAAACCAAAAGAACCGATCATTCAGTGAGGTCTGGGAGGGTATCAAATGCAAGCTTCTGTGCCTTCTCTATGTGGAGTCAGAACACACCCGCCTTCCCCTAGCTTCAAGTGCCACCAGTTTATATGGGGCCTCATTAGGTAGGCATGATTGATAGAAGCAGTGCCCAGAAGTCAGGGAGGTGAGCTGATGTGACCTGGCTCAAAACCCCACCCCCTAATCACCTGGTTAGTCTTACTGGGGGGCCAGTCCCCACATTACAACTGCAGATTTGACTGGTCCTCCTGTAACTATCAGGTGTGGTCCTGGGTCCCCATGAAGAACAATGAACAGTCCTAGCACAGGAAATTCCACATAGTAAGAGTTTGCTTCCCTAGGAACTGGGGACAAAGACCAGTCACCATTAGATTATGTTGCATACTTGATCCTCAGTTATGCCCAGATTGAATGTCTTTGTCAGATCTTGGCATCAGTCAGCATCTAGGTTTCTTATTTGTCATGTGTTATATGCATTCATCCTAAACTTACTCCCATTTAAGCTGTGAAAGGAAGCCCTTTCTGGTTTAATTTTGAAACCAATTAAACAAGTCTCTTTGTTTATTTGTGTGGTTTGTGAATTTCATTCATAGCCCAGTACAACCCTCCCCATCCTCATACCTACTCCCTTCCTTGATCCTTGCTTAATTCTAATCAACATTTCCCTAGACATCTTTAGAAAGTCCTGTAAGCTGGCAAAATGGGTGTCCTCCATTGGCCCCACCAGACCCAAATTCCACCTGTCTTCAACCTTCTCTGTGCCCAGGAAGGCTAGATGAAGGCTCTACCTCAGCAGGTGCTCCTGCCTTCTGACTGCATGCCCCATATGCCTTCCTGTGATTGCCCTTGAGCTGACTGCTTCTCATACGAGAGATCATAGCTCCTTCACCTACCATTCTCGTTCTTGCTTTGGTAACTGGCCTTCCTCTCACCGATTCAGGCCTGTTGGCAGGAACAGTCCCTCTGTCACTAGCTCTGCAGTACTGCCTTCTCCCATTACTTTTCTTTTATGTGCCCAAACCTTTGTAATTAGTCCCTAACTGAGGCACATTCCTGGTATCTTTCTGAAACCCTGACAGACCCATTGTCCTGAAGATGGGGGTAATGTCCTCTATGACCATGTTTGATGGAAGGCTGATGTTCACCAGCTAGGGCTTAGAAAGTGGTCCATCTTTTGGACATGCTCAAGAATAGTTCACAATAGGACAATTCCTCCCTAGCTCTGGAACTGAGATGGCAGATTTTCTCACTGGGGAACTATATTCGATAATTTTTGCTTGCCCCCTTCAAGTTAAACAAATCCATTTCTTTACCATTCCATCACAGGTTCATGAGATTTTGGGTGTTCTATCCTGGTGGTTCAGCTCATCTGGGACCTCCTAGAATTTGGTGGTCCCCACAGATCTGTGAGCTCAAGGGCCAGCACTGTGTCTCATCCTGGAGCTTAGTTCTTGTTATTCACTGTGCTGGAAGGTCCCTCTTTCATCAATCCTCCCGGCCAGCTGCAAAGCTCCATCCAAGTCTCAGTGGCAGGACCTTCTGCCCCAGGTCCCTCCACACCATGCTGGGCTGGGTTAGGTGCCCCTGCTGGGGCTTCCAAAGCATGCTGTCCATACAATCACATTATACTTTGATTGCCTCCATGTCTGTCTCCATTACTAGCCAGTTTATTCTTTGCCTCTTGCTTCCCTCCCCCTCTTCCCACTCCCAACCTCACTTTCTTTCCTGCACCACTTTGTCACACTAAGAGTGTCATCAGTCAGACATATTGAAAAGAAGTTGACCATTCAAACTACAAATAGAAAGTATTTGATCATCATTATCTTTATGAATTAGAAAAATGTTTGCCCAGTTAAGGATGAGAATTTTGTGATTCAGACTGCAGAGGTTTGCTTTGAGTTCCGTAAGTATTTTAGGGTAACCAGAACAAAAAAACAAAACAAAATCTATGTATCTTGCCACTGCTGTGTCCAGAGAAAATAATATCCAACGTAAATGCCCACTTATGAATGACCAAACCCTTAACTTTCGGACACAATTTCAGGAACATATCAGCAAAACAGCAACCATGAAATGCAAACACATATTCACCTTTAGTCATTCTTGGACAAAATAGCCAATGAACCCTGAGAGAAGTCTGCCTAAGAGAGAGGCAGGGGGGTGCATGTAAATGTGTCCAAGGGTCAATAGCACTCTCTATCTCATTGTATTTACATAATTTTGGGGAGTTTGAAATTTATAAACTACACTGATTTCATTTGATAATATATTTTATAAGGAAATGCCTATACTTGGACACTAAAGTTTCAAATCATGATTTTATTTATATATACATACTTATATACATATATGTACATGTGTATATATGTATATGCATAAACACACATGTACACATCCATTAAAAAAAGTCCCAAGGAAATTCTGTAATATAATGAAAGCAGCAATCTCTGAATTGCAGTTTATGATGACATTAATTTTTTCTTTATCCTTTTTTCTTTTTCCTCAAATTTTCTATCATTAGCATTGAACACTTTGACCATCAAATTCAAAACACCCTTCAAAACAAAACCTAAGCAATATAAAGTATCCAAGTAAAGTCTCAGTGATATGGGTTATTACTGAACCACAAAGCTTTGCTCGCTTCTCGAATTTTGTCAGTAAGTCAGAGTAGGTATCACCTAATACAGCCTCACATTCCATTTCCTTCTATGTTAGACAGAGAACATCTACCTCAGTTTTTTATTGGAAGGATTCAAAGAGATGATCCATGTAAATACCCAATATAGATCCCAAGGGAGCTCAGTAAGTGATATCCCATTACAGCTACTCCTGGTACTGGAAGTCCCACCTCATCACCCATCAGCAGAAACATAACACCTGTGCTTTCTTCTGCAGCCACATTACTTCCTCTATATTTTGATGAAGTGTGGATGGGCATCAACTTGCATCAAAATCACGGGGGCAGCTTGCCAAGTTGTAGTTGCTGAATTATTCTTTCCAGAGCTGGGGCAGGCTCTGGGAGTTCTGCATTTTGACGGGGACCCCAGGTATTCAAATGTTAATTACATTTTGAAAACAATCAGGACAAACTGAGAAGCCAAGGTCTTGACAAGATTCTTGAACACTATGCATTTGCCACAAGAATGAAAAGAAAATAATAAAATCCTTTCTGGTTACATTTCTATAGAAACAACTCCCATCTGTCCATTTGGGACAGAAGTAGTTGTACAGAAATGTAGGCAATAGAATCTAACTCGAGGTAACTAGCTTTTTCTGCAGAAAAAGTGCGGTCCTTTGTATTCAGGTGGGGAAGATGCTAATGTTGCATAATCAGCACTCCTGGCAATGGTTTGCCTGTGTTTCTGCCTGCAGATTGACTGATGCACAACAGACAAGACCCAGTCCTTATTTCTCTGCATTTCCTCAGTGACCAGGACAGTGACTGGCTACAGAACGAACTCCATGACTGCCTTTGCCTTGTTGCAGAGAAGGCTGGAGGACTCAGTGACCCACTCCAGACCCCTTTCCTGCTTCATTGGGGCTGCTGGCATCTCTGCAAATCAGCGTTTAGAATTAAAGGATTTATCTGGACCAACTGATGTTCACGATGAAGGAACATTTGCAGAGCAGCATTCGTACCAAACTATACCATCAGGCTTTGACTTTGTGCAATTATATTTGAGAGTAAATCAGTGAGCATATGCTGTTTCTAAACCCGTGTAATAACTGACTCTTATTTTCTCCTTCTGCACTTTACAAAGCAATTACACAATATCATGATATTGTCAGGAAAATGGAAACAGCTCACGTCTGGTAGGCATCTGCTCTAATATACACTACGTCATTTCTTCTTACCAACTCTAGGAGGCAGAAACTATTATTCCCATTTTCCTGATGAACAACTGAAGCTCAGAGAGAAAATGGGGTTCGCTCAGTGAGTCTTTAAGACCAGATATTAAGCAGGTGTCCCTATTTCCAGAGAAAGGGCTTTTCCTGGTTGTGATGCTGGTTTGGGGTATTGTTTTGCTTTTCCTTTTCTTTCTGTGTTGGTGCATTAAGAGACAAAAGGTTCTTTGGCAAACCTAGAGGAGGCATTTGATCATTATTCTTTGGTTCAATGAAACTTTAGCAAGACTCTTCACAGATGTTCTTCTCTCATGAGAATAACCTAGCTGCTAGTTTTATCTACCAAAATAAAATCATAATTTTTTTTTTACCCAGAAGTTTATCCTTTAAACTATTCTTTCATGCAGTTATTCCCTTCCCAGATGAATTCCTTTCGCTGTGCATCATGGAATGGCTAGGTTAAGCATGGGTGGAAATTCTTTGCACTTACCAGTGATATTGCAGTATACTTGGAGGGGTCCCAGTGGCCCACTGCCGTCCGAATCGATGTAGAAGAAACCAGCTGAGTTCCCTTGGTGTCTGTACGCCTCGCAAGACTCCTCGTAGAGGGCTGAAAGACACAAAGGCAACAGAGGGGAAACTTGCTTCACTCTGCATAGTCCCTGGGAGGAATCAGTGGCTCCTACTCATATGTGCTTTCCATGGTGGTTTCTGTCCCTTCTCCTATAATCTTGACTTTTCCCCCATGCCTTAACAAATCAGTGTCCCAAATACTCAAAAGGGTCACATCGTCCGTTCATCCAAATTCATTCATTCTTCTAAACTCAGCTTGGATATTACTCTTGGTGGGACGTATCTCTGTCCCCTGACACCTTCTCCTTCTATGAGCTATGATGATCAATGTGTCCCCAATTCTAACCTCATCCACGGGTTAGAAAATCTCTAAGAATGGCAGCAATGCATTAATTGTCATTGTATCCCCAGCATGCAGCCGAGCAGAGCACTCAAAGCAGGGAATCAACAAATGTTTGATAATTGAATGGATAAGCGAACGAATGAGTAGATGCATTCACATCTTTTAAACGTCCTACAATACGAGGCATCTGTCTTATTTCCATATACCCGAGCACTCAGCCCTGGAACTAACATATAGGAGGTGCACAAGTCTGAGCTCACTTTATTTAACAAGCGTTTGCTGGGTTCCTAGTACATGCCAACGGATGTGGTTGCCACCGGAGGCCAGAACCGTGGACAAGGCAGCCGGTCTCGGCCTCCGGGAGCCTGGACCACGGGCGTCTGTGCGTGCTCACCTGGAGACTGACCTAGATGCCCCCAGAGGGCATGCTTTACCCAACCTGCAGGTTTGAGAAATATACAAATCTCGAGAACCCAAAGTGAACTAATTCTATGGGGGTTGCGGAAAGGAGGCACTTGCGGTCTCCAGCAAGTGAACGTGCCTGAAAACAGTGTGTGCCATCGGACGCTGCCGACTAAAGCTGAGGTTCAGAACCGTGGGCCCACGTCCCCGCTCATCACCCTCCCCTGCGTTAAACATTTCGGCGGCTCCCAGCAGTTCTCCAGATACAGTACAAGGTCCTCACCTTCACCCAGATGCCCCCTGTGACGAATGCCCCATCCCGGGAAGGGGAAGCTGCAGTTTGTCATGATCAGCGGCAAGGTGGGCCTCCCGTGATTCATTGCCTATAAAGTTCTAAAGCCAGAGATGGTTCCGCTTTTTATAAATTAGAGGGAATTCAAGGTTATCCTTGTACTAGTGAAATGCTTTCCTGCCTCCCTTGGTACTTTCTGGAGCAGGAGGTAAATGAGAGTCGTCACAGTTTGCACCCCAGTTAGAGCACACGAGGAAGCTTATTTATGCTTCCTAGACCAATGACACACTTGGGGGGGGGTGCCTCGCAACTAATTCTCCCACCCTCCCAAGATGACAACCACGTGGAAAGCCTTGCACTTTCCCAGGCAGCACTCTCCATGTAAAAACTACCCAGGCTGCTAGCAGGTGGTTGTATAGCACGCTGGATTGTGAATCTCTGAGCTATCTTTTGCTACGAAGGGGAGCTTGGACAGGCTCTGGAAGGCTGCCACCTTGCCTGTGGCAGGCTGCCACGAGCCACATGTCCAGGTATTCTCAACCCATGCACTGTCCTGCCCTGGAGTGCAAGCTGGACTGGTGGACTTGCTTTGAACAAACAGAATATGCAGGAGTGATAGATGCCAGTTCCAAGAGCGGATTATAAAAAGACAGGGTCTTCCAACGCGGGGACCCCTGGGGTCACTCACTCTGGGCCAAGCCTGCTGTCTTGGCATGAGGTAGCTCTGTGAAAGGACCCAAGTGGGTGAGCGTGAGGGCAGACCTCTCCGTGACACCCCCACCCCAATAACTGCAGCCCCAGCTAGCACCTTCATCCCAGCCTCGTGAAAGACCCTGAAGCAGAACCACCCAGCTCAGCTGCTCAGAGATGCCTCATCTCCAGGAACCATGAAGCAGAGAGAGGGGCAGTGCTTGTCAGGCATTTTAGCCACGTGTGCTAATGCCCCAAAACAAGCCCAAATAGCGGATGCCGGGACCTCGCTGGAAATGGAGCTGCAAGAGGGAGGACGATGCTGCAGTGTGGTCTGAGAAAAATTTTGCTAAGCCACAGAGATTTGGAGGTGGTTTACATCCTCAGTTAGCCTACCATTTCGGATACACTTGTTCCTTAAAATCGTACTCCATTCCTGGGAGATCTCTGAATGCCTGACAATAAGCATCTCCTTTGAAATTTTAAGAGCTATGCCCAAAATAAGACAACTGGAAATGAGTTAGTATAATTCTATCATTCCTTCATGGTGTGTTAGTGGAAATAGGATATAAAATGAAACATCCCTCATCAAATTCTTGGTTTCCTTGAAGCCCCAAGATTGCATGGGAAAAGCAAGATTTGATGCTTTCCCTTTACTTTATTCTAAGTGTCAAAATACTGAAATAGGTTCCCCAGTACCCTCCAAAAGTGGCCAATGAAAATATTTTTACTATTATTATGAAGTCCATGGATTTAAACATGTGATGTTAATACAGTAGTGGGATGTGTGGGGGGATTTATCTTATCTGGAAAAAAAAATAACAAAAATCTTAAAATACATGAAATTTCCTGTTTGGACTACTGAAAGGGCTAGAAGCAACCCTGGCACCCAGATTATGGTCCCTAAATACAATGTTCCACTAAATGGAACAAGGGTTTAGCTGAGTTTCTGTTTGGAGCAGGCAAAGTAGAAGATGAGATTGAAACATTTGATATGCCTGAAAGCAAGAAAGATATCAAAGATTATCATGTCAAAATGACATCTGAGTCAATTTGATGGGATAATTTAGACATGGAAAAGAATAACCACTGTTATTATTAACTAGATACTATTCATTAATTCATATCTATCCATATCTATCTATCCATCATATCTGTCTATCTGTCTATCATCTATCATCTATCTACCCATCATATACATCTATCATCTGTCTAATCTGTCTGTATATCTATCATCTATCATCTATCTACCCATCATATATATCTACCATCTCTACATATTTCTACTCACCATATCTATGTTTATCTATCTGGTTCTATTTATCTATTTATCTATCCATCTGTTTATCTATCTATCCATCATATCTCTCTATCATTTATTTACCCCTCATATCTACCTATCATCTATCTCTCTACCTATCTATTTATCTATCATCTATCTATCTTTTATCTATCTATCTAAATTCAATGGTCATCTCTAGAGGTTTCTAGAGAGTAAAGTCATTTTCTGAAAATTGGAAAGATTACAAAACATATTCTGCCTTTCTTGAATGGACTGTATTTGAGGGTAATGAAATAGTCCATGCATAATACATCTTCTTTAGAGAATAACAAAAGCCAGGAAGTGCAAAAGTAATAGTAGAATTCGAAAGGCATCCTTCTGTAATCCCCAGTGAAATAAAGATTAGATTTATTACAATAAATTGTAATAGATTACAATTTGCTTTTTAAATGTACCATAAAAAATGAAGTAAAAGCAAAAAAGGCAAAATATCGATACACCCTGGGTGAAGGGTAAATGGGGGGCAATTATTCTATATTTTTGTGTATATTTGAACATTTCTCTCAAAAAACTTTTCTTTTTAAGTAGGCATTTCAGATATTCCATTGATTTCAATTTCTTAAAAAGTGCGTATTTTCTGGATGCTTCTGATGTGCTGCCATATGGACTGTTTTTGGTCCCCATCTCATAAACAGCTGTCTCCCTGAGCACCACCTCACCATCATGCTGGGAATTCCATTTTGAGATTGGCTTTTCTAAAACTCAGCATAATTCCTGGATATAAATTCAAGATCTTTAGGGAATCAGTAGTTTCTTCCTTTTTATTACTGGTAGGAATATGGTATAGATACACTTCAGTTTGTTTACTCATTCACCCACTGAAAGACGTTTGGGTTATTTCCAGTTTTTGCCTATTTCAGGTGTAGCATTTTTCAATTAATGCTATTTTTTAGAGCATGCTTTTTATAATAGCATGCAATTCTTGATTCTTTGATGCAATATTTCTGTGAAAGCTTTGAAAATATTAATTATGGACTCTGACATATTTTCTCTCTCTATAAACTGTTTCTTCCAATGTGTATGTGTTTGGTTAGTTGTTTTTCTGTGTGTGTATGTGTGTGTGTTTTGTTTTGGTCTCCATCTTATCTGTTATGTTGGACTCATTTTCTAGGATGTCTGTTAATCTTTTTTCAGATGACTCCTATTTGACAGTAGTCCCTAATTACTGATTGAAATCTCTGAGGAGATGTCTATTATTTGCCCTCCAAGGACTTAAGTGTAGAATGATCTAGTTGGGACATTTGGTGAGAATTTCCCATGTTAGTGTTTTTAGGTCTTTTCTCTTAAACTTACAGGACTGTCAGATTTAGAGAGTCTACACTTGGCTATGTTTATCTAGGAATATCACGGCATTCTATTTTAATCTCACACAATGGGGTACAGGTCAGCTGTGAAAAAGGATGAACTTGCCTCTACCTAATACTTCACAATGATCCCCTGGATGTTTGGTTTTGTAGGAAAACAAAGTGGAGAAAATTATGTATGATCTGCTAAATTTTATCTCAAGAAAGGGGGTAAGGACTTACGTGGATTTACATATTATCAAAAAATATATAACAGCATTGACATGGAGCAACGTGACCTCTAGGGAACGAAAGGGAAGAGGGAGGAAGGACAACGATGGTAACCAGGTTTCTTTGAAAATACCTGGTTTTGTTGGTTTTGCTTAGGAACTATGTAGCTATTTTACATAATTGTAAGGTCATCCTCTTGCCTCCAGGAGTAGGGATAGATGGAAAGTCAGCATGTCTAAGCTAAGCTTTCAAAGTAGAGTAGGCATTCACATATGGATATGAGATGGACAAAGAGCAGCAGGAATGCAAATAAAGGCAGTGGATGGTAATATGTGTGTTCTGCGCATGCACCTTAAGATTAAATTGGACATGGGAGGTCCGCAGTTCAAACCCCGGGCCTCCTTGACCCATGTGGAGCTGGCCCACACGCAGTGCTGATGCGTGCAAGGAGTGCCCTGCCACACAGGGGTGTCCCCTGCGTAGGGGAGCCCCATGCGCAAGGAGTGCGCCCCGTAAGGAGAGTTGCCCAGCACAAAAGAAAATTGCAGCCTGCCCAGGAATGGCGCCGCACACACGGAGAACTGACACAAGGTGACGCAACAAAAAGAAACACAGGTTCCCATGCCACTGACAATGACAGAAGTGGACAGGGAAGAGCACACAGCAAATGGACACAGAGAACAGACAGCTGGGGAGGGTGGGGGGCAAGGGGAGATAAATAAATAAATAAATCTTTAAAAAAAAAAAGATTAAATTCTAGGATCCCTCCTTCTTGGAGGTCTGTATCCTTAGCCTGAGTTGGGTGTCTTCTGCTCTTTCCCCATGGAAACGCCAGCACCCACCCACTTCATCTCTATTCTACTTTTCACTCTGAATGGTAATCCTTGGAATCACCTTTTGGTCTCCTATGTTAAACCATACATTCCTGGAGTCCAGGGATTTGTTTCTATATCGAACAGGTAAATGCTTAATGAACATTGGTTGGCTGTTCCCATTGTTGGTAAAGTTGACTTGAGCTAAATGAAAGGTTCTCTGGTACTCTTTATGTTCTCTGTCATACCTAGTAGAGCTCAAGTCAAAGAGATTGTCATCAACTGCATAAGAAATAACTTGTGCTTCGCATTAGTTCTAAGTTACCTCTGGAAAGTGTCTATGGGAAAACCATCACATTTTCTGGTGGGAGGAAGATGGGTGCATGAAGAAAAAACAAAAGCAAGTTTATCAGGGATATATTGTCTCCATTAAAAAACACCAATTAGTAAAGGCTAGTGTTACGTTTAAAGATCTAATGTCATGGATACACAAAAACACGTACGCTCTTCCATGAAAATTACAATAATGGACATATTAAGACCCTTTAGAATAGATTTCTGTATTAATGTTAACAGATGTATGATGTAGCTGGACAGAGCAGATGGATCAGTGTTTTCATATTTGAGGAAAATAGTCTGAATCTAGTTCTGGCAGCTAATTTATTGCCTAAGGTACAATTTGAAATGTCCTTGTGATGTCCACTCCCATTAAAGATAATGATAGTATTCAGACAGCAAAATAATTTTATTTAGGTCTCACCCTTTCAAGTACCAAGGTCAGAGCTGTAGTTTTTTGGCCTTGCCATTATAGTGCTATTGTAAAACTATAGAAATAGATAAGAAACTTTCTTGGTACATATTTTAAGGCCTTAAAAATGTTTCAGTCCTCTTTCTTTCCTTGCTCCTTACGTCCCCAGCAATCCAAGACTTACCACATGATTGCATTTTTACTTAGAGAATTATGAATACAGCCTACAGACATAAATAAGAACAAATTAATTCTAGTAATTAATTAAATGCATGTAAAGAATTTTGCAATTAACAGACATTTATGTAATTAAGTTTATCCAAACCCCTTACACAGTAGATGTGTAGAATGTTGTCTTTGCCCTTCTTGCAGAGAAGAAAAGAAAAAAAAGAATGTTAAAGATGTGGATTTGCTGAAATTAGTTAAAAAAATGTGCCAGGGGATTAAACTAGAAAATAGAGCTTTTGATGTCCCAGTGTGCATGTAGCTGGTACAGGCTGAAAATAGACATAGCTTCTGTATTTTCATCACTTAAAAAATGGTTAGTAGAGATGGAGAACAGAATAGTAGTTGCCAGGAGTTAGGAATGGGGGATGAAGGGTTAGATAAGACTAGAGAGTGATAACATTTAGGAACGGTTCTGCTGAAACACTTTTGCATCTTGACTATAGTGGTAGTTAAACAAATCTATACATGTGTCCAAATAGCACATGACTATACATATGCACACACACTGATGACAGCCTACAATACTGGTAAAATCTGAATAAGCAATGGAGATTAGACCACTTTCCTGGTTTTGACTTTGTAACATGGTTAGGCAAGATGCTAGCATTGGTGAAAAGTGGGTGAAGTGTTCATGGGACATCCTAATATATATAATTTATTATGAATTACCTCAAAATAAAGATATTTTTAATAGGGTAAGGAGAGAGATAAGACCCAGCAATTCTTCTCCTAGAGAAGAAATGAAATAAGCAGAAATGAAAACATGTCCATGCAAAAACTTGTACATGAATGTTCATAGCAGCATTATTCAAAGTAATTTAAAAAAAAAAAAGGAAACAACTCAAATGTCCATAAACTGATACATGGGTAAACAACAAGTGTAATGGTTAGGCTCATGTGTCAACTTGGCCAGGTAATGCTGCCCAGTTGAGTGGTTAAATAAGCACTGGCCTGATAGTTACTGTGCAACATTTTGTGGACTTAAATCATCAGTCAGTTGATTGCACCTATGGCTGATGACATCTACAATCAACTGAGGAGATTGCCTTCAGCAATGAGAGATGTCACATCTAATCCACTGGAGGCTTTAACAGGACAAGTGGTGATTTCAGGAGTCAGAAGAGAGAATTTCCAACTCTACTTCAACCAGCCAGCTTCTCTTGGAGAATTCATTAGAAATTTCCATCTGAATTCCTGGTTTGCAGCCTGCCCTAAGGAATTTGGACATGTGCATCCCCACCGTAGCGTGAGGCAATCTTTTAAGATCCCATAATATTTACAGAGATCTCCTATAGGTTCTGTTTCTCTAGAGAACCCCGACTAATACAACATGTCATGTATCTGTAGAACGGAATAACATTCAGCCATAAAAGCAAATCAAGTCCCGATCCATGCTACACAGTGTATGAGCCATGAGAACACTATGCTAAGTAAAGTAGCCAGATGCAAAGAACCACCGTTGAATGCCTGCATTTATAGGAAATACACGGAAGAGGGGAATCTATACAACTGAAAGGGGAACAGTGGTTGGCAAAGGGCCATGGTGAGGGGACAACCGAGGGTGACCGCAAATGTCAATGAGATTTCTTTTGGGGGTCTTTAAACGTTTGTAAAATTAGTGGCGATGCTTACAAATCTGTGAATATACTAAAAAATATCAAACTGTGCACTTGCAAGGGTGAAATTAATGAAATGTGAAAGACATCTCAGTTAAACTAAAAAAAAAAATGTATAGAGGCTAGATGTTAGGTAACAGGACAGGACTCAGAGCTGTTTTGTGTTCTCCCAGGGCACGCTACACCTTGCCTGGTCTCGCTTACCTTTGTCTCATGATCCTGGAGAGAAAGTCATGGGAATATGCCCATCTCCAGCATCACCTCCACTGAATTCTACAGCTCCATCTCTAAATTTCTTTCACTTCCTCCTTAGAAACCATTTTTCATTTTATTAAGACAAAACTAAAATAAAGAAACAACTGATAATGGAAACTGGAAAACTGAAGGTTAATCTGTGTACAATTGGTAAGAAGGTTGTCTGCAAGTCTTTGGAAAGGAGTAGAAATGGTAAGAGCACATCATGGTGTTTGTAACTAGCAGAGGTATCATATGGATATGACAGTGGCTGAAAAGGAAAGTCTAAGGTCACGTGTATTACTAGAAGGAAAACTAAAAACTATAACATGGGGCTGTATAAATTAGTGAAACCTCATGTAAAATATGAGTATGGGTGATATGGCCTGAATTTGTCCTTTCTAAACACTATCCTATATATACCCACATTCTTTTGAAAGCTTGAAGCATTAAAATTTTAGTCTATTCATTGTCCTGTATTCCTCATACTACTCTTTACTATTTACTCTCCAAAAACCAGCTTCTAATTAAGTCACATACCTAATCTCTTAGATATTTTATATCTCAGCCACCAGGAGCCATCAGGAGCCATCAAATGAGGAATCACTGCTTTCCTCAAGCAAATTGTTTCCTTGAAGTCTTGACTCTCCTTCCCTCCATCCATTGCTACTCCTGCTTCTTTGACCCCTTTTACTGGTCAGAAGACTCTATAATTAATGGTCTTGGGTGGTGAGTAAGGGGACATAAACAAGGATAGTTAAATTGGGAGCATTTCTTACAACCTTTATTTTTCATAAGTTTCCTCCTCCCCCTAATGAAATCCCAGAGTTTGGATTTATAATGTGGCCTGGACCAATGTGTGGTGTTTTTTATTTGTGTATTTGTTTTTTATTTGTGTATTTGAGAGAATAAATGGTAGAGAGAATTATTTAACAAGGTCCTAGTTTTTCTTGCAACAAAATAGCTGAATTGCCTGCTTTTACATGCACTTTTTTAGGGGTCAGCTTGGTAGATGGTGTCCTTCCCACCATGGGCAGTACTGGTACCTGCAGAGAAGTGACACCTTGGTCTCTTGTTTGCAAGCCTTCCTCACATCAGTGTTAAGTTAGACCCTGTCCAGCCACGCAGGATGTTGGCTTGCATGCACTACAGCAAGGGGTATAATGAATCATTTGCACTAATGTTAATATCCAGAGACAGGGATTGGAACAAAGCTAACAAGGGATACACAGCTTCTAAAGCAGTGATTATCACAGTGTGGACCTCAGATCAGCAGCAATTGGCATCACCACTGAGTTTGCTAGAAATGCGAATGCATCCTGATCTACTTAATCAGAGTCTTTAAAGTTAGGGCTGTAGAAACTGTTTTAATTAGATGTCCAGATGATTCTTTTGCAAGTTAAGATTTGAGAAGCATTGTTCAAAAGAATCTTTGTAAATAAACCTTATAAATGGGGACAAATGTCATGATTTCTCACAATTCTGTCTCATTTCTGAAAACTCAAGTTTCCAATAATTTTTTACCTAAATAATAACTCGACCTGTTGCCCAGAATGCTAAGTCTCTGCATATTTATCTACCTTCCTTAGGTTTCCCCAGTGATTTTCAACTTCCTTTGGGGGGGAAATAATCATTGTATAACTATGTAAGATATGACCGTCAAGTGCAAAGTTGAGTTGCCAGTATTGAAGTAGCCAATTAAGACCATCAAAGTCAAAATAGAAATAACCATGAAGGCTTTAGTCACTTACTGAGATACTGAGATAGAATAAGCCAGAGGGCTAATTGAGGGAAAATGCCAACTCCCCATTTTTCCATTTTCCACCTGGAACAGTGTCTCTGTGTGAGGGTCAGAAATGAGACAGAACTGTTAAGAAACCCATGACATTTGCCCCCATTTATAAGGTTTATCTATGAAGGTTTTTTGAACAGGGTCTCTGGGCGAGGGTCAGTAAAATTAGCAGAGGTGTGGGGCTGGCTCACTCTAAGGAAACCCCCAACCAAAGACTCCTGCAGATTAATGAATTAGGAGGCTGGAGGGAACAGGGAGAAGAGGGCAAGGAGTGGAAAGTACTGGGTCAGAATGGAGAAGTGTGTTTTCCAGGCCCCTGCTCCTCCAGCTCAGGCACCTGGGGTTGGGTCAGGAATATAAATAGAGGCGAACCAAGTTCTTGAAGGGAGCTCACTTCATAGACTGCACCAGCTGTACACTGAGGTTGTGAGGGAGGGCAGCTTTCCCTCATGAGAACCCCCAAGGTCACTGCCTGTGGTCTGGCTTGAAAGATCATGCATAGAGCTGGGCCAGGAACTATGCTCCTCAAAAAGCTGTTCCCAAGTCCCTTCCTTAGTGACCTGGCCTCTTGGCTCATAAGTTCATTTCCTCATTTGATGCCTGATGAGAAATGGTCTTGAGAGGCTGAGCGCTCCGAATTCACACATCCGACACAAAACTGACAATTCCTGAAGACATTGGTGATTTTCATCATCTCTAGAGCCTCCTTTTCTTTGCAAGGTTATTGGGATGAGGTGAGGTAATGTATGGAAATTGGTTGTCCAGGGACTTGCTCAAAAGTAAGTGCTCAATACATGGAAGCTATCCAGTTGTTACCATTGATAAGCCTTCTGAGACAATTAAAACATACAAACAAAAATGGTGGGGTCCATTTACACTGGGAGATTTGTCAAATACATGTCACCCTCTAGCCAAGGGTCAGGCATAGCACTGGGTGCTGGGGTACAAAGATGAACAAGGTCGTGTCCCTGTTCTCCAACTGAATCAGTGGAGTGGGTCATTATATTCTCAGTTTATGCATGTGTCTCCTGGATGCAATTAATTTCTTGAGGTTGGATCCTGATGAGCTCTGCATTCCCTACAGAATTCCTACCTAGTTCATTCCGATGGGGTTAACTACCAGGTCAAATGGCCCCTCTTTGGAACTGGTGTTTATGTGTGATGAATCTGGACTCAGATAGGATCTCTCTTCATAAGACTTTCATGCTAATGTGCTGGAGGTGCAGTTAGTGTCGGGGTTTAAGATATATTTAGGGGATCTGAATCTCTGGACTGACAATGTGATAGCCAGGTCCTGAGACTCAACAGACTCCAGCACCTACAATCTGACTTATTGGGCTCACCACACTCAGCTAAGATGGAGTTGAAGAAGGACAACCACCACACCATGGAGCCTAGAGTGATTACAACTGAAAGTGGGAGGATTGCATCCAGCATCCATGTGGAATCTGAGCCTCCTCTTGACATAGAGGTGCGATGGACACAACCAATCCAATGTCCACATAGATAAGGTGGCATTGGATTGAGAAAAGTGGACATGATGGCTGATGGGTATGGGGAAAGGCAGGAAGAGATGAGAGGTGGAGGCGTCTTTGGGACATGGAGCTGCCCTGGATGGTGCTTCAGGGGCAATCACTGGACATTGTAAATCCTCACAGGGCCCACTGGATGGAATGGGGGAGAGTATGGGCCATGATGTGGACCATTGACCATGAGGTGCAGAGGTACCCAAAGATGTACTTGCCAAATGCAATGGATGTGTCATGATGATGGGAAGGAGTGTTGCTGGGGGAGGGGGGAGAGGTGGGATGGGGGTGGTAGGGTTCAATGGGACCTCATATATATATATATTTAATGTAATATTATTACAAAGTCAATAAAAAAAAAAGAAAAAAAAAGTTTTCTACAAATGACTGTTGGTTACTTGATGAACAAATGGATGAACATGAAAGAGAACCTCCTCACAAACCTCTGTATCAGATGCACTGATCAGAGAAAACTCTCTGGAAGCCAGGCCAGAACTAGATGGGGGCAGAGAGACTGAGAGCAGGAATACAGGTTTGCAATAATTTTCCTGAGAAGAACGAATCCCTGAACTCAGGCTGTTCTCTCCAGGGCTTTCAATTCTAATTCTTTTAAAACCATTCTCCACCCCCCACATCTGCAACCCCACCAGAAAAAACAAAAAACAAGGACTAAGTGTGGTCCAAAGACAATTTTATGGACTCTGGAAATTAAGGACAATCTTTTAAGTTTATCTAAGTTTCCATCTACCTGGGTATTTCCCCAGCTAAAGAATTAATGAGTCAGCACTTACTAAGAAATATCCCTTTCTTCTGGGGAATGTTTATATGTTGATCAATCAAATGGTGAGCTTTAGGTCTGGGATGTGTCTCCTTGCAATGCAAATATTCATCTCAAATTACAGGAAGATTCAGTAAAAGACAGGGCCACACACAGAAAGAAAGTAAATAAATGAATGGAAGTGAGGGGGAAACATGTATCCATCACAAGGAGATGGAGATGGACCATCCATTGTAGGAAGCAGAAGTCTTCAGGATAACGGTTGCCTGCTTACTTTGTGCCAGGCACTGCCTGAGATTCCTTACAGATAATATAGCTCATCACAGGCAATAGTATTGAGACCCAGTTTTGCAGCAGAGTAAACAGAGGCCTAGGAGAGGGCACCCTCTTGTCTGAGTTCACTTGGCAACCCCCATAGACCCCAGGAGCTGATCCTTGGCATGGCTGTGTGGTTACGTTCTCTGCAGATTCTCCCATTTACAGAGGGTAGGGTCCATGCATCTGACTCAGACATGTTAAATATGAAAACCAAATATGAAATTCAGAGACATATTGAATGTCAGGCTCTCCAGCAAACATTTACAAACTTTCCAGGGTCTCCTCTGTCACCCTGGAGACCTGGAAGTTCTCCAAGTTTCCCAGAAGGATCTAGAAACCTAATTGTGACTTTCTAGCTGCATTAGAGACTAAGCAAGTCTTTAGAAAGTTGGTTCTTGAAAGTCACTCCCTATAGCTACTGTTCTTTGCCTTTGCATTTGCTTGATGCCTCTACCATAATCACACCACTTTCCCTTAGCTAAAAGTGAAGAGACTAAATAAGAAACGGTTTTTAAAAAGACCTGTAGGTGAGAACAATATTTTAATCTCCATTTTTTAGACAACAGCAACAACAACAACACACACACACCCTGAGGCCCTGAGTGGTGAAAACATCTGCTCCTGCTCTGGACTGCTGGATTTTGGCTGACCCTGCTTCTCTTCCTCCTGCTCACAGGGACTCAGGGACACCTGACTCACACCATCCATGCAATATCATGCAGAACAAAACCTCAAATGCAGAAGGCCTGGATTTTATCGACAGATCAGATAAGCAGTTCCAAGTGCTGATTGACTGACAACACTTGAAAATCATCTCAAAAGGTAACAGATCCCTCAGTGGTCTTTGGTTCATCTGGTGAGTGAAGACTTTGAGACTTTCTAACTTCCTCTTTCCAATGAGAGGGAAGAATCACCAAAGCGGTACCATAAGCTGCCTTGCCCAGATACCCAATACCTGATCCCAGCCAAGCACACCCTGGTCTGTCTTCCCTAAGCCATCTCCATCTTATGGCTTCTAGTTGGACTGCAAGTTCAGATCCAGATCCATATCACCTTTATCATAGCTTATCCCTTGTTTCATTCGAGTAAGCCTTGACTTTGCAATAACCACATGGTAAATTTCTTGAGAGTAGAGGTCATGCAGTACTATGGAAAAGACAAAATTTCAAGCCAAGGAAGTTTGAATTTTAAACCTGGCTTTGCTTCTTATGAATTTCATAAACCTGACCACATTACTCTTCTAATTTTCAGTTTCCTTAAATATCAGATGAAGCTATGAGAGAAATCCTCATTAACTTCATGGGTCACACAAATTTTCTGTGATGTGAGCACAAAAGAAACTTTCATTTTGCTAAGCCACTGAGTTCTGGGAGTTGTATACTACCTTAGTAAGCCACTGTTTCCTTAAAGGGTAGCCTTCCTAAACTTTGGCCCAGTGACTGGGAAATGGCTGGCTCCAAAAGCCTGGTAGCAAACATTTCCATTATTGGATAACACTAGAAATGAGCTCATACTAATATAGCCTATGCATAAATTCAAAATTATCTAATTCTGCCTCCAAGTGAACCTAGTCTCTAGAACTCCACATAAGTAATATAGGACTTACAGGCTTTGAATATTCAGAAAGGATGTAAGACTGAATGTGTATTCAAAGTTGCATCCAGACAGAATGTGGAGGAGATTTTAATTCAATCTCACATGGAATGTGGGGGGTACTTTAATTCAAAACCTATCTGGTACTCAGACAAACACTGAACTAACAAGGAAAGTCATTTTCTTTCATAAAAGCAGCATTTAACTTCCCACCCTTACATCTTTTCTGTATAAAAGGGAACCCAAAATTCTATTCAGGGCTCAGTTTTTATTAGGACAGGAGACCACCAAGTCCAGTGGTCGAAATAAATCAACTTCCTTCTCAGAGTTCTCGTGTCCTGGCCTTTGATACCGCATACACCCAACTTCTCTACTACAATACTATGGAAAACCTTTGACCAAGGACACCTGAGCTGGCAAAGGGTAGATATGGGAATGGAATTTGGTTACTTCCCTGATTCTAAACTCCTTGCACTCTCCTCTAAATGCTGAAAACAAACAACCCAACACTCATGAAATAATTATATTGTGGCCATAAATTTCCAAAACTGGTCCTTGAAGAGAGTCGTAGAAATAATTACCCAATGTTTACCTGTCCATATTTTACCATCTTTGTTAATGAATCCTGAATGCCTCTCTGCAGATGGCAGGGCAGTAAAATAAATGAATATTTTGTATTTGGACACTATATAGAAATATTCTTCCTGTATGAGTTGGGGAATGACTCTTTTTATAAGCTGTGAGAAAGACACTTTACAGTGAAAAATATGTGGCTTTTAGTATGTGCATGCCACATGATATTTGACATAAAGAAATGAACAAAAACACCCAAAACTACTCTTACTGAGAGCATGTTTAGTGTTGTTGCCCAGATGCAACATGGGAAACCCATTTCCAAATTAAGCTCTAAGCATGCTGTAATTCTTCCTACCAGATAATGTTAACAAATTCCTTCTCATTATCACAGTGTTCACAAAATATGACTTGTCATGAAACAATATGACCACCAAAGAGGAAATCTGGGCTAGAGATGAATCCATTCTAAAACTTAAGAAGATTAAGCTTCAGGAGCCCTCCATAAACCCTACATAGCATCTGAACAATGTGTCTGCATTGTTATATATTTTTGTAAACTTTGTGCATCAGCCAGGGCTCAATCAGAGAAGCAGACTATTAGGAGACATATAAGGGTTCGTTACAGGGATTTGACCCCATTCAGGGTGGGTGACAGTGAGGCAGTTTCTATAAATCTGTTGTCCTTGTGTTGTATGCTGGCACTTAAAGACCACAGTTGAGAAGAAATCCATAGGCATGACCTGGAGATGGAAATCAGTGGCATTTCTAGTTGCCGCTGATCCTAGTGTGAGATTTCTGCAGAAGCCAGTGCTTTTTGTCAGGAATCCTGGTTCAAGGAGTTGAAGAAGCTGAAGGAGGTGCCAGGGAAAGATGGAATAGTTGCAGGCCCAGCCACTGTCCCATGCCCCTGAGTAAGCAGGTAAGCCAGCAGATCACTGCTGCTGCACTTCCACCCTCCAGACCTCTAACGGGTACCTCTCTTTTAACTGCAGTAGGTTAGTTGCATGGCCTCCTTCCTCTTCCCTTCAATTTCCACAATTCTCATGCCAGTAGCATTGGAGAAGCCAAAGAATCCTTTAATATCCAGCTAAGGGGAAGCTATGCTTTGATACTAATATGGCCTGTGCATGAATTCAAACTTATCTAATTCTATATCCAAGTTTGCCTAGTTTCTGGAAAGCCCATTAAATGATATAGGTTCTCTATAGACTTTGAATATTCAAGAAGGATGCAAAGTGAATGTATATTCAAACTTACATCCGGACAGAATAGGAATGTGGGTGATATGTTAATTCAAGCTTACCTGGTATGGTGGGCGATACGTTAATCCAAACCTACCCAGTATCCAGACAAATTCCTAAAACTCTAAGAAATTAACAAAGAAAGTTCTTTTTGCATAAAGTGCCACTTGACTTCCTGCTCCTACATTCTCTGTATAAAAGGGACCTAGAAATCCTATTCAGGGCTTGGCCTTTGAAAAGAAGTCCATTGAGCCCGCTGTGATGACCTCTGGAACCACAGTAGAAGCCCAGAGTCGCCCAGGTAACACATCAGCACAAAAACCCAAACTCGCGCCCTCACCCGAGCCCTACAACTTGTGGCTGGAGCCAAGGTTAACATCTACACAGACTCCAAATATGCCTTCCTTACCCTGCACATGCATGGAGCCTTATACAAACATAAAGGGCTCATTAACTCAGGAGGAAAGAACATTAAATATGGCACACAGATTCTTGAGCTACTAGAAGCAGTTTGGGAGCCCATCAAAGTGGCCATGATGTACTGCAAGGGACACCAGACAAGCCACAGCTCCATCACTCAAGGGAATCAGAGGGCAGACACTGAAGCAAAAAGATCCGCATGGGAAGGATCCCTATCTGAAGACTGGCCACTGCCCTCATTTCCCAACCTCTTCATTATCAGAAACTCCAGTATATACTGCCTGCTCTCATCCCTCAGCCTCTGAATCACCAGGAGCTGCAAGATACTCAAGCTGAGAGAGAGTGGATACTCTGGGAGAGCGGGACACAAGGAACAAATGGGAGGTAGACATTGCCCGATCACAGAATTGTCACGCCTCAAATATTAGCCACAAACAACCATAGTTCAGGACTACCATGAAAACACACACTTGGGAAAAAACCATCCTGAAGAAGCATTAGAAACATTCTTCTACATCCAAGTCTAGTCGCTATCACCTATGCTGTATGCCAACGGTGTGTGACATGTGCAAAGAATAACCCTCACCAGGGACCCATGGGAGCCCCAGGAATCCAATGAATTGGCAGTATGCCTCTCAAGGATCTAGTAGTTGATTTCACCAAAATGCCATGATCCCGAGGTTACAAATACCTCCTAGTTCTGCACTTTCTCTGGCTGGATGGAAGCCTTCCCCACTTGGACCAAAAAGGCTGAAGAAGTGGCCAAAGTTCTGCTCAGGGAAATCATTCCTCGATATGGGCTAACCCTCTCAATTGGCTCCAAGAACGGCCCCAACTTTGTTTCTGAAATCACTCAAGAGATAGCCAAAGCACTGTGCATCCAATGGAAACTGCACACTGCTTACCATCCTCAAAGCTCAGGGAAAGTAGAGAGAATGAATCATACAATAAAGGTTTATATTGCCAAGATTTTCCAAGAAACTGGGCTAACATTGGTGCAAGTGCTTCCAAGTGCCCTTCTCCAAGTTCAAGCCAGTCCAAGCTGAAAGCTAAGCCTAACCCCTTATGAAATCCTCTTTGGGAGCCCCCTCCCTTAATCTGAAATATAGAGGGGGGCCTCAGAGAAAGAGGAAACTTATCAATAGCTCAGCAAATGATCAGCTTAGGAAAAACCCTACAAAACGTTCATAACTGTGTCCAAGAAAGGTCCTCCATTAGCTTAAGCAGCCCCATACACCCGCACTAACTAGGAGATGCAGTCTAGGTCAAAGACTGGAAATCAGTCCCATTAATCCCTCGATGGTGAGGACCTTATCTTTTCATTTTATCCACCCCCAGTACAGTTAAAGTAGCTGAAATCACCCTGTAGATACACCATAGTCAGGTCAAACGAACTGCCCCAGAGTCCTGGACCTGTATTCCAGACACCCACCAAAGTCATCTTGCAAAAGAACAAAACAATGAGCCCTGGTCCAGTCATATCCTGGAAGCTGTCTGGTCCATGCATGGCTGAGGGTTGAGGATGGAATACCGAGCTCTGCTCCAATCGCATCCCAGAAGGTCTAGGCACAGCTGAAGAGTAGCAATCTGGTTTAATCCCAGTTACAATGTTCCTTTGGTGATTTTCCCTACTCTTAGCCCTGACCCTCCCTTGGTCCCAGGTCAGCATCACAGAGTGTGAGCCATGTTTTGAAGAAGTGCGAACAGGGGCCCGGGTTGATACCACATTAATATATCATAACCATTACACCTGCAAGGACCATATAAAACCACCTATCAGTTTCAGGGAGTCTCCTATAGTGTCTGTAACATATCTGGCCAAATAACCTGCTTTGACCCCAAGCCCCCAACAATCTCCCATCAATGGGAAATAAGAACATCTAATCAAGACACGGAGCTACTTAACTCCATCCCAGTCACTAGCCGGAACCAATGGGTGTTCCTCCTATTTGATGCATGGCAAGTCGTAGATTCTAGGATACCATGGAACACCGACTGTGGAGAGCTCAGCTGGGAGCAGGAATATGCTCATAGCAATAAGTATTTGTGCTCTTCGGGGGGGGGGGGGGTGTGTGGGCGGCTATTGGTGCAAATACCTAGGTGCATACTATCGCCCCTACTGGTCCTGTGTCACCTAGATCATCTGGGACACAAATACAACTAGACAAACAGCTGTCCTCACTAAAGGAACAGCCCCAACTAACTGTCGAAGCAGTCAATGTAACCTGCTAAACCTCACCATCCTAAACCCTGAATCTTCACAGACCCAGGAGTTCAAACGGCTTCCACAGTGATGGCAAAGGAACAGACCCAGGAGTCTATATCTGGGTCTATTCCTTTTATGAAGAAATGGAAAAACCCTTTTCCATTCTGCAAGTAGCAAAAAACCTCTTAATAAACCTAAATGTCTCCTCATGCTATGCATGCGGAGGTACTAATGTGGGAAACCAATGGCCCTGGGAAACCAAAGAAAACAATTATAGTCAACCATGTAACAAAACTGGCCTCCCAGCCATTCCCCGAGCCTTGGGGAACATGGAATGAATCTGACCTCATTGTCATAAATTGTACTTTCCCCAAATTAATCAGTGTGGAACTCCACCACAAAGTGCCCCTTTAACTGCCCCAAACAGTCTGTACTGGATTTGTGGGAAAGTCTCATTCTAGAACTTCCACAAAATTGGTATGATACTTATATGCTCAGTACAATCAAACCCTCCTTGGGAAGAGATTGTGGCTCAACTGACAGAGCATCTATCTATCACATGGAGGGTCCAGGGTTCAATACCCAGGTCCTCCTGACCCATGTGGTGAGCTGGTCTACATGTAGTACGGCTGCACGCAAGGAGTGCCGTGCCACACAGGGTGTCTCCCGCATAGGGGTGCCCCCCACACAAGGATGCACCTTGTAAGGAGAACTGCCCCATGTGAAAAAAGCACAGCCTGCCCAGGAGTGGCACTGCACACATAGAGAGCTGACACAGCAAGATGATGCAACAAATAAAGCAACACAGTTTCCCAGTGCTGCAGACAAGAATGCAAGTGGACAAAGAACACACAAGGAATGGACACAGAGAGCAGATAACAGGGTGGGGGCGGGGGAGGGGGCGGAAGGGAGAGAAACAAATAAAAATAACAATAAAAATTTTTTAAAAAGTCTTAAAAAAAACACAACCCTCTTTCCTCTTCATTCCCTTAGGAGCAGGTAAAGAGCTGAGTCAACCAGTATATCAAAACATAAGAGAAAAAAGGGCTGTCACTATCTGTGCAGATAATGAATGTTCCCCTGAGCATATAGCCCAGTACTATGGGCCACCAACTTGGGCGGAGGACAGCATGTGGTGTTATTGAACCCCTATCTATACACTAAACTGAATCATCTGCTTACAAACCATGGTAGAAATAATAACTAATGAAACCACCCATGCTCTAACCTTGCTAGCCCAACAGCAAACCAAATTCAGAAATGCTGTCTATCAAAACCATCTTACCCTAGACTATTTCCTGGCAGCTGAAGGGGGAGTTTGTGGAAAGTTCAATCGCTCTAATTGCTACCTTGAACTAGACAATACTGGAAAGGTTATTGATGAAATTGCAAACAAAATGGTAAAAATTGCTCATGCTCCAATGTAAACCTATAATGATTGGAATTTAAGTAACCCCGTTGGAAACTGGCAGTCAATAGCAGAAAATTTCAAACTTCTAGTGAGAATAATTGCCTTCCTTGTAGGAGAATGGACCATACTCCTTTGCCTCTTCCCGTTCATTGTAAGCAGAATGCACTCCCTAATAAATAGTATAGCGGAAACACAAACAGCCACCCTCTCATGGCTCTATATACATATCGGTCAGTCAGGAGAGACTGACAATAGTGATGCCAAAGCTTAACTACCTTAAGCAGGCATCAAAGGGGGGAAATAATATGGCCTGTGCATGAATTAAAATTTATCTAATTCTATATCCAAATTTGCCTAGTTTCTGGAAAGCCATTTAAGTGACATAGGCTCTATAGGCTTTGAATATTCAGGAAGGATGCAGACTGAATGTGTATTTGAACTTACATCCAGATGGAATGGGAATGTAGGCATATGTTAATTCAAGTTTACCTGGTATGTGGGTGATATGTTAATCCAAACCTACCTACTATGCAAACAAACCCCTAAAACTCTAAAAAATTAACAAAGAATGTCCTTTTTGCATAAAAGTGCTGCTTGAACCCCTGCTCCTACATCCTCTGTATAAAAGGGACCTAGAAATCCTATTTAGGGCTTGGTCTTTGGACAGAAGTCCCCTGGGCCCAGTTGTTGATAAACCTTCCTTCTCAGAAGAGTCTTGCATCCTGGCCCTCAATACCGCAATCACCCTACTTTTCTCTGCTACAACAGTACATGTTTAGTTGAGTAGTTTAGTTTGGTATGATCGAGTTACATGGGTTGCTACTGCTTACATGTGTAGCTAAGTTAACCTCGGCAGCTCTGTTAGGAGGAGCTGCCATGAACACTCCTGCTGTTCCCCCATGTAAATTCTTCCACCGTCCTAACACAATGAGACAAGGCTCCACATCATATCTCAATAGAAATGTCCCTTGCAGCATGTAGTCCCAGAAATACACAGGTACCAGAGCAGAAGCAAGGTTTGAAATGTACAGAGCCAGAAGCTAGTCTGTGGAAAATTTTTCTAAATATTGCATCAAATGGAAGAACCTTGATAGAGATTTTCCTGATGTTGACCACAGTGATAATGTTCATATGGTATGACCAATAATGAGATGTGAACCTTAAAGAAAAAGATTTAAATCATCAATGTAATAAAAACTAATAATTTGATCAGCTTCCCTGGAGGAAAATGTGAAATATCTTTCTCTTCTCTAAAAATAAAAAATAAAAAAAAAATAGTAAAATCATCATGTAAGGAGGTCATCAAAGGGAAAGTAGCCAAAAGACATAAGGAAATACATGTAGTATAAAACTGTGTCAGGAGGTTAATAAAACTATTTTTTTTTATTTGGAAATGCCTGTGGTACTTGTCAGCTATTTTTTTTTCTCTGAATTTGTAATTATAGAGATTTCTTCTCTTATCTAAGAAAAATTAGGAAAGTATTTTTTCTTCCGTGGAATCTCCCACATTGTATAAGTTCCAGGCCCTTTGAAATCTGAACCTGTCCCAGCTCAGAGCATAGAGGCTGAGTGCGGAATCAGGAGGTGATCATTTCCAAGGTCATGAAGCAAAGCAGGCAGGCTGCCTTTTGCAGAGATGCATCGGAATCCTCCCCATGTGTCCCTGCACACTTGACCTCGGCTGCTGCTTGCCCAAAGATTTTCATCTTGTGTTTGGATCTCACTTCAGGTGGGGCAATGGGAGTGAAAATGTCTTGGGAAATTGAAATCCCCTAGATTCCTGGAGCCAGCTAAAGAGGAAGGTACCTAGTTACCACTGCACCTCAATTTCCTCTTCTCCAAAGTGGGGACACTAATACTACCTACCTCATGGACCGTTTTTGGACATTACATGGGATAATCACAGTTGCCATCTGTACTAATTTTCTTTTCTTATTATAAACAAATATCCAGACGAAAAATTCTTCAAGGGAGTTTCCTAAATCATATAAGCTTCATGGTCTTTGAAACCTAAATCTGCCCCTGATAAGAGCACAGAGACCAAGCACAGCATCAGGAGGTGATCCAGAGTGAGCAGGTGTAAATAATAAGCATGGCCTTGGTATATAAAGAATGTTCTTTGACTACATATATAAAATCAAGTGACAGCTCTGTACAAAGTATACTAGAGAAAGGAGCTGCCATCCCTGGGCAGATGGTGTTGGGCCAACAAACTGCAGGACAGAGGAACAGCTTTGGGACTTAAGAACAGGAGAGTCCAGTGGAAATATCCTTGGGACAGGTTATGGGATATACAAAGTATTCCAGCAAGTGGGTCATAGAGCCTTGTCTCTCATTGCACCTACTTTCCATTTATTTTAATAAATAAACATTTTGAACTGAATTTAGTTCTCATGCAATTAAGTGTGAAGGTTTCCTTTTATCTTCATGAGAAATCTCGTTTTAAAGTTCCACTTGGAAAGTTCTTATAAATGGATGGCTTTCCTGATGAGCTCTCCCTGCCTCTGAGTGTCCAAGGCTGGTTACCAGAATGGAAAAGGCAGATGATCAGGAGTCACTCTCAATAAAGTGTTGTCTTTCTGAGGCTGGTCATTTCCCCTGCAGACTCTATTTGTTCTAGAACCATGTGCTTGCAAACCCACAGAAAGGAAATGCAGAGCTTTCTGACCCAAAGAAAATAAGTACATTCTCAATGGCATGTGACTTCTTGACATTGAAAATGTCACCAGATTTATACAATTTCAACTTATAGATTTTCTTGCCCACTTGCATCTTAATCATACAAGATTCATTTTAAGGCAGATTTAACATAGAAAGAGATTTCACCAAGTATTTTAATAAGTAATTTAGACTTCTACCTCTCTCTCTATGAAACATTTACCTCTCTCTCTATGAAAAAGCCCCAGGCTGGGTTTGCTCCTCTTTCCTGGACTCCAGGGCCGGTCCCTTTAGTACTTTTTATGTCACCTTTTGGGAAGATGTCCTTGGGTACAATGGAGAGAGGCTTTCTCTTCCTGGGGATCATTTATGTGAATATGTATCAGAATCTTTCCGTCCTCACATTCTTTCCTATTAAGCTTGCATTTGAGGGCAACTGTTTGACCCCTTGTGCCTGGTGGGTTTTCAGGTTTGAGGGAGTGTCTCTTGACTGTGAGTGTTCCCTTTATATTCTGTTTCAGCTTCCTGAAAACTTAAACCTGAAGTTATCCAATTTTTGCACAAACTCGCAAGCAATCTCTCTCAGTCTCTGCCGCCTGAACTCTGCCTAACCTTCACCAACATTCAACAGAGTTCTTAATGAGATTGTTTTATGTTGTCGTGCTAGAAAATTGAAAATGAAAGGGCTTTGATTTCTTAGTAGAGGGATCACATGAGAGAATCTGTGCACTCACTTTTATTCTTTGTCTTCTAATTAGATGATTGGACTTTTTTTAAGCAGCAAGAATGAGGAGACTAGAGAAGATTCACAAAGACATTATTTCAACTTTCACTTTTTTCTTTCACTTTCTTTCTCACCTCAGCCTGATTTTAATTTACAATTAAGAAACCTGAAATGATCTCTACTAATAAAAAAATAGAAAAAAATTGTGTCATTCAGAGAAGAATTTTCAAGAATTGGAAAAAGCCCTCTGTTCCACACATTTTACCCCAAATTGCTCGTGATTTCCAGTCTGGTTGCCCATTGCCTCCCTCTGCAGAACCTGAATTCTGTAAGGAATTGTTCCTCCTCATTCCTTTTATAAAGATATTCCAACCTAAAGATATTCCATATGGTTCTTAGATCTTATCTCTTACACTTATTTGATAAAGAATCAAGTGACGTCTCATAAATTACTCCATATGCATACATTTTACCCTTTCAAATTCTTAATGACAGAGTAGATATAGTCAGATAGATAATAGACAGGTAGATAGATAGATAGATAGATAGATAGATAGATAGATAGATGATAGAGAGATAGATGGATAGATAGATTTTATCCCTTCTAACACTATGTCTAAATGTAACTCTTAGGAATATTAAAGGCTAGGAGTGGAAGGAACAGAAATAACTGATAGAGCTATATTATTACTTGCTAACCATTACTAGATCTTTGAATAGCGTTACTTCCATTATCTCAAAAAAAATAATTATTCAACTTGCAAAAATCCAAAAATTTGACATCTCCCTTTGATTAGCAAGGTAATGGGGAAACTGGCATGCTCATGCATTGCTAGTGGAAGTTGAAATTGGTTCACTGCCTGTAGCACCCCATTTGGCAGTATGTTACACAATTATATATACCCTTTGACCCAGCCACCCCTCTTTTCAGAATTTCACCTACAGACATACTTTCAAGTGAGTGAAATTACATATGTTCAAGTTTATTCATTGTAGTATTATTTGTAAGAGATTGGAAATAATATAAAGTCTTTCTATAGGAGTTTTGTAAAATGAATTTTTGTAAATTCTGTAACAGATTACAAATCAATTGAATAAAGAAAGAAGAAATTCTTTAGGTGTTGATGTGGAAAGACGAGTTCTAAGTTAGATTGTTATGGTTAAAAAAGCAGAACAGTGTATCTAATGCGCATTTATGTTTGCTTGAATTCCCAGGAAGAAACTCAGATAGGAGTCATGGGTTACCTGTTGTAGGCTGGGGGCAGATCTAGGCAGATAGAAGACAAGGGTGGAAACAGTTTGTCACTCTATATTTTCTGTATGGATTGATTTGTGTTCTGTGAAAACATCTTCCCTATCTAAAATTTTTAAATTTAAAGCAATCCAAGCATTGTTTGCTAGTATATTTTAAAAATGGCATTTGTAAAATCTATGGAGGGATCCAGTTCTGACAAGATGATGTAGACTCAATTCTATTTGATATTCCCTGCTAATCAAACCTATAAAGCCAGGAAATGATGCAGTAAGCAAACATAGGCAAACTCTGAAAGGTGGTAAGAGGCAGCAGACTGGTTTGTGACCCCAGGACTAAGGGTAAAACAGGAGCAGAGCATCTAAGTCCCCCCACCCAACAGGAGAAGGTGATTGAAGTCTAGCATTTCCTGACTCCAGTCTAGAGACAGAAGGTGGTATAGGTGGATCATCCCTCCCCAGACTGAAAGGTTTTCCTTCTGATAACACCAGGTAGAACACGGCAGCAACCAAAAGATGGATCAGTCAGGAGTCATGTTGACAATAAGCTATCAGGGGAAGTAGTCCCTTCCCTATAAAGACTCACATTCCCTTTTCCCAGCGAGAGACCCCTGGGCAGCTGAGCAGCACCAGCAGGAGAATTTCCACAAAAAATAAGCAAGTAGCCTAACATAGGAAGCCTGAGAATCCCCTCATCTTCCCAGAGACACTGGGGTGTCCAGGTGACACAAGAAAGAGAGATTCTACCACTATAATCCTGGCTCAGGAAGCCTCTGTGGGAATGAGAGTCTTATCCCACACACAGAGACACCAAGGCGGTTGGAGTTACCAGTAGTGGGAATTCCACCTCTCAAAAAGCTGGCCTTGGTATTAACTCTCTTTATACCGCAAGAAGGAAAATCCCACCCTAAGGAGTACCTGCCAAGGGAAGCATCTTCCCCCTGTGGGCTTAAGAATCTCTTTCCTCATTGAGAGAAACTGGGGAGCCCAGCTTGGGGAAACCCTCCTCTGCCACTATAGCCAGTACCAGCATCCCCAGTGGGACAGATAAGGCTGCTGGATTTCGAATCACGCTCCTCACAAAGGGCATGTTCAGGTGCCAAGCCATGGTATGAACCCAGTTGTAAGTAGGATCTTTGCGGAGGTTATTAATTAGGGTGTACCAAAGCTGAATGAGAGTGGGCTTTAATCCAATATGGCTGACATCCTTACAAGTATAGGAAATTAAGCACAGAAAGGACACCGTGAGGAGCACACGAAAGTTGGAGTTGGTAGGATCTAGAAGAGAAAGGAAAATGTGTCACCATGATCATTGTCATGTGATGGAATATCCAAAGAACCCCAAAGATTGCTGGCTGGTCAGAAGATACTGATCCTGGGAGGAAGGAAGCCTCTTAGCCTCTGAAACTGTGAGCTAATACATTCCTATTGAGAAGCTATTCCTTTCTATAGTATTTGTTTTAGCATGTAGAAAGCTAATAGAGAGATCAAAATAATACAAAAAAAGTCTCTGAAAAATTGGACTATCATTGGAACTATAGCTCACAGAAGTAAACCCAAACAGAGTAATTGCCTACTAAACCCAGGTCCCCTAACATAAAGACAATATTTCCAGAGTACCTTTAATTTCTCTATACACGGTTCTTCTTCCCCTTTTATTTCAACCTATAATTAGCAATATATGTACCAGAGACTTTACTCTTTGGTCTGTTCATATGTCAATTGAGCCTGATTCTCAGCAGTGTTGCAACACTTACTCTTCAGTTCATTGGACTCACCTAGGACAACTAATAAAATGATGATGATGGACAATGCCCATTTCAAAAACAGAGAGTATCGTCAGTGGATACTCTCAGATAGTTCCAATCAGCAATCACTATCCTAAAATCCTCAAGATTGAGGAATGAACAAACATAAGGGTGGGGGGGTAATACAACTATGAACTAAAAGAGACTTACTATTAGTCTAGCAGTGAAGGATCTTGTAACGTAAATATAAAGGCAGTGGTCACCAGTGCTTCTGAGGGGAGGGAAAAGGAAGTATAGGTGTAACATGGGGTATTTTTTGGACATTGGAATTGTTCTGAATGACATTGCAATGATGGATACAGGTCATTATACATTTTGCCAAACCTATAAAAATTTGGAGTGCAAAGTATGAACTATAATGCAAACTATTGATTATGGTTAGTAGCAATGCTCCAATATGTGTTCATCAGTTGAAACAAATATACCGCACTAATGAAAGATGTTAATAGGGAAAAGTATGGGAAGGGGTGGGGGTGGATTATATGTGAGTCCCCCTATATTTTTGATGTATCATTTATGGAATCTAAAACTTTTTAAAAAATAAAATTTAAAAAAATCACTCACAATACCGAGAACTAAAATATCACAACTCAGACTGAATGAGAAAACAATATCATCTGAGATGAATAAGGAACTGAAATTATCTGACAAGGATTTCAAAGCAATTATTGTAAAATGCTTCTATAACAAATGATAAATTTTCTTGAAATAAATAAAAGTTATAATAAAGAAATAGAAGTTATACAAAAGAACCAAATAGGAAGAATAGAACAGAAATATATAATAATAGAAATAAAATCTCATTGGGTGGGATTAATAATATTGTGGAGAATTCAGAGAATAGAACTGGTCAACTTGAGGACAATACAATAAACTTTATCTATTTAAAACAATGGGAAAAATAGATTAAATAGAAAAAATAGACACTTTCCTCAGGGCCTGTAGGAAAATATCAGAAGATCCAATACCCACATAATCTGAGTCCCAGAAGGAAAAGGGAAAAAAGGGAGGGGATGAAAGAGCACTTAAAGAAATAATGGCTATAAACGTGTCAAACTGCATACTCAAGAAATTGACTGAATTCTAAACAGGCTAAATAAACACACAGAAATCCACATTAAGACAGCAGGTCATAATTAATCTTTTTGAAATGAAATGCAAAAAAAAAATCCTTGACAGAGGGAGCTAATACAGTACCTAAGGGGGAGGACCAATTCAAATTGAAGCAGATTTCTCATCTGAAACTATCAAGGCCAGAAGGAAGTGGCACAAAAAAATCTGAAGTGTTAAAAGAAGAGAACCATCAACTGTGAGTTATAAAACCAGCAAAATTATATTTTAGTTTTCAAGGAGAAAGAAGGACATTCTCATACAAAGGAAAATTAATTAATTTGTCTCTAGCAAACATACTCTTAAGAACTAGCTAAAGGAAACTTTTATAAGGCAAAGAAAGTGTCAGAGCACTGGGAAAGAAGAAAGAATAGCAAAAAGAGAAGAAGCACATACAAATTATACATGAAAATGTATTCCTTTCCTCATAAAAATCTAAGTTATATTTGAATGCTGAAATAAAAATTACAGCACCATTTGATATTCAAGAAAATTAAATTTAAAATTGGGTATGGTAAAGGGACCTACATGGAAGTACAATTTTCAAAGTTTTAAAATGTTGATATCAATAAACAATGAGAAGTTACAAATTTATACTGTACTAGCCAGAGTAACTATTATGAAAGCTACAGAATGAAATTTACTCAAAAACACTACATATAAATCAAGATGGAGTCCTATAAAAACTGTTCAAGTAGCCCATAGAAAGTCAAAAAAAGCAAGACAGAGGAGTGAGAAGCAGAGTAAACAAATGAAAATCTAATAATAAAATGAGACTTAGGCTTTAACATATCAATGATTACCTTAAATGTAAATAGTCCAAAAACACCAAGCAAAAGAAAGATATAGGCAGAGTTAGTAAAAAAAAAAGAATCCAATTGTATGCCTTTTACAAGAAACTCCCTTCAAATTCTAAGTAAAAGAATGAAAATAGGTATACCATGTAGATAATCAAAACAAAACAAAAATAGACATCTACTTCCAGGAGGAAGAGTGCAGGTACTTTTTGCTCTGCCTCCTGGTAAGCGCTACCACAGATTCCGGACATTACATAAAAAGCAAACAAAGAGAAGCTCTGAAAGGTGGAGAGAAGAGGCAGGCCGGCTCCAGATGTCAGGATCTGAGAAATGACACGGGCTGAGTTGTTTGGGTTTTCTTTCCCTCATAATTACCAAAGTAAGTTTTAAAAACACCAAGAAAATCCTGCTCTCTTAGCCAAAGGACCAAGGAACGGGCTACCTAACAAGACAGACCGTTTTTAGACAATAGCCACTCCAGTGCAGTCAGTCACAGAAAAACCCCGGGCCCCATGTCCACCACGCCAAAGGCCAAGCGGAGCATCTAGACAACCACCCGGCCAGGTGGAACGAGGCCTCCAGCACCCTACTGAGGTGGAGGCTGATTTCGGGGTGCCAGGGCAGGAGTGATGAGACTCTTTCACACCGCGGTGTCCATAGACACCGTGTGGAGAGCATGGGCTTCTAACTGCCCCAGCCATTAATGAGCTGCCTGGGAAGGGTCAGAGGAGGAATCCTCGAGGAGATTCAGAAATGTTACCACCACTTAGCAATAAGGATACCCGCCACCCCCCACACTGTCAGTGGGAATCGTGTAAAGAATGGTAAGGAGGTAATGTTACCCAGCCAGCGTAGGATCAGTGGAGAGCGAGTGGGGTGCCTGAACGCTCATGCCTCTCAACAGTTCCAAGGAGCTGCTTTTCCAAAAGGTATTATAAGAGGCCAGGTGTTGAAGCAGGATGTCTACCCTGACCTGGAAGTAAACGGGTAACACCCCCATTCACTAATGGGATAGGCACCAGAGGAGGTCTGCTAAAATACAAGATGCACAGGCTCCAAACCAAAATCACTCATAATACCAGGAAAAGTCAATCAACTGATGCCAATAATATAATGGCATATGTAAAAACGATCTGATGAGGATTTTAAAGCACCCATTATAAAAATGTTCAACAACACCTTTCACCAACAGGAAATGATTGACACTCAGAGAAGACTCAATAACAGCTGAATACACATTTTTTGAAGCATCTACAGAATATATACCATTTACTGTAGCACCAAACAGACAATAGCAAATTTAGAACAATGGAATCCATACAAAGTATGATCTCTGATTATAAAGGAATGAAATTGGAAATCAATAACAGAAAGATAATTGGCAAATCTCTAAGCACTTGACACCTAATAGCACACCTCTAAATAATTCATAGATCATTGTGAAAGGCTCAAAGAAAATTAAAACAATATGTTAAACTGCATGAAAATAAAAATACATGTCAAATGTGTGGGCACAGTTAAAGCAGGACCAAGACAGAAATTCATAGGAATAACTGCTTCTATTAGAAAAGATGGAAAGTCTGAAGTGAATAAACTCCTACCTTACAAAATCAGAAAAATGGACAAAATAAAATGAGAAAAAGAAAACTTAAGAGAAGAAATCAATGCAGCTGAAAAGAGAAAATAGCAAAAAGCAATGAAAAAAAACCTGATTCTTTGAAAAGATCAGTAAAATTGACACAAACTCTAATATAATAAATGAAAAAAAGAGGTGTCATAACAGAAACCATAGACCTCTGAAAGGTAATTACAGAATATTAAAAACATCTCTATACCCGTACCTGTTTACATCTCAGAAGAAATGGAATAAATCCTTGAAAACAAACTACCATGACTTAAGAACTGTGGAATAGATATTAAATAGCACTTTAACTATTAAGAAATTGCCTTCATAATTAAATACCTCCATGAAAAGAAAATTTCTGGGTTTAGATGGTTTCAAAGTAGAATTATAACAAATATTTAAAGAAGATAATACAAATTCTACACAATCTTTCTGAGAAAATAAAAATGAAAGAAACATCTTCCAATTCATTTTATGAAGCCCGTAATACCCTTATACCAAAATCAGAAAATTGTAGCACAAAACATTTTAACCAATATCACTTATGAATATGATGCAAAAATTTTTAACAAAATATTAGGAAGTTGAATTTAGTAAAATATAAAAAGAAGTATGTGTCATGACCAAGTAGAATTAATTTCAGTGATATAAGGTTTTTCCAATATTCAAACATCCATCAAGGTATTGTAATAAACCACATAATAGAATAAAGAAAAAATCAAATGACCACAGTAAGTGATGCAGAAAAAGTATTTGAGAAAATATAACACTCATTCAAGGTAAAACTCTCAGAAAACTTAGAGGGAAACTTCTTCAACTTAAAGAATGGCTACAAAAAATTAGCAGCTAATACTATAGCTAATGGTGAAAGATTGAATACTTTTTCCCTAAGATCAGAAACAAGGCAAGGCTGTGCACTCACATATGCTCAACACAGTGCTGGAAATACTAGCCAGTGAAATAAGATAAGAAAGGGAATAAAATTCACATAGACAGGAAAAAAAAGAAATAAAACTGTCTCTCTCTTTGAAAATGATATGATTGCCTATTGATAATTCGAAGGAATAAACAGAGAAAAAAAAAAGGTAGTTCACCAAAATCACAGGATAAAAATTTAAGATCAACATATAAAAATCAAGTGTATTCTTATTATCTAGCAATGAACACAAGAATGCCAAATGTAGTAGCATTTACACTCTCTCAAAAATGAAATACTTAAATGTGTAACTAACAAAACTGCAAAATGGTGATGAAAGACTTCACTGAATACCCAAATCAATGGAGAGACATTTTGTCTTCCTGTATTGTAGAACTGAATAGAATTGAATACAATAAAGGCAGCGAGTCTCCACAAAATGATATCCAAGTTTAACCCCCAGAAGTTTAAACCCCAGAAGCTTCTTTTAAAATGCACATAGGAAGAAGGGGAACTTTCACCTAATTAAAAATACCTCAGAAAAGACTGGAGGAATCACTGTACCTGATTCCAAGACTTATTGCAAAGCTGCGGCAATCAGGACTGAAAGGTGTTGACAGAAGGATAGATGCAAAATCACTGGATCAGAATGGAGAATCCAGAAACAACCCACAAAAGTAAAGGCATTTTTTCTTTTTACAAAGATGCAGAATTCAGTGGAGGAAAGGCAGTTTTTTCAACAAACTGTCTCAAGAAAGAGGATATATACATAACAAAATGAACCTCGATCTAAACATCATACCTTATGCAAAAGTTTTAATGCAGCATAAACTGAAAAGCAAAACACAAAATGGTAAAACTTTTAGAGGATACCGTATGAGAAAATCTTTGGTATATTTGTCTTGGCAAAGAATTCTTACAACTTAACACCAAAATAAGGTCCATGAGGAATTGATTTTTAGTTCATGTAATTAAAAAAGAAAGTTTGCTCTGTAAAAGACCACGTAAAGAGGATGAAAATACAAGCTACAGACTGGTTGAAATACTTATGAACCACATTCCTGGCAGAGGACTAGTTTCTAGAATGCATAAAGAACTCTTAAAAATTAATAGTAAATGAACAAACAAAAATCCAGTTAGAACCTGGGTGAAGACATGGTAAGACATTTCACCAAAGAGGATATGCAGATGGCAAATAAGCACATAGAAAGATATTCACCATCATTCATCTTCATGGAAAGGCAAATTAAAGCCACAATGAAACATTATTACTTGTCTAACATAATGGCTAAAATTAAAAAAAAAAAAATAGTGGCAACATCGTATGTTGGCAAGGATGCAGAGAAACTGGATTATTCATGTATTGTTTGTGGGAATGTGAAATGAGACAGCCCCTTGGGAAAACAATTTGGTAGCTTGTTATAAAACTAAAAACGTAATTATATAAGACCCATGAGCCATTGGGCATTTATCCAAAAGAAATGAAATCTTAGGTTTACGCACACATACAAAAATATACACACACAAATACATACATGAAAGTTTTTCTAATAATATTAAAAACTGGAAAGAGCCCAGCCATTCTTCAACAGGTGAGTGGTTTAACCAACTGTGGTACATAACATGGAGGGCTACTCAGCAAAGGAAAGGAAAGACATTGATACAAACAAGAATGTGGCTGTATCTTCAGGGAGTTATGCTGAATGTAAAAAGCAATCTTACCCACACATCCCCTCCCCTCTTCCTGGTCCTTGCCTAGGCTTAGAGAAAGGAGTTTAGGACACATCTTACCTTTGAATAAGATGTACACATTGATGTCTATCTTAAACTGGACCTTTTAAATTCTTGCACTGAGGTTGTGTTCTATGATATAAAATAACCATAATAATGTTTACCACCTATGAGCAACAAAATAAAACAAAACAAAACAAAAACCAACAACACTGACTCTTACCTGAGTTTTTGGCCAAAGATAGTGGATATTCATCTCCACTAAATAAAATTTAAAGGAAAGGTAGGAGACAAATATAGAGTTGTTTTTCAGTTACATAAGATATAACCTATTTAGCATCTTAGTCATATCGGTGCCAATTGTCATGTTAGGCAGAAGTATGACTGTTATTGCCTTTATAAGGAGATTAAGTATAGATAAAGGAGATGTGGATAGGTGGCGAGATGATAGGTAGTGGACCGTGATGATAAGTTTCTCATGTCAATTTGGCTAGGCTATAGACCCCACTTATTTAATCAAGCACGAATACAGGAATTGCTGCAGAGGCATCATGTTTATACGATTAAAGCCCATAAACATAGACTTTAAGTATGTGAGGTTATGCTAGATAATCTCAACTAACCAATTCAGTCATTGGAAAAAGATTCAGATCCACAGCTCTCAGAGGAAGAGGAAATCCCATCTTTGGACTTCACCTTCGGCTTGTGCTTGAGAGTGCTGTCCCACAATTCCCAATGGACTCTCCCTGGAATTTGGACTTCCCTATCCAGCCTCCCAAACTGAACAAGGCAATTCCTTGAAATGAGTCTCTTCATAGATATCTCCTGCTCATCCTGTTTCTCTGGTCGATCTCTAACTAGTTATAGATTTTCTTTATCCTCATTTTTATTCCGTTCCAGTAACAAAGAACTCTCCAATCTATTCAAGTCAGTCTCCTCACTAATCCCAACTCCAACTAGGTGACTCGCACACTGGATTTTTGGCCCAATCTCTCTCCTCTCTGGCAGTGCAGATCACACTCTTTCCACGAGATTTAGCTCAAGGCCAGAATTGATGAATGTTCCATCCCCATCATGTTTCATCTCTTGCCCTTTGCCTGGGGTGTATATTTTTCTCTCTCACCATATTCAGTTGATTCTTGGACCATACGCAACCTTGTGTTATTTTATGAGTATATAATACAGTTATGTTTGTACTCATGCTCATTTTAATGTCCTTGTGTACAGGATTCAGATCTTTCATCCTTCAGGCATCACCTGCAGAATACCTGGCTCACTGTTAGACCCAGAATAGACATCTATTTATACATGCCTGATATAAATGTGAAAGAGCAACCTAAAAACAGGAGAGATCTGCAAGAGTTGGTGCTGGATAAAAATAAATATATCAATGAAATTCAAACATAACAGCAGCCAAAATAAAGTGTGGATTCAACTGTGTATACAGGTTTGGGGATCAAATGTCATTATTATAATATAATTATCCTATATTATGCTATATTATAATATATTTTCTTCACATGTTTATTTATCCAAAAGTGCTATTTATGCAGATATTATAAAATTATGCACTACAGCTATGCTAGACTCAGGATGATTTGCAAGCCAGTTTGAGAACTGATTGGGGACTTGATCTTTAAAAACCACCTTTTGAATTCAAAGCAGAAGCATTAGTTCCTTCATCAAACTGAAAGCAGGAAACTTTCCTCATGCTGGCTAAGGAAAAAGCCCAACAGATGCTGTGGGCTATCAGCTGATTTATTGTCTTTTACTTTCCTTTATACAAGTCAAAGAAGAATCAAAAAGTTGAAAGCTGGGAATCCATTCTCCCAAAACTTACTAGGGCTGGTACTAGCTGTGGAGGACACCGAGTGGACAACCAAAGTTCTGGACCTCTCAGCCTCAAAACTGATGCTAGAGAAGAGTGCAGAACTCAGTAACTGCACGGGAAAGGCATAGTCAAGTAGGATGTAGAGGTACAGTCAATAATTATCTGGGAAGAAAGTCAGGAAAGAACATTCTAGGTAAAGTAAGGGAGAATGGAGTAATGAAAAGAACCCAACATCCTTGAGGAATAAAAAGCAGATCAGAGTAACTATTACATGGATGCATATGGGATTATGCCTGGGAAGCAGGGATTTGATCATTAGGATAATGGGGAGACGTAAAGGTTTTTAAGCTGGGCAGTGACGTAAACAGAGTTGTTTTCAGAAACCAAGTAAGAAAAACGTATTTTAAAAATAATTCTAGAATTTCACTAGCAACAACTCACCTTGCCTAGAGTACAATCTCAGCCAGGGGAGAAAACACTTAAATTCCAGTCCTGTGAGGGTCTTGAATCTGATGTCCTTGGATTCTCCATTCTAAACTGCCCTGCATCTCAGATCCTTCCTTTATACATTAGAGAAACAAATCCCTCACCAAGGTTGCAGCAGGGAAAAGAAATGATGCAACTTAGTAAGGTAAACAAGCCTATAAGGAAAGGCTATGATCACACTTGTCAAAGGGATTTCACGTCCATTCCATTGATTCATGAGTATCCCAATAGCCATTAGGGGAAGATCCTATTATTTTCCTTGGTGTGTGGCACAAGTGATTCCCAAATTGGTAAAGTTATTTATCATAGGTCATAGTGTTAGGCTATAGAATTTTAATGGATGAGGAAATATTTTTTTTAAATTTTACCTCTGAATTACAGTCAAAATATTTTTGCAAAATTTAGCCTAGCACACTAGGAATTCCTTTATTTCACACTAATCAAGAGAGTCAAATCTCTGACTCAATAGTTTAAAATAAAATTGATATTCCATATTGAGGAATCACACTGTTTTTCTCATTCTCTTATTTTTTATTACTGACTGTCATTACTCTTTGCATTGACCCATTGCTCAGTTCTAAATGAAATGTCAGTGGTTCAGCTCTACAAAATGTTCACAGACAAAATCTTCGAGTTTTACACATTTATAACCTTTATGAATTCCCTGTCCCCAATGTGTTTTCACTTGTTTACTTTTAAAGATTATTTGAGGGAACAGCGTATACTAACACCCACTGGTTTCTAAAAGATGGATGAATGTATGATCTATGCACATATTATTCTGGGCTAGAACTTCAGAAAATGGATATGCTCAGAAATAGGAAACAGACTGATGACAGCACACCTCCATGAGTCAACATACTTACAATCAAATGACTGGAACAACTGGAATAGTTCTTTTTAAGCAACCATGCTTAATCCAGGTCCAGTGATGTACCCATGTGGAAAGAACTTGCCTACGGTCATTTGCTGAAGAGATCTACCTCCGGAGCCCTAGCCTGGGGTTCTGTCAGTGACACTGAGCCTCCCAGGTCTTCCACTGATGGCAGCCTTTATACTAAACCCTACTCTTTACCTACGATCTACAGTGAAAAAAGTGTTCCCATAGCCATGAGGACATAGGATTTATTGGCATAGGAAGGTAAACCATTGGATGCCTTTGCTTCATGAGAATAATTTTTAAAAATACATACTAGATATCATTTAAATTGGAAATGCCAAATCCCAAATATTGTAGGAGACACTTTTCTTTTGTCATCTCTAACCCACAAGATGTGTAAAATGAATTATTAGTATTTTAGAAATCAGGACACTGAGGCTGAGAGGAGTTAAATAATTTGGCCATGACCAGAAAGCTATCAGTATAACCCAAATCTGTCTGCATATAAAGCTTAGGCACAAATGGAAAATATGTCTTCATATATTTATCTTAATTTGTATGTATATTCCAGATTACTTCTTACCCATGGGGCATACTTAGCTTCATATTTCAATTTGTCTTCTGTTGATTGAAATGCGTTAGAAATACATGCTCATTGTTTCAGCACAATGTTCAAAGTAAATATCAATGGTTCTCCATAGGAAGGCAATATCAAAGAATAAATTATCTTCAATTAATTGTTTTCTCTTATATATTTGGGATCCTTTGTTGCTACTAGGGTAAATGGAATAAAGCCAGAATTTGTGATCACACTTCTTGTACTTTTTCAATCCCAAGTATTTGAAGTTGGCCTTACTATAACTTTGTCAGAAGACAGAAGTGTGTGTGTGTGTGTGTGTGTGTGCATGTGTGTAAGAAAGTAAGAGTTGAGGGGGGAGACAGAGGAAAAAAAGAACAAATTAACACATCGGAAATGACAATAGAAAACTCTTAAATCCACAAGATGTTTACCAAAGGAAGAAAACTGATCTTAAGTGAATATACTCCTTTCTTTCCACCCCTTCTCTGGTTGAAAAAAAAAAAAAAGCGGATGCACAGACTTCTTAAGTCCTGCTTGGACTGCCTGCTCTTTCTTTTACTTAGAGATACTGTAATATAAAGGGTAAGTGATTATTTCAAGCCTTCTAGAACCGAGTCCAGATCCCAATTCCACCAGTTACCAGCTCTGAGGCTTTATGAATTGTGGCCATAGAAGTATATTTATACACATTAACCCTTTACAATGAGCCAAATACTCTGATCTACAAAGAAGAATACAAGGAAAATTTGTAGTTTGAAGAGGAAAACAAGAACCAAACTGTCAATTTTAATATGGGGAAACAAGAACTATGTTAGAGGACCAATATCGAACAAAGTTACGGGCAGGCTTCTTTCAAGAGCTGACAGGTAGAGAAAGTGGTAAGGAGTCATTTTGTCAGGGGATCTGCACATGTGAAAGCCCCATTGTTTAAGGACCTGCCATAGTCTGATGGGGTCATAGTCAAAAAAGTGAGGGGGCTATAAAAACATGAGGGAGCATATGGCAAGCCCCTGGCACAGTACCAGGTGCAGGAAGGGACTCAGCACATTCGCAATCTCCTCCCTTAGGCTAGCACCTAGAAGGGATCCCAAGCACCCCTCCATGCTTACGCCTATTTCAGGCCCCTCCTCCGATCCTCACCCTTGGGCTGCTCTCCTGGGTCTTCTCTGCCCACCAAAATCCAGACCTTGCTTACAGAGCCAGTCACCCCTCTAAGAACTCTTTCCATCCGGTTCAGTTCACCTGACCACTTTCTTCCTTGAGTCTGGAAGCCACACTCTCCTTTACTCTCAGTTCATCTATACTTAACCACATACTATGATGCATCACTTGTTTGTTTATTAATGGTGTCTAGGATGTTGGTGTTTTCTCCTGAGAAAGTAAAATCATTGCAATGGCAGGGAACATGTTTTTGACTCACTTGCATTTTGACAATATCTTAGACAGTTAAGATTCAACAAATTCCCTTTAAATAGCAGACACTTCAATACATTTCAGCCATATAGCAACCTGCCACAATTTAGGATGCCTTTGGGGGGAAAACCGTTTCTTTTCTTTCTTCTTCTTTTTTTTTTTTTGTGCTTTTCCCCATTCATTATTTTCATTCAAAAAAATACCAGCTGCTATGATGAAAAAGCAATCTGAGGAATACTCCTTTTGACGGTTTTGACAGGATTTCATGCCTCAGCTTGGCTAAGTTATGGTGTCAAGTTGCTTGGTCCTGCAGTACTGGCTTGATTATTTCTGTTCATATATTTCATGGTTTAAATCATTAGTCAGTTTTTGTCGCATCTACTGCTGATTGCATCTACAGTCAACAAAAGAGATTGCCTGCAGAAATAAGAGTAATTTCCTCATCCAATCATTTGGATGCCTGAAATGGAGAAGTGAGGATTTTAGCAGTCAGAAAGAAGAGTTTTCTCTCTACTTCAGACAGCTTCTCCCAGGGAATTCAACACCACCTCTTTAAGGAACTTGTGGCCTGCTTCATAAAATTCAGATTTGCCAAGCTCTACGATCACATGTGTTAATTCATTTTCTGGAGAATCGTGACTAACTCAGCATTGCTTAAGTTTGTGCTAGGTGTATCCCTTCTTGAGTCACAATTCTGGGTTCCACCCCTCATCTACTGTACATGCCTGACCTCTTCTATTTGAAATGCTTGAGAAATCATATACCTACTGATTCTGCTCTCCTTCTGGGACTCACTCCAGAGCTGCCAAGATGAACACCATGTCCCAAACTGAAATGGTGACTGTATCTGCTAAATCTCCTTCGCCTACATGTCCTCAGCCCATTAAAATAATATCTGACATGGAACAGAGATTTTGCATTTGCCTTACATCACACTAAATACATTATATAGATTATTTTATTTACTCCTCCTCATAATTCTCATGAGGTAGTTGCTATTATTAGCCCCATACTACCGGAGGAAGGTAAATTACACAGAGCTCGGGTAATGTCCCCGAGGTCATGTTTCTGGTTAATTGTAGAGCTTGCATTTGACACTAGGCTATTGGGTTCAGCCAGACATGAACAGTTAGTCTCTACATTCTTCATCAGTGAAGTCTCCCCAAGCTGAAATGCAAAAAGTCATCTTTCTTTTTGCTATATCCAATTTGTCTTCAAGTCTGCTTGATCCAATTTTAGATATGTCTTTCAAGTCAGGTCCCTTCTTTCTAGCCTGTTCTGACTCTCATCATTTGCTGCCCAGACAATTGCAAATGGAACCTAGTATGTCTCCCTAGCACCAAAATCTTCCTAGCCTTATACACGCTCTACAGTACCATCAGAGTCATATTTCTAAAAGCAAACAACCCACAACGCAAACGATAATAAAGCAAATACTAGCAAGCCATTTCTTTACATTAAAATGAATCCAGCAAACCATGAATGGCTCCTACTTGCCCAGCAGAGAAGAGAACTCTGAGTTTATCACCCATCTTCCACTCTGGCTGCATCCCCCGTCTCTCCATCTTCCCCCATTTCACCTTAGAACTGAGCTACCCTAGATGCATCATATTCCTCTCCCGGTTGCATGGCTTCCAGTATCTGTCTTTTTTGCACATGTTGCTCACTGTTCCTGGAAGACCATCTTGTTCTAGGTCCTACATGTCCTTCAACACTCTATTCAAAGGTAATTACTCTGAAAAATTTATTACCTCTCACTTGCTGGACACTGTGTGTGCCCTGTCTTGTAAACTCACTTATTTGCTTACATCAAACAGCAGGTATCTACTTACTTGGCAAGGATCAGACAAGAGACTGGAGACATAGAAAGGTTCAGAAACATCCTAAGCTTCTGGGGTGCCCATCTAATGTTACACCAAATTTTATTTTTCTGCTTAATTTTCCGCCTCACTACTTATATGACATGCCTTTAATGTCACCAATGCCTTAGAGATGGGTAGTACAAATATAAATATGACATGATTCCTTCCTGAAAGTAGTTTGTAGTTTCAGTGGGGAAGTTAATATGAATAAAAATAATGATGACACAAATGACTGTGGTTAGTCTATAAAAATGAAACAGGGTGTGGATTCAACAATGCATGACTATGAGTGGGTTTTATTTTCTCCTTTAGGTGGTCAGTTACAGCTGGGAACCTCTGTTGACAGCATTCAGAGTTAAGATGTAGGTGAATTTTCTTTGGATCTTGATAGGAAACCCACAGGATAATATTAAGATACAAGTTGGTCTGAGCTAAGAAACTCTTATCATTAGAATTCCCTGTGCTCTCCAATCTTTCATTGTAACCACTCAAAAGTCATGCAATTAGAGAAACTTTTTACTTATTGCTAAAACCTCAAAATTGTTGTCCCTCTGTGAAGACTACTGTAAAGTCTGATAACCAGACAACTTGATATGCTTCCAATCAATACCTGCTATTGACTGCTCAATAAGAGAAGCAATGTATCAGGCTGGGGAGAGGAAGAAAACTGACATACACTCTCCAAGTAGAAAAGTGAGTTGAAAGGATTGCTAGGCTGTCAAGAGGCTGCATTGCTGAAAAGGGATTAGCAAAGGCTAAGAAATGGTGACAAGGCCAGAATGAGCCCCATCATTCAGACACTGATATTGAGAAGATCAAGCTTGGTCCTACTTGATAGAGCTACAGAAAAGATGATAAGTAAGTTTGCATCACTTACTGAGTTCAATTATTGTTAGAGTAATCATCAAACACATAATAACAGCAGATATGCTTTCAAAAGGTACTTGTTGAGGGGAACAGATGTAGCTCAGTGGTTGAGTACCTGCTTCCCATGTATGAGGTCCCTGGTTCAAACCCAAAAAGTACTTGCTGAGTGATAAAAGAAACTCTATTGAGATGATCTTATTCTTATTGCATAAGGCATCCAAAAAAACATAATGATGGTCAATGATAATTTCCATTTTAATACACAAATGATTAACTAAAAATATATCAATTATAGTAAACAATTCCAACAGGGAAGTTGAAACAAGATACAAGAAAATAGTGGCCAAGGTAGAAATTGTAACAAGACTTTAGAAGAATAAGTTACACAAAAATATGAATCAAAATCCTTAAGACTATTCATAGTCTTTGATGTAATAATGTCATTTCCAAGACTAGTTCTAGAGAAATAATAGAACATATGGGTATAAAAAATATTTAGGTACAAAATTACTCACTACAGTATTAGCTACAAGAATGAGTATTTGGAAACAACACAGGAAAGTTTCCTTCATCCCCCAAAAGGAAAAACATGTTAATGGGGTTGAATAAAAACAAAAATGTCATTAAATAGGACTTTTATTAGGCAGTCTTTGAAGTAGTATTTATAGATACCAGTAGTGGATGAAAATCTTTGATTTTCATAGGAAGGGACTTCAGGTTCTCCTAGGAGAAAGTGCTTTATAGCAACCCCATTTGGGCTTCAGGCATGAATGAACACATTTAGCCATTTTTCCTTTCTTGAGCCAGGCAAATTTCTGTATAGTCCAAAAATCTTGGTATATGCATTCTTACCATCATGGTTTGGGTCTTCATAATCTGCACATTTTTTCCTTACATCTTTTTTCCTTAAATCTATTCCATTTTAGTATTCCTTCAAGTCCTACATCTTTAATGATGCTCTTTCATCTCTCAGTCTTCTAAAATTGCATTTTCAGTTGTGGTATCACAATATCCCAGTGTGTCTGAAATAATTTAAAGGATGTTTCTTGTTCCATCCATATACAGAGATTTTCAAATGTTGTGCTTCTTGGGAAAGGAGACATAGGAGTTAAGAATCTGGCATCTGTAGCTAGGACACCTGTGTTCAAGACCCAGCTGCACCATTAACTAGTGGTATAACCTCAGGAAAATTATTTAATCCTCCTGGACCCCAGTGTACTCATCTGTAATATGGAGATACATCTCTTTATCATGACATTGTAGACCATTCTATGCAGTAAGTTCCTATAATCAAAACCTGTTCCTTTTCATCTTACCTTGGGTTCCTAATAACATAGGACATTTATAACCACAACTAAGATACAACCTGATTTGTATTGTACGTTATTATATCATGTCTGATAATTATATCACAGAGTTCAAAGGCCATTTATAGGATAAATCATGGGCTCGTGATTCCTCCTGAAATGGGGAAAGTGCCATAGATTTTATAGGAATTGCCATCACACTCATCCCCTCTAATATAAAGAAGTTGTTATTAACAAAGGGTATTTGAAAAGTGATCTAAGTTGTATACCCAAGTTCTTTATGCATCATCAGGAAAAGAGGAAAGAAAATTGAAATGGCATAATGGCATTTCTCTAGTTTCAAGAACAAATTGCTGCTGCATCCACAGATTTTGGACATTCAGATTTTGCTCTTCCTTAAAGAGGTCTCCTCTCTAGGAAGAGTGGCTTCCTAGAGCTCCTATCTACAAAGGCTGGACAGAAAGAATTTGATCCTGTCTGTCCTAACTCAGTCTTATTGGTTCATATTGACTAAAAAGCACCAGTAATGAAAAATAATAAAAATGGGGGGATTTTTTGCTTGTGAGGTATAGAGTATTTGCAAATAAATATTCATAAAATAAACATACATTTTAAAAAGAAACAAAGCAAATGCACAAAAAACAAACAAGCAACAAACAAACAAGAAACAGACCCAAAGAGCTTGAAAGGCAAAATGAAAAGTAAGAAGAGAAGACTCAGGAAATTACAGTTTACATAGCATTGCAAATGTTGTACCAAACCAAATAGCTTGCATTTATTGCTCTGATTGCCTACAACTGCCTCAAGAAAGCATGTGCCAAGACACAGAAGACAGCATCACGTCAGCGAGGGTGGGGAAGGAATTCTTTGTTTTTGTCTCAGTCTGAGGGTCTCCTGTGGGCCATCTTCTGTAGTCCATCAGTTCTCCCCTCTGGTGGCCCATGCGTGGGGCCCATGCTTGCTGAGGACAGGAAAGCTCGAATTCATTCCCTCAGCTTGCAAAGTGACTCCTAACAATGATCCTCACCCAGTTAGGGGAGGGTGAAAGATTAGTTAGAGGGACGACAGATTCTCAAATTGTGCAGGCGTCCAAGGTGTGCCTGCCAATCCTCACAGCCATCCAAGTGCCTCGGCTTTGCCCTGGCGTGGTGCCCAGAATGGAAGACTGGAGTTTCACAGCACTGCAGCCCACAGCGCAGGCACCGAGAGACTTTGTGCAAAGGGACCGGGAGGAGGGGGGGGTTGTTTAAAAAAGAATGGTTTTCCTAAGTCTCTGTATGTTGGGTCTCATGCCTGTCAGCCTTGACAGTGTTCCTTTAAAAATCAGCGCCTAACTTCCATCTATTTTCAACTTCGCACTTTCTTTAAAAACCTGGAAGTCTTGTATTTTTAGCCTGATGGAGTAAATTAAAGGACAAAAATGAACTCCTCAAAAAGCTGCTAAATTACCTTTGAAGAAAGTGAACGGAGTAAGATTTAAAAGTCATAAGGACGTGTGATGCCATTTGGCTGAAATCTGGGTAGTGGCAGCTTAAATCTTCTGCAGCGCTCCCTGGCCTCTCTGTTAGATGGACAGCCATTTTGGAGGCCTCCAATTTTCTTACAGGAGCCATGGCATTGCAATCTGGATTGTCCTTAATATGGTCTACTATATTTCTACACAATACATGTTGTTGTTGGATATTTGGGTTGCTATTTCTAGACCCAGATGTGAAACTGAAAGATTGGTATTTCTTGGGAATTTTAAATTAAAAAAAAAATGATACTTTAGCTTTGAAAGAACCCAAAAGAAATCCTTAGTTTTCCTTCATGGCACCTGTGAAGAAACTGAGATCAGAGGAGACAAAACCATGTACTTGCTGCAGGACAAAAGCAAGGTAAAATCTAAATCCAATCTCATAGTCCAATGTTTTCTTCACAGTTCCAAATTTCTAATTAGATTTTATAAATGAGACTTCTCACTTTAAAACCAGGTAGTACTCTTTTGTTTTTTCCAGGCAACCTAAAGCAACAAAAACAACAACATCCTATGATAACTGGGTTATTTCTGCTCTGATCTGATTAGACCTTTCCCCTGGCATCATTTGAGACTGCTGCATTCCAGGCCACGGGAAGCCTGAAAGACATTCAGGACTAAGAATGTGAGGAACTGAGGAAACACTGGTGCAACTTGCCCCAGCCTGAGACTCTACTGCAACCCTCAGAACAGCTCTAGGTTTTGTTCTGGCTCTGACCCCTTCCTAGATGGTTGTTTTCCCATCCCTCTACCTTGAGAACTCTTATCAAGTTTCCCGTTTTCCATGAAATCTTCCCCTACAACCACAGCCAACACGTACAGAATAGGTCTTCCTTTGAATTATGCTTACAGTTTATTTCACACACTTGGACATAGAATTCTTTAATTGGCAAATATTCTGTACTTTGTCATGTGGTTTTAGTTTGTTGTCCCCAATCAGAGTATAAAAATTGTGGGAAGTGGCATTCATATTCTACATTATTTTTTTATTCATTACCCTTTGCTTCTTAGTGCACTCTAGTCCTGCCCTCTTCTCTTGATTCCTCTCTTTTCACTCCTCACTATCAGCAACCCCCAACCATAGGGGACTAACTGCAGAGTCATACATTCCACACTACACTACTTTTTATGCCTCCATTTGTTCCTTTGGTCCTGTGCATTCCTTTTTCTTCTTTTTTTTTCCTACCATATTTCTATTCAAGATAGCTCAAGCCTTCTCTTTGAAGCTTCTCTATTTCCCTGGGATTGATGGGCAGTCATCAATTCTTGCTGCCTTTTGTTATCCAGATACCTGCTCCCCTCTTGACCTTGGGTGTGGCCATATGACTCTATTTGACCAATGGGATGTGAGTGGAAGTGACATTGGCACTTCTAGGTATAATCTTATAAAACTCACACATGCTCCCTGTGCTTTCTTCTTTCTCTATGGAAACGCTTCAGATAACAATGCCTTGGTCAGCATAGGGCCCAGAATAAAGACAATGTGGAGGGGTGCCCTGACAGTATATGATGGGCATCTAACATAGTATGACACAGAGTTGGTTATGTAAATCACGGAAATGTGAGGTTATTTGTTACAGCAGCATAACCTAACTCTTCTAGACAATATGCTTGACTTAATAACTCCACCTTTTGCTCCTACTGCATCTTATCTTGCATCCACTTCAACACTTACCCCCTGTATTCTAATTATCTCATCTTATTTGTCTTCCTAGTAGACCAAAGGCTCCATGAGGATATGGCTTATGTCCATGTACCCTCCGTGCTCACCACAGGGTCTTGAATATAATACCCTCTCAAGAAACACTTGTGAACGAATGAATAAGTGCCCACCCCATGCTGCATACATCCTGACATTTACACTGACATTACTGAACGTTGGCCATCCCACCTTCGGCAAACCATGAATCCACTCACAGTTATGGCAGGTGGCGCCGCTGTAACCTGTGTTGCTGCAGTTACAATGAAAAGTAGTCCAGGACTGGGAACAGATTCCTCCATGCTCGCAGTAGTCTGGCAAACACCTAATGGGAGATATGCAAAATCAAGCAAAATAATCCCAATCAGTGGAAGTTAAAGGGAAAATAAAAATGTCTTCAATCCACACTCCTATACCTAAGTCAGAATTGAATGGCATCAGATTAATTTTAGCGTATGGCCACAAGAGGTGGACCACCTAGAATTTCTGGGCAATGAAAATTTCATAACTGGTTTAGTTGATTAAGTAAAGGATTCCAACATTGGGACAGATTGTCATGTGCTTATATTGACGTGGTCAGAATCTACCAGGTTTTTCATTTACCATAGAACAAAGCATATAAAGATTTTTATTTTGTATTTTGAAAGGTTTGATATTTTTAAAGTGGAAAGGAGCAGATAATTGAGAGCTCTAACCTTTTGGGGGACATCCAGGAATCTAGTTTAAACAACACAAAGGAAACATGCAATTTGAAAAGATGATATCTGCTCATTTAACATTCCAGGAAATTGTCATTTTTCAAAAGTGTTATTGTCACCCTTAAAAGAAAGCTGTGAGTCAAATAGTATGGCTACTCTGAAAAATATTTCCACCATACTCTTTCAGAAGTCTAAACCACATTCATATAATTTGACCCAACAATCATATTTAAATGACCCTATCTTAATAATATAATTCAAAATGTGCATGCACTTTAAATGTTTATTAGCAGTGTTAATAATGATGTTATTCATACTTCTGAATCAAATTTAAGTGTCTAACATTAGACCCTAATGTTGTACCTATAGTACATAAAATTAAGGGATAGCACAAATATTATAACAGATTGGTATCAGATTAAGTGAAAATGCAAGATATGAAACAAAGGCCCAACAAAACAAAACAAAAGCTTTATATTGCAAAAATGATGGGAAGGAAAAATATTAAGAGTTGCTTGCTTGAATGGGAATGTTCATTTTATCTGGACAGAGGTCATGGACTTTGGGATCATATCTGTCTAAGTTTAAATCCCATCTCAGCCATTTATTGCACAGTGCCTTTGGGCAATTCTTTTCACCTCTTACATGCAAGGTTTAAAATCTCCACACTACAGGTGCTGTTTTCTCTGGGAGATAACCCCACAGCTGATCAATGAATGCAGGACTAAAAATTAAAAGTAAAAGCAATGATAAATATTCAAACTCTTGAAAATAATCTTTACAACGCATTTGCAAGAGAAAAGGAAAAAATGCATGAATTTATAAAGGGGAAAGGCTGCAAATGATAGGAGTAGGGGAATAATATAATGCAATTAAAGGGTTCATTGAGAAACCATGTGAGGCAAACAGAAGTAATGATTTACCCTAAATGTCCTATATAGTAGGAAACCCTTTGGCAATGATTGTTTCAGAGCTCAGAAACTAATATTACTGCATTTGTTCAGACATATTATTAGAAATTTTCTGCTCAGCACAGCAAACATACAATTGTGCTGATGGGGCTTATGCTTGCAGAAAGCTTGTTGATAACTCCATGGGATCCAAAAATGGCTTGAAAGTGGGGAAAAAAGAACACAGTAATATTGCGATGGAGAATGTTCACAAAAAAAGAGGAACAAATCAACAAAAAATGACAACCCCCTCCCAAATTCTAAGAATCCTCTTGATTCCCACTCTCAGCTCCTGTCCTTGGTGAACACAAGCTTCTCACTGACTTTTCAGAAGACCAGAAGTCCTTGTCGACCACTTCTCCTATGCACTGGGAAAGTTACATAAACTTGGAACATCCAGTTCTAATGTACAAAAGTGGAGTAATGGTATCTGTCTCTGGGGATATCTTAAGGGAGAGGGAGTGAAGCTAGTATTGTCTCTAATGCCCACATGTTCCCAATCCCTTTCTTTTTTTTTTTTTTTTTCTGCATCCCAGCATCTCCCTGCTTCTGAAAGCCACTTCTTCAACAGAAACAGATTACCATTCTCCATAGCTTTTCCCTCAGTGACAGTTTTAATTTTGTGAATCCCAGATATGTGCTTGAACTAATCCATTCTTACGGGTAAGGGACCTTTGCTTAAATTGCTTGATTAGATCACTTTAGAGCTTTTGATTGGACTTTGTCCTCTTGTTGGGTCTTACATAAGGAGAGACACAGAAAACGCTTCCTTTTTGACAAGGCCATGTGAGAGAGAAGATCCAGGTTTGCCTACAGCTCCAGAAAGACAGCAATGTCCCAGAGGCTCAAGGAGATTAGGCTTAGATAGAGATTGCCCATAGCTGAGCTCCAGGAGAAAGCAGAGAGAGATCGGCAAACCCTCCATCTTGTCTTGCCAAGTGGCAGGACTCCAGGAGCTGCTAGCAGCTGTCCTTTCGTGAGAAAACATCTTTGATGATGTCTCAAGCTGGACATTTTCACAGCTTAGGTACTGTAAGACTACTCCAAATAAATCCCCTTTATAAAAGCCAACTCATTTTTAGCATTTTTGCAATGGCAGCACTTGTCAAACTAAGATGAAAAGCATAGCCACATCAGTAGATCTTCATCCAATACATACATATATATACATACATATATATATGAATATAGTTCATATATATATATATCTATATGATTTGATTTAGCAACAAAAATCTTCAGATCAGCCTCTTTTTTTGGTGGCTGAAAAACAGAAAACTCAGCTCAGTGGCCAAGTTTTCAGCTATGAGAATAAAACTTTTCTTTAGTGACAGAACAAAGAGATGCTACCTCGGAGTACCGCGATGGAGCGATATAGAGGGTTCTATGAGGAGGAGAGATGTGTGGTTGGTGCCTGCCTTTCCCCAGCACAGCTGCACCCCTGAACTTCCCAAGGTCTGATTAATTCAATCTCTGTTGGCTTCCATGAGATAACTGAGAGACTGAAGGTACAAATGGACAATGACCAGGGAACTCTGACCCCTATGTGCAGCAACCAGGACCAGGAGTCTCTGCCCCACCACCTGTAACAATCTTTACAGGTAGGTGGTCAATATCTCCAACAACCAGTCCAAGAAGTCAAGACACAATCTCTGCAAAAACTGTCCCCCAAATAGCCAAGAACTTAAACAACACCTTCAGCTTCCCTACTTTCTGTTCAACTTCTAATTTAGGACCACCTGGAGAAAGCCATATATGCTTCCTTAATCAATCATATAGGTTGCCTAACATCTAGGTTTCCCACCTCCTACTTCCCTATTCCAGTGACCTCCAATCAGGGCATACCTGGAGTATTCCCTCTTGGCCACAGTAAAGCTTTCCCACTCCTCTGCCTGCCTTTGAGTCTTTGTCAAACTCAAGTGATGGAGATGACCCCTTTGCATAATAAGTTCTAAATAAATAGCCTTTGTTTGTTCTCACTCAAGGACTCTTTGCTTATCTCCATATAAATCAGGGTACTTCCAGGAAATCTTCCATTTGCTCCAGCTCATTAGAGATGAGATTCTGTTATTTTCAAATAGTTGAATCTTATAAGATAGAAGGCTTTCATAAATCAGCATTCTATAATTGTAAAAAGAAATAAAGGAAGCGGACTTGGCCCAATGGATAGGGCATCCACCTACCACATGGGAGGTCCACAGTTCAAACCCCGGGCCTCCTTGACCCGTGTGGAGCTGGCCCACGCATAGTGCTGATGTGCGCAAGAAGTGCCCTGCCACGCAGGGCACTCCCCTGCATAGGGGAGCCCCACGTGCAAGGAGTGTGCCCTGTAAGGAGAGCCGCCCAGCGTGAAAGAAAGTGCAGCCTGCCCAGGAATGGCGCCGCACACACAGAGAGCTGATTCAGCAAGATGACACAACAAAAAGAAACACAGATTCCCATGCCGCTGACAACAACAGAACCTGACTTGGAAGAACACGCAGCAAATGGACACAGAGCACAGACAACTGGGGTGGGGAAAGGTGGAGGGGAAAGAAATTTAAAAAAAAAGAAATAAAAACACATTTTTTCCTATCATCTACCTTTAAAACACACACACACACACACACATATATTTTGCTTTTAAATCAAGAGTGCTGAATTCAATTGGGCCTGTAGGGGGAGGGGGCTCAGGAAAGATAGAAGAAATATTAGCACACTTTGAATGGGTCTTTAATAAGCCTTACGCAAGTCCTGTATTGTAATGCTAATAAATTCAATTTATCAGTGAAAATGTAGGCTAGAACTTCATTTGTCTATGGTCACTCAGAAACCAATGATGCATTTCTGGGAGGGAAAAAAAAGAAAACTTGGGTAGGGGAAAATCTAATATTCATCAAATAAAAAAAGAAAACACCAGGAAAAAAGAAAACAGTGCATGTCGGACTGTCTTTGGGCCTGGTTCGTTTTGGTTCAGCACACACCGTGATTAGAAAAACTAATCTGTAAAGTAGTGACTCAAAATAATAGATGCATAACCCCAATTTTCTTATTTATAGAGGGCAGGTTTATGATTATGATTTTCATGTCCTTTAATCAGTTTGTTTTAAGTGGTGTTTTGTTTTGTGTTTTTTCACTGCTTGGTATACACCGAGCCCTTAAACATAAGCCCGAGAAACAGTGTAGAGCTACTAACGTAGGAAAAGTCTGTAAGCTTGAGGACAGCCGCAATCTTATGTTTAAGGCCTTTAATTCCATTTGTTATGAGGTAATCACTCTTCTAACTTCTAAAAGCTTAATGATATTGAACATGTAACTGCGCTGGATGGATTAGCTTCCTTTGGATTCCAATGTTTATCAAGGAAAGCTTTCAGCATGCACGGAACAGCATTCTCCAAGTTCTTCAAACCTGCGTTCACTGGCACAGTGACATGTCTTCGCAAAGCCTTATGGAGCACTGGATGCTGTTTTGCCTCTGAATAAAAGCAAATTGGGCATGGATGTAAAGGAGATGAGAGAAAACTCTTGAAAGGAAAGCAAAAAACACCAAGCAATGAAAGAAGAAAGAAAAACAAGGACAAAAATTATTATAGCATGAAAATGTACAATCTTTGCTCAAATCTAAACTTTTCCTAAAGGAGAAGCATCTTTGCTAGCTGGGGTTGTGGACCAACCAGGGAAGAGATAAAATGGGAAAAAGGACCGTCCAGAGTGGTCCACGGATCTAATTAATGGTCACTGTGCAGTTTGCAGAGGTATCTGCTTCCGGCCCCATGGCAGTTGCTTTGTGGTTTGGAAGTTTTGTTAGGTAAAAAAGGAGGTGAGAAGGAATAAAATGTTTCTCTCTAAAGACTGATATACAGCAAGAGAAGATAACCCTAAAGAAACTGCTTCAAAGAAGGGAAAGGACTATCCAGGACGTTGGGAGATTGAGCCAGTTGGAAGACAGAGGCAGAAATCTCTGGTAACATATCCAGAGGCAAGGTGCCAGCATCCTGGCAAGCAAGTTTTTAGGAAAGCAGGATATTGGTTGGGAACAAAAGGACCTCTGGCAGTTTTCCTAGGGAAAGGTCAGAGTGGTTATTACTCACTAACCTTGCTGGGCCAAGTAGAAGATTCCTCCTTGAGGGAATGAGGCCCTGGGATAACACTGAAAACAGTGGGAATCAAGATAATTCAGGAAAGTGTGATCTGCTATTTCATTTTTAATTTACAAAGTTTCACAAAAGACATAAGAATTTCTGGCTTTTTGGGGAAAAAAATCAGATTACTGAAAGCACTCATAGCAAATCTCATGACTTATATACCAGCAACTCCAAATTTATATTTTGAATTCAATCCTCTCTCCTGAATTCCAGACTGCTATATTCAGGTGCCAGCTTGACACGTCCATTCAGGGATCTGATAGATATTTCAAACTTCACATTTCCAGTCTGAATTCCCAATCTTTCCTATCCCACCTGTTTCATCTGGAAACACAGATACTCTGCTTATGCATTAAGTTTTTAATTTATCTGCCTCACCCCAAAACAATGTGGACTCTGTGAGGGCCCATTGTCTGCTTTGTTTACTGGTGCACCCAAATTAGAATACAAGGTAAATGGCTTTTGAATAAATGAATGAAAGAGCCGATGAATGCATGATAATTGGGCCCACATTCCCGGGATGAAACAGTCAGCTGAAGCTGCCCCCCATTTAGGTAAGCCCCTTCAATTAACCACAGCCTACCTGGTCTTCACAAATTTAATATTACCTGCTTTCCCCTCAGCAGCACAAGAAAAGTAAGTTGGGGGAGAGGGGAAACAAAAGAGCTTCAAGTTTTTTCTTTTAAGTGGTGAGGTAAGGGGGAGAGAGAGAAAAAAAGAAAGTCTGCTAAGCAGTCATGGATGACTAGCCATTTTGAGGGGGCAGAGAAACGCAGGGTGAAGGAATGGAGAAATGAGATGGATACAGGGAATTGGATGCTCTCAAACTGCCTCTGAGGGATGTAAGAAAATGAGGCAATACCTTTTGATGGCTTATGTCTGGTGGCTGAATTGTTGGGTCTTTACAACTTCATCACCTAAGTACTTAGTCATAAAATTGTTGCAAAATTTGTCAGATGCAGAACATGTCCTCATCCTGCGACTTTGAACTCTTTTAGAGATCTAGCATTCCTGATAAAATCCTCACGCAACGTTTGATAGCTTTCAATGAGATAAAAGTCTCTTGGGGGAAATCCAGTGTACCCATCTAGCTGAGCTTGATTCTAGTTACCTGTAACCAGATGTACAAAGGTGCAATAGCCAGTCTCTAGCGCTGTGAGTACCCTAATGCTTTTGACCAGGTACTCTTTTTGTATCTAGTCTCCTTCAAAGTAGCTTGACCAAGGGGCAATCTTTATCTTGGCTTTTTCATTTTATTTTTGAAAGAAACTTTAGATTACACAAATTTTACATAGAAAATATGGGGGATTCCCATATGTCCCACTCCCTTCTCCTCCCATACTTTCCCACATTAACAACATCCTTTATTAATGTGGTACATTTGTTGCAATTGATGAACACATATTGAAGCACTGCCACTACAGTTTACATTATAGTTTATACTCTGCCCCACGCAATTTTTTTAGTTATGACAAAATGTATAATGGCCTGTCTCCATCACTGCAACATCATGCAGGACAATTTCAATATCCCAATATGTATCTTGGCTTCCTTGACGGCTTTTTCCTTGACAATAAACTCGAAATGAAAGCTTACCATGTGTTCACCATCATGTCTGAGATGCTCCTTTAATGGTCTCATTTCCCCCATTTTATAGACGAAGGAAGTGAGACTTAAGGATGTTAAGTGTGAAGTGACAGAGTCATGTAGGGAAACAAGCTACCCCTCCACCAAAAGCCTGGAGAGTTATTTTCTTAATAGTTAGTTCTGAGCATACATCCAGGACAACATTTCTGCAAAAAATTTGTCCACGGATTCCAGATGCAAGCTTGGAATTCTCCGTTTAGACTTAAAGATATTTCTGGTGCAAAGAAAGGGTCTTAACCATATGACAAATGGATTAATTGCCCATTAATATAATGAATAAACTCAAATTGGAGAACTAAATCTCTCTATATTTACTATATAATTAGTACCTTCTATAAATACTCTACAGTGGGGATGGGGAGGGGAAGGGAATTTAGATTCTGTGTTCAATCTCTTTTCACTATTAAGGAGTGAAAACCTTAAATAAAGTAGCCAAGAGAATAGCCCCTGATCCAGGCCTGTTCTTGTTTTCCTTTAGTTGATGTAGCACATCCTAAGCCTAGGTTAACAAGGTTGCTTCCTTATTCTTAAGACCAACATTAAAAAAATTTCAGGTTCTACCTTGCTTTCATAGAACAACCTTACAAGTTATTATTGCAAGGCAAATGAAGTCATCTAATCTATCCAAAATTGCTTTGCATGCCATTTGAAATAGATGTAAGAGGTAACAGTCCCACAAATATAAGAAATGCAGGAGCCCATTAAGGACTAGGGAGTAAATTAGCATATATATTTTGGATTCATCTTTGGTCTATGAATTCAGGTGATGGGCATAATTTGAACTGAACATATGGACATCAGGACCAGCTCACTGGGGTCTTTGGGGAATCCTTGACAGAGTCTATAAATAGAACCAACCAGGGTCAGGCCCAAATCTTCAGCACCTGGCATGATAAGTGTCTTCCTTAGGTGTAGATGGTTTTAATACAAGACATTTCCAAATTCAGTGTCAAAAGCTTAATACAATCAAAACCATAGCATTGCTAATGTAGGGTGAAGAAGGATGATGGCACTGAAAGGGAAAAAACAGTCCACAGCTACTTTGGACCAGGAACATTTGTGTGATGTATTTCATATCTTTCTTGGAAGAAATTTGCATCCCAGGCTTTTCATTTGTTTAAATGCATACACATATTTACAATGAACTCTAAGATTAAGAACCAATGGCAACTGACTCTCAGTTTTGGGATGAAACCTACTTTGAACTTTTACCTAGTCTTGCACAAAGTCAAGGAGTCTAATAATAATTAATTAGTTTGATTTGATATGGTTTTGTATTCAGTCTAACAAACAATATCTCACTCTTTATTTTTCCTTTAAAATGCCTCTGCAAGGAGTGAATTTGACTTGTCCTAAGTCTTTTCCTTTGCAGCAAGATCATAATAAAACTTTGAAAAGATTTTTTTTCCTTTTTTGTTATAAATTATTTGTTTTAAACTTCTTATTTTGATATAATTTTAAAATTAAATGGCAGTTGCGAAGTAATTAAAACTCTGTGCAGAAAACCCCAATACATAACCATACTATTCCCAGATAACCAGATTCACCAATTTTAACATTCTGTTGCCTTTGTCATTTCCCTCCCTTTCCCCTTCCTCCTTCCTTCCCTTCCTCACTCCTTCCCTCCCTCCCTTCTTCCTTGCTTCCTCCCATCCATCATGTATCTATCTGTCACGAATCTATTTTCTGAATATTTGAGAGCAGTTTGCACATATCGCACTCCTTGAACACATTTGAAGATTTTTTAACACTTCTTTTGTAATAGTAATATTTAAAGGAATTTGGCCTATTTAGAGCATAAGCCTTGTAACTCCAATTTAAAATGTGAAAGACAACTGATTTAGACCTTCAATTGAAATCCTCCTTAGTAGCATCCAAGATCAAATTCAGTTCACCAGAGTTAAATGCTCATTTTCTGGATCTACAAGTTTTACGAGTATTTGAGATAGTCTGTTTAAGATTGCAAATTATAAGCAAATAATTTCTTGAAAAGTTAATAAAGCAATATTTAAATGCAATTTAAAATATTTGAAGGTATTTCAATAGCCAAAATCTGTACAAAAGATCAAATATCAAACATTAAACCAGATTGTTAGAACCAGCTGGATTTAAAAATAAGATTTTATAAGCTGAATTAACAACAACCAGAACAAAAAACCAAAACCTTGAATTTATAATTTTAAAGGAAGTTTGTTACCAGTTTTTAAAACCAAAATTAAATTTTGAAACCGTTTTTTTTCCTACATACAAAATCACCCTTATGGCCACCAAAGCACTTCTGTTAGCCCTCCCTACGGGAGCTCTTGACTCAGATCTCAAGTCCACCAAAATACTCATGAGCTCAAGCACTGAAGTTTGGTTTTCTTTCCCCAGCCCCTATTCATCTCTTTTTCACCTGAGAGGATATTTTTAGTGAAAATAACAGACTTTAAGCTTAATTTGTTAGCAAAATTTTCTTCTAAAATGCCCTAAACCTCTCTAAATAGTATTGAGGTGAATCTGTTTCCTCAGTATTTGACAAGCCTCAATTTTATTTTTCTTAATTTGCAAAGGTCATGGAAAAATGTTACCTCATTTTATTTGCATTATTTTTATATATAAGGTAGATTTTAAAATAAAATGTCCCTGTGTTTTCTGAGTCTTTCTTTTCATTTTGGAAACTGACCCTTTATGACATTTCATTCTGCTTTGGTGTTATGCTCCTTGCTGTCCCTGTGATGTATGTGTATCTCTATCTCTCTGTCTATATGTATAATATATAATGATTATCATTGATAAGAGTAAATAAATAAATAAGTGGAAACAGTCCACCCATTTGCAAATTGTTAAATAAATAAGTCAAGGCAATAGGTACGTCCACAATACAAAATCCTATGAGGCATCGAAAACAAATAAGTATATCTGTCTGTAAGGATACTGGAAAGTTCTCCAACACAGAGAACAATATTAAGTGCCCAAAGAGCATTGGAGAGTAAAATGTACGGTTTTTGCCATGATTGCTGTTGGTGTTTGGAGGGAACAAGGTCTGACATGCATTTGTTAGCTCTTCACAGTGGTTAACCGTGGGAAAGCACACATCCTCTCATTTCTTACTCTGTGTCTTGCAGGCTTGTCATGCTATTTACAGTGAGACTGGAAGGAACTATCCACGTGGATGTATATTCACATTTTATTTTTTTTATTAACCAGCAGCAAAAAGGACCTCATCCCACTTGGGAAGTGGTCTCAAGAAAGCAATTCAAGACCTCTCAAGGCACTTTCAGAGTCCAGGGATGAGGCCCACTGGAAGAAGAAGAGGTTTAACACGGCCTGTGCATGAATTCAAACTTATCTAATTCCATACCCAAGTATGCCTAGTTTCCAGAAAGCCACTTAAGTGGTATAGACTCTATAGGCTTTGGATATTAAGGGAGGATGCAGACTGAGTATTCGAACTTACATCCAGACAGAAAGTGGGCGAGCTGTTGATTTCAAGCTTACTTGGAATGTGGACGATATGTTAATTCAAGCTTACCTGGTACCCAAACACTTAAAACTCTAAAAAACTAACAAAGAAAGTCCTTTTTCCATAAAAGCACCACTTGCCTTCCCTGCTCCTACATCCTCTGTATAAAAGGGACCTAGAAATTCTATTCAGGGCTTGGTTTTTTTTGGACAGAAGTCCACCGGGCCCAGCTGGCTGTTAATAAATCTTGATTCTCAGAGATTTCTCACATCCTGGCCTTCCATACTGCAATCACCTGACTTCCCTCTGCCATAACATCACGAGTAAGGAGGACCGGGGGGAAGGCCTGCCCGGAAAGGGGGGCGCTGGAACCCACAACAGTGGGCATGTTCAAAGGGGCCTACGAGGGCAAAGCCCGGACTCAGCTCTCCCAAAAAGCCACCGCAGGGGGGTGTGGAGCCGTGGTTTATACGTAAAGTCATGCGGAGTTCCCAGGCTCTGTGAGCTGCAAGATGAGGAGCTGGGGCAGAGCAGGCCTTCAACGCAGCTCTCGCTGAAGGCTCTCTGTCTCCCTCCCTAAACTCTGGAAACACGAGGCGACGGGGGAGCCCGCTGCTCCTTTGGAATCAAGCCCACCTGCTAACCCTCTTAATGACCACCATTCATCAGGGCCCTCTACCGATACATCTAAATTTTAAAAGTCCCTTGTAAAAAGTAAAAGAAAAGGGTCCTCTCTCTGAACAAACAAGCTCAGAGGTTATCCCCGTGGACGTCGGCATTTGACCCGTGCACGTGACCAGGGAGAAGCCAAAAAGACAAGACTGGCATTGCTGGAACTTGCTAAACTAGAGTCCAGATGCCTTGATCTCTGACAATGATTGTGAAAACTACGTAACCTTTATCTGATGACTGTAAAAAAAAAAACTTGTGAATGGCCCCTGTTTTGTACCCCCCCCCATCCTGTTCTACAACCTGAAAGTCTTATGATCACTCAGTAGCCCTTAATGTTTATTAATGAAGGAAACTGAGCCAGCCCCACACAGACCACTCATTAGCATAAACCTGCATGTCTTTGGATACTATAAAACTACCAGAATCACTGCAGTTCAGGGAGGCAGATCTTTGGCATTAAGCCATTCCTTGCTATATGATCTGGCAGTAAACTCTTTCTCTCTTTGAAAGCCTGATTTCTCAGGAATTGACCTCTGAAGTGCATTGGGTAGAGAAGAACCCTGATGTTGCTCAGTATCCTGTACACTCAAACAAAAATCTCCACTCCAATACACCTGGAGGAAGCATCCAAAAACCAAAAGACCAGTTTGTTTACAGATAAACGTATGGAAATATTTCTCCCTCACTCTTAAAATCCGCTCTTCCCCATTTCCCATAACAGACTGAAATGAATAAGACCCTATTGCCAAGCCTTTGAAGGTCCCAAATATTGAAATAAACAGGACTCTGTAAAGGAGTCTGAATGCATTCAGGCTCCAAGGGGCTACCACCCTATATAAGAATTCTCTGCCCGTCTTTCAACAGCTGAAGGTCAGTTTCAGATTCTATATGCTTTCCCTCTCTACAGAAAAGAAAGAACAAAACATTTCAATAGCCCTCCAAATGCAAGCTGACTAATGTAAGCCTTTTAATGAAGCTCGTACATTAAAAATCAGTTAGGTTGCCTTCCTTTTGTCTGCTTGCTTTAATTAGCAGCCAACCACATCGATCTTGTTTTGGTCAGATAGCTTTTCTGAAAGCTTTTGAAAACCTGTTTCTATGCCTCTCCATTCAAACAATTACTATAATCCCATTTTACCCCCACAGTTGGATCTTCATTATAATTGAAATTTGTTGTAATTACAGCTGATGCAGACATTAAGGAATTAAGTGAGTGAAAAAGAAAAGTGTCAAAAGTCCGTTTCCTAAATGTTCCAGAGTCTAGTTCAGAGCAGGGAATCAATGGCGGATAGTTGCTGAGAATGTCCCCAGAACACAGACAAGCAGTGGTGCTCAAATGAGTTTGCGGTGCAAGTCAGCACGGGGGAGCCCATGGCATCTGCTGTTCCCTCCTGGCCTTTTGATGCCCACTGAAGAGGAAAATGGGAAGGTCCCTTCTGCACAGCACTGCAAACCTAAAGTTCATGACACAGAAGTTTTTCCCCACTCCTCAAAGGTCAGTCTTCGAAGACAGAGGCTAGTAATGCAGAATCAAAAAATTATCAGGATTATCAGGGCTCTCCACTGTGACTGTGAGCATGGGCGGCAACCTGCTACCAGGAAACAAACAGCGAGTCATTGCTACCTGGCTGCTGGGAGAGCAAAGAAACACACTGCACCCCCAAAGCAATAAAATGATGTATAAAATAGCATAAGGAAAGTGAACTCCCTATTATCCTAATTTGGGTAATTTAGATCTTTTTGACTAAATAGTGCAGAGCTGAATTTTCTAATCAATCCATTTCTCTCGATGGCCTAGAAAGACTCCATCAGAATGAAAATGACCTCCTACAAATTTGCAGATGGGGTCTGGTTTGCATGGGAGAGAAGGAGAGAACTCTGGTCTGGTTGCTGCTCTTCATCACACTGATTAGGAAAAGGGTTTTGTTTTTCTTGCACCAGCATAGCGTGATTTCATTTAGAATAGTATAGATGGAGTCTCGGTTGGAACATTGGGTTTAATCAGGAAACACACAGGTACAGGAGCTCTGTGGATTATCCTGACAGTCTTATTCTTAAACTTGAGGATGCCCCACTTTGCATGAGAACAATTCTATTATCTGGCTCAATGCTTTTACAGCTTTGCTTAAAAATGCAGTTGCTGATTTAGTAGGTCTGGGGTGGGGCTTGCTGTTCTCTGATGCCAAAGCTACTGGTCTTTTGGATAACACTGTAAATAGCAAGAGGTGGGGTGTGTGGTTTGGGATTTGTCCCTTGCATCCCAGTGGCCATAGAGCAGGGTTCCTTCCCAGAGGTGAACTGGTAGATAGGAAATTTCCCAAGCTTTGGGATTAGAAAAATCCAAGTACAGATCCTGCCTTTGGTCTAGAACCATTCTGCAGAGATGTTTCAGTGGCTATATAAATCCTGCCTTATTCAATCACTCTTTTTCTTCTTTTTTTCCTTACTCTTTTGTTTCTTTATGAATATTTCTAATTATTTTTTTAACTTTTAAGTTGAAACATTGTAGATTTCAAATATATTATGTGTCAATGTTCAATTTCGGGACACTGGGCTGGCAATGTGTTAGTTTTGTGCTCTGAGTGAACTCTGAAAACCATGGGACAATTTGAAATTCTTTTATGAATCCCCAAAAAAAGAGAGATTATGTTTTTAAACTAATCCATTCCTGCAGGCATGAGACTGTTTTGATTGGACTATGTCAGTGAGGCGTGACTCAGGTGGAGTCTCTGCTCTCATACTGGGGCTGATGTAAATAGAGACAGAGAGACAAGGCTAAAGGAAGTCGCCATTTTTATCCTGCCGTGTGAGCACGGGCTCTATCACCTACAGCTGCAGAAAGGCAGAGAAGCCACAAGAAACTGAGGAGGCCTGGAAAGAGATAAGCCCTATGCCTGGGTGCCCACAGCTGAGCTCCAGGAGAGAGAAGATTCTGGAGGGGAAAGCAGAGGTCTCGACAGAGATGGGCAGCCCTCCTGCTTCACATGTGGCAGGACCTCTGAGGAAGTATCTCTGATGGTGGCTTGATTTGGACTTTTCACAGCCTTGGAACTGAAAGCTTTTACCCCATATAAATCCCCGTTGTTTTATTGGCAACCCTTCGGCAAACTAAGACAGCCCTGAAGCATATCTACTCCTGTCCTGCCTGGGTATGAGTATGACCTTTGTGTAAGGGTGGTATCAATGGGAAAAGGCATGCCTTCCACCACTGCACTTTGTTCTGAGGCCCATGAGGGAAGTGGATTACTTTGCCTCAGCTGTAGCCACTTAAAACCCAGGCTGGCTCAGACACATCTATTTGCCACATGCTTATTTCACTCGACACTAATGAGAAAAGGACAAGGAAAAGGGGGAGTAGGACATCAACATTTTATCATATATAATAGAAAGTGTTAGAACGAATGCTGCACTTCTCTGGATTTGAAATTATAAGGTATGCACATGGATCGCAAATTTGAAATTAAAACAAAGCTACATGTACTTTCGAAAGTTTCTGGATGGGTCTAACTGATAAATTTCTGCTATCGCAGTATTCAACACTTTCATCAGTTGCAGAACTTCCTCAATATTTAGTAGCCAAAAACAGAATAGCCAAATAAAATGGATTCTGAGGCTCACATAAAATCGCGACTTTAATCTGTCACTCCTGGATCAAAGCGCTTCCTTGTTTTCATAGGCTCAGTTTAGCAATATTTAAGGTTGACTTCAAATATTGCTTTCATCTGCCATGAGGGATCTAAATTTTCATTGGGGGGAATAAAAGGATTTCACTGCAAAGAAAATAGACAAGCCCCGAAGGGCGCAGGTCATGGTTTGCTCCATCCATCTCCTCTCAGGTTTTAGTATCCAGGCTCTTCCAGGGTTTTACCTCCAGGGTAGACAGTGCTGCCCGGGGTTACTCACACCACTGGGGCCACTGCCACAGCCTCCAGCACCACAAATGACAGGAGGCGCTGCACCTGCCAGGCCTGGGAATCCCAGGAGGATGACCCGTTCAGGCATTTTGTTTTCTCTTTCAAGGTCAGGCAATAAAATTAACACTGAGCTGGTGTTGGAAAACTAGACGATTGGGAACCACACCTGAGGTGCTCACATTCCAGGATGAAGACACTCGGGGATACCGGCATGGTGGTCGCGGTGAGGGGGTGTGGTCAGGGACTGCCCCTTGTGTTCCAGTGGCCAAGGTCGACAGGGGTTCCTTCCCAGGGGTGAAGTGGAAGATGGGAAATTTCCCAGGCTCTGGGGTTAGAACACCCAAGCTCAAATCCCACTTTTGCCACTTTCTTGTTTTGGGACATTTGCGATTATTTATGTGTTCTAAGCTTTGGTATCGTCACTTGTAAAAGAAAGGCAAAAACAATCTCCCGAGTGTTTCAAGAATTAAATAAGATACTGTAGAATGTGAATAAGTGTTAATTCCTATTATTGTTGTCACCTGTACTTGCAGGTGGTTTAGAACACAGATCGGACTGTGGCGTTCTTTTTGTTTGTTTTGTTTTAGGCAGGTTTGATCTTCCCAATTCGGGGAAAGCAAGATGTGCTAAGGTGGTTGTTGTGGGTTCAGTTGGGTGGCTCTCAAAAAGACATATTTAAGTTCTAACCCCCAGGTCCTATGAATGAGAATTTACTTTTAAATGGGATCGTTGATGGTATTTTTAATTAAGATGAGGTCATAGTAGATTAGGATGGGTTCTAATCCAATCTGACCAGACTTCTTATAAGGAGAGGACATTTGGACACACAGACAGAGAGAGCACAAGAGAGAAGGTCACGTGAAGGCTGAAGATGGAATTATGTCTCCACAAGCCAAGAACCACCAAGGCTATTCAGCCACCCACCAGAATCCAGGGGAGAGGCATAGGATGGTTTCTTCCCTTTAAGAGGAAGCCTGTCCCTGCCAAGACCCTCCAGAACTAGAGAAAAATACACCCTATTGCTTAACCCAGCAAACCTGTGGTGCTTTGCTACAGAAGCCCTGGTAAACTAAGAGAGTCAACTTGCACATTGCTAAACTGGGTTTGCTACACAACTGTCTATGCAGATCTGATATTTCCATCCTTCTGTGTTGCTAAACACAGGGACCAATTTTGTCTTTATCCACTGGAAAATGCTAACAAAGTTCACACTTCACCAGGAAAGATAATAAACCCTCATTTCTATATATTTTTTCCTTATAACTTTTTTAGATTCTTCAGCATCTAACTTAAGCATGGGAAAAGCTATTGAAAAGGTCTTATACTAATCAGAACCATTGGTTGGAAATGTTCAAAACTCAGTTTAAGTCCTCCTAGTTAAAGGTAGAGGTACTGGCTCATGGATGCAAACAAGAGCTGAGCAGGTTTAAACAGCAAGGAGAGTGGGGTTGCACTTGAACCTCAGAAAACCTAAGTGTGGAGGGGTGAGTATAGCCAGGGATTGCTCTCTCCAGGGCCTTTGCATTCCTCGGTGGGCTCCCTTCTTTCACTCTCCTTCTGGAAGGGAGATGGATGCTCACTACCAAGTCTGCTATACAAGGTTTCTGCTACTAGAAAGAAGAGCTCTCCCTCCCTCCCTCTCTTTCTCTTCCCAAATTTAAGAATCCCAAGAAAGGACTCTGGTTAAGTGTGGGTCAGTCAACTCTGGCCAAGAGTCAAGAGTCACATCAGAATAAAGAGTTCCCACAGAACCGGGTGGTAGGATGGTGAGGAGGAGGAACAATCCCAGGTAATGACTAGATGGGAAGCCACTGGACAGACAGAAGTATAGAAGGCTAGTAAAGGACTCACCCCACCCAACCCCCTGCCATTTTAACCCACCAGCCTACACACCTTCTGTCTTCCTGGTCTCTCTCCTTTGCATAAAAATCCATCCTGTCAAGTTAGGCCCAATATTAGTTACACACACCAAATTCTCACTTTCTCCTCAAAACAAATGATCCATGCCACAAATTACAATCCTGAAACTGCTCTTCAATTGACTTTTTTGTCTTTTTAAAAAAATATTACATTAAAAAAAATGAGGTCCCCATATACCCCCCAGTCCCCTCACCCCACTCCTCCCCCCATAACAACAATCTCCTCCATCATCATGAGACATTCATTGCATTTGGTGAGTACATCTCTGAGCACCGCTGCACCTCATGGTCAATGGTCCACACCATAGCCCACACTCTCCCACAGTCCACCCATGGGAGTGGGCCATGGGAGGACACGCAATGTCCGGTAACTGTCCCTGCAGCATCACCCAGGACAACTCCAAGTCCCGAAAATGCCCCCACATCTCATCTCTTCCTCCCACTCCCTACCCCCAACAGCCACCATGGCCACTTTCTCCACACCAGTGCCACATTTTCTTCGATTACTAATCACAATAGTTCATGAATAGAATATTAATAAGTCCACTCTAATCCATACTCTATTCCTGCATCCTGTGGACCTTGGAATGGTAGTGTCCACTCCACTTCTATATCAAGAGGGTCCTTAGATTCCACATGGATGCTGGATGCAATTCTCCTGCTTTCAGTTGTAGACACTCTTGACTCCCTGGTGTGGTGGTTGACCTTCTTCACCTCCATGTTAGCTGAGTAGGGTAAGTCCAATAAACCAGAGTGTAGGAGCTGAAGTCTGTTGAGGCTCAGGGCCTGGCTATCACATGGTCAGTCGAGAGATTCAGGTCCCCTGGGTAGACGTTAAACCCCAGCACCAACTACAGTTCCGGTAAAAGTAACTGGAGAGGCTTGTGGACAAAGATCACATCTGAGACCAGCTCCATCACACAACTGACCTTTTACTCAGTTGGATTCGAATGCCATTGTTGAAAATCAGCACTCAGATGGTCGAGGCCACCTCTCTTTCTTTTCTTTTCCCCTTCACAGTTAATACAAAGGTTGGAACTCTTCCTTCTACCCCTCTCTCCTCCTACTTCAAAGGAATATACCGCTAGTCCATCCTTCGCTATTTCTCAATGAAGCCTAAGCCATGGCTCAGAATCCTTTGTGTTTCGACATCATCACTACCATCACATCTGGTACAGAAATTGCAGGCTATTTGCTGTCCCTAGGGTGCTAGCAGTGAAAGCATTCACCGGATTCCCTTCCTTTCCATGCTCCATTTGCCCTAAAATATTGTTAACATTCCTACCATTGATTAAGTGCTTTCAGTGTTAGTGCTGGGCTAGCCATAGTTACCCTGCCTAATCATAAAACATTCCTGCAAGGCAGGAGTCACTAGCTGAAAGAAATGGGATCCCAAGGTAAGGGGCACATTCAAGATCATAAAACCTCCAACTTACCAAAGAAGCTGTGACCCTGGATATGTATAAATCAAAAGCACATATTTAAAAAAAGGAAAATAATATATTCTAAAAAAAGAAAGAAAAAAACACAAGTAGCAATAAAAACTAAAAATAAAAAAATACAGAAAAATACTAAAATAAAAAAAAAACACATGCAAAAAAAGGGCACAAGTTCTTGGCACTAGATAGGAGGAGGACTTAGGGACTTGCCTAAAACGGTTTGTTTTGTTGAGAAGAAGGGAAAGGAAAGGCTATTGTTTACTTATGAACTTCCTGTATCTTTAACTCCAGATTTTGAAGTAATGTTATCTACAATTTTGCTCGCCTACCTGATTCCCTGGTCCCTCCCAATGGTGAGCAACCCAAGGGGTTTCTGATTGACTTATAATACTTGAGGGTAGTGTTTTCAAAAGTGCATTGGTTGTATCAGTTGTCCTGTGGGAAGAAGGATCACATGGTCAAATTATTTGTGAAATGCTTCCAGTCAGTCTCTCTACTGGACAATTTATCTATTTATTTATTTTTAAGATTTATTTTTTATTTATTTCTCTCCCCTTCCCTGCCCTGCCCTCCCCCCCAGTTGTCTGCTTTCTATGTCCATTCACTGTGTGTTCCTCTGTGTCCACTTGGATTCTTGTCAGTGGCACCAGGAATCTGTGTTTCTTTTTGTTGTGTCATCTTGCTACATCAGCTCTCCATGTGTGTGGCGCCATTCCTGGGTAGGCTGCACTTTTTTCGTGCTTGGTAACTCTTCTTATGGGGTGCACTCCTTGCACATGGGGCTCCCCTACAAGGGGAACACCCTTGCGTGTCATGGCACTCCTTGCACGCATCAGCACTGCACGTGGGCCAGCTTATCACACAGGTCAGGAGGCCCTGGGTTTGAACCCTGGACCTCCCATGTAGTAGGCATATGCTCTATCCATTGATCCAAATCCATTTCCCTCTGTTGGACAATTTATAATTGCACACACATGCACACACACATCAAGAAGAGCCTCTATCAAGAAAGCAATTTAAGTATACTTGTTCCAGCATTTCTCAGATTCATTTGAGTCAAGATATGATTCTAATTTCCCACAGGGCACTGATTGATGTTAGGCCAAACTGGGAGTATAATTTCCCAGTGTATAGGAAAAATTTGAATGATACTACATTAAGATGAGTTCAATAAGGAAATGTCTTCTTTTATTCTGTTTACACAGTATTTCTGAAAGTCTCATCCACAGTCATCCTGCGGTGTTTGATAAAATGGAGATTCCAAGTCTCCTCCCAGTTGGAAGTAATCAGAAGTTCTGGGGTAGAAGTGTTCAAAAACCTGCAGTGTAAAACAGCTTTCCAAGTGATGCTTGTGTCTTTTAAAGTTTGAAGCCATTAACCAATAAGGTAGGGCCCAAATCTTAAGATTTTAACCCATTGGATAGAGTTAATGAGTGTTTTAGGCTAATATCTGCAGTTTGGTGTTTGACTTCCTTTGATGCCATGTGTGCTAATACAAAGATCTGGGTGAAGTCAACCAGTTGGCTACAGAGATGGTAAAGTATCCTTGATCTTGGCATATTGATTCCCTCCAAGGATGGGCTCTCAGCCTGTCAAGGTCTGAAAATCAACCTTGCCAAGTTCCCAGGACCATTAGTCACTGGGATGGTGACTCATCCAAGTAAATCCCACAACAGATTAAGGTATACTATTACAATTCCAATTCATGACTTTACATCACTGAATGCTGTAATTAATGGTCAAAGCAGCCCAGTATTCCCATCAGCCTGAACAATATGTTGCTTTTTTTGTTTTGTTTTTGCTTTCATGTAGGTGTTTCATTTTCATTCTGGAGTTCCAAAATATTATTAGGCTGTGACATTAATTTGAAGTCACAACAAGGATGGCTACATTTTTTTCTGAGTTTAATGCCACAGTTCTTTTTCAACTGATATATCCAAAACCCACTCTAGTGAGTGAACTCATGCAGGTTTTCTTGGCTCAACTGTGTAATTTCTTACCCAAAATTGCTTGGACTCGGGCAGGAAGTTTTTAGTGACCTATCAGTAACTCTAACATATACAATGATATTTGGGATAAAGAAAAAGTGAAGAAGAGTTTCTTCTTGTAAAAAAAAGACAATTAGGATCCATGGCATTGTTGATAGCCTATATTTAAATTTCAAGGCTATATTTGCTGAAAACGTATCATTAGTTAGCAGTTTAACTTTGAATTGATCAATAGAAACCACACCCCCCAAAATGGGAGTTTTTTTTAAATGTGTGAGGTTAACGAGGTCCTAATTTAGTTCTTCAGCTACAATAAGTTTATCTTCTTTATTTTCCTAATTTATGATCCATTTTTTGCAACAACCAAATTTATTTGAGATATTTTTCTTTAAAAAATGATAGCATTATGTGTTAAAAGGGGAAATGTTAGACTGTTTATATGGTACTAAGAAAAAAATGTTAGTATTCATCAGACACGATCTAGCTTTGCTTGCTTGGATGCGATCCAGTATCTTCAAGATGATCCTTTAGGACTAATTAAATGTTAAGCTTAACTTTCAAAGGGCAATGTTATTATAACTTTTATTTCCAACTTTTGTAAGGACCCATTTATTTCTAATGAAAAACACCTGCTAACTCTATAATCTTGGGCAAATCCCATAATATCCATGAACCTCAATTCCCTCCTTTATAAAATGAGAAGGTTCTATTTTTAAACATTTTAATACAGCTCTCTGTAGCTGAACAAGATAATTCATAGAGGGAAGTCCTAGCATGGCATCAGTCTGTCCCATCAAGGAATTCTGCTAAATTTAGGCAACTTGAGTTAAGAGTTCAGTGTAGAAACAATTAAAGGGGGAATCATGAAGGGGAATAAAGTACATCTTCTTGATGATTTTTGCAAATTGTATTATTTACAAAGAGGCCTTAGATGGCATTTGGCAAAAGCTGAAAGCAGCTTTCAAGATTAGCAGATATTAGAGAGTTCAACACAGCCAATCAAATAATAGCAATATTGTTTAAACCTCTGATGGGCACTTTTGAAAAATAGGGGCTGGAAAAAGAAGGGACAATATCAGAGTACAGATTGTATATGGCCCCAATACTTCTACTGCCAACTTATGTGAAACCTTTATTCTTCTTCAATAACTTCACTTTCAGATAATTAGCTGACAAGGATAAAGACACTATGGTGCCCTCATTAGCAAATTCTTGGTTCCATGCCTAACAGGTAAACATGTATGTATACAAGCCTTCTCAGATCTGCATCTATGAGCTGTATTACAGGAACTCTGAAGCCAGAAGGAGCTCTCCCCAGAACCTACTACCAGGAAAATGCTGACCTCCTTTAACAATCACCAAAGGCACTTTGTACGTTTCTCTAGAGCTGCCTTCTATTCACACTTCACTTCTATTACAGAGCTAACCCCCTCCTTTTTGTTCTTAAAGCGCAAGATTGTAATAAGGATAATGTGTTTGCATGCTTCCTTCCACTGTATTATTTATAGACTACATTGCTCAAATACATCGCTATGGTTTGCTTGTCTAATTTTATGATAGCCTTGCTAAACAAAAATACTCTTGCTAGCTAGTGCTTACAGAAGGAGCACTTAACGCCACGTGAGCGATGACAGCTGGCACAGGCGTTCCTTTTATTAGGCACTCTTGCTAGTTAAATAGAATGATATTTGGCGTGAATCACATCAGGAAGTTTTCAAGATGAGAAAGAGGTAAAGGACTTTAACTGTCAAGTCTTGGACAGCAATCTCCAGAGGTTTTTTGTTTGTTTGTTTGTATTTTAGAATTGCAAAGATAGGAAAGATGATCACATTCGTTTCTTATCTTGAGGCAGTACTGCATCCATCTCCAAGACTCATGTTGAATTTCATAAGCGCCACATGAAGTTCATCTTCAGCTGCTGATACCAAATGCTGTTAAGGTTCAAAGGGTTCGAATTATTCGACAAATCATTAGTAAGCACGTGCTCCCAGCAGAATGCATCAGTAGAGTTCAATAGCTTTCTCTGGAAAGGCAAAGTGGAGCTATAAAGCAAATAACAATCATGGTTGCGAGTTAAGTGGAACAAGGATGGAACGTGCCGAAGACATTCCAATCAGAAAAGATCAATGAGAACATCAGGGACAGTCACACAGACCTCAGAGAGGAGGCAGGATTCCAGCTAGACTTTGAAAGAAGGACAGAATGGGGGCACAAAGAACTGGGAAGTGAAATTGCAGCTGCAGCAGGTACCCAAAGGCCAATGGGGCTGGTTGCTATGAGGCAGTGGCTCTCTAACAAGTAGTCTACTGCTGGAATGCTCTTAGCATGCCTCTCTCATCTCTGCTTGCCTGCAGTGAACTTCCCCACTTAAATATCTGTTGTTTTTTTTTATCTAGCTTGCCTGCTCATGGGTTTCTTTACATCTTCATATCTGCCTTCACTCTCTGTCATTCCTCGGCTTTACACAAGGCCTGTAGATGATCAGTAAATTCATACAGCATGAATGTGAATAAATATAACTGGAGTGAAAGGTACTAGGAAGGTAGAGTGCTGGTCATGCGGAACCTCAAAAGGTGCGCTGGAGGATTGGATTCTTTGTTTGTTGTTGTGGGCTCCATCCTATCCTGGAAGGCATGTGAAATTCATGTGTAGAATCTGAAGTTCAGAACTGCTAGTGTTGTCATGAACTATGCATTTTGGTGAGAGAGAGGTGTGGGGCAAAGCCTCACAGAGGGACTAGTTCTCAGCTATTTTATCTAACAATATAAAGAGTGTATGTAGTCAGGATAACTCTATCAGGAAAGGTTGTGCTATGAATTCACTCTGATGGGGACCATGAATTGGTTGAAAAAGGAAATTTTAATCCAGTCAGCAGCACGTCCTTGCGGCCTCTTCTTGTGAGTCCCCATATGATTTTGCAAAATGTGGATTCAAGGAAAATACATCACAGAATCATAGGTTTTTACACTTGGGAGGCTATGCCTTCCTCTCTGCTGATGCTTGGCTTTCCTCGCCTCCTCAGAGGTCTCAGATGTTGAAGAATTATTTAATGGCACTGAAAGCAATAGTAATCCGTATTACTCTCCTTACGATTTGCTCCAGTCCCAGTCAACTACATGTTCTCTCATTTGTCCCTCAGGGTGTGGGATTTCTCACATAAACTCCAGAGTTGCAGTTTGGGGTGAGTAAGCATGGTAATTGGAATGACCTTTAAGATGCATATTCCTCTTGTCACTTCCAGATTCTCAGGCTTTACCAAACTGCCAGCTGAAATATCATTTCTCACTGACGCTGCTGTTTATGGGTAGGCAGACCTGTGTTTTCTCCCTGCGTGTAGATGTATTCCAAATGCTCTTAGGAACAGATTACTAGAAGGTCAACCCTTTAGTTGTGGTGGCTGAGGAGAGTGATAGGCAGAGGAATCCCAGCACAACCGTGATCTGGAATATGCAAGGAATTTGTTTTCATATAAAACTCCAATTAAAAAGGATTCTGTACTTCTTAGCCCCTTAGACCCCACAGCAAAACAGTGATTTCAGCAGAGAATACTTGAGCAGAATGTTCAGATTGGCATCAGCAGCCAGAGCTTATTCGTAGTCATTAGATAATGCAAACCTCTGAAAGACTTGCTGATAAAGTATTGCATTGACCTCTGGACAACTACATTTGCAGAAGCTAAGGATCATCAGGTCCAAACCTCCCTTTCCTGCCCCTTTGTCCCTATCCTTAGTGTAAACTTATCATTCCCCTCTCACTTCCTCCTAGTGGTCCATTTATTTCCTTCATGCCACTCATCATATTTGGGAACATAGGAACTTATGTCCATGATCATTCAGTTAAAGTTTTTGTCTCTCCATGGAGATGGAGTCAGGGAGGTCTACTCTGTCCAACACCCCACTGTACCCTTTGGTCCCACCAGCCTGGCACAGTGGGGATGTTCTAAGATGAGACATAAATGAGTCATGGTCCATAATAGCAAAGAAATGGTCCTTGGTCCAAGAACACAAGGAAAGCCAGGGCAGGAGATTTGGAAAACAAAAAGCATGCTTTCTAAGATCAGAGATTCCCTGTCTTGTTCATTCTTGAATCCCCAGGGCAAGGAAATGCACCTGGCAAGTAGTATGGACTCAGAAAAGACTTTCTGATTGAATAACTGGGTTGCAAAGAAAGATGAGCAGAACAGGGGGAGTCTCTTAGCAAGTTGGAATTAGGAGTAGATATAGGGAATCGCTGGATGTTGTCATGATGTGGGTATTGAGTGTGTGAAAATATAAACACTTATTTGCAGAAATAAACACTGAGGTTAATGCATAAGATTCTCAAGTCAGAGTGTGGGGTTCTATAAATCTCAAAGTTATCCAGAGTTGCTTAAGAACCATAATTGGATTATTTTGATACTTGGCAATAAACTTGGTAGCAAGTGATAAGAAAACTTTGTGTAATAAGGTTAATAGTTCTCTCAAAGTACTGTCCATTTCAGGTCTGTTTGTTTCCCTTTGCACCTTCCAAGGGTTGAGTGGTCTATTGCTTAGTTTACAGCATATTCCAATGTTAGGAGAGGAGATCCTCCATTTATCTAATAAATCATGTCAAAACTATCTTTTTATGATGAAACTATACCTGGAGGGGAGATTTCAAATCTGTAACTGGAACCAAGGGAGCACATTAATCATTTGTCCAGAAAATAATATAGGTTATGTATGCAGAAAAAATTTTTGGAAAAGTGTCATCCTTTCTAGTCTGGGTATAGGTTTTCTGAAAGCCTGGCTTGCTGAAATACATAACGATCCATCCATTTCCGTGTCTCTAGGTTTTTCACTTTAAATACATCCATCTTCCCAAACTCACTCAATTCTTCCCAAAACTCCAAGAGGGAAGCCGTAGTAATAACACCTTGGTTTTGTTCAATTACCTCTTTCAAAACCCATTCATTATCCCTGTCTGAGAACCAAGGGAGCTGAGATATTGAGAGTGACTTGCTGTACCAAAATTAGCTAAAATATAAAGGGCACATGTTCAGAATCCCAAGCTTGATTCTGTTTCGGGACAGGCATTACATTTACACTAGTCACCTTCTATTCATCTGTCTACCAGGAGCGCCAATCCTCCCTTTGGGGGCACTGTGAGAGTTAAAGTGAATTGTGTAGATGATGTTGACCGTGTCTGTAATCCAGGGAAGATGTGTGGGATCCATAAAGAGAGGTCATAATAAAAGCAGGAAGCCTTATTCAGGCTCTATGGTTACCCGTGAGACCGTTTAATTGCAGATAAAAATACCATGGGAGCTCATTTTAAACATATCGTTCACTGAGGACACATGTAAGAAAATTGTTTGCAAGTCAGACATGTTTTTACTCCAACTCAAACATATTAAACTCCTCCTCCTTTCTTCTCCCAACTATGTCCAATAGTGGTACATACAAATGACCACCAATGCATGCATTTGGGCCAGGAAAAAAAAAAGTGTTGGAAAGCCACAGATCCTTTGCCTCAGGGACCCGATGAGTGGACATCAATTTAGATGAGGACCGTGAGCAGGTGTCACTGGCTGTGCATGCAGAAGCACTCTTCAGAGAATGTGCAACTCTTCCCAGGGTTTAGAGAAGCCTCTTAGCAGGGCTCTCAATGACCTTTCTTGAACTAATGATTGTAAAAAGGGAGCAATAAGGAAAAAATCTCTTTCTTCTTATTTTTGCACCATTAAATATATGCACTGCTTCACAAAAGTGACTTGAGATTCAAAAATAACCTTTTCATAGCATTTCCAGCCAGATCAAAATCTACATTTTCTTCCATGTCATCCAAAGTGTCTGAATTTCTAAGCTGATCAATTCAGGAAAATCAGTAAATCCAGGAAGGAGGATCCAAGAATCTACTGATTTTGAAAGACACTTTCTTACTGCTGTCTGGAAGGGCTGGTCTCATCTAGACTCCTAAGTCTAGCTCTTGAATGAATCCCTCATCTGTGGAAGTGCTTGCTGGTTTGGCTTTGCTTTCAGCATGAGTATTTGGGGTTACCTTTTGCTGGGGGCACATTCTCACCATCCCCTGACATGCCAGAAAGAAGTGTCACCCTTGTCTTTGATGTCCCTCTTTGCTTGCCAGGAATCAAAGCTGCCTTTTCTCCCTACTGCAAGCACACGTAGGGAAGGACCATTTCATCAAGATAATGATGCACTTTTCTTGTGAAAACAGGTGCTTGGAGAGACAAGCAGTTGGTAACAGCACACAGACACACTCAATCAAGGTCACTTAGTCAGATAAAATCTGGGTTTTCTATTCCTCAGAAGCCTCGCTTCCTTACTGACATCCCATTAGATGGGTGGTGGTAAGAAGCCCTCATTTATAAAGCACACAAACACAGACCTACACTTTCTGTGTAGCTTCAGATGGAAGGCTCTCACCATCAGCTCAAAATCTACCTCCTCAAGACTAGTTTCAGGAGAGTTCCGTGGCACCTCTTTTCCTGCCTCAACCCAAAGAAAGAGATGACACTGGAGTTCTTGGTGGAGGCTGTGCCCATGGTCAAGGTCTGCCCTTGAATGCTCTGGTCACTCACTGTAGGTAGTAAACCAGAGCTGTGCACCTGACCTCACCCTGGAGTACCCAAGAAGCTCCATTCATTAAGCCTCTATCCCCTCTTTTTTGTCTATTTCATTGCCCTGCTGAAGAATGTGGGGTGCCTTCTCCCATAATTATTAAAACTTTGTGTGATACCCAGGATCCATTTCACTCCAGCACAACCACTTGCTTCCACACTGACCTTGGACTTAGGCAATAAGCAGCTTTCCAGCACCGGATGTAAACACCCAGGGCTCCAACCTGCTTCTGTGGCCCCCACCCACACACCTCAGCCAGCACCCAGAGCTGGTTCCCAGTGGTAGGTTCACCATTCCCACCACCCTCTGATCCCCGGTGCCTTCACCTTTGTGTGTGTGTTTTCAAGTAAGCAATCCTTGACTCCCATGGGAAACCTATGAAACGGTTTCCCGTTGTGCTGCACTTGACTTCCTCCACCCAAGTCCAAATTTAAAATCCAACTGAACTAATTTGAAACACCTCGGTACTACAGAAGTGCAGTGCTATGACAGCACCAATCTCTTAAAACAACATGGTTTGTGGCCAAGCTATGTGACCTTGCATATGTTACTCAGTATCTCTGTACTTCAATTTAATTACTGTAAAATGAAGTTCATGATGTTACCAATTTCACAGGTTGTCATGAGTATTAAAATTGCACAGAAGATATATCTGGGTTTCAGTCCTGGTTCCACCAAATATTAAACACATGATCTTGGGCAACTTACCTAAACTTGCTAAAATACATATCAGTTAAATGGTTCTCAAGTGTGAGCTTTCATCAGACTAGCGTGGAGGACTTATTAAAACTCAAATTGATTGACCCCCACCCCCACCCCCATTTCTCATTCAGCAGGTCTGGTTTGGGGCTGAGCATTTGCATTTCTAAAAAGTTGCTGGGTCCAGAACTGGTCCAGGTCTCACGCTGAGATCAGGACCCATGGACTGTACAGGACTGTTGAGAACTAAATGAATTATTATTTAGAAAATGCTTGCTCTGTAACTATTACATAAAATGTAATCTTTCCATTTGTTCCATAAAATGGAACCCAAAGTGATAAATAAAAAAACAGAAGAGATCTTGTTTTGATTTGGCCCCATCCCATGAGTTAAGGGAGAAGAACATACCATATTGTAACATTTCTCACTTTAGAGTTAGAAGCTCAGATTGTGTGGGCACTGCCCTTATGATGGCTTTTCTGGCACCCCATGTGAAGGCTTTCTGTTTTAGAGAAGAACTAAAACATATGCATTACCCTGCAATGTAATCTTTTTATATTACTCTCTGTTTTTAACAAACTCCCACACACAGGGTGGGTTTTAGCCCGAGTGTGTTTATGGGAGATTATCCAACATAATGCTTTCCCACTCTCAATGTTTACAGTACTCCAAACCCAGAACTGAGAAGATAAGGATCTTGACCAGAGACTTAACTTCTCTTAAAAGATGGCATGTTGGTTGAAAGGGAAGTGGTTATAGGGGGAGAAGCTACATTTCATGCTATTTGACAGTAAGAAATTTAAAGCAATGTTCCTCATGGGATTCACTCATTACAACATCTAAATTGTTTAATCTTAGAAAGGATTAGAGCAAAAAGTCTCCATGGGATGTAATGGCATAGACCCCAGGAGCAAACCTCCCACTTCCAGGTTTCCTCCCTGCTTAGCCACCTTCTAACTCCATTTTCTCCTGTGCAAAGCCAGAGCTGGTGGACCTCCGAGGGCCCTACCCCATAGCATCACCCTAGGAAGGAGGCCCCCCTAGGACTGGCATCTAACCATTGAAACCCTTAGCCAGGGACCAGAAAAGCAGACAAAATCTATCTCTATCAGTCATCTTGAATGTTTGTAGACAATGTTTTTTGGTGTGTGGAGACACTCCCATTGTAACAGCACCCTAATCATCCCCCTGCACCCCTACCGAGTGATGCCTTGCACAGAAGAGGATATCAAACTGGTGCTTTCCGGGGGGCCACAAGTGAACTACCCTCAAAATTAAAAAGGCAATTAGGTTGGGTGGCATTTGTAACTCTCCTAAGACCATTCCCCTCCAACCAAATCCTCTCTTCTCCCAGGCAAGCCTGTAGATCTGACCTTTTTTTTCTCTCTTTTTCAAATGTGCATACAGGTTTTGTTTGTAATGGAATCAGGGAAATGAGTGGCAAAGACAGGGAAAGCCTGAGGCTGATGGAATTCTCTCTATCTACTGTGTCCTTTAGACTGATTTCAACACCCCTTTGGAAAGAGAGACATTGAGTCAGAGCTGATGGGCATTTTCGGAGACCCTTGTGTGACTGGGCTGGAAGGACAGCTGCTGAGGGCTGAGGGTGGCAGGAAGCAGCCCTCTCCTCCAGGCCTACACTGTCTCTGTGCAGAGTCCATGCACTGCTCTCCTGTAGCCTCCAGGACAGGGAGCTTGAGGACAGTGGTTCTCCAAGGTTGGCCCCTTGGCCAGACCAGTGGCACCAGCAGCACCACCACTCAGGATTCTGTTAGAAATGCAAACTCTGGGATCTCACCCCACAGAATCTGGAACTCTGGGGGTGGGACCCAGCCATCTTTGTTTGAACAAGTCCTCCTGGCAACTTTGAGGCAAATACACTCAAATCCTAAGCAGGCACTCACTCTTAGGTTTGGCCCTTTCAGGGTCCTGTAAGGACCTCTTTAATTACGCATCCTAAGCACTTGCTCCACCCTAGCCGTGGTGCTAAGCATGCAGCACATACTCCTTTAGCTCTCAAATCAAAGGTAGGTTTTATGAGCCTGGTTTTGCAAATGAAAAAAAAAAAAACTTGTAAAAAAAAGGTTCACTAGCTTGCTACACTTACCAAGTGAATGAGCAGTGCGGCTGGGATTTAAATTCAGACTCCAGAGCTAAAGTTTCTGCTCCTTTCATCTCTTTGGTCTGCTGCTGCCGCCTGGCTTGGATTCAGGAATTTCCCCTGCATGACTTCAGTGCCTTCATCAGCATCCCACTCTCTCCTCCCTGTTAACCTCTGCACCTTGCCTCCCATCTTGCATTCAATTCAGCGCTTGGTGATCCATTTCTTCCTGTCCTGGGCTTTGAACCCCTCAAGACTAGACAAGGTCCCTTTGTGTCCTGGACCACGGGGACCTGCTGCCCTTCAGCCTCTGCCTGCCGTTGTACACTGTTTGACAGTCTTCCTTTACATGAAATGGCTTTGTAACTTAAGTGTTACAAAAATAGGACATATTCTGTATCCTTGACAAGCTTATCACCTTGCTGGCCAGAAGATGTAGGTACCTGTTCAGAGCCACGCAGAATGACAGCTGTTTTGAGATAAGTGCCTTTTAGTAGACGGTACAGAGAAGAGAACATTGGTAGTGTTCAACTCTTGACTGCAAAGTTGACCCTGTGTGATCTTTGAAAATTTGAGTCACTTCTCTGGATCCCAGTTTTCCCCTTTTTATAAAGTAAAGATATAAAGGTTCCTGTATTCCATGGCTTCCACTGCCTATCCTTCTCAAGTATTAATATGAGACTGTCTCACTCTTTCACTCGTCATCCAATGCCTATCTATGAGCTTGGACCCAGAAGTTATGATAAAGTGCTACTTACCAAATGGAGCATGTTTTGAGGGTGCCTTTATTCTATGATAGTTTAGAATATTGCAACTTGTTTACTTCAAGTTCAGTGGTGGAAGAGATAGGTATGGCTTATGAAGAACAGGCTTGGAGTGTGGAGAACATGAGGCTGAGAGACAAGGGTTAGTGCCAACACAATTTATCTGGGGGTTTAGAAGAAATATTGATATATTGGGAATATATTGAACAATATATTCCCAAAATTTGGGGGAATACTCTGTTTTCATCACAATGGAGGTTATACAAGGTTTGTCTACTTCTCTTCATCCCATCCTTGGACTGTTCAGCAGATCAAACATCATCAAGTCAAACACTTCCCCTGCTACCAGAAGCTTTGGGCTCCCAGGCCAGTCATCCCACCTCCTTTCTTCCCAGAGGACAGAGGATTTATGAGTTTTCCCATCACTGAGATGAGATGCAAATTGGCCAGTAGGGCTCCTTGGTGATTAATACTTGGTGTTCCTCACAGGAGAAGGTCTGCTCCTAGCCTTGGCTGAAGATGATGTCAGACTTAAGTGTTTAGGAGGAGCATTAGGCAGGACCTCTATACACCACATCAAAGGATTCCCATTGGATGAAGCTGTTTACAGTTTGGAATATGTAAATGTTTTCTATTTCAGTTTACCCATGTCTTAGCAGCTATTGCTACAATAACTCCTAAGGAAGGGAAGCTGGGAACACTGGTTCCCACTTCACAACTGGGTGTGGCAATTTTGGGGGAGAAAAAGGAGCTGTGGGTGTGGTAGCTACTGAGAGGAGAAGGAGGAAGCCTGGGTCTCCACAGCTTCTGAGAAAGGGTTGGGAATTGGTGTGGGAGGGAAAAGATACTTGGGAAGATTCACAGGCAACTTCAGTTTACCCATGTCTTAGCAGCTATTGCTACAATAACTCCTAAGGAAGGGAAGCTGGGAACACTGGTTCCCACTTCACAACTGGGTGTGGCAATTTTGGGGGAGAAAAAGGAGCTGTGGGTGTGGTAGCTACTGAGAGGAGAAGGAGGAAGCCTGGGTCTCCACAGCTTCTGAGAAAGGGTTGGGAATTGGTGTGGGAGGGAAAAGATACTTGGGAAGATTCACAGGCTGACTTCCTTAGCATTCCAGACTATCACAAGTAAGGGAAATCTCTGACTGATTCTTCTCTCCCAAGTAGTGAGTTCTTTGAAGGTGGAGCCTTTGCCTTTGCCCTGAAATTAAGTTCACACAAAAATAATACTTTAAACCACCTGCCTTCCCAATCTCTGTCAGTCCCCAGTAAATGTCAAATACAAGTTCAGGAAATAATCAGTCAAGCAAAGCTTTTTGCCAGTTTTCCCTTCTTATGGGGCACTGTCTGGTAAATATAATCCCTTATTTTACAATTAACCAAAACACAACTGTATGTAATACAATTATACAGACTACAATTACACAAAAGTAATGCTGCAGAATGGATGACAACGACATTCATGTAATCAAAAATAATGGGTACTGCCTTGATTAGGAATCAAGGTGTTATAAGAAACCTCAACTGATAAATGTCCCCTCTGTTGATCCACAGGCCTTATAAAAGACTGTGTGTGTTGGCTGACGAAGTCGGATGCTTCCCGTCTCAACATTAATAAAGACAATGGGGCTGGCAATGACCCAGTGTAGTGTCTTTTATCCTGAGGTCTTTAAATTAGCACATTTTAATGAAGCACACATTTCATTATCCACTTTTCCAGCTGGTCAAATAGTAAAAAATGAAACAGAAGAGCCGGGAAGTCTGTAATGTGTTGATGATCCCATGTGTAGTAGTATTAACAGAAAAACATGCAAAGAACATTTCATCAAATTATATTGGTCATTCTGAGATTAGCATAGTTGATGTCTGTGCTGCTCAAAGCAGGCACCAGCTACTTCTCATCATTGCTCCCCTGGGCTGGGACCATCTCCCCTCTTCCTCTGTGCTGGCTCCCTTCCAAGCCATCGCTCTCCCTTCCTTCTGGGTACTCTTTCTACCAGGCAAATCTGATCACTTTTCCCTGATTGCTCATCTAGAGCATGAAGCTAAATTCCACTGGCACACAAGTTCTTCTTGGTGCCGGCCCACCTTTCTAGCCATATTCACATGCGGAGCTACCATCTCTACTGGGCGTATCTTATTGGATCTGAGGCATTATTAATGATATGAAATACTACTATTTTATGTGCACTATGGAAAAAATACTACCAATTAAAAGATTACACGCCATCAGTTGTAAAATACCTCCCAAAATTAGAGATTTTAAAATGAAAGATAAGTCTCTTGAAGAGAAAACCAGGCTCTCTCTCACATCTGTGACTTTTTACAGGTTATGTCCTGCCAGACCACCCTACACTGACCCCCCCATGCTTGGCCTTTGCCAAGCCCTCCCACATCTTTTCTTTAAGATTCAGTTCAGCATCACCTGCTGGGAAAACGTCTTGACCTCATTCTCCTGAGGCCACACTAAGCTGCTGCTGCAAGAAGTCCCACAGAGAAGGATACAATTCTTGGTTATTTATATCACTTAATTGTAATGACTGATTTATTCCCCTTCTGTAACATGAGCAAGACCCTTTGTTACCAACACATTGGAAAGTCCTTGGCATATTTTCTACCTTCTCATGCACTCAATAAATGATATTTTCATTAGAGTGAGCAGAATTGAAGAGTGAAGAAGGTAAGAGCTAGGGAAGGAACACTGAGAAAACGGAAATCCTTCCTGAAGAAAAAGGCTCTATTCTCATTTGTGTTCTGCAAGCGGGGAAGGTGTCTTTGAATCTACAGATTTTCAACAAGAGAAGAGTCAGATGTTAAGAGAAATGGAAGAGAAACTGAACTTTGACTAAAGCTTAGCATGTAGAATAAAAATTCTGTTTCGCTCTAGCCAGTATCTGGCCTCCTCTGGGCCAAAGACACATTTTGGGGGGAGCGTACCAATAGCAAAGAGCAGCTCCCCACTCCCACCCCTGGGGAGGAACTCTGTGCTAGTGCCTGCCTCAGTGCCACAGTCTCTGCTGTGGAATTCTCAGGGGCATTTAGATTCACATCCATCTGTATTGGCAGAAACGACACCCACCACCGTGAAGAAAGAAATAATTTAGGAGCACACTGATTCCTCCTTCCATTTTGCTCTACTCCTAACTTCCAAGTAATCAAATGTTGTTTATGCATAAAATGTTAATCCTATCACAAATTTGTATTTTGATTTAATTTGCATATCCCATTTACCGCAAGTCGACACGAGAAGAGAATCAACTATTTAAACCATTTTTCTCTGGGCCTGAAATCCTTTCAGAAATATTTTCCATTAAGCAACTCAATTATGTTTAATACGACTGATGTCTGTGGACTAGAATTTTGCTTAAAGAAACTCATATTTAGAACAGTGAGAATGGGAAGGGGGTGAGAGAACAGAGGAGAAGAGACAATAATTACCTGTCTTTGATGCTACACAGATCAATGTGTAAATCGCTGAAGTTCCCCAGGGAACCTTGCTGAACCGCAATGAGGTCCTTGGGCTGGTTATCAATAAAGATGAGCCTCATGCAGCCTTGGAAAGCCTTAATGGGATTTAAACATTGGGGAGCGGTGAAATTGTCAGGGCACCCTGTGGGACAGAGAAAAAAGACGAAGACGAGCCCTGAAATGATCAGTCATTGCTTTGGCGACCCATTGATGGGAGACCTTGAGGTCTAATCCTTTTGGTGCTTTTCATTTACATTGGTGCACGTACTTCTGTTGTAAATCCTAGCGTTCTCAGACAAGGGTGCAAAGCAGGGCATACTCAATCACTGTACCAAAAAAGACAAAGTGTGTTCAATGGAATACCAAAGCTATAACCTACATCTCGTTCCTTTTTGCCCCTTACTGGTCAACTATTTGCCATTCTTTTGTATACCGTACCTCACTCCTCACAAAGCAGCAGCATGTTATAACTACTTGGATATTTCAGTTCTGTCTTGAAGCACACATCTAAATGCACAATTCAATTCTCAATTACACTTTCAGAGGAAATTATGCTTTGGGTAAGGATGGCAGCAGAGTAATTGTCTGGTTAATTGTTAGCTTTAACAGGCTTAGTTCCCGAGAAAGGTACACATAGGAACGCAGCTAGAATTTTGAAGTGATGTACAAAGCAAATCCAGACTTCAAGGGAACTAAGAGTTTAAATGCACATAGTTATAGGGCTGTAATAGCAAACGCGAAAGGTTAACGCCATACCTTTTAAAGAGTGCTCTTTTTAAAACAAAGCATTGCAATGGTTTAGCATAGCTTGCAACCAAGGCTTATCAACTTCTCATTAAGACAGGTATAAAACAAAGCAGTGCTCTTTACAAACCCCTTTCTGATGGTTTTAATAGGTTCAGAGCATATGGGAATACGAGCTTGAAAACATGGCAAAACCCATAAATAATGGGGAATTATTTCAGCCATCTCTAATAGACAGTCACTGCTGGGCTGAAGCACGGCAGCTGGTTAACAGCTCACAGGCATACTATAAAATAAAGAGAGATGCTACAACTTCTAATTGAAATTGTAGAGAGAATTTATGTAAGTTGACTATTATTACTGAAACTCGTTTTTCACCTTCCTTAAGTTTACAGATTATGTGTGGGGCGATTGTTTAAACACTGTTCAAGGCACCGATAAATCTGCCTCTCCTAAACTCAGCACCCCTCCAGGCCCACCTCTAAGGTCATTTATTCTGCTGGGAAAGAGGGATCATTTAGCCTTGAAATGATTTCAGATGCTGATGCTATGATAATTATTCAAAATAATTCATTATTCCCAGAAATAAATTCAAGATCGCTTTCTCTTTGTGTGTCCCTAAACTATTGCGTATAATGCGAAATTGCATAATCTCTAAGGTTTTATCTTTGGGGCCCAAGACCCTTCTTCTACAGCTTTCATGTCACGTTTGCCTTCATGTTTTGCTTATTCCAGTAGAAAACGTAGATCTGAGTGTGAATTCTGGCTCCATTTCTTACTAGCTCTATAGAATCTTGGTGGAAAGTATCCCGCCTCAGCGAAAGCTTGGTGAAATGTGCCTCACGTTGCCTACTTCACAACTTGCTGCATGAATTAAATGAGGCAAGACCCAAAAAGTATTTACAGAGAATGGAGGTGCACTGCTGCCTTCTTATAGGAACTCATCTGTACACTTGTAGAGGAAGATTTGGGGTGAAGGACAGACGTCATTTTTAAGGCCCTAAAATCAAACCATGAAGACATACACTGCCTTTGCACAATGTCCCTCTGTACTTTAAAGCTATAACCACATGTTGGTATGAGAGAAGTGATATGTAAATTCTATGTACTGTGTAATTTGCAAAGTAATTCTGCTCTGTCTCAATTTGAAAATAATTGGTAACTACATCCAGGTCGCCAGCCCGTGCCCGTCTCTTCAAGAACTGGCAATAGTTTGCTGATCACCTATTATGTTGAAGGCACTATCCCGGGCATTTAAAAACCTTGCTTTCACTTAACCCTCCAGAGAATCTGAAGGTAAGCTTTATGTCCCTATGTTCCAGATAATGATGTTCAGGAATAAAGAGTGTATCATTCAAGGTCAAACAGCTATTGAGGTTAATTAGTCTTTAGAAGACTGTCTCTAAAATACAAACAGCCACCTAAGAAAGGAGATACTAATTTTTAATGAAAGAAGTACCTTGAAAAGACTAAATAAAATGCATATGTATCTATAAAAAAGTAGTAAATGACTAATCATTTGCTTTTCCTGATCTTAAGTTTGTCCTTATGTTTTTCATCATCGGAAAGTTTCCAAAAATCTACTTAACATCAATGGGCGTGGGCAGGGTCTCTAATGGATGCTCCACATACATGGGTCTTCTGGTTTACCCCAATTCCTGGCCCCTGGAGTGGGGTAAGAATGGGAGAGGGAATTAAAAAGCAAGCAACGTGGCAAGGGAGTGGCCTAGATGGCCGAGCATGTTGGTGGTTCGTGTCTTCCCATCTAGATTTCTCCTCTTGCAAGTATTGCTGACTCTGGTACATGCTCTTGAAGTTTTCAGCTGAGCTTCTCCTTTCCAATGTGATCAAGGAGCTTGGTGTGGATTAAAAAAAAAAAATAAATAAAGCTCCTTTGGATGCATTATGTAACACTCTTATAGCTAAAATTCCTTTCTTCCTCAGCACTGACCTAGATAATTTATATTTGCACAGCTGAGAGAGTTTGTGTCTCACTATTTTGGGCTGGGGGCATGTGTTTCTGTGTGTGTGGGATGAGGTGGGGGGAAGGGGCTGGGAGAATGGCCTATTTGGCAAAGCTAGGATCATCATGGCGGAATAAATCTCCCCATGGCATTCACCTTCCCTTCTTTCTTGTCACTCTCAAAGGCTGGGGGCCAGGGGGTTACCTCCAAAGTAGTAGCTATTTCCGGAATAAATCTGCAACCGGGTGGCGTCCGGAGCTAGCGATGCTGCATCATTATCCAGAGTGAGAGTGATGCGGTCCCTTCTGGCGTTGATGCTAACCGAATGCCACAAGCCATCGTTCAATCTGCTGCCTGTCAAAGAAACAGGAAGGGCAAGCAGAGGCGTGATTGATTCCAGGAGGCTGGCAGAGCAGGGCAGGGATGCGCTTCCCGCTTGCTGTGGTCGGTGCACGTTTTCAGAGTGGAAACAGCGGTCCACCCCCAGCTGCTACCCAGAAGCCATCTCCCCTCCTCTCTTTACCCCTTAGCTCGATTTTCCTTTCCTTTTTGGTAAGGGACTCAACCACAGATGTTCTCTTTGTTTAAAAACAACAGGGCAAGATGTAAAATTGTACATACTCTGTATACTAAACGCTTGTCATGTATTAATTGATCTTTTAATGCCTACACAATTGCAGAGAAAAAAAAAAAAAAGCAGGAAAAAATACCTACGAATGTTTCCAGTGGTTTTATCTCTGGGTGGTGGGGTTACAGGTAATTTTAATTGTGTTGCACTTTTCTGCAAATAGCTTATTTTCCTTTTCTAGTTAAAAATAACCTTTTTGTAAAGGGCAAAATAGATGACAATTCCATTCCAATGGCCTGCCTGGAGAAGGTGGTCTCCTGTTGCTTAGCATTACCCAGCTAGTTCAATTTCAAATCTTCTGTAACTAGTTATGAGACACTGGGTAAGTTACCTACTTTCATCATATCGTCTGTAAATAAAAGAATGCCTATTTCATACCATTTTTAAAGAGATCAAATGAAATCAGGGCAGGAAGGTTTCTAGGTACAGGGTGCACTTATTAAACGTTAGTTCTTCACTTCTCTTTTCATCCTAATTACTTTTCTTAGACCCTACACGGCTGACATACCTTACTGAAGAAACTCTGTTGGAAAGTGGTCAACGGGGTTTCCTCATAAAAGTTTCCTGTCTATTAAGAGGCTGACATTGCAAAGTACTTGCAGAGAGAGACCAGCATATGAACCAATCAGTCCCAACGCTGCCTGTGACAGGAGCACAGCTATGCCCCGCTCCGCTCAGCAGAATGCCCTGTTACACACCTTCTTCTCAGTGCCTCTCTGTTCCCCCTCTGCAAAATTGGAACAGCGATTGTGCTTACAGGTTTTTCTGAGGTTCAAGCCAGTCAAGAACATCGCGTATGTAGAACCATTCCTGGCACGTCATAAGCAAGCAATAACATTTGCTAAAACAGAACCTCATCAAGAACAAAACAGTCCTTGGGTTTAAGAGTGTGGATATCCACAATGAAGGTTCTATCCTGGGGCATTCATGGTTAAATGGAAGAAACCTATGCAGTCGGAACCAAGGCTTTAACAAATGTTTATGATTATTGAATCGTTATAGAGATACCTTTTTACTTTACAATATAGTGTAGACTAGCCAAAAGTTAGTTAAAGTTACTGAAACTTGTTGAACTAGAATCCAGACGCCTTGATCTCTGACAATGACTGTAAAACTATATAACTTATATGTTGAGATTGTAAAAGCCTTTTGACTGACCCCCCTTTTTGTACCCTTCCATCCTGTTTTACAACTTTAAAGTCTTAGTGATCACTAGACAGCTCCTTAATGTTTATTAATGAAGGAACCTGAGCCAGCTCCACCCCATTTAGCATAAACCTGCCTGACTTTGGATACTATAAAACTAGAAGAATTACTGCAGCTCAAGGAGACAGATTTTAGGCCCTTAGGCCATCTGTCCTCGTGGCTACGTGCTAGCAACAAAACTCTTTCTCCCTTTGAAACCCAGTTTCTCAGGAATTGGTCATGGAAATGCATTGAGCAGAAAAAATCCTTAATTTTAATTGATAACACAAAGAGAATGAAAATACTGTCCCTTGTGTTCAGGTCAGTGGGTCAGGCAGAGAAACAAGCAAACAAGAACACCAGCACTTGTGATTGTGGGTGGAGTATGGGAGTAGAGACGAAAGAAGAACTGTCTCCAGGTGAGCATCCAGAAAAAGCTTCCTAGAAGAGGTGGTGGCAGTAAGGGGAGTTTTGTAAAACTAGCGGAAGTTCATCGTCCAGGGAAAGAGAGTCCCAGGACAGGGGAGAGAAAGAAAGGACCAGAGGAAGGCAGGTGGAGAAGAGGTTCAAACTACCCCAGGATCTGGGGCTTTAGAGTCCAGTTGATGAAGGCATTTCTGTAATATCCTTGGGCAAATGATTCTGCTGAGCACTTTTCAAATTTGTTTGCATGGGGCCAGCCCAGACAAGTCCCATCAGAATCTCTGGGGATCTGCATAGAACCTTCCCAGGTGGCTGTCAGGTGCAGCCTGATGAACATCTGCACAAAAGCTCCTCAGGTGGTTCTCAGGTGCAGCCTGAGGGACCTCTATCTTGGAAATGGCCTTACTGGAGGCCCATATTCAAAGACCACTCTGACTGCAGATAATGGAAGGTTGGAGGAGTCAAGGCAGCTGGGAGAACTGGTTAACCTGAGGGTTTGCATAAGCCCCAAGAGACCACCAGTGTGATAAGGGTCTCTACTAAAGTTCAGCAGCTGCAGAAATAGAGAATAAAGGATCGAGTAAAAGCTATTTCTGGAGGTATGGTAGACTAGAGTTGGTTGAGCCTACCAGAGCCTGTCCCTAAGAAACCCAGCCGGGAGGAAAGTGCTGGAAATCAGAATGAAGGTCTTCAGGCTGTAAGAACCCACACCCCCTGCTGGATGGAGAAACCCCAGATGGGCACCACCCACTGAGAGCGCAGCTAAGTCCCCACCAGGGCAGCTGTGCCCCATCTGTTCATAACAGCCAGCTCTAAAGAAATCGCCTGTGTTTACAGGCCACTCCCTCCTGCAGCAGACTTGAACGTCTGCTGGGGTGGAAGGGAGAACCCTGAGGCAGCTCAGCATGGTGGCCAGGCTTTCTCCCAAAGGTAGTTGTCCTCTGACAAGGCCAGGGTTTGGGTCCCAGTCACAGGTAGTCTGCTAATGAGGTAAAGACTCGGTCTGCTGTTTCCTGGAGAGGAACATTAGACTTCTGTCAGGGGAATTTGGGGGGCACAGCCAAATGCAGAGCTTCACTTCTTTTTGCTTTCATTTACATACTCATTTGAATACATCTGCATAACATAGAAGGCTGTATCTGCAGACAAACTATAGACTGTTTGGGCTGGAAAGGAGTCAGTAAGTAACTGGTTCCACATACAGGGTCTATGTACCTTCCAAAGGACCAGAGACCACGCTAGGCTCCAGGGCTACAACAATGGAACGAAGTATATATGGAGACGGCAGGACCTCTCCTTTCTAATCAGAGACTGATAATCCAGTCATTTTATAGATAAAACCAACCCCTAGAAGAAAATAGTTTACTGGGACTATGCGGGCCCAACCGTTTACACATGGCTCTTCGTGTCTTCCCATCTTTAAAGTGAGCACTTAATGAAGGTTGGGATCTTCCTTCCTTCCCTATATCTTTCCTCCTGCCTTCTCTCTCTCCCTCCCTCTTTTCTTTCTTCATTTTTGTCTTCTGGTTTTATCTTTTTCCTACTTGGCTTCCAATCCCTTCGGTGGAAGCCTGTGTGAAGCCTTAGGTCTTTAGAGGAGAATTATCAGAATAGTGGTTCTTGATGCTGATCATCCAAAGGAACTTTCTAGCAAACTCTAAGAATACAAATCCCTGGGTCCCACTCAAGGTCAAAAAAAATCAGTCTGGTGAGGATGTCCTCGGACCTTAGAATTTTAAAAGATCTCCAAGGATTCAATTGTGGAGCCAGCATTGAGAACTGAATAGAGCTTTCAGATAGGAAGAAAAGAAACTTGGGGAACCAAACTAGCTTAGGAGAACCAGCCAGGAACTTGATTCCAAGGTCATGAATTGGCTTATTCTCCTGCAGAAATATTCACTCTCTACCTTCTGTCAGTTGTCTACTTCATTCTGCTAATGGACCCAAAATAACATCCCTAGAGATTCTCTAAGGGTTAGCTTTTAAGAACTCTCATTTAAAAGTACAGGTTGAAGTGTTATCAATCATTCACAAATTAGGGAGAATCAATTCCATCAGGTCCCTTGCTTCCCAACACCTCACTGAGATAAACAGCCAAGAAAGAATAGCTGTTTTCAATGGAAGAATGGAAAAGGAGATAACTTTGGGGCCAAGAACACCTTGATGAGGAAAGACACAGAGGGTAGAAAAGTAGGGGATGTAGGGCCACTGTGGGGCACTGAGTTCCCGGATAATTTGGGCTAAAAAGGTAGGATTTGGATTCTGGGAAGAGTGTTGGATGAAGACAAAATAAACTTTCTGAATTTTAAAGGGATGTCTGATAACATTGGCCAATTTCCCACATTGGCAATGATTTTAATCACTGTCAACACTGCTGGTGGCAACCTATACCTGTCGATTCTTTCTGGAAGACAATATGCCAATATATATATCAAAAAACATAAAATGTTCATACCACATTTTCCATGAACTTTATTCTGAAGAATTAATCTTAAAATAAAAATAGAGCTGTCAGTCACTAAGGCTTATGGCAAAGAGAGTCCATCCTGTGTTATGTACAGGAGCAAGAATTTATAACTTCCTATATCTCTAATATTAGTAATTTATCTAAACCAAATATAGTGAATTCATAATATAGGAGTCAGTGTAGTTATTAAAAGTCAATGTCCGAGAATGTTACTAATATCCTGATAAGTGAAAAACTCTGCCTACAAAACATTATACGTGGTATGATTCTAAAATTCTTAAAAATTAACACAAAGATGGGATCCAATGATGGAAGAGAAAAGGCTGAAAAGGACATTATTGCAATATAGGAAAAACTGGAATATAGACTGTAAGCTTTATATGCATGTTAAATTTCTTGAACTTGATAATGTAAAGTGTTTACATAAAATAATATCCTTGTTAGGAAATGAGCATAGATTATTAAGGATTCAAGGAGCATATTTATACAACCTACTTCTAAATGTTTAGAAGATAGATAGATAGATAGCTAGCTAGATAGATAGATAGAAAGATAGATAGGTAGATAGACAGATATGGCAGATGTGGTAAAATGTTAAAATTGGTGCATCTGTGTATCTGGGAATTAGGGGTACATTGGCGTTTCCTGTATGGGGTTTGTATTATTTTTGCAAAGATATTTTTGTAAGCTTGAAAGCTTTCCAAAATTGAAGGTTTTTAAAAAATTAACAGGCAAAATATTGGAAAATACCAATACTTGTTGATAGGGAATGATAACATCACAGATATTTTGAGTTTCTCTCATATACAGTTCTGGAATTTTCAATGTTTATACAAAGAAGCTACACAACTTTTATAATCACTTTTAAAAAGCTATTTAAGGTGAGAAAAAGAGGAGCATTTTTCATCCTTTTCCCACTTCCTGCCTTCCTCACTTAATGCAGCTTCTTGCTTAAAGTCCCAGAATTTAGGCAAGGACCTTAGCATAAAAGGTCCTCTTCAGGGAGAGCTAAATAGGTCTCTCTGTGCTTATCTAGGAAACAAACCAAGCCTTAAAAGATTTTCTTGACAGTTTCCATACTTGCGGCTGGATTTGCAAAGGAACTTCTTCAACACAGCCCAATTGTAAAAACAGCTAATAATACAAGCAAGCTCTATTGAATACCTGCAAAGTTTCAAGCAATTTTGATATAGAATTCCTAATTCTCACAAGAGCTCTTGAGGTCAAGTTCATTGTCCTAGTGTAGTAGATGCTAAAAGAGAAAGTAGGAGAGCCTGCTCAGAATCACAGGGCTAGCAAAAGGCAGAGCCAGAATTCAAAGGCACTAGCTGTCCTAGCTGGGGACTCCCAGGCTGAGCCTCTTTGCCCCCCACACCTCCAAAGCCAGTCCTGCCTTGCTTGCAGAACTGCTTTGATGGCGAAGTACCTCTGAAAAGTTTTATTTTCTGCTACTTAATGCAATTTTGCTTTTTATTTTTTTATAATTTTATGAGAGCATTGTTGAGTCACAATTCACTTACCACAAAATTCATCTATAAGCCAATAGTTTTTAGCATATTCATCCCCATCAACAACTTTACAGTTTTTTCTTCACCCCCAAAAGAAGCCCTGAAACCTTTAGCTATCAGTCCTTCCTCCTCAGTTGTTTTCCCCCAGTCCTGCCCCATCCCGGGCAACCACTAATTTACTTTCTGTCTCTATGGATTTGCCTCTTGTAGACATTTTATAGAAATGGAATCATACAATGCGTGCTTTTTTTGCAACTGGCTCTTTTCACTTAGCATAAAGTTATAATGGTTTATCCTTGCTGTATCATTCATTCTTTGGCCAAATACTATTCTTTTGTATGGACATATCACATTTTATTTATCCATTCATGAGTTGAAGGCATTCGGGTTATTTCCACTTTTTGGTTATTATAAATAGTCCTGTACGAACGTTATTGTCCATGATTTTTCATGCGCATATGCTTTCATTTCTCTTGGCTAGAAGTGGAATTGTTGGGTCATTTGGTAACTCTGTGTTTACCCTTTTGAGGACCTGCCACACTCTTTTCCAAGGTGGCTGTGCCATTTTACATTGCCTCCAGGCAACTTTGCTTTTTAACAATACAGAGTTCAAACTTTGGTGCGGTTCTTTAGTGAATCTTCTGGCTTTTAGGAAGTATTTAAGTAAGATTCATCTTTTGTTTCTCAAAATATCTACTCAGATTTGAACTTGGAATTTTAGTTAATTGTTACTAGGTCGATTTCATTGTTCTTGACAAAACACAATTATGGAGCACATAATGTGTGTTTTTCGTACTTTTTTCATACTCCCAGCAATTTGCAATTGATAGTTAATGAAGGTGAGACTCAGAGAGGGTAAGTAATGTCCTTGTCCTGAGCCCTAAGTCCTAATTATTATTATTATTATTATTATTATTATTTGTTAGAGTAAGGTTTGGGATTACAGCAGTGGCTTTTTGACATTTTGGACCATAAATGACCATTGTGTTTTGTTGGGGAACTTGAAGGGTGTTTATCAGCATCGCTGGCCTTGAGCCTGTGCATGGCAGGAATATTATCAGCGCTCAATTAGCAACAAAAATGTTTCCAGACATTGCCAAAAGTCCCCTGCGGTGGGGGAGGGGGGATGGCACAAAACCACCCCGGCGTTGGCGTTCAAGGCTGCAGGGTTAGGGGAATAAGATTTGGTGTGGCAGAGCTTACTAAGTCAATCTTTCTGAAAGCCCACAATCACATTTCTAAGTGACCCTCCTGCTCAGCTTATCTCAGCGTCTCTGTTTGTTGTTATTAAAACAGGAGAAAAGGCAAAATCATAGTCTAGAATACAAGGTGCTAATGGATTTTGAAACGGGGCGTCTCCCAGGACCGTAGATCTCAGCCCCGACCCCACACAGGCATCACAGCCTCTCTTGCACTCACAGAGGGACCAAGCCCAGGCTAGACCAGCATCCCTGAAGATCCTACGTCACACCCTGGAAATAACTTGCCAGGAATTTCCTCGATGCCTTTATCCACCTGTTACCCTTTGTTAAAGGCCCTGCCACTTATAATTTCTAGATGCTCAGACAGATTTCTTAATCTCTCTAAACTGGTTCCCTCATCTGTGAAATAGAGAGGGTGGCGTAGGCTGACTTGGAACTCTCTAGCCTTTATCTGGCTCAGAAAACCCAACTCCGCTGTTTTTCCATGTCCTGTTGTACCTACCCTTTCCTAAAAGTTCAAAGGTAGTTTCAGTTTTTGTGAGAGCCGAGTGAGGAATATATAAATAATTGAATAAGGCAGTCTTAAAATGTCAATCCCATCATAAAAGAACATATTACAATGACTACATACCATTCTACTACAATACAAAGTCTAATTCTATTTTTCTTGGACACCATCTATGAGCCATCTATTAAACCACTCTCGACAAAAGGTAGACTAGTCACACATTTGTTCACATCTTTCTCTGACTTTTATTCTATCCTTATTATTATAGCTTGGAATTTTCATGATAGCTTCTGTGTTTTCCAAGCTTCTTCCCCCTTTCTGGTCCAGGAAATCTTGCTACGTTGATCTACCTGAAGGACATCTTTATTATTGGCCTCTCTGGAAATGTCCCTCCAAAGGCTCATGGAACCAGGGTAATGAAGCTCAAACACCATAGGATGGCAGCCTGTACCTTCTGTAGCCAAGCCTCCACCTAACCTCTCAGTCTTATTTGTCACTATTCCCAGTCACATTTTCTACTCCTGGGCCAGTGCACTCATTATGCTCCAAGTAAATAGGCTTAATTTAATGCTGTTTCCACTCCCAGGCACTGCTTCCTCTGCCTGCTTCCCTCTTAGTTCTCCCACAACCTAAATCCCATCATCTACCCTCAAGTCCTGGTTGAAGTCATATTGCCTGCTCTTTTCAGTGGTAGGGATAATGAGCATATATTTTTCAACTTTCTACCACAATCAACTAATACAGCAAGACATATAAGATGGGAAGGAAAGAAGGGAAATTGAAAGGAAAAAAGGGAGGGAGGGAAGAGAAGAAGAAAAGAAGGAAGAAGAAAGGAATGGAGGGAAGGAGGCAGGGAGGCAGGGAAGAAGGGAGGGAGAGGGGAAATAAACCAGAAAATGAGAACAGCAGGCCCTTGACTAAAACAGAGGACAGTGATTTTTCCTTCTTCGAAATCCCTGTAACATCCATTATTTGAAGCATTCGTACAGTTCCTGTTATTTACTGCCTTGTCCTATTCATTAACAATTCATCCTTGGAAGTCTCATCTCCCCAATGAGATTACAAGTTCCTGGAGGTCAGAGTCTGAGTCATGTTTTGTTATCCTCCTCAGCATCAGCAGGACAACATCCTGCCCTCTCCAAACGCTCCTTGATTGATTGAGCAGCCGACCAGCTGATTCACCACCACCACAGTGTCAACAGCAGGGACCTCTCATGCGCACAGGCCATAAATCACAGGCTAAACCTGTCCCAGTGGTTAAAATCTGGCTCCTATGTCAAGATAACCCCAAACTTGGATCTTGAAAACCCTGGGTCAGCATATGGGTGAAAGACATCTGGTTTGCCATCTATTAGGGTCAGATAGGTAGTTGTGACAAGTTTGGAGATGATGTTGGAGATGCGGTGTCACTAGAATAAAGCTTGAATGTTCAGGTCAAATGCCAATGGGCCAAAAACTCAAGCCCAACTTCATGAACATGTAGTTCTCTACCACCTTCCAGATGCCCAAGAACAAAACACTGCTTCACTCTTTTCCCAGTCCTCCCTGCCCCTGTGCTCCAGGCATCCTAAGTCACCCATGAAACCCACACCTCTGGCCCTCCTCATGTTTGTCTACTCAGATTTGAGCATCATTTCCCTTCCTCTCTGCATTTGGTCAACTTTTCTTCATTCTTCCAAACCAAGCTGTGTTGTCCTTGCCTTCCTTCTTCATTCATCCTGGTATCACTCCTCTGTGCTCTCCCCTGCATCCTTCTCTCATCCATCCTGATGTCTCTCCTCTATGTTCTCTCAGCATCCTTAGGAGATATCTTATTGCCTGTCCCTTCCAACAGCTCCTCTGAGCTCCTATAGGGTAGTGCCCATATCCAGGGTTGAGTCTTATACCAATGTGGCCTGGGCCTCTCATATGCTCCCTGAATTAAAGTGGAAGCAAAATGAATTATAGGAGAGAGTCTTCAAAGTAGAAAGTATAAAACAGCAAGGGCATTGACAGTGTGTTTGACTAGTAAATTATTTTGCTGTAATGATTAAACTCTAGGTCATTCAAACTTTCTCTTGAGGGGAAAAAAAAATAATAAAGAACGTTTCCTCCATCATTACTGAGACCTGAAAAAGCTACAGATCCAAAGGAGGTCATTTCTTTTGTAAGGATCTCCAACCTTTGCTTGATATCTCGAAGCTCAGGCACCCATAAAAATGGAGTGCCTCATCTTTTTTCTGTCATTTGAAACTTGAATCCCATGCTCAGCCAGGCAGCTTGTTGTGACAGTCATAGCCCTGTGGCTATCTACTTATTTGTCCTCATTATGGGAGTTTCTTATCAGCGTTATCATAGCTAAAACACAGAGGATTTAATGACAACTTAATTGAAGCAGAGGATGAAGTTCACAGACTCATCGTGTTTACTTGATGTGCAGATGGCAGCTAGATACACATGGATTATACGGAAAAGGGCAATATTTGGGGAGCAGCACTGTTAACTGCAGTGCTATAGCCTATAACCATCTGGTCACCAGTTGTAATTAGAATGAGCACTTCCCTCCAGCACGGTGTAGCTCTCCTGGCAATCTCCCCACCTCTGGGACCGCAGTGGCCTTTATCTAATTAGTACTTCCCCTGAGTATTGCTCATTCTTGGGTTTGACACAAATATATATATATATATTTGTAATATGACTGTTTGTTTAAAATCATTATTAACTCTTCTTTTTCTGTTAATATTACATTCTTCAGAAATGGTTTTGGGGTCAATTTGACTAGTTCGTTCATTTGGAAAGTCACTCATACTGTGGCCAATAGTTATTGAGGACCTGGCATAAGTAAATACCATACTAGTCCTTGGCAAAAAGTGAGGAGCAGGGCAGAATTGGTCCCACAATGGTGAAAAGAACAAACAACCAATTATAGATACACATAATTCATATAAACATACCTAAAACAAATTTTACAAAGGAGAAAAAACTAGAAAAACTAGATGAATAGATAACAGGGCCTCTTGCCTTTCAGGGGAAAGTGTTTTAAGAAAATATTAGTTGAGAGAAATTCTAAGGGGTAAGTGGAATTGTGTTGGCCATCAGTGCCAGTTGACTCATTGAATTTAAGCACAGCCATTGTTAAATAGTCATCAAATAAACATCCATGATGGCTGTTTATCAAAGGATATGCCTCTATAATCTCATCATATCTTGAGCTAGAGAAAGAATACATCAGTTACAGCAGTCCACTGAGTATAGTCAATTGATTAAGGTAGATTATTTAATTGGCATTTTTGCAATGCCTACTGTTTAGTAGTATTCAAAAAACCTTGAAGACACTGTAAAATTATACAGTGGTTGAGGAAATATGATGAACACTATTGCTTCCACTTAGAAGTTAAATGGGATGAGCTGAGATGGTCTCTGCAATAAGCCATTTGTCGCAGCTGAAAACATTTCCATGGCAACTGGATGACTTTTGGCCCTTTGCTAGTCATCTTTCTTTTTGTCTGGGCATTCTGTCCTGTCCCTTGTGGTTGGTCCATGCCTTCTGTCTTTTCCCAGCATAAAGTCATTTAGTGGCAGCCAGATACCGGGTTGAAATCTCTCTGTCTGGAGACTTGCTCCTCTCTTTTGTGGGTTGCATTTAATTATGCTGACACCATTTCTTTAACCCTGCAGAGCTTAGCTTATGTTTGACGCCTCTAGTGACATAAAGGTGATATATAATGTAGTGATGGGAAGATTTGGATGGGATATTCTCTGACAAAAAAGCAGAAGTGTTCTCCCTACAATTCTGCCTTACTGGTATTTGTTCTACTTTCTTGTATAACATGAACTTTCACAAACCCTCATCTTTGAAAAAGTCTTTCCAATATTCAAAGACTCTATTATATATCTGCCATGTTTTCTGTCAACTTGAAATAAGTTTCAGTCCGTACAACTATTCTTTTATTAGCACAGTTTCAAGACCCTATATATTCTGATATCCCTCCTACCAACAGAGACACAAATGTATTCTAGTGTGATTTAAAAGCAGATTGCAAAAACAACAACACAACAACAAAATCCACAAATTCAAGGATTTGGGTCTTTGGCTTCAAACTCTAAATCACCGAAAGTCATAGAAAACATGAACTTTCTGGGACATCCAAGCATCTCATTCACAAAAATTATGGGATTGAAGAGGCCAGGGTGGCCTTTCTTACTCCACTAGATGCACCAGGGTTGGGAGAATGGAGAACCGTGGCTTCAGATAGCTTTGGCCTCAAGACTTAAGGTACCTCATAAGAAGTAGTGAACAACTGAGATTTTGGAATGTATGAAGTAGGAAATTCAGGTGTTTGTTCTTTTGTTTAAGATTTTCTGACTCTTGGGAAGGTAAAAGGCAAGGCTCGCTCTGCAGCAGGACTTCCTAATGGTGCTCTCTCTGTTCTAGTATAGCCACTGGATTTCCAGGTGGGGTATAGGGCAGTGGGGGTGACTAAAATGGCAAAGGCTGAGCATTCCTGGTAAGGTCTATGAAAGGAGAAGACCCCTGCTGGTACCTTGCCTGTCACTTAGTAGCTTTGGTCCGTAGGTGATAAATGCTCTGAAGGATTGGTACTGAGCCTTTAAAGTTTGAAAAAACCATGTGTGTGGACACTCAGTAAACATACTGTGTGCATGTGTTTGCGTGTATGCATTGGTACATAGATACGTAAGATTTATTTTGTGACACTGTACAAGCAACCAGAGATGAAGTACAATGGAAATCTCTAAAGAATGGACTCACCATCATATGTCAATCCTTCTAACCAAAGAATTTGTCACCCATAATGCCCCTAGTAAATTGTTTTAGGAAGACACAGCTCAATTCCTAAATAGCCTTATTTTCCTCATTAGCCTTTTGTACATTTGTCTACAGGCTATCTAAAGCAGATATTTCTTTACATTTGAGCTATTTAAGCAATTGGCAGTGGAAGTAACGGACATAGGGTACAGAGTAAGACCATGAACTCATGAAGGCCTCATCTTCATCTTAATTTCTGATTCTCAATTTTGTCATGTGTCTGTCAGTACAATACAAAAACACCTCGTGAAGTTTCAGGAGCATTGTCCTGGGTGATGTAAAAAGGCCCTAGTCCAGTGCCTGAACTGTAGGAGAAGTGCAAAAATTGCCAGTTCCATTCTTATGTCACTTACAGTGAGGCAAGGTCCTCAACAGTTCCACACAACCCCAGGTAGAAGGCTTGCAAGAAGGGAGATGACAAAAATAGAGGGAACTATAAGGGAAGGATGACACGGATGTTCTTCACCTTCCTGAAACTTCATCCCACAGAACAACTAAATTGGGATGCTTTCTATTTTGAGAATGCATTAGTTTGTACTTCTCTTCCTGATCACAAAAGCAAAAGCCCTAAAAATAACCATCTCACACAGCCGTATACCCTGGCTGGAGGTCCGGGAACAGGAGTGAAGGTGCCAAGCTTGTTTGTTCACTTTTCTACAGAGGTTATATTCTCTGTTACATCCAAGAAGTTAGAAATATCTGAACTAGTGTCAAATAAATCTTTAAAGATTTGGATTCCCTCTGCCATTAGGAAAATCTGCCTGTTCCTTCCCGTTTTTCAAGACATACCATGTGTGAAGGATAGTATCACCGCCTTCACCATTGGGAGAATCACCATCAATTTCCAGTTTTTCAAAATGGGATTTTCATCTCTTAAGAAGCCAGTCTGATCTTAGGTACTTTGAAAATATTTCCTTATAATGTAAGGAGGAGAAAACAGTTTTTGTTTGTTTGATAGTTGTTTACTGTTTCTTTGTTTTTCTGCTCCTTCCCATGCCACCCCCAGGTAGGAAAATGCCAGAACACAATATCTTGTTCCACTTCAAATTAAAGCAAAAATGAAGGAAGTTCAAATTCCCCAAAATGCAGGGAATTCTTCCTGGGGGTGAGGGGTAGGGAATCAAGCAAGGGTTTTCTGAGGCAGATTCAGGAACTCAGTGCACATTTTTAAAACTTCTTTTTACTTGTTTCTTTTTCTGAGAGGCAGCTCTGAAATAACTGATGATTTTCCCCATTCTGGAGCTGGGCAACGTAGCAGCTTTTAGCAGCCTCTCTCTCAGTCATAAACGTGTTTTAATGGACTGACATGAGCTTAATAATAGAGGCACAGCCTGGATTCTTTAGCGCAAAGTGCCACCAGAGCCTGTATAATATTAAAAGTGCATTTTTGACCGGAGGCCTACAAGTCTGTATACTCAAATGTCTCACTGATTAGCGGGAAAGAGCCTAGTGCTGGCTCACATTTTTCTTCTTCAAATAAGGAGGATGGAGGTTTAACTGTTATAACTCTGAGCAAGAAAAAATATTACGATCCTAAGTGATTAACTCTCTTCCATTACTGGAAATCTAATAAAATTTATGAATTCCTCTGACTGCACAAATTCCCTCTTAGCTTTGGGACTCTGAGGAGGGAGGTTTATTCAAGTTAGGTATAGATGCATTAGTATAGAAGGTAAGAACCTTTTCTAAATACCTTTGCAACCCTGTGCTAAGTATTTTACCTATTCTATCTCATTTCAACCCCACAGAGTCTGGCGAAGAATGTTTTTTTACCCCATGTGATAGGAAACCTTTACAACCACCCCCAGTGATCCACAGCTCCTAGCATTCACCCCATTGTGTCATCCCCTCCACTTGGGTATGGGCTGGATTTATCTACTTGCTTCTAATGGATAGAATATGGCAGAAGTGGTGAGAGGCCACCTCGAATGTCAAGTTGTAAAGGACTACGGCATTTGTCTTGGGTACTCTGAGTTGCTCTCTCTTGGATGGCTTACTCTGGGGGAAGCCAGCTGCCATGTCAAGGCACTGCCTTCTAGAGAGCCCCAGGTGGGTGAGCTTGGAGGCAGCTCTTCCCCAGGTTGAACCTGAAATGCCCACAACCCAGCCAACACCTTCATTGCAGCCTTGCAAGAAAACTTGCTCTAGAACCACCCAATGAACTAAGGCATACCTGGGTTTCTGACCAGCAGAAACTGAGTCATAAATAATGTTGCATCAGCCGCTCAATTTTAGTGCAATTTGTTACATAGTGATAGATCATTAATACACCCCAGGTTACAGATGAGACAAAGTTAAGAAGTTTACCCAGATTCACAGATTAATAGGAAGAAGAATTTGACCCTCTCCATCTGACTACCAGAACTTCTGCCTTCTATTCCCAGGGACTCAGTGGGCCTTTTTGTTCCCTAATGGGTGTTTGAGGCTCTCCCCTGGCCTGACTTGACCTTGACTATCTAGTCACATCTTTCATTACTTAATTTGTCTTTCTCTAATCTATTTGTATAATGAAAGTCACAGTCTGGTGGGGAAGGAAACAGATATTTAAAGAAAAGTGCAATACAGTGAAATTGGTGATAAATGTTAGCCCAGGGCAGAGGGGTATTTGATTCAGGCTGTGAAGTCAGGGAGGATTCGCAAAAGACACAGTGATGGAATAGCAGGCTCTGTCCCTGTTATTCTGACCTCCCTAACTTCTTGTCAACTAAATGATCAGCCTGTTTCTTGAGGGACAAGGAGAAATGAGTAAGCCAAAAGATGGAGAAAAGGGAGAGGCATCCACTGTTTACAGGTTGGGGAAAAACAAAAACAAACACATATAAGAAAAAGTCAGAATTTTGAAAAGCATGACTTGTTCATGGCTGTTTCATACTGCTACAAATGAGGATCTCAGCTATATTGTTATCAAAATGAGTGTTTCCCTGGGAGACCATTTTATAAAGCTTTACCATGCCCATGTGCCATATGTGCAAATATGTACTTAATATTGCTTTAAATTTTTTTTTTATTTTTGAGGTACTGGGGCTGGGGATTGACCCCAGGATCTTGTAAGTGGGAAGCCATCACTCAACCACTGAGTTACATCAGCTCCCCTGAGTTGTTTCTTTTTTGGTTTGTTTGCTTGTTATTTGTCTTTGTTTTTAGGAGACATAGGAAACCAAATTCAGTACCTCCCAAGTGGGAAGCAGGCACTCAACTGCTTGAGCCACAACTGTTCCCCATAATATTTTTTTTAAATCTCTCTAATTTTTACTGGCTAAAGAATTTTGGAGCTGTAAGAAGGCCCATGGTAGTGTGATATACAGGCAAAATATAGGCTTTGAAGTCAGACAAATTCAGAATGAAATCCCAGCTCTATCACTCATGGACATGTGATTCCAGAAGTTATTGAGCCTTTGTAACTCTTCATGTTTTCATTTACAAAGTGAAAAATAACATCTTCCTTGAATAAGCCTGGTGAAGATGCCATGAAATAACATCTGTCATATAAGTCTTGCCTGTAGAGGATCCAGCAGATTGTTTTATAAAACATCTCTAGGGAAATGGCTATGACTCAACCAATAGGGCTCCTGTCTATCATAAAGGAGGTCCAGGGTTCAAGGCCCAGGGCCTCCTAGTGAGGGCAAGCTGGCCCATGCAGTGAGCTCGCCCACACGGAGTGCTGGTCCCCCCATGCAGGAGTGTTGCCCTGTGTGGGAATGCTGCTCAGTGTGGGAAAGCCACCCCATGCAGGAGTGCTGGCCTAGGTGGAAAGCTGGCACAGCAAGATGACGCAACAACAGACACAGAGGAGAGAAAATAAGAAGACATAATAGAACAGGGAGCTGAGGTGGCGCAAGAGAGTAATTGCCTCTTTCCCACTCTGGGAGGTCCCAGGATTGATAGGTTCCCAGAGCCACCTAATGAGGATACAAGCAGACACAGAAGAACACACAGCGAATGGACACAGAGGGCAGGTAACAGAGGGGATGGCAGGGACTGAAGGGGGAGGGGAGGAAGAGAAATAAATAAAATAAATCTTTAAAAAAAATCCCTAGAACGCTGAATAGTATCAAATAGGAATTCATATCTCCACTTCTCAGATGAGACTGTTGAGGCACAATGAAATTCAGTGTCTTGCCAATGATTAAGTAGCTAATACTTTTTTTTTTTTTCCTATAAGAATAAACAAATGTGTCCTCTTCAGACTTGGACTAAATTCATGAATACTGATCCATCCCAGACATCTGGGAGCTGGATTCTATAGTTTTGATCAGAACCCCCACTTTCTTGGATTCAGCTGAATAAGAAAGGGACCGTGGGGAAGGGTACCTGTGAGGGTCTCGGCCACTGGTTGTGTCCTTTTCTGAATCACGAGTCTCAGCATTCCACCCTCCAAGCTCAGCAGTAGGGTTCCTGAGTCCTCAGAGAGCTCTGTGGACAGGAGCAGGCCATCCTCATTCCACGTTCGGAACTGGAAACTCACTGAGAGCCCATCAATTTGGGGGGTGCCAGGCAGCAACAAATAACTGCTGCTGGAGCTGACAAATGTGATGGGAACAATTTGTGGTTCCGAGCAGGAAAAAGTGACGTTGCCCTGGAAGACAATAAAAATCAAACACATAAAAGACATTTTTTTAATACTGCAATCTGACAGCTGATATAAACTACCACCCGGCACTGACCTTAATTTCAGGATCATTCCACATTCAGCTGCAAGATCTTAAAGAGGGAAAAGTATATATATGTCAGCTTTGCTGAAATACACCCACAAGATTGTTCTCCATTCCTGTTTCAAGGATCCCAGTGCTATCTGCAAGGAAGTCCATCTGGTGCCCCAGGAAAGAGAACGATGGGAAGCAAGGAAATTTTTATAGGATCCAGCCTTCTAAAAATAATTCCATTCATTCATTGTATAAATATAGATGCAAGTCAACTATGTGCCTAGCACTGGGCTAGCTTTAAAAGAGATAGATGTGAAAAGAGAAAGAGTTTGTTACAATGAGGGATGTGCTAAAAGAGAGAGAGAGAGAGATGCCAGTACTTCCAGAATGTGGTGGAAGACCAAATGGGTTTAAGGGAGTTAGTAGAGGCTTCCCAAGAGAGGTGAGGCTGAGGCGGAAACACAGGATTTGGGTAGGTGGAAAGGGGAGTGGGAAGGAGAAGAGTGAGTGTGAACTAGCTAGGACTTTAAACTAAGGCAGGGCATGTATAAAGGCTTGGGGAAATTTGCAAAAGGACATCCCTGGCGAATTGTTGGAAACTTGTCATTTCTGAGCATAACATAGGACAGGAAAATCCAGAAGGCATGGAAGGAAGTGTGGCTAGAAAGAAGGTGAGGAGGCAGAGTTCAAAAAACTTTTTATGCCTTGCTAAATAGTTTCCATTCAAATTTGGAAGTGGTAAAGTGACATTGACGAGATTATCAATTTACTGGGAGTATTTCCAAATACATGGGGAGTGAATAGAGGATTAGGGGTGAAGAATATTAAGTGTGGCTAGACTAGAATGAGAATGAGAAATAAGAGGATTATCCTTTGCAAAAATGAAGGGGCCCCTGGTCTAAGTTTCTTGAGAATGTCTAGAGTAAGCATGAACATCAGGGAGTTATGGGAAAATAAAGAAGTTAATGCAATAGAGTCTTGTGCTGGGGGTCACTCCTAATAGAGGAAGGAGAAAGCCTGGGATAGCTTATGAATTGTAAAGAGGTTTGTTTTAGGAAACCACCTGGGATTCATACTGTCAGCCCCTTACCAGCCACATCCTAGTTCCCATTCCTACCATTTGCCTTCGTAAAACTCCAAACACTAATCTTCTCAACAACTTAGTGAGTTAATTCAGGTAAGCATAACACATTAGTCACATCAAAATGGCCATAGACACATCACATTCTCTGTAAATCTTCCCTCTTAAGGCCACTGAATGGCCATCTTTGCATTATAAGGTGGCTCAGCCCATGGGAGCCAGCTTCCGCTGCCATGTGCACAGAAAAGGGAGTGGATTCCTCTTGTAGGGCACCCTACCTGGAAAGGCTGCCTAAATTCCACTTTCTCCACGGCACTCAAATGGTGGAACTAGAACGGAGCACACCTCTCAGGGCAGGTGAATGGAGCAATTCCCAAAACTTTGCAATCCAGAGAACCCTCCCTAGGTCCCATCCTTATTTGTTTATAGGAGTCTTGTAATCCTGAAAACAATACCACTGCCCACTCTTCTTCCTTGAACTCAAAGAATTATAAACATCTTCCAACAGTTTATTTGTACTGATCTACTGATCAGTCTGACAGCCATGAGTACATTTTTACATGAATTATTGGTCAAAGATGTTTAGATTTTCTCTCTTTAGGCACAAATTCCCAGAAATTAATTTAGATTTCAAAGTGCAGGTCCCTTGATATCCATCAAGAAACTGCCCTCCAGAAAAGTCTGCATATTTTCACCCTGCCCCACCCTGCCAGGAAGGAGGCTAAACTTGGCTGTCCATAGCGCCCATGTTCTGCACAACACTGTAAAACATCACTCTCTACTCTCTGTATGGAAATGATGCACACACTGGGCTTAGGAACATACTGAAAAGCATATGCCTCACTAGCACGATGGTTGGAGAGGCACCAAGGTCTGCCTGGGTCAGAACTTAGCTTTCAGCCACCCTGTCTGTGGCTTCCCTCCTCTGCATTGGGAGCCACAACTTCATAAAAAACAACCAACTTGCTCACGGCATCTCAATGTTGTTTTGTATTTCTGGTGCATTCCCTTACAAGAATGAAAACATCTCCAATGTTGGGATAGTATCCATGTCAGGGTTTTCTGGAAGAAAAAGAAACCCACATGTTCCTACAGAGAAATCAGGGGATGGGAGTGACTTATCTTCCCCTTTTATTTTCCTGATGTCTGTATCAGGATCAAGTCCTCTGGTAACAAGTTTGCCAGAGTACAGGTATACCCAGAGTTTGAGGCTTTGGTGTGGTAGAGATGTCTGGGAGGTAGTGATGAAGCTGAGGGCAAAAGAAAATGACTCTTTCTCCCCACTGATTTAAAACCCAATGTTAAGCTAAACCCAAGCTGTCTTCTGGATCCACAGCCAAGGACCACTGGCCTCAGAACCCTAGAGGTTTGCCAGGCTGCTAAGGCAATGCCACACAATGAGTTGGCTTAACAACAGAAATTTACTGGTTGCTGGTTTCAGAGGCTGGATGGCCTGCTTCCTCCCAGGGTCACTAGCTCAACAGCTGGCCAGCAATCCTTGAGTTCCTTGACTTTCTCATCACATGCCTTTCTCTTTTGGGTCCCCAAGGTTTTCTCATCTATGTTTAAATTTCTTCCTCTTATAAAGGACCCGAAGTCATTCAGTTGGCCATACCTTAACTAATATAACATCTTCAAGGGATCCTATTGAGAATGAACTCAAACCAACAGGAAGGCAGGTTAAGGCCAAGAACCTGCCTAAACTGAGGTATATAGCTCAGTCTATCTCACAGACAGCTAGAGGGATGGGGATCCCTTTCTGATTTAATTGATTCACTATTATCTAGACCTCCATTCCTCAGAGCCCTTTCATCCAAACTGGGTTGAATGGGGTCCAACCACAGGAGAACTGTGCAGGCAGGTTCAGAATCCAAGGTGTCCCTGGCTCTGTACCAGTGGCAAGAACTTCAAATAAATGGCTTCAGGAGTCTTCCTTAGTAAAGGTAAGGCTATGTATGTGGAGATCCTTGCTTTGCTCAATAGGGAGCAGAGAAACTCTGAAATGCATCGTGGCATGTTGCCCCCTCTTCAGTGATTTCTCCTCTGATTTGCTGTAGAACAGGCTCTTCTCCCTTCTCCACACTCCCTTACTCTGTCCTTTGCAAACTTCAACCCATGCTGCTGCTTGAACTGTCTTTTCCATCCCTTCTTTGTTTTTGGAGTTGTTGGCTCACTGGCCTTTGCTATGGTCCGTGGTCACAGGTACCACCCCCACTGGCATATGAAGACACACTACCAGCCAGCAATTAAGCTTCAGCTCACTCGACCAATCAACCTGTTTTGTTTCTAAGGCAACCCATCCCCTAAACACACCCCTTGCCTTCATCCCCCAACCAACATGGACTCTTAAGGCTTTGCACCCTTCTTCCCTTTCTCTCCCTCCCTCCAAGGTGGAACCCACCTTCCTCCTTGCCTGAAACCTTTCCTCCCTCCCCTGTGGAAATTCACTGTTAATTATAATGCCTTGAAATAATTGGCTATTTTTAGATATCCATATAGAGTTTACATTAGTAAATGGGTAGAGAGCATCTTACCTCCAATTCTGAGAAGGAAGTAAAGACATTAAATTTAGGCAGAAGTGGATTCTTATCATCAATATTTATTAGGAAAACCATATATATTCTCTCCAACCTCAGTTTATGCTAATGTAATTAGGTCAACTCAGGATGAAATGAGACCACATGCTAAGTATCTGGCATTGTCTTCAGTAGTTGTTTTCTGTCTGTCCTGCCCTGATATTTTTTTGGGTGACCAAAGGCAAGCCAATTCTAGAACTTTAGCTTCCTCTTTCTTCACAAAAGGCTATTGGACTGGATGACTCTCAGGTTCCTGCCACTGTACTCATTCTTTGGGTATCTGAGATTCAGCACCCACAGACTTATTGTCCAGGTTTTCTTAAGTGGGGAGAGTGAGCATCTACCTGAGTCATCTTTATTTTTGGCATAAGTCAGCTAATCAACTATGTACACTTAAAAGATCTTTCCTAATAATGGCCCTGGGCACAAAGAAGGAAAACCAGGCCTCTTCCCTACTAATTCCTGTGTAACTACAGGAAATAAAGGAAGAGTCACCTTAGATGAACATGATTTCTACAAAAATAGTTAGTATGCAGAAGATAATACTGCTTCTATAAAAATATGTAGCCTATGTCTCTTAAGCACACTTAACAGATTAGAACAACAAACTGAATATTCTCCCACCACCCTCAGGAAAAGCATCCTAAAATATCCTCCAAATAGAATGCTAACTTCATGCAAAACTGTACCAGCTATTACAGAGTTGAAAGCTTTCTTGACGGGAGAAATTATACATAGCCCTTAGCTAAGGTTCTGAGCCAGAGGTTGTACACTGACAACTGGAAGAAAATATCAGAGAATGTGGATTCTGGCTAACACACTTCCTTTTACATATTCCAGACAGTTCTGCCACCACATCTATAGATTGTCAAATACTGGCCAAAATCCACCAAAAGCCATCCAACTAAAAGCTTCTTCTGTGGTGAATCTGCTCATTATAAAAGTATATCTTGCAGCAATACATACATACTATGATCTGATAGCTGATGGACCAGAGTGTGATGGACAGAGAGTTCTCTTTCTGAAGATTTATGACAGAGAGAACTCATTTGAGTCTTTGAAATGTGACTACAGACCGAATTAGATGAACTGACATACTGCATTCACACAGAAGAAGCAACTTCAGAAGATGTTTCTCTGCTGAGGGATATAATGGCTGAAACCCCTAATGGTCTGAATGATAGTGTGTAATAGATGGGACAGACTAAAATGTACCAGTAAGACAACTGTCTTCCATATTTGTCTATCTGTCATTTTGAGATCCAACATTCATTCAATTGATATCTGGTGTTTATGCCAAGCCTCAGATAGCACTGGCATAATTGCCATAAGTTACTAGGATAGAACAAGGAACTAGAAGAACCAAGAAAAGACACTCTAAACCAATGGCTTAATTTTCAACTGTCTCACAATTTTATGATTGAACACAATGCTTTGTTTATGTCAATTTAGGTCATCTATATAGCACAAATTTTAGACTTCAGCAGCAAAAGATAACTTGGCTGGAATTTCATACCCGGATGTTGCCTTTGCTTTAACCCTGGACTAATGATCCACCTTCTTTCAAGATTTTTCTTACCTGAGATCTTATCTTGGCATAGGTTATGGCTAAAAAGTGGCAAAGCTACAGTAATGGGCCCATTACTGAGGAAGGTGCTCATAGGATTTCCTTATGGATGGGCATTGTTCCCCTATCAATATTTGGTCAATGATGACAGGTGCCATCTTTTTCTAGTTACCTTTGCTTTGAAATTGCATTCCTTTTAGGCTCATTGTACTACCCTAAGACAGATGGCACTGCCTACTATTCATGTCTTAGGCCATTTAGCTGTCTTGTGGAAGCCTCCAGGGGGCTATCATCTGCTTTCTAGGATCATCTGCAAATAAAGAAGCTATAATACTAAGACATATGAGGATCATGCTAGATCAACAGTCTCCAGCATATTCTCTATCATGCTGTTTGCCACTCTTCCCTGAATATCTCCTCCTTAAGCTTCTTCTCACCCACCTAAAACTGCCTATCAGTTCAGCAATGAGACCTTGGTCAGAGCTTGGGTCACCTGGGAAGAGTAAGACGTGGAGATTGAGCCCCTTTCTGTCTGTTGAAAGGGGACCTGAGCACACAGATGAGGGTCCTCAGCACACACCATGACCAAGTAGTAAGAGTCTAAATCAAACCAGTTAGACAGGCAGAGGCTAGAGCAAAGGACGGTGTGAGCAGGCATGGGCAGGGTGGGTGAGCCATCTACTCATGCCTGTGCTCCTCAAATGTTGTTCCAAAGGTGTCCTGGTCCATCCCTCAGTGGTTCCTGAGTAGAGATAATGGGTCAGGCATGATGGGAAAACCAATTTGTAAGATGCCCAGGGGATACAACAGACCCAGCTTGAAATTCTCATGGTGACTGGCTTTGGCATTTCCTAAATGTGCCACTTACAAGGGTTATATTACTATATTGCACTGTTATTTATAAAGCATTTTCATTGTGGGTGTTTATTTTGTATCTAATCATCATCCAGACATCAGAACACCCTGGTGAGTAGAAAATAAAGCCAGCAGAGCAAGGCTGAGTTTCAATCAGAAGGGATCAAACAAAGCCAATCAAGCATTTGTAAGCTAGGAAAAAAATGATCTTGATTCAATCCAATTTGTGGGGAAAGATTTCAAAGCCAGTTCTTGATTTTCCAAATGAGTACAACTATCTCTAATTTAATTCATCTGAAAACGACCAGGACAGACTGGCATGCCATCAGCAAACATAGGGGAAAGTCAGTCTTGTAAACTAAAGCAATTTTCTTCAATCACAAGCAAAGATTTAAGAATAATTCAACTCTTTATTCAACAGATACTTATTAAGAAAGTTGTATGGATCTGTTCTAAACCTAGTGGCTAGGGATACAGCTCAGGAGATAGGTGGCTTCAGGTCTTACTCTCCTGGCACTGGCACTGAAGGGTTGTTTAGGGAATTTAGTAACATGGATTATGTAAGCACAATGATGATTGACTGCCATGAAGGAGAAGTATGTGTTGCTGGGTGAGCGTGAAACAAGTTCAGAAAGTAATTTTTTGATCTGTGTTTCAGAAGATATGTAAGAAAGAGTGGAATTGGTGGCAGGATTTGATTGGAGGGAGAAAAGAACAGAGGAGAAAAACCACTGGGGAAAAGAGCACATTGCATTTTATGATTTTAAGGGATCATGGATCAGCCTACACAAGCACCATTTTGTTACTGTCCAAGGAGATGTGGAGGACAGATTTCATCATGTACCTTGGGGTTTCATTTGAGGGATACCCAGGAGACAAGTGTCTTTGGTGCTGGAGGGAAGGCCCTGTTTATGGCCAAAGTGTATGGGCAGGCCAGCAGGTGGTCCCTCATTGGGCCTGCCCTCTCCTCTACCCTTGTATCAGCTGGCTACACAGACACCTGTAAAGGAGGACCCACTGATAGCCTCACATCAGATAGGCTCTTGACTTTGCCTTGTTTTGTTCTCCCTACTGCCCACCCCCACCCTAGCTCCCCATTTTAGTCTCCCGGCTACGGATTCAGCTTGGGCTTCCTGCCTACTCGTGCTTCTTGTTTTCTTTGCCCTGGAGTTTGTTCTCGATCTCAGAGCACTGAAGATGAGTGCACACACGGAGGATTTGACTTTTGCAGAGTGGTGCCTTTCACTCAGAGACAGAACACAAGAAGAGGGACGGGTAGGATGGAGGTAGGGGCAGGGAGGAAGGAAGGGAGGGAAAGCAGACCCATGGGTAGCCTGAAACCCTCTGAGTTTTAAGATAAAGCTATACCTCTTTTCCAGAATGCTCTTTCACTTCTGATGCCAATTATTGGGCAGAGCTATTTAGAAATACATATGAATCAAGAAGTTTAGAAGCATTCATCTTTTTTGGCACTTTCCTCTCACTTCTCGAAGTCTATTCTTGGGAAATAATTTGAAATCAAAGTAAGATTTATTCACTAAGCAACATTATTTATAATAAAACAGAACCAGGTCTAAAATTAAGGGACTTGTTAAGTAAATTCTGATACAGTCATTTGACACTATTTTGCAGCCACTAATAACAACGCTTAGGGTAAGCATGAAAAATGGTTATAATACAATACTAAATGAAATGAGCGGAATGAAATTTCGCATGTGTGAATCCTTGAAGGAATGGAAGGAGGAGACTGCCCATCTGCAGAGAAGATTCGTAGGTAGAGTGCTCCACGCCCCAGAGGCTGGTATCCATCCTTCACTGGAGGCACAAACTGCATTGGGAACTGTTCCATGGCTAGAACTGAAAGCTCCACTCCCAAAAAAATGGGGGAGGAAGAGAGAATTGGGCACCAACTTCAGCTACTGATGAGTAAAATCTGCGGGCTAAAGTATAATCCTGAGAACAGCTAACGTTTGAACATGTCCAAGTGAGAAAGAGGCCAGGAGCTGCCATCTTAACTTTGTACCTGGCACGAGGGGAAGTGGGACGGACTGAAGCTGGGGGGGACTGGCTTCTTTCCATCCAAGTCAGATTGCAACTCTAGCCTAGGCCCCAATGCCACCTCCAGCAAAGAGGAAGCTGTGGGGACCTGCTCCAGCCTTTCCAGGAGATTACCGGTCAAACCTTAGAGACCAGGGATCATCCTACTTTGGCGGTGCAAGTCACCCCAGGAGCTATTCTGTGGCTGGAATTGGAAGCTCCATTTCCCAAAAACAAGGGAGGGGGAGACAGTGACCACCAATTTCAACTACTGATTAGTAAATTCGGCTGCCTAATGTATGACCCTAAGAACAGCTAAAATATGAACCTGTCCAGGTTGGAAAGAAGCCAGTGGCCACCATTTTAACTCTGCCCCCAGCCTGAGGGGAAGCCCTGCTGACTGAAAGTCACAGTGACAGTAGGAACTGGTTTTTTTCTTCACTCAGATCAGCCTGCAGCCTTAGACGAAGCTTTAACACCACCTTTACAGGGAGGAGGCTGGCGGGCCCTGCACCTGCCTATTCAGGTAACTGCATGTACCTTTCGCTGCACAAACTGAATAATCAGACATCTACTGGAGCAACTGCAGTCATCTTGGACCCACAATGCATAGATTGCTGCTCACACTGCAACTCCATCTGCGCCCCAGGCAGGGGAGAAAGGGGCAGGAAGCTTAATTAGTCTCTCTGGGCAACTATAGTCTAGGCCTGCATGACTTGGATTATTCCACACAGCTATGACTCTGTCCCTGCCCCTGGCAAAGGAGAAAGTAGGGAAAAACTTCCTTAGTCCCTGGGGCAATGAGGGCAGCTTGAGCCAATATAGTTTATAACAGAAACTACATCCTTGGCTCCTACTGCAGAACCAGCAAGGCAGGTTGTGCAGGGCAGGAAGCCCCAAACAAAAGAGAAAAGCTGCACCCAGAATAAACACTCTAGTAAGACAGATGCCAAGACATGAACAAAAAATTACAATCCACACCAAGAAACAGGAAGCTATGGCCCAGTTAAAGGAACAAGTTAAGGCTCCAGATAACATAAAGGAGTTGAGACAACTAATCATAGACGTTCCAACAAATCTCTTTAATAAATTCAATGAGACGGCTAAAGAGATTAAGGATATTAAGAAGATATTGGATGAACAGAAAGAAGAGATTGGAAGCATGCATAGAAAAATAGCAGATCTTATGGGAATGAAAGGCATAATAATTAAATTTTAAAAAAACTTTTGAATCATATAATAACAGATTTTATTTGAGGAGGCAGAAGAAAGGATTGGTGAACTTAAAGAAATGGCCTCTGAAAGTGAAGATACAAAATAACAGATGAAGAAAAGAATGGAAAAATTGAACAAAATCTCAGGGAACTAAATGACAGCAAAAGACATGCAAACATATATGTCATGGGTGTCCCAGGAAAAGAGAAGGGAAAAGGGGCAGAAGGACTATTTGAAGAAATAGTGATAACAAATTTCCCAACCATATTGAAGGACATAGATATCCATGTCCAAGAAGCACAATGTACTCCCATCCAAAAAAATCCAAATAGACCACCTCCAAAACACATAAGTATCAGAACGTCGAATGCCAAAGACAAAGAGAGATTTCTGAGAATAGCAAGAGAAAAGAAATGCATAACATATAAGGGATACCCAATAAGATTAAGTGTTGATTTCTCACCAGAAACCATGGAGGAAATAAAACAGTGGCATGATATATCAAGGATACTACAAGAGAAAAACTTCCAGCCAAGAATCTTATACCTGGCAAAATTGTCTTTCAAAAATGAGGGTGAGATTAGAATTTCACAGATAAACAGAAACTGAGGGAATTTCTAATCCAGAGACCAGATTTTCAGGAAATACTAAAAGGTATGCTGGAGCCTGAAAAGAAAAGATAGGAGAGAGAGGCCTGGATGAGAGTCTAGAAATAAAGATGATATCAATAAAAGTAATTAAAAGTCTCAAAAGAGGGTAAGAATAAAATATGACAAATAAAACTCAAATAATAGGAATAAACTTAACCAATGATGTAAAGCACTTGTATTCAGAAAACTGCAACTCAATGTTAAAAGAAATTTTAAAAAGGCCCGGGAGGAACAGTGCATGCTCATGAATTGGAAGACTAAATATCGTTAAGGCATCAATTCTACTCAAATTGATACATAGATTCAATGCAATCCCAATAAAAATTCCACCTTCCCTTAAAAAAATTGAAAACATGACTATCAAACTTATTTGGAAGGGTAAGGGGTCCTGAATAGTCAGAAACATCTTAAAAAGAAAAAGTGAACCCTCACCTCCAGACTTCATTTCATATTACCTAGCTATAGTGGTAAAAACAGCATGGCCCTGGCATAAAGACCAACAAATAGATGAATGGAACCAAACTGATGGTTCAGAAACAGACCCTCACATGTATGGTCAAGTGATTTTTGACTGGCCTATCAAATCCACATGGCTCAGGCAGAACAGTCCATTGTACAAATGGTGCTGAAAGAACTGGATATCCATAGCCAAAAGAAGGAAAGAGGACCCCTATCTCACACTTATCCAAAAATTAACTCAAAGTGGATAAAAAACCTAAAAATAAAAGCAAGAAGCATAAAACTTCTAGAAGAAATTGTAGGAATATATCTTCAAGACCTGGTGGTAAGTGGTGAATTCTTAAAGGAGATAAGAAGAGGAGTGATATGCACTACTGATGTTTGTATGTAGAAGTTTTAATTAGCTTTACTGTAAAAGTGTGGAAATTTATAGAGTGGATGATAACAAATAGTGAGTAAAAGCTAGTTTATAAATGGGGATATGGCTGAAAATGGTAGTCTAGGTATGTAAATGCCAATTGATAGAATGCTAGAGAAAAATCTAGGAATTGAATAGCACATTAAACCAAGAGGTGCATGAGAATTGTGGTTGATAGTAGATGCATGAGTGTCCTTTGTGAGCTAGAGCTAATGTACATCACTACAGCAAGGAGGTGGGAATATGGAGAAACATTGGAAAAATACAACTGGTGTGACCTATGGAGTGTGGTTAGCAGTAATAATATAATATTCTTGCATCTATGCCAAAGATGTACTGTGTTGATAATGGGGCAGTATGGAAAATGTGTGCCAAATTTACACTATGGACATGGTAACAATTAGATGATATTATCTCATTGATAACAAATATTCCACCACAGTGTGGTGTGTTGATAGAGGGGTGTTGTTTGGGAATTCTGCACATGTGCATGATTGTTTTATAAGTTTACAACTTCTGTTATAAAAAATATATTTTAAAAATAACAGGGTAGTTTGGGGGAAAGATATGCCAAATGGAAGATAAGGACTACAATGAGTAGTAAGAGTTTGACAATATTCTTTCATAATTTGTAACAAATGTCTCATGACAATGCAAGGTGTTTGTGGAGGGTTGATGTGTGGGACTCCTGTATGATGTCAAGCATTTTTGCTTTGTAAGTTCACAACTTTTGCTATACACTTATTGTTTATATATGTTCATATATAAATGATATAAAAATAATAATAATAGGGTGGGTTGGGGAAAAATACTTTGGTTAGTAGTAATATTTTGACAATGTTCTTTAAACACTACTTAAAAATGTTTAACAACAATGCCAGGTATTGGTGGTAGGGTGAGCTATGAGTCTTGTATGTTTATGTATGAGTGGTATACTTCAATAATTTTTTTTTAATGTGAAAAAAAATGTAACAGGAGGGAAGCAGATGTGGTCCAAGCAGCTGGGTACCTGACTACCACATGGGAGGTACCAGGTTGGATCTCAGTGCCTCCTAAAGAAGATGAGCAAGACAGCGAGCTGATGCAATGGACTGGTGTGGCAAGCTGATGCCAAGCTGACACAACAAGATGACACAGTGAGATGATGTGGTGAGGAGACACAAAAGGGAATCACAATTAAAGACATAACAAGTAGGGAACAGAGGTGCCTCAAGCGACTGTGCACCTCCCTCCTACAAGGGAGGTTCCAAGTTTGGTTCCTGGTGCTTCTTAAAAAAAAGATGAGCAGGCACAGATTGCAGGCAATGAGTGCAAACAACAAGGAGGAGGAGAAATAATAAATAAAAATTTTAAAAACCTTTAAAAAATAAAAAAAAGCCATTGATTAAAAAAATATATATATGAGTCACATATGTAATTTAAATTTTTCTGAGAGCCACATTTTAAAAAGTAAAAAGAAACAACTTAATTTTAATATTGTCTATTTAATATATAGAATGTTAGTTATATATTCAGCCCATATTAAAAGTACTAATGAGATATTTTACCTTATTTTGTATGTGTGCATTTTACTGTTACATCTCTGTTTGGACTAGTCACATTTCAGACGTCCATTTACCATACATGGCCAGTAACTATCACATTGGACAGTGAAAATCTAGCTCTATGGTGATTGTTCAGTTAGGCTGGGTTATTTTGAGATTTAGATATGTCATTTGTTACCTGAGGATGCCTACCACAGAAGCTTTATTGTCCAAAGGGATTATGGGGAAATCCCCAGTCACCTTCTCAAACTCCATTCTCCCTGAATGTCTAGGTAGCAAAACATCCAATGTACCCAACTGGATGATGTTTCCCTATTTCCCTTGCAGATAAGTGTGACCAGGTGCAAAGTCCTGGCTCCTGGGGCACAGTGGAAGCTTTGGATGAACTCCCTGGAAGGGTCCTTAAAGAGAGCTGACTCAGCTGAGAACTATACTCCTTTAGCCTCCCCCTTTTCCCCCTGTCCTGTTGCAGCCTGGGGTGAGACCCAAGTTCCAGTGGCCTATTGGGATTCCAGAAACAGAAGCCACAGAAGAAGAAAGATAAGGCAGAAGAATAAAAGGAGCTGGATTCCTGGAAACTTCCTAGGGCTGCCAGATAAGTTCTGTCTTTTCTGGGCTCCTTTGTTTGGGAGAATAAACCTGTTTATGTTAGGTGTCAACGTTTTTGTTATGTTTTGGAGGGAGTGATATTATAAATTGCTGTTATGGACCTTCTAATCAAATCTTACTTAATAGAGGGGGACTTTAAGTTGTCCTCCTTAGTCAAATCTTTGAGTTGGAAGATGTTTCAAGTTTCTCTAGAAAACAAGCATCTCAGTCAAGTTTACGCAGCTATCTAGGGACACAATTTGAGAAGTTGCATCTCCTGATTTATACAGTACTTGTCCGAAGTAGGTCATAACTTTTCTGCTAAATGAGAAAAGTAGAAAATGTTAGTGATGAAAGGAGTCCCAAAAGACCACCTTCTGACTTCATATCTCCAGGAAATAAGAGTCAAAAGGGGCTAAGGATCTCTCAATTTTTTATAGATGGATTTCCAGGTATGGAGAGGAGAAGAAGATGTTTAAGTGTTAAGTAAGGTGTCACTCTTCCTTACGGCCAACCAGACCCACAAGTCTATTTTTATGTAAAGATCATAGCATTGAGTTTAAACAAATATTTATTAAGTACCTACTATTTGCAGTGTGAGAGCTTCCTTACTGGGAATTTTAATTACTCCTTTCTCTCATAAAAAAAAATAATTCCCTTATTCAACATTCATTGGTCATCATTTTCAGAATGGAATTTTATTTTAGTTAAAATTTAGAAACTAAACTAAATGTCAAATGCTAAAGGAATGGGTATAGCAATTAGAGTAAATTAAAAAGGTAAACTATTATATTCATGAGTAATTTGCAGTAAATGTGAAATAGCAATATGCATAAAGCATATCATAGAGCACCAGGTCATGGATTTACCATCAGAAAGACCAACAATCAAGAACAGGTTCTGATGCATACTCGTTATGAATCTTGGGCAATTTAATATTGTTAGGCTTCATTTTTCTCAACTGCATAAATGGTTATCTATTTCATTGGGTTATTTCATGGATTACAGTTGGCAAATATGAAAATCATCTCATGAAGTATCTGACAAATACTACTTGCCCAATTAATGGTAATATATATTTTTCATTACAAAGCTATGATAATGAGAAAAAAGAAATAAAGAATATTCCTTTTACAAAGACAATTGGAAAATCTCCACCTCTGATAGCATTGTTGGTTGGCTTTCTATGATGAGAATGCTGGTTTTGCTCATTCTTGCCAACCACTACACTGAATTAAAAGTCTGACAAATTTCAGTTGCTTTCTAGTTTACTGGAAATTTGTGGAAAAGGTAGTTGCTATTAACCCATTATGGAGGATTACATTTGGTCATGTATGAGGAAGGAAAAACAATCGCCAAAGAATGCTTAGAAAACCAAGGGTATATTTCTGTGGCTGCCTGATCTTTCATTCACCTTGGAAAGACACTTTATATAATGGTATCTTATGTTCCATCCTCAGGCCTGATTCTCATTGGTGTGTTGTGCTGCTCTGGCAAACTTATTGTGCTTGCCAACTTCTATGTCACAGCATGCATAACTGAAGTAAAATGGAGGTATTTAGGGCATACAGCTACTGCCAAATCTGTTCAGACATGGGCTTTCTCTCAGATGTAGCAAATACAACCCCTGGAAGCCAAGTATGACCATTCAGCCTTGTTCTTGATCTTTCCTGAAAGCTCTGTCACTTTCCTGAAATTACTTTCCAAAAAAACCAATCTTTTGATTTTCATTTTTAAATTTTCATTGTTCATTTTAGAAGTAAGATCTTTATTTAGCTACCGGATTATATTGATGAAATAGGGACAAATCGGAATGCTCTTTGAAAGATTTGCTTCCCTGTCTGAAGCAAGGCAAATTTTGGACCTTGTTACAACATCAGGAAGAAGCTGAATTAATTACTGACTACCGTGGCAATGACTCCATAACTCCCTCAGTTGACCTAGGAACCAAGCAATGAAAAAGAAGAGGCTCAGAAAGAAAATAACTGCCAAAGAAGAGGTTAAGCTACATCTGAAATTCTTTAAGTGAAAGACTAGAAAGAAGCTTCTGTGAGAAACAGTTTCTCAAAGAAAAAAAAAAAAACGGGTACTTCAAATGCAATTTTGCCTACAGTGTCCCAACTTTTTTGAATACGAAAATTCTTCTGTTTTTTCTAAATTGTTGGTTACACACATTCTAAATCCACAACGCAGTAACTTCCCTCATTCCCTGGCAACCACAAATCTATTTCCTGTCTCTACAAATTTGCTGGCATTAGCATCCTGATTTGTGACTTGAGTTATAAGACAGCTCCCTGAAATAAGATGTCTGCATGTGAAGGAACTCTCATAGCTGTATTTATTGGGGGAGTGGGGGAGAACATGAAAAGAGTATACTCAGCTCATTATTTGGAAGTTTTGTGTACAAGACATGCACCTGGGCTGAGTTCAGCTTATATTTAGCCCCACTCTTTTAAAAGGCACTTGAATATTCAAATGACTGGAACATATGAGGTGAAAGTGACCGAATGAGCAGGCTGCCTTGGACACTGTTGGAAACTCTTCCAGCATTTTAGGGGACAAACCAACAATACATATTGAGTAAAAAACCATACCTTGGACCCAATAAATCTTCATTTCTATTTCTCTATTTCACAACTCAGAAAATTATTTTTGAGTCATGATTGTAATCTCAATATTATTTCTGGCAATAAGAACTGAAAAAGCACTCAGATTTTGACATGGTAGATTAATAAAGGAACTCCAGTGAATTTAATGTTTAAACAATGTTTATAAACAAAGAAACCAAATTAAAAATGTAAAAAAAACAGAAACTATTTTGAGAAAAATAACTATAAAAACAAAACAAAACTGTCAATTTAATATGGTCTCTATCATTACATAAAATGTGTCTTCAAACTATGGAAATGAAATACATAAAGATAATAATATTGCTTTCTTCTCTAGACTGTTGGGTGCTCTATTCTTTCTGTTTTCATCACAGAATACATAGAAAAAAATTAAATCATGCTAACGATAATGTAATGATTTCCTCAGATGAGCTAATGAAACTAATCACCTCAGCAAAGAAACCTACAGCACTGTGTGAAGTAGAACAATTATCAGAGAGGATGAACATTCCACAGTTGGATGAAACTGAGGATTTTCTTTAATCTTTGACACATTATTTCTCATGTGACCTTGAAATCATTTAATTTAATTTGTCCAATGAAGAAATGGAAGCAACTGCTCAGGAAGATAATAATTTGGAAATATTTTCTCCACAGTGTAAAGTATGCACAGAACAGATACAGGAAATCTGGCAGGCAGTGGCAATGGGAGCTGGGGGGTATGTGGAGAGAGGAGGCATGAGCTGTTGCTTGCTTTTTCCAATGACTCCTTCCGTCAAGGAAAAGGATTGTTTATCTCAGAGCACCCTTGCAGAGATGACACCTGATCACAGGTACACACTGAAGAGATCATGGCTTTCAGGAAAGAGGAGGTAGTTTTCTCTGAGCAATTTTCATGAGCTTGTGGGTAATAGGAAGATATGACAGAGGCAGCAGCCAATGTGTGAGTGGTGCTCAAGTAGATGCGAATGTGTGTGTGTTCCCATGAGCAGTCATACACTTATGCCTGTGAGTGATTTCTTGGCTTCATGGCTGCAAGAAATTAATACCCACACTCCAATGAGTTGCATGGCAGCAGAGCTACAAATAAAAAGATAACAAACTTGACTAAAGACCACTTTTATTACTCATAATATGCCTGTTACACTCAAGTTCACAGGGCAAAATCTTTTATAAATGCTTCCTCTTACAGGAGTCCATCAGTTGATCCAATCTGGACCAGAGCTGGTCCTTAAGTTTCCTTGAATGAAGGAGTTATTTACCTAAAACCTACTTCATCATGTACACATTTTGGGATTAAATCAGACTACAGCTTCAGGGACTACAACATGAGCCACATTCAATCTACTTGTATTTTTTGTCGGAAACAGAATGCAAGAACTGGTTGTGAATTTATGATTTTCTAATAAGGATGGCAAAAAAATATTGGCTCATCTGCCAACTTCAGTTAAATGGGTCAGTAGGGATTTTACTTAACTATAACTCCAATTTATTGAGTGCTTATCTTGTGCCATGCACTCTACTAAAAGCATTAAAACATATTTAATAGTCACCATATCACTATGAGGGAAGTACTCTGATTAATCTCATTCTTACATTTGACAACTTGCCTAAAGTCACACAGGTAAGTGGATTCGGAACCTAGGGGGCTTTCAACTGCTGTGTAACTGCGGTACCAGCAGGAGCACTGATCTGAGAGAAACCATTAGGCTTCCTTCCAGGGTCAATGGAAAGGCAATCTGTGATTGACCAGCAATGTCAGTCAAGGAGTTGTATTATTGAATATGCTAAGTATTGTTCTTTATCTGTTCAGTTCCCTGATTTCACTTATTTGAAATGAAGGCAAATAAGTAAATTGATATGGCCACTTAGCGTCTAAGCCAGTTCTGCAACCATATCCTGCTATTGGCCCCTTGTTTGGTTTTCCTTCTACTGAGGACACAGTACAGTAACACACGCGTTCATACAATTTTCTTCTTCTAAATGAAAAAAAAAATCCATTTCTGCAAAATCTATTTTAAGACCACTGATGAAGTGTGTGAGGCGTCAATAAACTTCCAGCCAATCACGTTACTCTCCTTGCTCTGGGAAAGGCGATATAACACTCAGAAAGGAGAGCTCAGCAGAAAACATCCTTTCTTGTACAGTGGAAGGTATGAAATTAATCATTTTCAGAAAAGGAACAGGGCAATATATTTCTTATATTATGCACGTAATAATCCACATTACAGATACTGTACACACACTTCAATGGGCCATTTACTTTCTGATTGTTTATTACTTGGTGCTGAGTTAAGCTCCGGACTTTGAGGAAGAATAGGGAGGTACTTTTTTATGTCTACTTTAAGCTGTTAGTTTTACTGCATTTCAGGATGTGGAGGATCGTCTTGTAGTCAAATCGAGCTATAAAGACTAAATTGAATTATCCCCTTGAAACAGCTGTTAAATCTCCTGGGAGTCGGCAGGTTCCAACAGAAAAGAATGACAGGTTGCAAGGGGGATGCCGCCTGAATGCAGCCTGCTGGAGAAAGTGGTGTGCGATGAGGCAAAGGAGGGTGGTTCCTGAGCCTTGAATCGCATTTTGAAATTTATGGGTCTTAACATACACTTGCTGCCTGATTTGTTGTTTCCTTGCATCTCCTGCTAGACTCTGAACTTCCCAAGACTCAATAAATGTAAGAGTCTGTAAACACCGTAAAAGGACAAAAGCATCATTCCTTCTGAAAGCACTTACCTAGCACCATGGTGAGTGACTTACTGATTTAAAACAAAGCAGATTTTGTAGCTGATATGGTGTCTTTGGGGGGATAAAGTCTTTTGTACTTCAGTAATTAACAGGGCAAACCATTCCTTTCCACATAGGGATTCTAAAGGAAAAAGACTAGGTCTATAAATGTGCATGTGTGTGTGTAGTCATAGGATTCCTTCCTTGAGCAAGGCGATGGGAGCAATTTGGAAGAAAAATAAGGTATTTCGTCCTTTAAATTGTGAAGGTTAAAATTAAGGTTGTCTACTTGCACAGTAAAACAGTTTTCATGGATTTTTTTCTTCAAGTATATTAGTGCTGAATGGATTCTTTATGCCTCATATGAACAACACTGCCAATTAAACCCTGAGGAATAAAGTACTCTCGCAAAGTTTTAGGTAACTTGGTAAGTGCTAAAGTAGTTTTAAAAACATGAAAATATGAGTTAAAGTTTGGGATTCTCTAATAAAGGTAGATTATGTAGGCTGCTGGTATTCGAAATGTCATGTCTCTCTCCTTGTTGTCTCTTAGTTCCCCGTTTTTACTCTGCTCGTTCAGCAACTGTATTTATTATGATTCCTTTTGGAAGACATTTCCTAACACATAATATAGATGGAGGTTTCCTTTAGGAATGTTGCACAGGGATCTTAGATATGTATAACTAAGACTCGGGTGTTCTCTCTTCCAAGCTCCAGTTTATGCACAATGGAAGGGAGCAGTATTTCCGTTGGCTTCTTGTGGTTCAACTTGCCCTGCCTTATCACAAAGGCAGCTGGTGCTGACACTCCTTTAGCACAAGTGCAGGTGATGTCACCAGCCCTTAGCATGAAAGCAGTTGGTGCTGCCTCTCTACTAGGACACCTGTAAGTGGTACATCCAAGTCCTTAGTAGAAAGGCAGGTGATGCCACACACCTTTAGCCCAATGGCAGGTGGTGCTGCCATGCTTTTCAGATGCACCAGGGTCCATGGCATTAGTCTATTCTAAACTCCTGTGGTGCGTGATCCCAATGTATGCACCACTGTATCCTCAGACTGAATTCAAAGGAACTGAGACCTTAAGGAATAGTTCTTGGAGACAACATTGGGGAAGGATAGGCATGAGCGTGCTTTACAATCTTCAAGTCTCAACGTAGATTCAAGAAAAATGTCCTTAGCAAGCCATTGCTTAGGCTAATAGGGTGACAGACAAGGTAAGCACATTTGGAAGGGTGTGCTGTTGGGAGCATTTGGAGCAGTTGTAATTTGCCAAAGGGTGGCTGATGCAAAGTACCAGGAAAGTGTTGGATTTTATGAAGGGTATTTATTTGGGGTAAAAGCTCACAGTTCCAATACTGAAAAATCCAACTCAAGGCACCATAAGCAGTAATTTCTCACCAAAGTCACATACTGTTGATCCTGGCATTGTTACCACATGGTGAAGCAAGATAGCCACCTATCTCTGTAGAGGTCTCTGCTTTACCCTCCAGAATCGACCATCTTTTGGAGTTCAGCTTTGAGCAACCAGACATAGGGCTTGTATTTTTCTGGCCTCTTACATCGTCTTGGCTGCTCTGCTCTCTTCTCAAGTTCAGCTGCAAGGCATTTAGTAGGGCTGGTCTCCTCTGGAGCTGCTTGTGGTCCCAGCTCTTGGGGGCTTCGCGCTTAAGCCATCCTCTCTCTCACATTGCAGGATTAAATATGTGGGCTTCTTTTTTTTTCTCTGTCTGTCTGAGTGAGTCCATTTATATCAGACCCAGCAAGTGGGAAGGGACTCAACCCGAATCATGCCCCACTGATACGGTCCAGTCAAATGGATCTCACACGCAAAGGAATGGATTAGATTAAACCTAATCTTTCACTTTTGGGGACTCACAAATTCAAACTGCCTCAGGCAGTTTGTATGCTGTGCTCACTCACCTGTCTGTGGTCTGTTAATCCTTTCTCTAAAAGGACATTAATGGGCAAATAATGTCACTGGATCTCCTAGAATCAGAGTCAAGAACCCTTCTTAGCACCTTCTGAGATAAAGGGGTCAAACCTTGGCACAGATATTTTAAAACATTGACAACCTGTCACCTAAGTGTAATTTGACATTTTTCCTCAAAACCTGGAAATGCCAGTATGTTCAGACAAGAAAAGCCCCCAAAATATCTGCTAACTCCAGCCGAAGGATCAGCCTAAGAAGGCAGAATAATAACTGTTCTACTTCATCTAAACACCCCAGAAAATGCTGTTTCCCCAGCTCCAACCCTGACAGCAAAGGCAGAACAGATATCCTAGACTTCCCTTCTTCACAGGCTATGGTGAAGCATTCCAAGTCTCTGCTTTGGTAGGGTCAGACAAAGCCCAGCAGGAGATTGGGACTTGCCTCTCCATCAGACTATAGTGATCCCTTGCCCTCACCACTGGTATCAGTGGGGAGTATGACCTTCCACCCTCACTCAGCAGTAAGGAGGTTCGCGGAGAATCCTGATTTTGACTACGTCTGAGTGATGACAGCACACTCTACCCTCTGCAGAGTCGATGGAGGATGAACGCCAATGAGCCCTTCCTGTCCTTCCAACATGAGAGATATCAACGAGGGCTGACGGGGATGCTGGAACTCCGTCCCCCTGCCAAGAAGTGAAAGGGAGGCTCTTCCCCTCAGGTGTCAATGGAGGACAAGTGGAGACTGTGAACTTCTACTGCCCCCTTACAGCCACAGCATGACTTCCCTCTTCCCCCTCCAAGTGGTATCAGAATAAGACCTTTGAAACAAAGGGTTTAAATAAGATTCATTAAAACTGCTTGTCAAAAATGTCCAGATTTCAATACAAAATCATTTGTCGTAAAAATGAACCAGAAAGATCTCAACTTAAAAAGAACAGATGATAAATACTGAAAAAGATAATAGAGATATTCAAATTAATCTGACAAATATTTTAGAACACTCATCATAAAAACACTTCAGGGAGAAATTAGGAACATGCTTGAGATGAATGAGAAAATAGAAAGTCTGCAAAGAAATAGAAAGTCTCAGCAAAGAAAGAAAAGATATAAAGAAGAACAAAATGGAATTTTGGAATCAAATAATAAAATATTTGATATAAAAATTTAATATATATATATAAATTAATGGGTACAACAGGAAAATGGAAGGGGTGGAGGAAAGAGTTCGAGAACTTGTGGATAGATAGAAATTTCCCAATCTGAAGAAGAAAGACAAAATAGACAAAACAAACAAAAACATTAAATGAACCTCAAGGACCTGTGGGATTATAACAAATACTCAAGTATTTGTATCATTAGTTTGTATCAGAAGTGAAGGAAGAAGAAGAGGATAGGGCTAAAAAGTATTTTAAGCAATAAATAATGTCTGAAAACTTCCCAAATTTGGCAAAAGATGCAAAAATATAGGCTCAAGAAGCAAGGCAAATTCCAAATAGGTTTAATTCAAAGAAATTCACTTCAAAACATATAATAGTCATACTTCTGAAAACAAAAGACAAAAAAAAAAAAAAAGTCTCCAAAATAGTGAGAGAGGAATGGCACTTTATTTATAGGAGAAACGCAATTAGAATGGCAGAGAATTTCATGTGAGAAACCATGGAGGCTAGAAACAAGTGGCACATTTTTCAAATATTGAAGGAAATATTGTTAAATCAGAATCCTATACACAGCAAAAAATATAATTCAAGAATGAAAGAGAAATCAACACATTCTTATTTGAAGACTACAAAGAGAATTTGTCAAAAGCAGACTTAATGTAAGAGATAGGTAAAAGAGGGTATCTAAACAGGAAAGAATGAAAAAAGAAGGAAAGCTAGAACATCTAGAAGAATGAACACATGAAGCAAAAATATGCATAAATACAGGTGTTCCTTCTCTTTTTGAGTTTTCTAAATTATGTTTCACAGTTGAAACAAACGTATAACACTAACTGATATGCTTTAAGTGCATGTAGAGGAGATATTTAAGACAATTACATTATAAACAGGGGAAGGTAAAGCTATGTAAGCCTTTTAAATTTCACTTGAACTGGCAAAATAATGATTCCAGTAGACTGTATTAAGTAACTTATATACAGACTGTGAGGCCTAAAGCAACCACTAAAACGTTCTCCAAAAAAATACACTTAGAAACACTGTATTAATCACAATGAGATACTAAAAATATTTTAAAAACCTACAGGAAGGCAAGAAAAAGAAAAGAGAACAATGGAAAAAACACAGAGAACAAACATAAAACAATAAAGACTAATAAATTGCAGGCAGAAGTCTGAACATGCTAATCATACCATCAAATGTGAAAGGTCTAAACTCACCAATTAAAAACAGATATTGGCAGAGTGGATTACAAAACAAGTGCCAAATATATGCTGTATATAAGAAATTGACTTTAAATATAATGATTTATGCAAAACAAAAGTTAAAGGACAAAAAAGTTATATCATGTAAATATCAGTCTTCAAAAACAGGAGTAAATTAACATAAGATAATGTAGAGTTCAGAGCAAAGAAAAATAATCAGATACTGAAAGGAACATTATGTGTCAATAAAACATTCAACCTACCAAGAAAACACAACAATTCTAAATGTGTATACACAAAATGACACAGTTTCAAAATATAGAAAGCAAAAACTGATGAAACTGAAAGAATAGACAAATTAACAGAGAGTGCAAAACTGTTCTATCAATAGTTGATAGAATAATGAGAGAAAAATCAAATCAGCAAGGATACAGAATAACTGAACAGGACCATCAATCAATAGGAAGTAACCAACATTTGTAGAACACTCTACCAAACAATAGCACAATACAGTCTTTACGCCAGTGGAACATACACCAATATGGTTGATATTCTGAACCATAAAACAAACTTCAGTGATTTTCAATACTAGAAATCAGATGAACTTTGTTCTCTGACCACAAAAGAAACAAACAAACAACAACAACAACAACAACAAAAATTAGAAATCAGTAACGAAAGATAAAAGGAAAATATTCAAACACTTGGAAACATTTCTAAATAATCCATGGCTCAAAGTGAAAGTTTGAAATTTCAAAAAGATATTATAAACTACATAGAACTCAATGAAAATACAATACATCAGAATATATGGGACACAGCTAAAGCAGTGCATGCAGAAAGGTTAATTCAGGGCTAAATGTTTATATTATAAAAAGAGGAAATGTCTCAAACCAATAGGCTAAATACCATCACAAAATAGGAAAAGAAGAGCAAAATAAACCGAAAGCAGCAGAAGTAAGTAAGTAGTACAGAACAGAAACCAATGAAAGTGATAAAAGGAAAACTACAGCTAAAATCAGTGAAACAAAAAGCTAGTTCTTCGAGCAGATCAATAAAATTGGAAAAAACTGGAATCAACTCAGATAGCCTTAGTATATGAATAAACAAGTATCCATATCACAGAATACTCCTCAAAAATAAAAATGAATGCAAGAACTTAGATGAATCTCCAGATAATTATGCTTAATGAAAAAAGTCATATCCAAGGGCTTACACACTATGCCTCCATTGTAGAACATTCTACAAATGACAAAATTGTAGACATGGAGAACAGATTGGCTGGCCTTCCATAAAATTGGCCACCCTTGGGTCAAAATCTGAAGTGCTCCAGAAGTGAAATTAGATTTATAACCTTTAGGGTGATTTAAAGCTTAACTAATTTTCAGTTCTTTGAGTAAAAGAACTTTTTCCTTAGAAACAGAAAGAAACCTTACATCATGTAAATACACATTATAGTCTTAGTTATTGCCAAGGGTTACAAAGTGGGTGATGGTTGGAAAGTAAAGGGTAAAGCTATAAAACGGCAATGTGTGGGAACTTTGTGCTGATGGAAATGTTCTGGAATTTGAATGTAGCAATACTAATATTCAGGTTGTGATATCATATTCTAGTTTTTCAAGATGTTACCATTAGGGGAATCTGGGTAAAGAACATATGAGATGTCCCTGCATTAGCTCTTAACACTGCATATTAATGCACAATTATCTCAAAACAATGTTTAATTTAATAAAAATAATGGCAGCTTCTATCAGTGTGTCTAGAATACTGATAATGGTAAGTATTCTATGGTTAGCTTTGACCAAGCCAGTGTTCCACGGTTGTCTGCTTGATCTCTTTAAGGTATACAGCTTCTCATCCCAAAATAAGCAGCACAGCTTAAAATAGGACAATGAACTGCCTTTGATTAATTAGGGCCAAGAAAGGTTCAGCCTGCCCTCAGCTTGATCAGCTCAGCTGTTTTCTCACCTGACTGACCTGGCATTTCTGAATGACCTCAAGATAAAAATCCATGATGGCACTGATTGATGATGATGATGATGATGATGATGATGATGATGATGCTGACTTTTAGGAGAGCTAGAAACCATAAATTGGAATGACTTTGTAAGGTTATCAAAGTACACGTGAGCAGACTAACTAGATCCATTCATATGGGAAAAACAAGTGAGTACCCTGTTCCCACTATGAGAATGAGAGAAAAACAGAGGCTAAAGATCTATGGAAAACTAACAAGAGTTTAAATATTATATCCAAATGAGTTTCAGGAAAGAGAAGTCGAGTGTACAATAAATAGACTATAATGTATATTTACATGATATAAGGTTTTTTTCTGTTTCTAAGGAAAAAGTTCTTTTACTCAAAGAACTGAAAATTAGTTAAACTTTAAATCACCCTAAAGGTTATAAGTCAGCCAGCTAATTTCATTTCTGGAGCACTTCTGATTTTGACCCAAGGGTGGCTAATTTTATGGAAGGCCAGCCAAGTGTGACATGACCTGCAAGGAGGAGTAGGTGTGCCAATCATATTCTCTCTCAGGAATGGCAACTAGCAATGTGCAAGTAGCAGGCAGTAGCAGGAGCAAAAGAACAAAGAGTGGGTAAAGCAAAGCCACAATGTCTGAGCAATGCCAACGTGACGGTCAACCTGACATTATGAAAAAGTCCAAAGTAAGAGTAGGAACAGCACAGGGTGAGAGAGCCAGTGAGAAGAGAAAGGGTAATGGGAAAAGCAAAGAATGGTCAGAGCACGAAAGGGAAAACATGCCAAAGGGAAAATGCTCCCTCTGGGCTGTGATTGCCAAAACTGCTTACATCTAGGACCTCCCTCTAATTCTACTCTCAGGGATCTGGCCCTTCATTCTAGAAGTTTCCCTGTCGTTCCACATCTGTACATACATACATTCACTATCCCTTCCATCCATTCTTAAATAGCCTGAATGAGCCCTTATCAGGAGGCTAACTAGATCAAATTAGTATTTATTTTGTGAAGTGCTGCCTCAAGGCTGGAAGTTGGACTTTCAACTCAAGTGTAATTTAAAGGAAAGGAATCATCATCATCTCCATCATCTAGGAGAAAGAAAAGGAAGTTTATCAATGCCATTAATATCTTAAATATGTTTGTATTATTTTTTGTGGTTCTGAGCAATGATGGAAGTTATACGAGAGACTACCTTGAAAATCCTACAGGATATATTCATTCCAAAATCTAGAAAAAGCAGATCTCAGGGAATCTTGATTAAAGTTAAATGAGGCCAGGTTAAGAAAAAGAAAGAGGAAGGAAGGAAAGGAGGACAGGAAAGGAACCCAGAAGGAAAAGGTGGGGAAACCACTGTATTACAGATATAGAGCATTTAAGTCTCTGAGAGAGCTTGCCCAGATAGAAAACTGTACAACTTGATTATTATTTAGATAAAGGCCTTGAAAATTATTTCAGCACGTTTTGTTATATATTGTATCTGACATAATTTTTTACACTATAATATGTTATGTAAATGTATATTCTATATATGTGAGAGATTTTTGTGTGCTAGGCATCATGGGAGAACAAACACGTAAGAGCGATAGCAAGTGCTGTGAGTTCAGAAGGAGATGTTTCCATGGATACCGATCGTCCAACTTTGTCAGGTGCTAGACCCTGGGAGGGGTGCTAGGGAAACATGGTGATGTGATTTGGAGGTGTTTGGGAAACCTTCGTTTAAAAATGGAGTTATTTTAGTTAGATTTTCACCACGGGATTGAGAGAGATGAAGAATAAATTGAAGAGCTTTCAGACAGGAGGGAGAGAATGTGTGAAGGAATGTTAGATCTAGTCTACTGAAGAGAACAGAAAATGGGCCTGGAAAGATGGATGAAGTGAGGTTGCAGGAGTCACAGCAAGTAATTTAGGGAATCAGGCAAGGGACGCTTGAGGAATTTCTGTCATCTGTGACTGACTCCGTGGAGGGACCTAAGATTTCTCGGCACAGGTCAACACTTTGCTTAAAACAGTTCAGAATCAGCCATTGGTAAGAGACTCAGTGCGTTTTTATTAAAAAGAAAAAATAATGCGAATATACTTTTATAATACCAAGCAACTAGCCTGTGCATTGAGAAGACAGTCAAGGCAGAAAGTTGCTCTCCCATGCTTCAGTAATGCAATACATTGTAAAGAAAAGCCACAGTACACAGGTCAACTATGCTTCTCACTATAATACTTCTTATATACTCCTTATATATATATTACTTATATACTTCTTACTATAAAGGCTTTGAAAGCATTTTTTCCAGTAGTGATTAAAGAAAAGGTTTCCCAGGGCACTCATGCCATACTGGAAAGCTTTATAGATTTGACTACAAAGTAAGTATACACCAACAAACTCAATGGTCTGTACACAGTCTTAATGAATAAGTCTTGAATATGTTCATATCAATATCAATTTTCAATCATACATCCAGAATAAAGTGCATGCCTGTGTGTCTTATTCCCCGACATCCAGGGATTATCACAGGAACTCACTCATTCATTCATTCACCTACTCCACAAGTATTTACTGGGCGCTTACTATGTACAAGGTGCTGCCCTAGTTTCCAAGGAATGCAAGGGTGAAAAAGAAAGCACAGTCCCAGCTCGCTTGAAACTCATGGTCTATTTAGGGAGACAAATATTAATTGATTGATTAGAAAATTGGTTAACTTGAAAGAGTGACAAATGCTACAAAGGAAATATCAAAATACATGAGAAGTTTATCCTTTCTGGCTCAAAATGTCCTGTTTTTAATATCAGCCACAGGTGGGAAATTAGGTCAATTCCAAACTGTAGAATTAATAGAATGTGTGGTTTTCTTGTTGCATTTTCCAGCCATGGTAAAGAAATCCACATTAACCCAGGGCAGACTGAATACCCTAACCACAGCCGCTACCTGATCTACAGCCATGGAACTTTCTAGATGCCTCTCATATACATGAGAGTAACTCCCTCCTTAACTCCATTCACACTGATTCAGTACCTCCCTTTCCTTCCACTCTCCAGGTTTACCCTGGGGGGAAAGAGGAGACTGTATGAGCATATTGTAAACCAATAATGCAGAGCTAGAAGGAAAGGAAAACTTACCCTAGAGTGGTAGAAACCATCGGGTGGAGAAAGAAGCGTTGACTTACCACCGTATAGATCTGATGCTTCCTTCTCTTCGCCAGGTCAATTATGTTCACTCCATTATAGTAAAGGTTCTCCATACAACCGTGGAAGTTTTTCTTTATAAAGGTCCCGGGCTTGCCAGGTACTGGAATTCCTCCAAAACTAAGCTTTATGGGGGAAAAAATAAAAGTCTTCTCTTAGTTATAGGCCCTGAAGGAACAGGAAAGGAAAGTAAACAAGTGCATTTCTGTAGATTCAATTGTATGCATGAGCCAAGTGGCTAAAATAATTATAGCTGCCACTTGATTACACATTTAAAAGCATACTGATTAGCCCATATAAAAATAACTATAATTGCTTGCTTTTTATGGGCTTATTTTATAGAACCGTTTCATTTCCTTTCTGAACCTTTTTAATACTAAATAAAATAATAATGTACAGAGGATGTACAAAAGAAAAGAAAATCAATGCCTTTATATTCATCTCTTACCAAAACATCTGAGAGACTATGGACAAACTAAAGACAAGAGTGGGACCAGTTAAAAAAGGCCCCATTCTACGAAGAAAGTCTCATGCACAAGGTTGTCCTCCCAATTATTATTTATAAAGATGAAAAATAGGAAAGAACCCAATTATCCAATGCCGTCTTTGTAAAGCAAATAATCAAGAATCAGTACGATGGAATGGATGGAATCTTACTTAGTGGTCCACGATGAGGCTTATCAGGCATTCGTGATCAAGAGGGAAATTATTTGTAATGCTGACTGAAAAATGCAAGACTTAAAATTATGTGACAAGTATGATGCCAGCAATACAAAGTTTATTTCTTTTCCCATCACCATCAATTCCTAAATGATTTATTTAATGCTCTGCTTCACCCAGTTTTAATTTTTGTAAAAACATATATATCCTTCCTTTTAAATCATACGCAGTGTAAAGTAGAAGGAAACACACAGAACTGCTAATGACAGTTGGCTTCGAACAAGATATGAGATGCTAGTTTTCTTTGCCAATTTTCTTTACTTTACAGTATTTATACATCAACACAAATTACTACTTAAAATGGAAATATTATTTAAAAAAGAAAACCTGCCATGCTGTGAATATTCTTTTTTTTTTTAATACTAGAGAAGCAGGATTGTTTCTATAGTCATGATGATCACAACACCATTTAATGAATAAGCCATTTATTTTTCTTTTCCACTGCTTGGAAATGTTACCTTCAACATGTATTTAAACTATATCAATCCTTGGGTGTGCTTCAGGAGAATACAATGCCCCAGCTACACTATCTTCCCTTTATTCAAGTAACTACTGATTTTTCAAGGCCTACTCCTACATATCTATTTTTTTTCCACAAATTCTACCCTATTGAAATATGTATATATATATAAAATATATCTCATTAACAGGTAATAATGATTATTAATCCTGCTGTCTTATTTATCACTGCTTTAGGTTTTAAGAGAATTATTTGATATTCTTGCCCATTTTATGAAACAATTGTATTGATACCTATTCATAAAATATAAATCCATCCAAAGTGTACAATCAATGGTATTTTGTATCATCACATATTTGTGCATTCATCACTTCAATCACTTTTAGAACATTTTCATTATTCCAATAATAATAATAAAAAAACAAAAAACAAACATCTCATCACCTCACTCTCTATGCCCATTTTATTTTAAAATTTAATTTCAAAATTATTTTATTTGTTTTGACCAAGAATGTGCCATTTCCATTAACATGTTTAGTTGGAGAAGAGTAAATAGTTTTGCAGTATTTCTTCTTCTTATCCAAGAACATAGTGCATTTTTCTAAATTTCAGAATATTTTTGAAAAGATCCTTTATCTAAGTTCCATCTCATTTTCCTAGTTCACATATTCCTCATTAAGTTAATTCCTATTAATCTCATGCTTTAAAAATGTCCATTGTAAATAACTTGTGTTCATTCATTGAACATGTCATCATGAAATTATACACCTATCCTACCAGTTCTGGCTTATTTTGCTTTATACAAATTCTGTGATTCATTTTCAAATTAAATCCTATATTTTTAGGTAATTACTTTGAATGCTTGAAGGGAATAATTACATGATGTATTATATAAAACACAATACTCTTTTTCAAATCGATTTTTTACATGTTTTCCTTGTTTCATTTTCCTGGTCCAAACGCCCTAAGACATAGCCAAAACTTCTTGAGCAGTTACAAAGAATTATAATAAAAATAAAAGCAACATTTCTCATATATCTCCCAAATACACATAATACTTATTCTGACTCCATACCACATTAAGGAGATCTCTTTCTACTCCCATTTTACATATAAATCACATATGTATGGATATATTTAAAATTAGAAGTGAATATTGAATTTGATCCATTGACTTTTCAAGAATCCCTGTGACAGAATATAGCGTATTTTACATTTAACAACTGACAGGTTGAATTACATTGATTGATCATGAATTAATAGATTCTCTCTCATTGAACTATATTTGAATTCCATTTGCCATAAAGTAAATATTTTAAGAAATGGTGAGTTTGATCTATAGGTGTCTTCTGTTTTCAAGTATTTGGATTAAGAACAGATTTATCTCTGAGTAAAATTTAGGGAGATTTTTGACTATATTTAAGAATGGCTTACAAAATTTGGGGAATATTCCTGAAAGGTTGAAAGATTTTACCAGTGAACTTGCTAATTCTACAAATATTTTGTAAAAATGTTTTTTGAACCTTCCTTATTGATGTGCTGCAATATTCAAGCACTTTTAAAGTTAAGGCGTTTGTATTGTAAAAACACAACAGCCTGCTTCCATTTGCTTGGCTCAGGACGTCTACACCTTGGAGCTGCAGCCCAGGTAGCCCCGGTTGAGGAGAACATTTGAACAGTAGAAACGGGCAGTTTTTGACTTTTGCATTTGGTTGATTATTTTTGTTACCGTTATTTATTTATTTCTTTGCTTATTTTTCCAAACAAATGCTCTCCTTTTCCTCTCCTGCAATTGATATTTCATTTAATAAATACATCTATTTATTATCAGTGTTTTTAAGTAGGGAACCCATTGATAGTTATAGTGGCCTTTATCTTTTGAAACTTTTACTCTCAATGATACAAATTTTTCTACAACTGTTTACTTTTTGTATAAATTTAATTGGTGTATCTTTGTTCATATCTCCAACTATCTTTTTTTTTAATTTTTCATTTATTTCTGATGTAGGTGATTCTTGTAAACAGCATATAGCTAGATTTTGTTTATTAAAGTGATAGGAGCCTATGTGCAAACTGATGGAATTAAGACAGTTTTTTAAAGTCTTTACTGTTCTAATTATAAATGTGATCAATATTAAGTTAACCTATTTTGCTTTTTATTTTTAATTGTTGCCCCTTTTATGCTTTTGCTTCATAGATTGTGCATGGTGTACTTTTAAAAAAAGTTTATTTGGAAAGTAATCACTGGTTATCCAGATTAGCACATTAAAATGCTGGATTACTTTCTATGAAGCAGATATTTTTTCTTCCACCCCAGTTAATCATATTTTCTGAATTTTGATTACTTAAAACAATTAATATTAATCCACCTACCCACTTCTTTCCACTTTTGCTCCTTTTTAAAAAATTTTTGATTCCGTAGGAATTTAGGTGCAAAATCATGTAAAGTAATGAGTTATATCAATATCCGTCTTTATTTTTTCAAAGCAAGGTGCTTCAAGGCAGCCTCACAGGAACCTTTCTGCCTGGGTTCAGGTCCCAGATCTCCAGCATATTTTCTATGAGACCTTGCGCAAAGCACTTAACTTCTTTGTGGTTTATTTCCCTCAACTACATAATGGGGATAGCAATAGTACTTAAATCTATAATTCAGCCTCACAGGGCTAATGTGAAAATTAAAAGAATTCCTAAATCTGAGGCATTTAGAGTGGATCCTGGCCCATAGTAATCATGATAAATATTTTCTATTTTAGTGATATTGTCTTCACTAACAGCAACTTCCCAGTAAATGGTATTTTAAAACATGTTTTTTAGTTATTATTTTTAAAAACTATATGAATATGAATATTTCAAATGTTTTGCAAGTCTAAGGGTTACCTTCTTATATCAATGACACTTCAACTGAATAAGGCTTTTTGAATTGATAAAGAGACAAACATGCACCCAAGTTTCTATAGAAGTTTCCTTCTGGTGTTCAGATTTTCAGAGAGCTGGAATTATTAATAAATCTGTTGTGTACAAATTTTAAAAGGAGTATTGGTCATTTCTATCTTCATATTTGTATTTAGAGAGAGAAAGAGAAACAAAGGCCTTGTTAGAGCTCTATGTTCACTGTCTATTTTCAATTAAAATCTTTTTCAAGTTTAGGAAAAAAAATATTATGCAGTTGTGTGTGAAATCCTTTATTATATGTTCTTCAATTAAGAGGAATATCTTCTCAGGTCCATCCATCCTTCTGCATTCTTCTCATTCAGCTGTCATCCTAAAAATGAATTTTCTTTTTATTTCCTAAATTTCCATCTTAAAATTATGTTTGCAATTCCTTCAATGGCTGTGTTGTACCAAGTATTCCTTTTATTGCCACACATTTCACTTCTATATTTATAAGTGCCCATGTACTTCTAAAAGTTCATGAGTTTTCTGGAATTTGTCTTTCTTTTTAAATCAGATATGGTTCTATTCTGTAAATCTCTTTGTTCACTGTGTTGATTGTCTGGGATGCTGATGATTTCATTATATCTTTCTGTTTTGATGCTGACGTATTTCATTGTGGGGCCGATATTGGTGATATTGAATAGTGATCATATGACAGGGGCATTGTCTCTATGAAGTAACCCAAAGGCCTCTGGCATGTGGAACATACAGCTGGAAACCCAGCTTCCATTGAATCAGGAACCTATCCATAGATGGGTTGTCAAAGACTTTCCAAACAAAATCCATCTTATCCAATCAGTGGCTTTCACTTAATTTTAACCAAATACTCTGTAATTTTTATTCTGTTATCAACTCTCAGAATAATTGGCTGTCTATTGATATTTCCATCTCAAAGGACTTTAATGCTTTTGCAATCTACTTCATCATTTCTACATTCTGAAGAGATGTATTACATTTCACAACAGTCTCTTTGTTTTTATAATTTCAAAGACTAATTCCAAGTTTTTGTTACAAATCTAATTCACAAGTAGTTGTTGAGCCTCTCCTTTCTAGGAGGCATGACTCAAGGTGAATTTAAGGATAATTCATCTTAATGGTTACATTCTCTTTCCTCTAGAAATTTAGGGACAGTCACAAGGGACAAATGCATCCTTAAACAGATACATGGGAGTCAAAGCATGATCAGCACAATGCAAAGAGACAGACTATGCTATCCAAACAAAGGGGAGGCTATTAGTGGTTTTGACTGGAAACTTTTGGTAATATCTAGAGAAGGTAACCATTGAATTAGAGTTTGATTAATAAGCAGAATTTTAAGGCATGCAATTAGGGATACAGACATGACAGAAGAATATATGAAGAAAAGTAATGTTGGCAATATACAAAATTGTGGGTTTTTCCCAGGAACTAAAAAACTATTTGTTTGATGATATTCATGCTAGTAACCTACAGAATAGGAAGCCATAGAGGTTGAAATCACACATAAAATTGGCGAAAGGTCAGAGCCATGTAACAAAGCCCTTGAGTGCTAGGTTGAGAGAATGGGGAGTCATTGTAAGATTTTTAGTAGGGAAATAAAAGTAATCTTTGGAAAGATGTCACTGATTAAATTGACAGCAGGAAATTAAATTTAGAAGGCTCATTTCGACCTCAGATGAGAGATGATGGAAGCCTGAAATATACATTATAGTTTTTTCATGTGGAAAATCACATGCCCCGGCGAAGACTTCTCTTTCGCTATGCACGTGACACGACCAAGTGTTTCCCTTTAAGACTTTTCTCAAAATGCCACCACTGAATGATGAGAAGTCTGACCAACATCTCTAAAATTTTTACTACTTCTGCTCTAACTACGTATTGCCTTACCTTGATCTCTTTTTCTATTTATTTCCATAGCTTTTGTCATCTTCTTACTTACTATGTAAATTGCCCATATACTTATTGTTCATAGTTTTGCTCTTCGGCTATCATGCATGCTTTGGGAAGGCAGGAATCTTTGTCCTGTTTGTTGGCATATTCTAAGCACTTACAAGGGTGCGTGATGCATAGTAGATACTGAATACATATTTGATGAATGTTTTAGAATATCTCCCTAAAAAATAAGTTTTTCACCAACTTGAGAGCACAGACAATGTCTTATTCATTTTTGAGTATGTAATGCCAAGTGGCATGCTTCAAACATAATAGGTCCAAAAATATTTGTTGAATGGGATCACACAAGTACACTAGCAATTTTCTTCTAGAACCTCCTTTGCCTTATTGTCCTTCTTTTTGTCAATTCAGCCTCTTTTCTTATTTTTCTTGTTTACTTCATCTTAGCAATTGCATGAGGTGACTTTCATCGATTTTAGTGGTCCACAAAACCAGGTGTCAGATGGCAAAGTTTCACTCACCTTCTTAAGTTGTGGACTCTATAGTCCATCTGGTAACAGCAAATAGTTCACTGGTGTCACAGCTGCACTCCAACTAGATGAATCGCAGGAGAAAGCCTCCTTTGATGTTAAATGTACATGGCCCCAGTGTTGGCTGTTCACTTTTCCTTTGATCTTATATCCTCTCCTTTTGCCTCTTTTTTTCAATCTTTGATGTGACTTCCCTGGCAATGAGTTCGTTCTTCTCATATTGGCGTTTTCTCTGGGCCCATTTAAATTTGGAGGCTTCCTGTTCTGAAAATTCCCTTTCCTACCCATCTGGAATGCCTGATATTTTGAAGCTGCTCATTTGTGAGTCATTGCCTCACTTTTGCTCTGATAGCCCATGTTGTAAAGGAAGGGGTATGAAAAAGAATTCCATCCACTGTCATCTTTTTCAGCTTTTAAAAATCGTACTTGCCAGGTGTTTATCAAGCCATGTGGAATTATGGAATGTGGTCTATCAATGGCTTGAAATGCTAGTTGGGAGTTGATGAATCTTCTGACATTTCCAATGAGGCCAGGAATCAAGATTGCCATGTGAAATCTGTTTGTTTGTTTGTTTTTGATTTAAAAAAAAAATAAATGAACCTTTATTGTCACCTTAGACCAAAGTACTTTTTTCCTCAGAATACTTGTAGCACAATGAAACAATTGTGCTCAAAGTAATCTTCACATGCAAATAAATTTAAACTGAGTTCAGAAAATCGGTCAAAGAATTCACCTTTAAACCTAGAAATAGATTATACATAACTTGAGGGTGTCTTCATTTGTCAAAGAAATAGATTTGGCATATTCTGCTTAGGCAAAGTACCAGCAATGGGTTACCTTTTATAATGGGAATGTTACTTTGTGTAAAATCTTACAGTTCAGAGACTACAAAATGTCCAAATCAAGGCACCATTAGCAATGCTTTCTCACCAAGATCAGCTACTGGTGATCCCGGCATCTTGCCAGATGGTGATCCTGCATTTGGCAGGGCTTATCTCCTCAGCCTTGAGCGGCTCCATGGACCCAGCCCCTCGGGGTCTCTTTCCATGCCCCTGTGCTCTGCTAAATTCCAGACTCTGGGACCTCTCCCAGCCTCTAGTGCTTCTCTGCCTTTTGGCAGCTATAGTCAAATCCGGTGTCTTCTTTCTACTTTCTCCTTTCTCTCAAGTGGCAGCATCAAAAATAGTGGCTTCCTTTTTCTTCAAATCTCTTAATTTTAAATATTTGCTTGAATTCAAATGCTAAAAACAAAATACCATATAGGCCAAATGAGTTGACAACAGGCCAAATTTGACCCAGGGTCACCATTTTTGGATATTTGCTCTACTGTTTGACTGATTGATGACTCGGTCTGTAACCTCTTTGATCTCTCATCTCTAGGACTCATGTGCTTTTAGAGCACATGATGTCTTCTTTTGTCCCTCCTTTGAGGTCTCCTATTGAGTGGAAGTGATTGGTAAATTTTTGCCAAATATTACCTATTCTTTTATTCTTTGTTGCTTCTACAACCTTTTCTTACACAAACACCCAATGTAACTTTATTTCTGCATAAGAATTCTCCTTTTTTTTTTTTTGTAAGTCAGAGAATAGGGGAAACTGCCTCAGACAAAGCCGTAACTGAATAAGAGGAAGCAGTGATTTCAATAGTTTCCTCACTCATAAAAGGTGTGTGGTCTTTCCTTTCTCTTATCTTCTCCTTCTGTATGGTATTGACTTTCCTTTCCTTTTTTTTTTTTTTTATGCTTCTAGCCTAATGCTCCAGGTCCACATCTCTTTCCCCTTTAGATTCCTGCCCCAAGACCAACAGTGGCCCCTTTTGCATCCCTTGGAAACTCTCCAGTTCAAGCCCTTTCATGGACAAGGGCTTGTTATAGCAAAAAATAGCTAGCATTTGTTGATTATTTTACTATATGGGATACTATTTGGAGAGCTTACTTCTACTATTTTTCTCTAAACTTTGATTGGGATGCTACAGCTGACAAAAGCAACCGCATACAGAGGTTATGGCTTCACAGCCAAGAGGCAGAGGAACCGGAAGGCAAAGTCCTCAGTACAGAACATCCTCTTAACCCACACGTGTGCTGCCTCCCTTCCAGCTGCTCCAGTGTTTTGGTTCCAGCGGGAAAACTTCTCAGGGAACCGGTCCAGGCTACACTGACCAACTCTTTCCCGTTGGCCTGGGACAGTTCTGGTTTTAAAATGGGAAGTCTCTCATCCCAGGGACCCCAGCACTATTCGTCCCCATACCCCAGGCAAAGCAAGCAAACTGGCCAGCGCTATCAGGGGAGCCCGCTGCTTTCCCCCTGAGGCGGAGAAAAGGAGAAGTCCTGTGCTACTCTGGCGGCAGAAACAACAATATTTTCTCATCAGCATAAAGCAGTCCCTCCCATTTTTTCTGCAAGGGCACCCTCTGATCTCCGTCTACAGAGTGTTTTACTGGACTGTATTCAGACCATTGCCGCTGTAGTTACCAGCGTTGTTGTTGCTGCTTCTGGCTCAAATCTGGTCAGGTGCTTACCCTATTTCCAAATGGGCATCTTTTTACAGACTCCTCAGGTGCAGACACCAGCCGAATCGTTCCAGTCCATATTCACTTTGCTTCATCTAAATGAATTTAGTCAAGTACTCAGTACTCACATAAGCGGCTCGTGGTTGATCCTAACTTGAACACCCCCAGCCCCTCACCCCGGCCTGTGGGCTCCTGCTGTGCACCTGACCCTTAGATGGTGCCACCTGGTGGCCATCTAGAGCGACAGGGGGAGACCTGTGTGGACTGAGGAAATGCCCCTGGGACCTGGAAACCGCACTTCCAGGCCAGGATCTTCACACACAGTACAGTTTCCTGCCTAAACAGCTCCGAGACCACCTTGGTCAGCCCCCCGGAGGGCGGCCAAGCATGGCAGAGCTTGAGCGTGTGGGACGTGGTCGTGAAGTTGGATGTGTCAAGGTCGGGGAGTGGAACCTATTTACTGAACTGCTCACTAGCTCAATTTGTAAAATTTAAATACATATCCTGACCATAAGAAGGTCTCTATTTGTACTCTTACTTCATGCCCTACAAATATTCGAGGGGGTCCTAACTCACTTTATAGTACCTCACTTACGATTATATTAATTTAATCCAGATCAGCCCATCTCAAGACGTCCTATTAACCATGTCCACTGCAAGTGACAGGCTAATTATTGAACTGAAAGCAAAACAATTCCACTCCTCTGCCCCATTATATCTGTGTCCTTTCCAGCCTGTCAGAGTGGACATGGTCCCAAATCCCTCATGATTAAGGAAGGAACAAACATAAGCGGGGAGTGTAACCACTGATCAAAGCAGATTTATTTTTTATTGTAGTTAATGTCTTGTGTTAACAGAGTAGGCTTGTAACATTGATATACAAAAAGAAAATCATTCTAGTTAAAATTAAAAAGCCATAGGGCTCCAGAAAACAAAAAACAAAAACTATTGCCATTCCCCTATTAACAGCTAAAATAAAATGATTAAGGTTGCTATCATTTATTCCCTTAGGTCGTGTTAGAAAAGATACTTTTTTGTATAATATTTATATTGAAAGATTTCCTCCATCATATTCAGCACATTTAGTTTAGTTTTCAAAGACATATAAAGAGAAGTCTTTATAAAACTGAAGCAAACACCAAATTAGCAAGTCCAAAAATCATGGCACTCTTAAATTCAAAACTGAAAGGAAAAATGGCACCCAGTCATGTGCTTCTAAGTCTTTTAACTGTGTGAAGCATGGCAACAACCCCCAGAGCTGATGCTTGTTGTGGTTGAGATGAGAATTTTCCACCTGGAGCCCAGTTGAATGGCTACGTGGTCCTGGGCTCACATCCTGTTTTTGATACTTAGTGGTTGTAAACTTGGGGAAATTCCTCAAACCGTCTGAGTCTTGATTTTTATGATTGTGATTCAAGACTTAATAACGGCTGCTTCACAGGGCTGTTTTGGGGGATAAATAAAACCACAAAATGTCACATATCTAGATGCCCTTTGCATTTTCTCCCATTTTTTTCCTCCGTGCTTTCCCTTTGCACCTGTTTTCCTTTACTTTTCTTTATTATCTTCAGTTTATTTTCCTCCACGTCTGCCTTCTGCTTCAGCCTGGCAACTGAGTTTGCAAAGGAAAAAGGATCGATAACAATTACACTACCGCGTGATCTGGAAAACAGTTTTCCCACTGATCTGTAGTTATTTTGATCACAGAATAGTTTCTTTATGTCTGACCAGTCCTTTAATCTTGCCTGAGTTCTAAGAGGAGTGTCCATTAGAAAATCTCAAGCAAAAGGAATGGTGGCCACAAGTGGTAGCCTCAAGTAGGGGCATCTGTCAGGAAATTCTTACAGGAAAACTGCTAAGAAGTGAATTTATCTTCCATAATGTACAAAAAGAAAACTCAAGCATTCAGCAAATATTTATGGTGTCTTATGTGCCAGGCATAAGTCTATCTAAATAAACAAAAGTGAAAAAAGTAATCTCTACACTTGTGACGAGCTTAACTTCTATGGCTCATCATTTCTACGGCTATGCAAGAAAAAGTAATTTAGGAAATAAATTAATATATTATGAGGTGATATATGTGTTTAAAAAATTAATAAAACAAATAAGGGGACACAATTTTAAAAGAAAGAGAAATAACACTTAAGTAGTCTTTGTTCTTTTCTCTCAGTTTCCATTTTTTTAAAAATCCGGTACAACTCAAAAATTTAAAGGGGATATTAAGTAAAAAGTAAGGCTTCCTTCCCATTGGATACCACTCCCTGAGTAACTTTCTTATTCATCTCTTGTGTATCCTTCCAGAGAGTTCTATGGGTATACATGATTTCAAGTCTTTATATTATTTTCTGTTTCAAACACAGATTCTATTCACACTGTACTGTACATCGATTTTCCTTTTCACTTAACAGTTGATGTTGGCTGTAGCTCAATTTCAGAACATACAGAATTGCCTCTTCCTTTTTAATGGGTGCATAATGGGGCTGCCCATCACCTACATGAGATAATACAACCCCAAGCCTGGTGGATTGATCTGGTAAAGTTAGGTCACTTTTAGATTGAGGCATTTTGTTACTTGCATAGAGAGCAAAAAGATTAGTCACATATACCAGGTCCCCATGATCTGTGTCTCATACATCAAAAAGGATGACACCTAAATGAAAGGGACCGGATGGCCCGACGACATCAGCTGTGGAAGACCTACTGCTGAAGAGCCCGTCCTCAACTGCAGCTAGACAGGTGTATGTCTGACAGCTGTACACCTGCCTGTACCTGTAGGAAGGGGGAGCAAAAAGTCCCATATCTCACCAGTAGCTGGGCAGTTGTGAGAAACTGTCTCATGACAGTCTCGCAGGATAATAAGGAGGCGAGGGGAGAAAGCATTGGAGGAGCTCCTCGCAGGACCCCAAACTTCCATGTTCCAGCAGGCTCATAAGGCATCCCACTAAGACTCACAAGAACTGGGGGTCAAGCCTTTGCCAGCGTAACCCTGTGTGGGTATGTGCAAAGGCACTGGGGCACTGGGGCAGTTCCACACCCTTCAAGGTTGCCATCTTTTTACACAGTCCCCTGCTGATGCACTTTGGAAAATGCCTAATATTTCATTATTCCAAAAATGGAAGTGCCTAACATATAGCCCGTTGCCCACATTTGCTTATACTGGTAGAATATATTGCTGGAAACAGAATTGTTGGATTGAAGAGTATGTGTCTTTAATTTTGAATGACATTGCCCTGTCTTTGATATTGCAGTAATTACAATGCCCCCAACAATGTCTGAAATATTCTGGTTTACTGATACACATGTCAATGTAATTTATTATGAAGATTTCTTTGCAATCTAAGTTAAAAATACCATTGTAGCAAGAATTTGCATTCCTGTATTTTATGAGTGAGCTTGAAATTTTTTTATACATATATTTGAAAGTCCTTTGTGTTTTGCATTTGTTCATGCCCTTTACCCCATAGGGTCATTTAAAAATATTTATAAGAACAATTCATTAACAATACCATGGTATATTTTGCAAGTACTTTTTCCAGGTTACTGTGGGGAGGGGTGATGTCATTATAATTTTTCCTTTTGTGTGTGTGTGGTGGTTGGTTTTTGTGTTTGTTTGGGTTGAGTTCATGTGGCATTTTCAGCAATTTTATATAAAGAACAACTTTAATATATTTTGTTTTCTCATTTCCAGAATTTATGTCATATGTAGATGGCCATCCCACATTTTTAGATTAGAAAATTATCTCATACTTTCTTCCAAACTTCCATAAAATGTACTTTTGAAGATCTATATATACATAGTTATTTTTAAATGCTTGGGAAGTTTAATTTGGATTTTTAAAATAAGAATTCTTATTAAAATATATTTTGCCTTTTATCAAGTGCATTTTCAGTATCTGTGGAATGATATTATGTAAATCACCTATTTTAAGTCTATGTTTTTAACATTGTTGGTGTTAAGTAAAACTGGATCACTGAGCTCTCTAGATAAGAAAAGACTTCTCAGATTATGTGTCTCTCACTGAAATAGGATCTCAGACAGGTCCTAAACATATCTCTTGTCTAAAACCTTCCTCTCTCAGGCTGGGGGTGACAGTGAACTGCTGTGGTCTCTCCCAGGAGCCTTTGGAGAAAGTCACACGGGGAATGTGTGAACTGGGATGGCATTCCAGTGAAATGTAAAGGTTGAACGTTCTTTCTGTTTCTTTTTTGACAGGAGCCTCTACGAGCCTCCGTGGGGGTCTCCTCCTAGGCTGGGATCACTGCAGAGGAATAGATGGCGAATGTCACATTTAGGAAACGAAACCCATGGCGTCACTCAGTTGATGAACGGGGGCCCTCCTACTTTGGAAGAGGAGCAGAGAACGGCATGCCTCCTGTCTTAGACTTCCTTTGGGATGCTGATCAAGTGATGTCCTTATGATGAGGCAGCTAGTAGGAAATTTGCCCCACCAAGATGGAGAAAATAGTTAAGGGAAATGGGCTCAAATGTGTCAAATCTGGCAACTGAGTGAATTTTTAAAATTCATCTCATAGCCCATTAGAGGGAAAGGACTGGATGAGATAAATTAGTGTGCTTTTTGTTGTTGTTGGCGGTGGTGTTCTAAAATTCACAGAAGATATCTCTTTGCTCAAGGTGATTCCAATAGTGTACACACACTTTTTCCCCCCATCAATTAAACAAGTTAGTAAAGCAGAAAGATTGAAATTCATAGACTACTTGTAATCAATAGAGATCTCCTGGGTGTCTTGAGTCTGAGAGTAACAAATCTTTCTGAAGTCAGTGAAATGGTACATCTTATCCACAGCCTGTTAAATTTGGGTTCAGGTCAAAAGGAGAGATCGTTCTTACAGATTGGGTTGTAATTTAAAACAGCAGGCCAGCTCTCAATTTTTCACGTATTTGTTTCCACCTAGACAGACTTATTTCTGATCCCTCTGCTTACTGAAATTGTCTCCTCATAGGGATTTCTCCCATCTGCCCAGCACCTCTACCTTTCTGCTCTTTCCACAAGTCCAAGCTACACGTAACCTTCAAAATGATTGTTCCAAGCAGAGTTTCTCACACATTAGTATACATCAGCATCACCTGGAAACCTTGTAAAAACAGATTGCTGGGCCACACTCTAAGAATTTCTGATTTAGTAGGTATAGCTGGGGTCTGAGTATTTGCATTTTAAAAATGTTTCCTGGCACCTGAACCACACTTTGAGAATTACTAGTCTACAACCAATTGGGTAACCAGCATCCTGCAGAAACCCTTTACGTACAGGCCATCCCCAATAGGCTAAGGTTTTTGACACGCCCTGCATTAGTCTCCATCACCTGACATTGTCTAGTCGTATGCCCCATCCCCAGGGACGGGGAGTAAGGGGAGGAGAGAGAGGGAGATGATAGATGGAGAGATACGATACGTAAATATAGAAAATAGATGAGAGATGAGAGCTGTTAGATAGATAGGTCATGATAGACAAGTAAATATGTAATAGATGATAGATAAGTAGATAAATGATTGAAAATAGATTGGAGAAAGATGATCAATAATAGATATTCGATAGACAGATGATAGATCATGATAGACAAGTGATAGACAGATAGATGATAAAGATAGCTACAGTCAGGTGGATGACAGATAGATAACTAGACTTAGTGATAGAGATGATAAACTTAAGTTTATTGCTCAGCCCATAAAGGCTATGTGGCACATAATTTGCAATTAATTATTTCTTGCCCTGCGGCAGGGTAATCTCCCGTTCCCAATGCCTGTGTCCACTTCAAGGCATCCTGGAGATGCCTCATCCTCGCTGTTTGTCTGGGTTGGGCCAGGACCCGCTCTCCTGTCCTCCCACAGTGCCCGCCTGCTGTCCACCGCACTCCCAGCCCCTTGCTGTGCAGGGGGTCGTGTCCAGGTCTGGGATTGCTGGTCTCCTGTAAGCTTCTCCAACTCACAGACTGCCTGGGCCTCTCTGTATTTCTGTTGCCTAGGATGGAGCTTGGTAGAGAGCAGGTGCTCAAAAGACTTCAGAATTAAACTAGTCCAGGAAAAATGATGAGGAACTGTTTTGGCCACCCGTGTGCCGATTTTTGCGCAACCTTCCTTGTTTTGCAAAGTTGGTTCATTTCACAGTGCGCTGAGCTCTCCTACAAAAGAGCTCGTGAGTAGGGGAAGGTAAGGAAGAAACAGCTTAGTCAAGCTGCAGGTCTTTTAGCCTTCAGGTTTGGCTTCTTTATAATTTCTCTATCTTCCACTACCCCCAGATAGAGCAAGCTTTAAAAAAAAAAAAAAAGCATAATTGCCTGTAACTAAGAGATAAGACAGTGAGTCAGGGAGACTGCAAGCAGGAAAGAACAGTAAAAAGAGACCCGCTGATTCTCCACGCAATTCGCCAAGCGTTCCAGCCCCAGGCTCGGCTCACAGCCGCCCACCCGGTAGGTAAGGCTCCTGTACTTGCAGGTGGCCTGGACACACACGTGTCCGCCTCCTGTACCTGCTCCTCTGTGGGTGGCTCCCTACCTGCACCAGCGGTCCCTGGGCGGGGAGGGAGGGCCCTCACCTCGTAGTCGATGTCCAGGGTGTCGGCCTCGCCCTTGGCCCGCAGGTGCTGGGTGTGCCTGTCCACCGTGAAGTTGACCTGCTTGCCGGCCCGCTCGAGGAGCACCGCGTGCCAGTGCTGGTCGTCCAGGAGGCTGCCCAGGGTGGCTGCGGGCCGGCTGCTGCCGGGCCGAGGGGTGCTGTCATCTGTGAAGGGCAGAGGGAGACGGGGTGACGTCGGTGCCCAGAGGCAGCCCCAGGCTGTTCCGCAGGCCGGGCCAGCTCCCTCCAGCCTGACAGACAGGTGCCGCCCTCCCTCCCAGCCCTGAGTCAGGCCGGGCTGAGCAGGAGGCGGAGGCTTGGCCCACGGGTTCCAGAAACAGCTTCTAGGTCAATGGATAGACACACTCTCTTTTGGAGACTAAGTTACACCTCGTTGGGGATTTGAACAATTACATACTAAAAGAAACTGTATCCTAATGGTCACGTGAATCCGATTGAAAATAGGAATTATCACGGTTTTTTAGAAAGAACACACTTTCTCGGCCCTGGCATAGAGAAAGCAGATCTGCGTTTGTGCTTTGGAGAAAGGATACGTTTTGGATAAGGAAAGGAAAGACTAGGCCCAAGTTAGCTAAATCTGTGGGCACAAGCAAATGAGAGGAAATCATCACTGTAGCTGCCATATTTAAAAGCAAACAGTCTTAGGTAGGAGTTGTATAGCTTCCGTCTAAACCTCTAACGAAACACGGCTATTTCAAATTAGGAAACTGAGGCTTGGCGAGGCTAAGCGTACATGCCCAGAGCCACCCAGCCAGGAAGAGGGGCAGCCAGGACGCAGGTCAGGTGTGTGTGACCTGCTGCTGAGGAGGTGATGGGTCCCCTGTGCTGAGGAACCAGCCTGTCCTGAGCGTGGAAGCTGCTCTTGGGAGCAGTGAGAGATTCACGGGGGAAAGGTATGTTTCCATCAAGTCCGCCCTGCTCCCTTCCCCTCCTCTCTCCTCCAATTTTATGGAAGTCCAGCTCTGCACCCTCCTGTCCAAAAGATTACAGTTTTTAAAAAAATTTTTTACTGGATAATTTGTCTGCTCAAAGGCATAATGAATAATCCAAGTAATTATTGCATATAGATACACTTTCATATTTTGACTCTTTTAGGTCTTTGGTCCCCTCAGTAGCTGAAAGCGCATGCCTCCTCTCTCGTAAGCTGTAGCAGTCTGCTCAGCAGCACGCCTTAAGGGAGCAGGAGTTGTCACCGCCCCTGAAGGCTGCTTCCTTCTTCCTCCATCACAGCCCAAAGTGCCTTTCTACTTCTCTGAATGACACTGTGTTACTTCATGTGATGCTGGTGGTGAGGAATCAAACTTACTGGAACTGGAAAACCAGCGCTGCTGAATTACCAGCTGGCTTTATTTCAATAATTTATTCATTGTGTATTTATTTGCTCCACAACTTTTTTTGCCTTTTTCCACACAATTTAATATATTATGCTAATAGAATCAGATTTTCTTTTTTTTTTTTAGGAATCTGCTTTTTTTATTTTAAATTTTTATGTAATTGTCTTTTTTTTAACAGATACGTAGATCACAAAAAATGTTACATTAAAAAATATAAGAGGTCCCATATACCCCACCCCCCACCCCACCCCACTCCTCCCACTTCAACCACCTCTTTCATCATTGCCGCACATTCATTGTGTTTGGTGAATACATTTTGGAGCACTGCTGCACCACATGGATTTGAGTTTACATTGTAGTTTACACTCTGCCCTAGTCCATTCAATGGGTTATGGCAGAATATATAATGTCCAGTATCTGTTCCTGCAATATCAGTCAGGACAACTCAAGTCCTGAAAATTCCCCCACATCACTTCTCTTCTTCCCTCTCCTTGCCCTTAGCACCTCCCATGGCCACTGTCTCCACATCAATGAGACCATTTCTTCCATTGCTAGCATCACAATAGTTCTGTAGAAGACTCCCTTTTTCTTTCCTTTTCTTCACTCCTTCTTGCCCCTCCGTCCACCCCCCTCCCTCCCTCCCACCCTCCCTTCCTTCTTTACTTTGTATTAAAATCTACACTATGCTGACCACCATGCCTTATATTGAAAAAAAGGGAGAGAGTTAAAAGCTACGCTTCCGTCCTTGAAGGCCTTGGCGTGGAGACTCTCAATAAATAAATCAATTAAAAGCTTGCAGGTGGTATGCATGGTGAAAATTCAGGGTAGGGGACTGCAAAGTTCTCCTCTAGGGAGCAGTGACTAGCCTCAATTTTGACCAAGGGAAGGGGTCTTGTTACCCAGTCAGGGGAAGCCTGTGCCAAGGTTTGGACGTATAAGGAAAACTGGCAGAGGGAGACCCTGAAGTAGAGTATCAGAGCAGACATTCACCTGCCGTGGGTCCAATCTGCAGCATCCAGGACTATGTGCTAAGAAAAATTTCGTATTGCACCTCAGAGGAAGGGGAGCCATGGGTGCTCTAGTAAAATGAAGATGACCAGTGCAGATTAGCATTGAGAAAAGGTACTTTTGGCCATATGAGGAATGGATTGGAAGGCAAGGCTGGTACGCTGGAGGTTGCTTCAGACATTGTAGGCATAAGTCTAGATGGGAGACAGGTCAGCCTACTGAAAGAGAGAGCAAAAGGGACAGCAGGGAGAGCTGGATGGTGACCAAGAGTTAGCGTGTGGTGGCCACAGATGTCCACGTGGATATTGGGTGGATAGGGAGATGAAGGGAAGATTCAACCAAGGGTGATTTCCACATTCCTTGTTTGAGCAAGTGGGTGAAAAGTGGTATCAGTGATGATAGAAGGAACAGAACTAAGAGCACATTTCCATCTCTCTATCTCTCGTTCACTCTCCAGACACACATACACTTGACTGTACATGTATATATGCACACACATGCATATGTTTTATTTATAAAGTAAAATTTGTGCAAGTGCTAATGATGGCTAAAAGGAAACTTAGTTTGCATTTAGAAAATGTTGCTTCTAGGTAAAAACTAAGATAGATTTAATACCAGGTGTTCACTTTGATCTTGAAGGGCACTTTTTTTTTTAGGAGGTATCAGGGATTGAACCCAGGGCCTCATACATGGGAAGCAGGCACTCAACCACCTAAGGTATATCTGCCCCCCCCCTTTTTTTAATGGGGGAAAGGAATTACATAAGTATTTCTTAGTAAGTCCAAAAGATCAAAGATTTGAAAATCCAAAGCCAATGTATATCAGAAAAGGAAAAACAAAACAAACCAAAAAACATGGAAAGGTGGAAAGGAATCACGTGCTTTCCTCCCCATTTATTTGTTTTGTGTGTGTGAGAGAAAGAATGTATGAGTTTTAATGATCCACTGAGTTCCCTAATAAAGCCAGTAATAATGAGTAAAATATTTTACTGTCAGTCCATACTATGATTTCTGTTTTGAAAGATCAATATAATTATGCACAGGTCAAGCTAACTATAATTTTTATTTAACTTTTGGATAGAATACCAAATCTTTCTTCCATCCCTGTCTGTCATTCATTCAGCTCTCTTGCCTCTATCATTAATCACTATTATTGTCTTGTTTATGCTTCCAGAAAATTCTTAGGCATATGGAAGTCAGAAGAGGTAGATGTTCTTGATTTCCCCTCATTTAAAGTTTTACTGTAATGGCAAAATCTGATGCGCATTTTTCTGCACCTTTTGTTTGCCATTTAATACATCCTAGAAATCATCCATTAGTAAAACGTGAAGAGCTATCTTAACTTTCTTGATGGCTGCATAGCATTCCATTGAATGATATGTAGGATATTGGATTTAACCAGTTTCTTCCCGATAACTTTAGGCGGTTTTCTATCTATTTTTGATATTTAAAACTGCTTGTACATAGAGATCATTTTGCATGTGGGCAAGCATATCTGTAGTATACAGTCTTCAGTGGGAATTAAAGGTTGTCATATTTGTCATTTTGATAGACGCTGCTAAATTGCCATCTAAAAGTGTTGTACGCTTTTAGTGTACAGGGTTTCCCTGCTAGCAGTTTATGAGAGTGACATTTCCCCACAAGCTTGCCAAAAAAATATCTTAAAACTTTTCCTGTTTTTGCCTGTTAGGTAAAAGATTACATTTTCCTGCACTTCAGTAGGTGAATGGATAAGCAAACTGGGTAGCATCCATATAATGAATTATATTTCAGTGCTAAAAAGAAGTGAGTGGTCCAGCCACAAAAAGATATGGAGGAAACTTAAGAGCATATGGCTAAGTGAAAGAAGTCATTGTGTAAAGGCTACATACAGTATGGTTCCTATTATAGGACATTCTGGAAAAGGCTAAACTAAAGAGATAGTAAAGCTCGGGGATGATGGTGATGGAAGCAGGAGCAGGTCATTTTTAGGGCAGTGAATGTGTTCTGTATAACACTGCCACAGCGGCTAGACAGCATTGCATATTTGTTAGAACCCACAGAGCAGTACATCATAAGCAGTTGACCTTAATGTAAACTACGAACTTTAGTTAATACTAATTTTTTTCTACCGGTTTTCCTACTGATTTGCGTTTAGCTCATTTTCTGTGATATGAATTTTGGATGTAAATATTTGCTGTTCTTCATTTGTATTTTGACTTTGACATTTTGTTTTGTGTTGTTTTGTTTTACCACTCTGACACTTTTTATATTGATAATCCACGGTTTTCTTCATTTAAGACCTCTGGATTTGCACTGTAGTTTAAAAGGTTCTCTCCATTCTAGATTCATTAAAGAATTCTCCCAGGTTTTCCTCTACTTCATTTAATTTTGGAATTTATTGTGTTGTGTGGTGTGAGCTATGTTTCTACTTTTAATTTTTGGGTTAAATGGCTACTATTTGAAAATTCTTGGTTGATATTGTTGTTTAAGAAATAGGGTGCACAGTTTTCAAATGTAAAAAAAAAAAATACTAACTTGGATGAGTCCATTGCTATGTTGACTAGCTCAAGTTTCTCTGAACACATAGATTGGAATCTTCATGTTAATCCCGGAACTTAATAATAAATTTACAAGTTGGTTGTTGCCACCAAAGTTTCTTTTCACCCACTGCTGCCAAGTTCCACTGCTACCCAGGTGGCCCAGAACACAGGGACAGGAGCAAGCTGAGGCAGGTTGGAACCACATCCTTAGTCATCTCAAGATTTTAAAAGTAAGCCCTTCTTTTCTGGTCTCCTATCCTTGGCTCTTAAAGTATGTTACCATCATTCCATCCAAAATTATGCTCCTCACAATTTTAAGACTTCTGGGGGCTAAAAATTTAATGAAATCATAAGCCTTGATTAATATACATTGTCTCATGCAAAATACTTTATGAAATTTTTATGAATACCTAAAGCAACGTGTTGACCCTTCCTCAAAGGTGGTTAGGATTGTTCCTTGTTTTTAGTATTCATTACTTCACCACTTCTTTTATATTGCTGAAAGCTAATGCGAAATGTAATCCCGTAAATCTTTTTGCAGCACATATGTTAATAAGTATTATGGACCCTAAAAAATGTTCATAACTTTTTACTTAGTAACCTGCTATGAACTGTGGACCTCAGATTGGATGTGGTCTTGGTCTTTGTCCACATTTTGGTGCATGTGGACTCATTGTAGGTAGGATCTCTTGAAGATGTAAATTCAGTTAAGTTGTGGCCCAACTGAATCAAGTTGGGCTTTAATCACTAATTCATGAGCAGGGTGAATTTTAGATGGAGAGAGAAGCTACGAGGAGCCACCAGAAGCTGGAGGTCAATGGAACTCAGATGAGAAAGAAGATAAGACTGTGTGCACTACCATGTGACAGAAAGACTGAGGACCAAAGATCTGAAGCCAGTGTCAAGATGCCTCAGTTTTCAGGAAGAAATCATTGCCTTGATGACATCTCAATTTTAGACTTCTCCTAGCTTCTAAACCATGAACCAATGCTAAATTCCCATTGCTTAAGCCTACCTAATGCATGGTATTTGTTTTAGCAGCTGGGGAACTAAAATACCTGCTTTCTGGAAATATGTCTGGAGAAAATATGTGAACTGAAATTTGAAAAACAATTAAAATTTGAAAAGAAATTGAAATGTCTTTTGATTAAATAACTGGAGATCACCTATGATTCATAATTTGAAAAGAGAAAAGGCCATTTTGAATAAACAGTGAGAGTCACTAAATGGAATATTATAGAGTTATAAAAACGATATTTAGGAAGCGTTTATTTCAAAAGTGATGTTTATTAAAAATGATATTCAACAATTTATACCTCACTGATTTAAATAATAGAAAACAGGATAAAAATATAAATATAGACTAAGTACAACTATGGAAAAGGAATAATAAGCACTATGCATATAAAACCCAGGAATGAATTAACCAAAATAATAAGAGATGTTTTGATATTCTTTTACCTTTTTTGTTTGTTGGTTGATTTGGTTTTTAGAGTAGCATAACTATCTTTGTTAATGGGGGAAATAAATACACTTCATTAAAAATTAATTCTCATCCTACAGAGTTGGTTCACTGAAAACTATAAATCAGTTTATGTATATTAATGAATACCTCCTACATTACCAGTAACTTCTTAATTGACCTAAATGGGGCAGTCTCAAATGAGTTTCAATTTTACTTCATTCCTTATCCCATGTTTACACCCAGAAATCCTGTATTAAAAAAACTAAGTGAAACATGAGGGTTGGCTAAACAATATGAATACTGGGATTAATGGTTATTCTTCAAGAAAGATGTTTATTTAGAATTATATCTATACTAGACATTAAGATGAAGGAAGAATGGGATTCCAAGCAAATCCTCAGCCTTACCTTGATATGTGGGTTATTAGAAATTACAATAAAAAATTAGTTCCCAGGAGATTATAAAACCCAATTTTGCAAGTTTATCCTGGAAGATACATTTCAAGTGTTATCTCAGTGGCACTTGAGATTCAACTACAAACTTGAACCATTTTCCTACTTATTAAAGCAAGATAGAAATCCTCATAGGCAATCATGGAGGACAACACACAGCAACAACAACCAGACAAGATAATCACTGGAAATGAATGTATTGGGTGGAAAAAACTTATTTTGAGTTAAGTAAAAACTTGCTTTTGTGTGATTCAAGATGTAGTTAAAATGAAAAAAAATACAAGCACTACCCAAGACGGGCATAAGGTATTTAACAACTCTTACAGGAAACTTGAAATATTTATAAAACATTTCTGACTTAAAGTTTCCATCACCTTTCCTCACTCCCAGTGTACGGTGGATAAGCACTCTGATTTCTTCAGTCTTACAGCCCATGTTTTCTGGCTAAAGGTGTCCTTATTGTAGTGTTTTCATCCCAAAGCCTAGTTTAAGTCTTCCTGTCTGGTCTTAATTTAGCAGCTGAATCAGAAATGCCATTTTTAACTTTCACTTTCTGCTGATTTTGGAAATCCTTAGACAACAGGGCTAGTAACCTCTCTTTTTGAAGACTGTATTTCATCCAGAAAAGTACCTCTTGGAAACCACTTGCTTTACTATTGATGAAATAGGAGGCCACACATATGGAAGTTCCCCATACTTTCTTCTATCAGATTTTCAGAATCTATCCTGCCACCTTCATTTTTCAGATTATCAATACTTCTATTCACTTCCATTCATCAAGATTCTCCAGAGAACACAAACCTAACATATGCTATTTCAAATATTCCTGTGTATAACCATGGGAAATCTGTCTCAAAAAGGTCACATGCTTTACCCACCAAAACAAAGAATTAGCATTGGAGGCCAGCTCTGTCTGACTCCAAAGTTGATATATTTTTAATACTCTTACTGGAAAAACTAAGACACACCCACTCTCCCTCATTTCCTGCATTCTCACCATCCCTACCCCACCATACACATATATGTGGGCTATGTAGCTTAGTAGGAATGGATGGTTGTAGAAAAGGTTTTGTTTGATAGTGTTGCAGACTTCAGAAGAAAATAACAAGGAATAACAGGAAGAGGGAAGACAATGATGTAGAATGAAAAGGCAAACTTCATCTCCTTAAGTGTTTTGCCTTAGGCTAGCATTTAATGTAAAGGTACCCCCTTGCACCCTTCCTTTGCAATATGCAGGGTTAATAAATGGTCTCCTCAGTACCCAAATGAGACCTCCTGAAAAATATAATAATATAAGAAGAAGCCATGCAATTATAATAGGCTTGACCCTCAAACCAGAGCAAATATCTATGTATCATTAAAGCAATGAAATACATGGATTTAGTCATTAGGAACTTTCTAAATTTTATTGAATAAAAGGACTCTACTGATTTAGGAGCTGTTGCTCAAGTCTGACCTGGGAGTCGGACTTCTTAGTATCCATCTTTGGTGATTTTGTAAGGTTAGAAAATGCTACCTTAAGTCATTTATGTTAAGTGTTTTAGATGACTCACCATCATTTTATTTTTCATTAATATAATTCAGTTGGAAGGTTCAGTTTGAAGGTAAATGGAAATAATGATTTTACTAACTTTGAATTCCTTGAAAATAGTAAGCCCATCTTTCAATCCCCAGTGTTTGTTGCATGGCTTAATGTACTTGTTCAATGTATTCTTACTGCACATATTGTAGTGTTTATGAAAAATGTTGTGTACATTCTCCCACAGATACATTGCCTGAAATGCTTGTCTTCGTATCACCTTCATAATAAAATTTCCAGCTAAATCAAGGTTAACTGATGAAGCATCCCTGGAATTTTCTGTCCCACCCTAATATCTCCATTCTCATAATTTAATACATGAATAGCAAGTGGTTGGCATTTAATATAAATGTTCAGCCATTAATGACAAGACAATGAGGTAGGACTGGAAAGGGTTTTAATCCGTTTACAACCATGCAGCTATGTAACCCTGAGCATAAGATTGGATGTCACTGACCCTGATTTCCTTCACCTAGAAAATGGGCTCCTGCTGTGGCTTGAAGAACCACCATGTGATTTGAACGAAACCTATATTTTAAAATATCCGGCACAGTGTTTTAAGTGTGGGCTCTCAGAGGATGACACCGTTAAAAGATCTTCCAGAGTATTTAGAACAATTCCAGAAACATAATAAGCATTCCAGAAATAAGAGTGAATTGACTTATTAAAATGCCCAGATTATAAAAGGGCTGAAGTAAATGTTCATTGGACTCTTGGTGAGAATGTGAAGAACTCTCACTGAAACCTCAATGCATTGATTGTGGAGTCCGGTTCTTTGGACTCTGAATCTTATTCTTGGCCCCTGTTCTGCATTCTTATGCTATTCCAGGATTCTTTCTTTGCTGCAACTGCATGCATCATGGATCACAGAACATTCTGCCTCAGTTCAAAGTCACTGAGTTTTGTAAGGATGGTTGACCTGAAATGCACTATTGATGCCCATTCTCTGTTAACATAATATCTCTGTTCTTTGATTCTCCCACCCCATGTACAGGCTTGGATTGTTCTAATTCTATGGAAGGCAGATGACCATGGACTGATCTGAATGATGTGTACCAAAAATGAGAAGGGGGATATTCTTAACTTCCTTAGGGTTTGAAAGAAAAAAAGTCTTTCTCCAGTAGAGTCTCTGAAAATATCATTGTACTACCCTAAGAAAGTAATCAAAGGGCAACCAACTCACCATGGAACTGGTCCTGTCCAGGTCAGCCATGGTAAGGTGGTAACTTGACAGAGCTATTAGTAGAGTAAGCAGAGAGCACCCCCTGAAAAGCACCACAGCACCCTTGGTTTGTCCCCAAGGACCATGCTCAGCCCCTGGCAATGTGCTGATCTCTTCCACTACTGGCCTGAACTTCTGAATTGTGTAGTCAAGAATTAAATAGTGCCCCAACACTGGGGAATTGTTGCTAAAGGAAAAACTGAAGGAATGTGGATGTCAACTAGGGAGGGACAAAATTCCTCCTTAATTTGCCCAATATGGTTCTGTATAGAGGACATTAACCTGGACCTTCCCTTCCACTTCCCCTTCCCCATCCCTCCCCTGCCCTCCCCTTCTCTCCTCTCCCCTCACCTTCCCTCCCTCCTTCCTTCCTTCCTTCCTTCCTTCCTTCCTTCCTTCCTTCTTTCTTTTGTTTATTCATTACTTTTTAAAAGTGGCATTGCTATACGAACAGTTCTCATTTTGGAGAACAGTTCTCATGTGTGGCAAAATGGAAAGAATACAAGTTTTATGTAATATACCAAAACCTCATCTGCAGGAAGGAATGGGTTGTAGAATTTGGAGTAACTTTTCTTTCCATCTTTATAATTATTTTCATTCCCCCCCCCCCAAGTTTTCTGCAGTTATCACATGCTTTATTAACTGCAGATAATAGTAAAACCTAGTTAGATATACCAGATTTTAATGGTAGCAATAAATTAGACAAGTGATCCTATCTGCGAACTGCAAGTGATATTTACTTACTCCCTGGGACTGATGGAGGATTGGACAGATTGCTAACACACTGCAGGTATTTCGTAAGTATCCAGGCCCCATTGTTCTACAAAGGCTGGTCCATGAGGGTGCCAGGACAGGTTTATGATTTAAACATTTCAAATACGGTAGTTTTCTACCCCAACCTGGATGGAAAATATGTTCCTTAGACTGTACTCCAGTGCCTTCCCTCTGATACACGAGAAGTGTAAGGAGCTGTGACCTGGCAAAAAGGAACTTCCCACAGCCCGAAAGAGAGGACAGCAGCACAGCTTGACCCTACCTAAGTTGAGGTACAGGTCAAGCCTCCCTTTCTGGAGCTCCAGGGTGATGTGGTCTCCTCGTTGACCTTCTCCATGGAATAAGACTCCGTCTCCTTGCATGCTCTTGAACTTCAGAGAAATCACATCTTTCAGAGTGCTCATTAGCTTCTGATTGAATCTGTACAGAAGGGAGCTGCGGCCATCAAAGTCAGCAACATCTGATTCTGGGCACAAAGAGAGAAGAGGAAGAGGGAAGTCAGTGCATATGCTTGCGATTGCTGTTCCTGTTCCATCTCTTAGGTGTTGTCCAACTCACAGGAATGGGCTTGACATCTAGAAAATCCTGGCTCAGTTGGAATCACACAGATTCAACCCACCTAATCAGACGCAGGGAGATTATTCATTTACAAACAACATCCACACACTGAGTCAAGGTCAACTGATCATCAGCGAAGAAGTCAAGCCTCTCATTAGTGAGATGTCAGGTTTGTTTGAGGGTACAGGGTGAGACTATCATAAGTGTCTATGTCAGGTTCTACTGTGTCAGATGCTAAATTTGTAATCATCTCTCCAGATGTATCCTCCTCATTAATTTGCTCTGGACCTTTGAAGCCATTGAATCCCTCCTGTCCAACTCAAAGTCAGTGATGAAAAACAGACATTGTCTACCAGGCCAAGTCTGACTGAATGGTACTATCTTCCAGGAACCCTGTGTTGAGAAGTATGCTGAGGGTCCCTCTGCATTCAACAGAAAAGGATCTAGTGAAGAAAGACTTGTTATCTGAACAAGGATGGTTAATGAAAGGTATCTTTTCAATCCCTTCTCTATCTTATGCTGGAGTTTTGCTTTTAATATACAAAAGTGCTCATTCATTAATGTTAAAGCAAGAAAAACATAACTCAAGAAGATCATTTGATCATGACTTAGGTAAACAAACATGCAGGATATAGAAAATGTTGGGGAAGCGGCCTTGGCCCAGTGTATAGGGCATCCGTCTACCACATAGGAGGTCCACGGTTCAAACCCCAGGCCTCCTTGACCCGTGTGCAGCTGGCCCATGCGCAGTGCTGATGTGCACAAGGAGTACCCTGCCACGCAGGAGTGCCCCCCGCATAGGGGAGCACCATGCACAAGAAGTGCACCCCATAAGGAGAGCCGCCCAGTGTGAAAGAAAGTGCAGCCTGCCCAGGAATGGCACCGAACACACGGAGAGTTGACTCAGCAAGTTGACGCAACAAAAAGAAACACAAATTCCCATGCAGCTGACAACAACAGAAGTGGATAAAATCAAGAACACGTAACAAATGGACAGAGAACAGACGCGGTGGGGGGAAGGGGAGAGTGAAAGGGGAGAGAAATAAAGAAAATAAATCTTAAAAAAAAGAAAAAGAAAATGTTGAATGCCCATTGACCAATATGTAACAGCATCTGCATTTGGGATGTGTTAGGTTATTTTCACTTTCTTTTTCCTGTTTTTATTATAAGGATTTTAAAACTAGCATTTATTATTTTTATAATAGGAACATTTAAGACTACTTAATTATAACTTGAAATGGATTCATTATATACTATCTTCTGTGGGTGGAGTGGTGGTAGATGGGTGTATGGAGGGGTGAGATTAGTGTTATTTGAAATCAAGCATCCAGGAAAACTCAATTTTCCATTATTCACCAAGCAATTAAGTTCCTCAGCTTAAGCATACACAGTGATAAATTAAGTTTTTTTACCAAGTATCTAGAAAACTGAAATTCTATAAAACAAAGAAAAAGTAAATCAAACTTCACTGCAGTTAGTTGTAAAAACACAATTTCACCATTTGTTCCTATTCCTACCATATTATAGCTCTAACCAGTAGATTGATAGTGTCTTACTGGACCCTAAAAATAAAGAGTTGGGATATAGACCATTTTCTCAAACTCCCACCATGCCCAGAATCTGAGCCTCTTTATCTCATCCTCTGAAATGGCCTTTGACATGAGCCAAATGGAGGCTACATGGAAGAAGTCACCACAAATCACGGAGCTGTGAACATAATGACATTGATGTGATGCTGGGTTTCAAAATCTGACGGCCACAACTTGTTAGCTGGGTCACTTTGGGCAAGCAACTTCACCTCTCTGACTCAGTTTGCTCATCCACAAAATGGGGATAATCATATACATCAGAGAAGACTGCTGTGAAAAATAAATGCGTGGATTAGTATACAGTGATGATATATGGAAACTGCTGGCACTGTGCCTGGCATATTACTTTTGTTAAACCAGTTCTAGTCCCTGAGAGTGTCAGTAGTGATGGGAATGACTGGAGAGCCCCAGGTACTAAGCAGCCTGCTGATATTCCACCTTCTCACCCTAAAGGATGCTTTTTCAATGGTTGACTTCCCAGGGGCTGCCCAGCTGGCGCCAAGTTTCCTGTTCTGCTCTGTTCCATCTTCTTGCGTCCTAGTTGAACTTCTCCATTTGTACAAAGGGTGCAGTCAGCCCCTATTCTGATGACTTCCCATCTGCCCCTGTGCCTGGCTCTCCACTGGGGAGTGGGATTTGAGGATGAGCATCCAGTGACCATCAGAGTTCCTCAAGCTGAGCTGCAGGACCCACCAAGAAGTCCTGACTCCATTCAAATGGGGCACACTCAGACACTCGCCCTTGAAGGAGCGAGCAAGGCGTTGGTATTGAACAACGCATGGGAGAGAGGGACCTGTGTCTCCTGGAGGGACAAGAGGCACTCCATGGTGGGGTGCCTCCAGGGGCTGCAAAGAGGCCAGTGTGGTTGGAGACGGGAAGTTGGAAAGATCATGAATTCCCAGAGTGATTATTTCCCTGTATGCTGAGACACTTAGTATGAGATTGGTCTTTTCAACATCAACTCCCCTTCCTCGGAGTTATGGGCTATTTGCCCACTCCTCACCCCAAGGAAAGGCACAGAGACTGAGTTTGTGCTCCCGTGGCTCTTGGCATGCCTCTCTATTTTAGCCCATGAGGTGCCATATAAAGGCACTGCCCACACACTGCAGGGGTTTGGTCCACTCTCACTCACCACCTGGTGACTCTGAGCCTGCTGAGAATCACCAGCCCCAAGCACAGAATATGAAATAGGGCAGGTTTTGCACAGCATTTGCTCAACTGAATGGACATAGATGAAATTTGCCTTTTGCACTCTAGAAGCTGTGTTAGACTAAGTGGAGAAGGCTGCTTTGCAGTGACGCTCTCCTGTTGGCTGAGTGCCTGACTGGGGGACAGTTAGCTTGGGAGCTAGAGGTTGCACTTTTCTACAGTTTATTTACTCTCTTTTGTAAAATGTTGCAAAGGAATCTGTTCATTCACACTTATAATCAATTGTAAGGATGCTAGAAAAAAGCTTATGTTAAAATGATACATTTGTATATGTGTGTATATAGAGAGATATATAGATTTCCCCATATTATCTCTCTTTGCATCTATATTCATTATTATGCTGCTTCCCACACCCCCACCTCCCAGCCTTCTTCATTTTATGTCCTGATTGCCAGGACTGCTCATGAAGGCTTGCATTTTTCAGTAAAGCCCTGGGTTCCAGGTCTTTCCTCTACTTCTCCTCTCCCTCTCTCCCCTTCTCCTGCCAATCACAGCTGTTATGATCTGTGTTCCGCTGCCTCAAAAGTCTTATTATTCTACTATAGTATTATTCCATCAGTGAAAGAACTTTTATCAGTGATATAAGGGCAGTGTCCACCAGCAGTTCTGAGGGGGAGGTAGGTGTCACATACAGACATTTTCAGGGCAAGAAATTGTCCTGCATGACATGGCAATGACAGATACAGGTCATTATACATTTTGTCATAACCTATAAAATTGTGCCGGGCAAAGTGTAAACTGTAATGTAAATGAGAGTCCCCAGTTAGTAGCTTTGCTTCTGTATGTGTTTACCAATTGTAGCAAATGTACCACACTAATGAAAGATGTTCATGTGGAAAAGTGTGGGAGGGGGAGGAGGTGGGGCATATGGGAATCCCCTGTATATTTTATGTATCATTTGTGTAATCTAAAGCTTCTTTAAAATTAAATTTAAAAGTCCAGCTAATCAAGACCCTTATTGATAACATAGAGTTGATGACATATTACCTCTGAGAAATACATCTCTGTGTTGCCATGACACCTAAAAGAAGTCTAGCCCATCAGTAGCATAGATTATCAAGAATTCTTTAGAGTTACACAGACTGGGTTTATATTCTTGTTTGACCAGTTGCTGCGATGTTTTGGGGCAATTTTCATGATCTCTCTGAGCTTCAGTTTTCCTGTCTATGCAGTGGGGCTAATAGAAAACTTCCTACAAAGTCATCATGACAATTACGTAAGCTTGGACCACTAAAAGCACCTGGAAATGAGTAAGTGCTCAAACAAATCTCAGTGCTACATTCCACACTGATTCAGAGGGAGGACTGCAGAGGTGGAGTTCACGGGCATGGTAGGAGGAAGACAGCAGGTTTGGGCTTCAGTATTCTTCCATCGCGTTGAGCAGACATGGAAGTTAGCCTTCACCATCACCTCCCAGACTCTTAAAACAGCCTCAAAACTTCCCTCCCAGATCCAACAGCTGTCACTTTCCCTGTTCCATTCTCTATCCTGATAAAACAACATACCTCTGTTAAAGCCCTTCAGTGAATTTCCTTTGCTCTAGAAGTTAAATCCAAGCCCCAAGACCGTATAAGATATGGCCCTGCCTATCTCACCCACCTTATCCCCTACTCCTCTACACACTCTCCCTCCAGGTCAGGGACGCTGTAATTTAGTGTGTGTGTGTATGTGTGTGTGTTTGTGGGTAGGGTGATGTTTATGGAGCATGTACCACCCAGCTCAATATTGCTATGAGAAATTTTCAGATTTGAACTCATTTATTACATCAACCACCCTATTAGGAAGATTCCATTATAACTTGTCTTTTAAAAATGAGGCAGGCAAGGCAGGGAAAGGTGAAAAGATGCATAGCCGGTAGGTGACAGAGCCAAGACTCAATCACCCTGTCTGGCTTAGCCATCCTCTGTTCTGAGATTCCTCCCCAGTGTTGCCCTTGACCTCTGAAGTCCCCAGTTTGGCTCTCTAGATATCTGGCCCTACCCACAGGGGTTCCTTCTGTTTATCGCAGTCTGAGCTCCCTGTTAGTCTTTTCACAATTAGAACTGAATCTTTATTTGTTTGCAGGTCAGACTTCAACATTTCTGTGCTTGCTTTGAGGATGGAGCCAGTGCGTGTGGTTTCCCATGGTCCTTCAGAGCCCAGAAATGAGACAGTAACCCAGCATGGGGCTACCAGACTGTCCCGATGTCACCCCACACCCCCTTTCCTATGCTGAAATCCGTTCCCAAGTTGGCTCCCAAATCGGCTTGGAAGGGCAGGCTGCACTTTCACTCTCAGTTGTCACTCCTTCCAGGGGTTCATGCTCAGCCATTTGGGGTGTGGTCCCTGCATCACTCGCATATGCTCATTAGCGCAGGATGAGGCAGCCCTCCAGTGAGCAGGCATTAGCCTGGTAAGACAGTGGGGCTTCCCTCCCACCGTACTCACCTCCCATGAAAGTGACACGCTGCTGATACACGTGAGCTAATACAAGCAGCCTGGCCCTTCCTATGTCTTCTTCAAATTACACAAGGAATTGCTAGCCATTTCAAAATTGGACCAACAGAGGTAAAAATAGAATATTTTGTGAAGTGTTAAAACTTTTTCCAACCAGATGCCTGATACAGCCCTTAAATGCATTTGCGATGTGAAACTGTCAGCATGCCAGACTCCACTTGGATAAAATGGCATAAAAATAATGTCAAAGGCCCACATTTTAACAATTTCATGTTGAGAAACACAGTTCTATGGCATGATTATTACTTTTTTCTTTCTTAGATACACTCGTAATCATTTTGTCTTGATTATCTCGTTTGGAACTTAATTTGTGATAAGCAACCTGGTGATGGACATTAAAAATTTATGTTTTACAAATGTCTTGAAGAAGATTCTCTTTTAGAAATACAAAAACAAAAACAAAATAAGGGATAAAGGAAAGGGAAAAAAGAAAAATAATGTATAGGAAAATGCATGGAAAGTAGACATGGGCTCTTGATGGCAGCTGGGGAAGCATATGATCAGCTCAGAGTGGACTTTTAAAGGCACCAAAAAAATCCCCAACAGATAAATCTTCCACATTCTTTATCACAGTTTCTCTAAACTCATGGAGATTTCTTCCTCTGGATTAAGTAATCCATTCCCCACAAGGGATAAAAAAGAACTAATTAGCACTATTACCTAATTTAATGCTCTTACCAGCCCTACAAGGTCCATGTTTTTGCTCCATTTATAAAATGGAGAATCCAAAGCTCCCAAAGATCATGTGTCTCACCCAAAGGCACACACAGGCTGATGGGTTGTTTTACATTATAGTCATATATTTCTCCTCACAAAAAATTGGATTGTATAGTGACATACAGCATGAAGCAGGAACTGGAATGCAAACTTTGGATTTTGGCTAATAATAATGGTCTATATTGGTTGGCTAATAATTGGGGAAACTGGGTGGCAGGAGTGAGTGAAGAATATGTGGGAACTCTGTGCTTTCGGCATGATTTTTCAGTAAACCTACAACTGCTCCAAAAAAAGTAAAATCTATTAAAAACAACAAAAAACTCCCTCTTCAACCAAAAGAACTCCATGGGATTGTAGTGAGGATGACAGAGGCACAAAGGACTTAGTGCCATGGAAATTAAACATTGCTCATGTGTATAAGAAAGAAGATGTCAATTTAAAGAAAAAGTTGAATAGAAAGTTTCTATTCCTTTAAAGTCAATGTAAGTTTCCCTGGTGTCCTCCACACTGGCCCTTTCATTCACAAATCAACTTCATTCAGATCAGTGGTTCTTAATGAGAGGGTGTGGGAAATAGGATAATTATCTGGGAGGCTTTCTAAAGGTAGACCCACAGTGTCCTCCTGTTCCCACCCTTTTCACCATGTTTGACTGCTCTTCCCTGGTTCATTTTCATAGTCTCACGTCATTCACAATGTTTGTTTATTCAAACCTTCATTGAGTCCCCTCAACATGGGAGGCCACATGCTCAGCCCAGAAAATACAGTGATATATGAGCTTGCTAGAGATCCCCAGTCTCAGGGTCAAACTGGGAGACAGCCACCACACAATCATACTTCCATGGGAAGGAGGTGAGCATTGTGTGCCCGAGAGGAGGTGACAGAGGTGTGACATCTTCCATGAAAGTTAAAGAGGTGAGGCGAGGGGAAAAGGCATTGCCAGGAAAGCAAAAAGCAACCTTTGTTGAGCTAAGTGCTTGGTCAGATCTTGACTCCCCAAGGAGTCAGATATTTTGGAGTCATGGTTTTCAAAGTGTGCCCACAGGCTAGCAGCACATCTATCAAACATGGGAGCTCATTAGAAGTACAGAATTTAGGACCCAACTGCAGTCCCACAGAATCAGAGACTTTGAGCGTGGGACCCAGTGGTCTGCTTGTTCTCAAGCCCTCCAGGCAATTGCCACGCATGGAGGTTTGAGAACTTCCATGTAAGAGCACAAGATGGCAGGGGCAGTGGGGAACCAAGAGGTGACAAACAGTGTTAGGTCACTTAGAATGTAGGATTCTGCTAAAACTAAAATGAAATGAGTTCCAACTGGTCCCTGAAGTCAAGAGGGAGTTATTTATTAACATATTTAAAGTAGGGGGAATTACGGATGGTTTTGATTTTTAGAAAGAGCCCTCTGGATTTTAGGGAGTCCATCAATATTTTCTCTTGATCAACCTACATTCCAAACCAATCTACACTTCATCCCTTCTCAGAAAATTATCCAATTTTATTATCTCTTGGCAAGGTGGCAAAACCCTAATGGTGTCCTTTTTTTTTTTTTTTGCTTTCCTGCCATTAAAATGCCTTGGCCACTCCTTGCAAGTACTTACTTCTCCTACAGTACCCGTGGGTGAGCTAGAACACAGCTGTTAGACGTTTACTTCCTGGAATTGATGGTGTCTCCCTTTATCTCAAATCTGATTTTTAGGATCTCACTATTGCAAACTCAGTTCAGTTCAATGTGCTGTTTAAAATACAGTGTATTGGCAGCTTTTTTTCTAGAATATGAGGGCAAGGTAGATTGTGTACCCAAAGAGTGGCCAGGATGAGGGCAGATCCTACAGTTCATAAACTTCTTCCTATAGGTCTAGATAAAGTTTATATGCACCCTCACCTCCATTTCAGGGCGACTATGCTGGCCAGTTTCTGGGCCAGAAATTGCTGATCCAGCTGTCAGAGCTTGTTTCTGAGAAAGACAGAGTTCTGGAGGCATATTTTGGCATATCTGATGGATGTTGGTAGCCTGTCAACAAAGCAGCTAAAAAAAGGTCTCCACTGAATAAAAGATACAGAGCTCAAATCCCCAAGTGAGCTGAGAAAGGCTCTTGTGTGGTCTGTGACATGGAGATTGTTTTCTCAAAAGCCAGCAAACCAAAGCTTAGAGTTGACAGGGGAGAGTATTGATCTGCCCTGTGACAATTAGTCTCACTCAGACTCCTCAGCTATTCACAGTAAATTTGATTTTCAGTACAATTGCATTTTGAAGCTTATCTCATTATACTTTGTATAAGAAAAATGATTATTATTCAGACCATATTCTTGCACTGGAGACTCCAGGGCTTTTGTAAGCAATCCATAAACCACAAAGTTTCCCATATTCAGCTCAAATTTGCCCAGATCTACCACCAATTCTTTGGCTTTTCTAGAGCTGATCAGAAACTCCTGATAAACTTAGATGAACTGTGAAAGTGATATAAGTTTCCAAAGCTACCTGGACCAACTGCTAAGAGTTATTCATACAAACTTTCTGACATTTATACATATGATACTTGGTAAAAAAAAAAAAAAAAAAGGATCCAAAGATGGCAACAGAAAAATAAAGGACACATATACAAAATAAATAAAATAGAAAATACTCTGAATTCTAGTCTTAACGTCAGCAGTAATGCTTTTTGGCTCTGAAAGTCTTTCTTGCCTTATCTTACTGGATTTTTGGATATCTTAGAAGTATAGATATCTCTGAGCACATCTAAAATTTGTAGTTCCAACAGAATGTTTACTAACTACAAAAGATTTCAGAGAAATAATGCATTAACTTTAGGGACCTCCCAAAGTGGAAGACATCCTCTCTTTCATTCACTCATAAGTTAATTTGAAGGTGTTGGGTATATACAGTGATCTTTTCTGGAACTTGCTGAGCTCTGAGATGGATGCAAAAATGACTGAAACACAGGCCTTGCTTCCTTGTGATTCAGGCATCTGCATGGCAAATGAATCACTTTGGAGGACTGTGAGAGATAAAGGGGAAGTGAATCATGCTACTTCTACAATTTTTTAACCAACTAGGAACTTGTAAGAGTAAAACAAAGAGCTATTGATCACTAAACTGGAACAACAAGACTGTACTACTGTATAGAGCAAGATGGGACCTCTGGTCACCCCAGTAAAAGAACTGTGAGGGGCAAGGCCTTGGCATTTGTGTGGAAACCCACTGCGACAATAAGGGAAAAATGGATGGTTCCCCCCTCCCTGCCCCTGCGAAGTGTAAAGAGATTAACAAAAGGTTTTGTTAAGGGGATAATATTTCACAAGTTCTATTTTACAAGCTAGTCACGATTTCAGGAGGATAGGAGAGATGAAGACAAAGGCCAGATCCCTGTCTTGTAAGTAGGATAATACATTTATGAATGGCTCTTCTCTGTTTCCTGTCACTGTCAATGCTATTCAGCAACTACACGCGATCGTCCACTTAAATGGTGGCCATTGTAAATGGGGCATTTAGATGGCAGTGTCAAAATCTGAGACCGGAACTCTACTTTTTTCCCTCGTACTTCTTGATATTTTTTGCTATTAAATGATGTACATGGTTGTCTACCTGGACACACTGAACACTCCTCATTAAGGACCCTACCTGGACACCATCGAGGGAGTCTATCACTAGGAAGCCAGCGGAGGAATCACGTAAATCCCACCAGTGACCTTTTCAACAGGGAGTGAATGTAAAAGGAGGTGGGAGGGGCCAGGCCTTGAACTTTGCACAGAAAGCCACTGGGGCATAAAGTGGTTGCTCTAACTAGCAGGTCGTTTTCTTTTAAGGTTTCCTTGAAAATTACCATTAGCATACAGGTCATGGGTATCAGAGTAGTCAATAGTCTGTCAAACCCCACACTTGAGAGAAGGCATTAATTCATCAGGAAAAAAATGTTTGCTTAGTAGTTTCCACTCATTTGCTGGTTTCACAGAAGACTTGGTTTGCTTGACCCCTGCATTTACTTGCATTTGTTTGTCTGCCTTCTGTCACTTCAAATAACCTATGAATTCCTGAAGGTCAGGTATTGTCTTATTCATTTTTATTTTAGTATGTCCAAAGCCCAGCAGAAAGTTAGCTACTGAGTCATGTTGAGGGACTGAAGAAGGATTCTTAAGATCCTCAATCTATCTGAGAAGTTCTAAATAAGCCATTAATTTAAACTTTCAAACTACAGATTTGTGCTTAGCAAATGTGTCTTCATTGTACATGTGGATGTATGCTTGTCTCTTCATAGACAAGTATACATTTCTTATATGAACTTATGGAAATAAAACTAGGAAATTCCCCTTCTTGGAGGAATCTCATTTTAAAATGTTTCTGGTTTTAGGAACCTCATCTGTAGAATGAAAAAAAAAAGAAAGAAAAAAATGCCATGAATGAGCTTGAAGATTTTTCCAGATCTAAAATGCTGTCATTTCAAAATGGAGATTATAAATCCATTCTGGGACCTCCAAACTCCAGATAAAATTGCTCCCATTCTGTCCTCCATGTTCTCAGGGAGCACACACTATAAAATGGGCCTTCTGAGATTCTCTGGGATAGGCCAATTAGGCGGGAGCACACCAAAGTTGATATTTACAACGTCATGATCTCTATATTGCAAATGACCCTGGATGATGAGAACAACAACAAAGAGGGCAGGTGAAGCTGGGAAGACAAAAAAGATTTATTTGGGGAATGAGAATATGGCTTCAGCACTGAGGCTGATGAATTTTGGATGACACAGCTCAGCAGTAATTAACCAAATAGGATCAAGGTCTTATGTGGAAAGGAGGCAACCTGAGGAATAAAATTAAGGTTGTAACTCTTAATGAGATGGGGAAGCCTGACAGATCATTATACTTTCTCAGAATTTATGGTGGTTTTTAAAATTCATTAGTTCCCCATTCTTAAAGAGATAGAGGGGTGGAGGTGTGCTAGCTCGGTAGCAACTTGTCCCTGGAGCATCTTAGCATCAAGAGGTTGTTGATTGAATCTTGTGAATTACATAATCTGGGACTTAGAGGATAGATTATGGTGTTTTGCTTCCAAAAAATTTTCCCCATGTCATATGAGTAAATACTTTTGGATGCCTTGTCAATGACAGGGCATGGTAGAAAGCCTGTTGATAAAGGAAGCAGAAAGCATTGGGTTAATATCCTGATGTTCCTGGCTGTGGGAGTTTGGGAAAATCTGTTCATTCATCAAATTCAATTGCTGTTAATTGAAATGAGCCTGGTCTTATGCTGAGAAAAGGGGATCTAAGTAGATATAAAACTTGTACTAATGGAGCTCTAGTCTAGTAGGTGAGACATAATTCACACTGAAATACACAAGTAAATTTTGTATTATATGAATGTATATTTATGTATAAAGTGATTTTTATATATATTTATAAATTTGGTGATCAATGTTGTGAAAGAGAAAATGGTGTGTTCTAAGGTAGAAAAACAAGAGTTAAATTCAAAGTGGGAAATCAGTTGGGGTCTCTTCAAGAAATATAAGTGCTGAGGCTTGGGTAGGAGTTGTACAGGAGAAGGTGGGGTTGGGAGTTAAGGGTCTGACTTTCCAGAGAGAGGGAAGAGCACATACAAGGGCCTTAAGTTGGGAAAGAGCTTGGCATGACTAAGAGCTGCACAGGGAGGCCTATGGGGCATGAGCTCAGGTGGGGAGGGGCATTGCTGGTTGGAGAGGTAAGGCAGTCAAAGATCAGACCTGGGAGGACCCTTTGCTTCACCCACAGGACTTTGGATTTTTTCCCCAGTGCAAGCAGAAGCCACTAAAAGGTTTTCATCAGACAGTGGCTTAACTCTATTTTATGATGACTCTGGTAGCTACAGCAGAGATAATGAACTGAAAAAGAGAATGAATGGAAGTGGGTGGCTCAGTAGGAATTTCAGGTAATAGAAGATGATAACTGAATGAGTTTCGTCACTGAGAAAATGGAAAGAAACGAATATATTTGTGATGGGTTTTGCAGATCATACTGCTAGAACTTGCTGATGAATTTACTGTGGGAAGTAAGAGACAGGGGAGACTTCAAGAAAGTCTCTAAGTTCCAGTTTGGGTTTGGAGTACTTTTTGATGATGATGATGATGATGATGATGATGATGATGATAGTTGCAGCAGGAATAACAAGTAATATACACTGAAGGAAAAGTTGCCATAAATAAGCAAGATGGTAGCTTTCTCCACCAAGAAGGGCCTCCATTAATCTCAACTCAGATGGTTCTCCTCATCTTCCCATCTTTCCTTCTCAACTAGTCTCTACATTAGACTCATTATTTTACCCAACTTTCTATTGGTATATTTATTTCAGATGTATATCTTTCCACCACCAATTCGATAACCTAACAGGATCTATGTCCTTCATTTACTTGACTCAAAAAGAACATGTTGGTCAGTGACGAATCAATCTGAAAATTAAGAGAGAGAAAACACCCATGTAAAACTGAAGAATCAGATACCCCAGATAGCTAGAAAGTTGGTATAAAGGAAAAAAAATGTAATTGAGGTGGTGTTCAATTTTTGTTATAAGAAAACGTAGCAGCACTCAAAGACTTGACTATGTAGATATCAGTATTTGGGGGATTTGGAATGAACCGAAGTTTCTGGGAAATACAGCAAGAAACTTGTTCACAATATGCATAAGTAGGAACTAAAAAAAAGTGTCTTGGTTTATCAGGGGTACTCCATGGAGTTATTTAGCAGTAATGTTCTTAATATGAGGAAGCCATGAATTTTGGCCTTTGTAGATTGCAGTTGGGCACTGAATTTATTCCGCTGTGGGATAAGAGAACTCAAACCTAGCAGGAAGCTGAATTCCCAGAACCTATGACAAAGGAAGTGAAGACAACAGTAGACACTGACGACAATCTGAGAGAGGGTCCTCTGGTCAAGCACATAAAAGCCTTAAATGCATCTTCTTAGTAATCATCATTGCCAAATACCAGTTCGTGGGTGCAGAGGGTGGAAGAAGTTTAGTAGAGAACATGGGAATGTGAGGAAAGGGAGAGGATAAAGGGTTATCTAATCATACCATGTATTTCTTACTCATTGTAGGATATGCTTAATGCTTCCCAAGGGGCGGTTCATGGTGGTAAGAGAGGGATATCCTCTGTAGATAAGCATTTACATTAGTGTTGGTTGTCATTTGCTAAACATAAGAAATCTGCCAAACACTATATATTATAACTAAAAATATAATAGTATTCTTGTAAAGTAGCAATCACTGACATTTTACAGATGAGGAAAAAGAGGCTCAAAGAATTAAGAACATTTCTAGAAGGTTAACCTTTTAAGAGAAGACCATCTGATCAGTAGTTTCCTGCCACAGTTGGGCACATGAAAGGAATATGTCATTCTGGACTTCATTGTGACAATTCAGGAAGTAGATCTCATGACATGGAAGCCAGAAGACCTCAGAACAATGTAACAGGCTACCTTGACTTTAGCAAGAGGGAATGAAGGCACTCAAAGATAAAAACATTTAAAAAACTGAAAACTTAGAGAAAATAGAGACATGCTTTTACTCCCCAAAATTCTAAAACAGAATATATCTCAATAGACTTTAGGAGTCTCCAAACACCTTCAGTTTGGGAATAGCAATGATGAATATCTTAATTATTCATTAAGGAAAAAAAAGTGATGTATTTAGAAACCCATGTATGAAAAACATTTTAATAAACTCTTAATGGTTAGGACCTCTATACATACATGCAAAAGGAGGTCCCCATTAGATATAACACTGAATTTTAAAAATATAATAAACAATATCAAGATGAGCAAGGGTGATTAACTCCAGGTCCAGAAAAATAATCACATATCAAATATTCACTGAACTTAGAGTAAGTATCAGATATTTACCTATGTCCCAGGAACAGAGAGATAGGTCAAGATCCCCACCTTCACAAAGCAGATTGGAGAATAGGCAGAGAAACAGCAGGCAGTATTGATAACACAAGAAAAGGCCTAGGATTTCAGCATAAAACAAAGGAGAAGCCTCTGAGGCTGTCTGGACATAAGGAGCTGCTTTAAAATTAGGTGGTGCTTGAGCTGAGTGGTGAATGGCAGGCAGGAATCAAACTGAGGGAGAAGGCGGACATTTCAGACAAAGGCAGCAGCAAGTGGAAAGCATGGGGTCAGGGTGGAAGCTCATTGTGCACCCAGGAACTGGGCCTGTGCATGTGCTGGAAGTGAACATGGGATGGGGAGGGTGCAGAAAATGAAAGTGGCGGAAGCGCAAATTCACTTCAGAAATGCATTCACCTCTTCCAGGGGCTATGAGAGCCATTGATGGGGATGAGCCAAATGCTCATGTCAGAAAGTTCTTAGGAGCAGGGAGATCATTCTTCAGAACAGTATCTGAATGTGAGGAAATAGGGAGACTGAACTTGGACAGCAGTAGACAGGCTGAGGCATCTAGGGAGGAGAATCATCAGAACTGAGTGACTTGAGGACTAAAGGGCTGCAAAGAAATCTACAGGCATGAAAGTGTTGGAGAAAAAAGGAAGGAGTTAAACCAGACTAAACTTAAACATGTTTTTGATGTGGATTGTAATTTTGATGGACAATCATCAAACCTACTGAGCTCCCAATTTACTTTGGATTCTCCCACAAGAAGACTGCTTTTCAAACCGGAAAGTGGAGATTTTTTTAAAGAGGGGGAATGAAACCCAAGGAAAGTTGGGGAAGAGTAAGGGCTCTCTCATATGATAAATGTCTTTGCTTTTTGAAGGCCAGATGGATTCTCTTTTAAGCTAATAAATGAAGGTGCAGACATGGTGGGAAATGCACAAGCAGAGATTGACCAATATCCTCATTTCATACTTTCTTCTTCCTTGCCTCTTATGCACTAAGCATGGCAAAACCATGCAACTTTCCCTTTGCTTCCCTTTATGCCAGCTCCTCTGGCTACCTGTAGCCCTAGCTTCCAGGGGATTTCTAGACTCTGCAGAGGTGCCTGATGTGTCTGATTCATTTTGATATCAATAATAACCCTAGCTTACTTTCTCCTCTTTGCCTCCTCTATTGCCTTGGCAGACTTCTATCAGGACACATGTAATTCCTTATGTTTTACTTACACGTTTTTTGCCTAATCCTAGATTATCAGCAATGTCAATCATTCATCCAACCCCTACTGAAAATGCACAATGTACTCAACACCATGACAGGCAACATGGGCTCCCAGCTGCTGCCTGTGCTTACAGTCTGGTTGGTAGTTGAGGGAGACCATCATCAAATCATTCCCAGTCTATGGGAGGAGTGGGATAGGGAGGGTGGGGGGTATATGGGATATGGGTTCCTCATATTTTTTTAATGTAACAATTAAAAGAAAATAAAGAATAAAAAAAATAAAAATATAAACCATAATGTAAACCAAAAAAAAGGGCTTCTAAGTACCAGGACCAGACCTATAAAAGTCCGCAACAAAATTCTTGCTTTACCTTATCTCTCTAGAGGCTTATATGATGCTTGGTACATATAAAAGTGCTAAATAAATGTTGTTAACTGAATGAATAAATTAGTGAATGAATAATCTGACAAATGTGCTGATATTTCCAAAATGCAAAAGGTCTTAAGTCTTAAGAAATCATAGAACTATAGGAATTTTATTAAGCACTAGACAAACAGTAAAATGGAATTTTCAGGAGGCTGTTACTAAGTGCATAGAAAAGAAACTAGTTCCCTAGAAACCACAATGAACCCATTAACAACAAGTAATTCCATATCAACCTGTTTCCCATTCAAAAAGAGTGAGACTAGACTGATAAATGCATCCGTACTTTTCACAAATATGTATTGAATATCTATTTCTGCCTGTTAGGTGTGGGCACAAAATGCCTGCTCTTATGGGACTTACATTCTATTGTAGAGACTCAGGGAGGGAGATAAGTAAAAAACAAATGAACAAACAAGATTCTGATTTATCATAGCATCATGAAGAAGATAAAGTTATGTCATGTAATCATGGGTTAAAGTTCAGAGTACAGAAACTGGGCAGCTGACTGACTTTGGAGGGGCAGCCATGGAGGAATTTATGAAATAGGTGACACTACAGTTGAGATCCACATTGACAGAGGAGCCCACCATGTAAATTCTGAAAAAGTTATTCAATGCCTAGGGAACAGGAAGCGCAAGGGTCCTGAGGTAGAAAAAGTCTGACATGCTGAATGGCCAACGAGAAGTAAGATGATGTTGAAGAGATAGGCATGTAATATTCAATGAGGAATCCAGTAAGGAGTCTCAATTTTATTTTACCTGAAATGGGTAGAGAAATGACATAATTTATTTACAATTTATTAAGATCACTTTTATTACTATGTGGGAAATAGTTTTTGGGGGATTGTGGCATGGAAATACCTAAGTTCTCTAAGTGAGTACTGTCAGAGGCTTCTTCTCATAAAGGTAGCAGGAGTACACTGATTTAGGATATGCTTTGGAGGAAGTTCGAGCTAATAAAAACTTGGGATAAGTTGCATAGGAGTAGAAGCTACAGAATAGTAGAAAATAAAGACCCTGGCTAGATTTTTTCTCTAGCAAGTAGACAGATAGTGATGCCACTGTCGAGATAGGAGAGATGGAAAGAAGCAGGTGGTTGAGCGGAAGGGTAACAAAAAGTTCTTTCTTATTGGATTCAATGTGAGATATTTATTTTATTTTCAAGTGGAGATATATGTATAATCTATAAATGCATATTTATGTGTAGGGGTTTATGCTTAGGTATATGTGTATGTTCATGTGTATATTTGTATGTGTTTAATGAATGTATTGCAAGGAATTGGCTTATGTGATTATGGGAACCTGGCTAGGCAAGTCCAAAACCCGAAGGACAGGCTGTCAGGAAGGGCAGGTCGGAACTCTCAGGTAGGACCTGAAGCTATTGTCCACAGGTGGAACTTCCCTGTCCTCAGGGAAATATCAGCTTTGCTCTTAGTGTCTTTCAAATGATTGGATAAGGTCCACCCAGATTCTCTCCTTTATTTAAAGTCAGTTGATGGTTGAGGTTGAGCCCATCTACAAAATAACTTCACAGCAACAGCTAGATTAGTGCTAGCCTAGCAGGCACATAAAACCGAGGAACACAGTCTTGAGACCAATTGCAATCAATTGCAGTGAGAAAGGATGTGATGAGGGGCGATTGCAAACCAAGCCAACTTTTTGAGAAAAGTCATTCTGGTAGGGAAGAGAAGAAAGATGGGTAGTTGCTAAATAGCACAATGGGGTTATTGATTGCTATGATATTTATCTTCTGTTGCTGTTTTGTTTTGTTTGCTAAGATAATAGTTTATACAGCAAGGCTTTATGTTGATAGGAATGATCCTGTAAAAAGTGGATATGGTGATGCAAGAAAGTGAGGCAGTAATAACAGAAACAAAATTCTCAATAGCAAGGTCAGGATCTGCTCTTGGTCACCCCATTCCCCAAAAGGAAACAGCACCAATGTTTGAGGACTTGTTACTAAAGATTACAGAGCACCAGCTTGAAGGTCATCATATTACTTTATAAAAGTTTGGATCACACATATTTATAATATGGCAATGAAACATTTTAATGAAGCAATTTTAAATATTATTGCCATTCTGTCTAACTTTATATGAAGTCAGGTTCATAATAAAATTCCTGTATGAAAGTTTGCCTATTAAAAAAAAAAAAGACTGTTCTGTGCCCAAGAGCTCCCCAAGGTGGTTAAGTTATCATACTAGAAATGTTTACCTGAAGGCAATTTAGTCTCTTAGAGGATGCAGGGGACGTAAGTGTACATGGAGACAGGTAAGACTGGGGCATCTCAAAGTCAGCAGTTTTTACTTGATATGGGCTGGCCTCAGCAGATCTGTGATTCTCCTGATATTGTAGCAAATTGTGCAGGTAACTATGGTTACTTATCGGAAGAGACTCTCACTAAGAGTCTCAAAGGGTTCCAGTAGTAAAACAAACAAACAAACAAAAACAAACAAAACAGTTCAAATGTCTTTTCTAATTTTCTGTACTCCATGCTGTACTTGATTCTACGAATCTTTTTGCAACACCACATATTGTAAAGTGGGCATTTAAAAAGGAATACAGCTGATAAGATAGGGAGAAAATTAGAGTATGTGGAAAAGTAAAAGGGTGATGTAGGAGTTTGATATTATTGAGGAATTAAAAAAAGAAATATTGGATTATATTTGTAAACTCATCTTTTTCTCTGGGCATATTAGATTACATTGGATTCATAGGTTCCCTTGATTAAATAATTATGTAAACCTCTTGTGTCACCAAAGGGTGGGGACTCACAGATAAAAGGCATGGCAAAGGACAAAGTTGAGGGCTTTTAATATTGGAGTTTTGATGTTGGAGTTTCATAGGGAGAGAGACAGAGCTGTCTGTCTCACAGTCTACAGCTGACCTTGTGGAAAAAACAGGAGCTGAGCCCAGAGGAACCCAGGAAGCCTGAATCCTCACAGATGTCAGCAGCCATCTTGCTCCAAACAGACTTTGTTGAGGCAAGTAATTTATGCTTATGGCCTGGTATCTGTAGGCTCCTACCCCAAATAAATACCCTTTATAAAAACCAACCAATTTTTGGTATTTTGCATCAGTACCCCTTTGGCTGACTAATATAGGTAATAAGAATTATTAGGCCAAAATGAGAGATAATGTAATGAGACTTTTATCTCAGCATGGAAGTTTCATGCCAGGTTTAGAATTAAAGCTCTTAGAAGTGGCAACTTGTTATCAAGAGGAGGCAACTTGTTATCAGGAGAGTCTGCGTGCCCCAGAGAACCTGGGAGGGGAAATGTATATCCACTGAGGTCTCTGAGCCTGATGTTGAAAGCAGTAGACCGGCTGGCAGTCCCTTGTTGCCCTAATAGCTTTCTGGTGCATTTTTCTAAAATACTTTCTTTCTGAAAGTGCTGAGATAAAGGTTATCCTTTCACAAGTCATTTACCTAGGATCTTGTTACCCTATGTTCTCAGCTTTCTAATCCACCCTCTCCAGATATTATAATTTTAAGTATGGTCTAGGATAATGCATTTTTTAAAAACTTTCCAAATGATTCTGATAGAGGCAGCCGGTTGATCACACTGCACTACGGCAAGCACTACGAGCCTGCAACCCACTGGGCACTTCTTAAACTAAATGCAGGAGTTGGCTGAAATGATTTAATTTAAGGTGCTAGTGATCAAATGTGTTTGTTCATTAGGGTCCATGAGATTTCAGCTTATAAACAGGACATTGATTCTGCCTAAGTCAGAAAAACAATTTACGATGATGTAGTTTAGGTTTTAATATCAAGCCTATTGGGACAATCATAGGATTGAGAACCTTCCTTGCATCATCCTGACCTCATTCTGGAAATGATAGCCTGTACACACCCATATTTAAAATCTTCCTTATAATCCAGGTGGAACTCTACTTTCAAATTCAGTACAAGCAACTCACACACAATGGATGGCGAGTGTATTCCAGGACAGAAGCACTCCGTGGGTTACATTGAGTTGAAATATTCCTTCTTCTCTAGTTCTAGAACAAATAAAGAGTTCTTTTCCATGAGGTCCGGGGGAAGGGATGGGATTTATAATACCTCACCTCATTCCTGGAGAAGAACTAAACTTGTTTTGTTTTTTCCTTTTACTATAAAGGCCAAGTGATAGCTCAAACACTAAGAGCTCTTAACCTGGGACTTCTATGTTAAGTCCTTATCACCCACCACCTCCAAGCTTTTTCACCAACTCCATAGAATTTTTCTAGCTTTGGGATGAACTGTGCATATTCAAATTTGCATATGCTACTAAAGCCTAGAAATAACCTTAAGGTGCTGCCCTTGTCAACATAGATAAGCAGATACTCTATGGATAGAGTCACTCACAAAGACATCCATCTATGGATACTTACTATAGGAACATCCGTAGACCTCGACCCTCAGGCCAATTTTTCCATTTGGATTCCATTTCAGGGGCACAAAACGAATGAAGCGGGCCCTCACCGAGTGCAGTAGCTTGTGGTGCACCACGCTGTCTGCATTCAAATTTCCTGCAAAGGTCTGGGGAGAGAAAAGTTGCCCTGTGAGTTCTGTTACATTGTCCTCTTTCAGAGCTCAAGGAACACCAGTGGAAATCCACATATGTTCCTCCAGGCCTTTCAGAGGAAACTCTCAATTTTTCAGATGTTTCAAATGAATTCTGACCCAGGTGAAAATGCTGCATTATTTGTTGTATTTTTCCTGAAATACTGTACATCATTCTTTAAGAAATAAGAGCCCCCAAGTATTTTATGAATAAAGCAATCCTAGCAAGTCATAAGACATGACACCTAAAAGTTAGCTTTACCAATTAAATATTATAAAGACGTTTTGATCACTCATGATTACTATAGGGCGAGAGATAACTGACAGTTTCCTCTTAAAAAGTAAGGCTTTTATTGAAGTAATTGTTACCTTTAATTGAGCCCAGTCACTCTGCTAAGCACTTTCCAAGATCATTATCATCATGCTACAGATGAAAATTGAAAGCTAGAGAAAGAAAGGGGGAAGGAAAAAATTCTCCAAATTATGGACTTGCTTAGTAATTGGTCTGAGTTTCACTTCCAAAGTTGTCCCATTCCAAATATCATGCTTTGTCTACAGCCCCACACTTTTAAACAAGTCCATTGTTAATTTTTTTCAGAAGGAAAAACCTGAGTCACCTATTTACATGTAATTCATTTCCACAGTTCTTTATGGATTTTAAGCAAGAGAAAACACAAAGTGGTCCACTGAAATTATGCCCTTGAACAAATAATTATTGGTAAGAAATTGTTCTACAGATAGAATTCACAGGTTCATACCTAATCCTTAAGAGAGGATGTCCGAGAGGGCATTGCATTTCTTAATTCCTTATAAGTCATCTGCCTCCTTCCATCTCGAATATTCATGCTTGTCAATGTACAGTCAAAGTCAACCATTCAAAAGAAGATCAGTTGGTTTTTCAAATGACCATCAGCTTCAGCTACTGTTGAGTAAATTCAGCTGCCTAAGTTATAATCTTACAAACAGTTAAAGTTTGAATCTGTCCAAGTTGGAAAGAGATCTGTAGCCACTATTTTAACTCTGTTCCTGGCATGAAGGGAAGCAGGGATGATTGAAAATCACAGTGATTGTAGGGACCAGTTTCTTCCCACTCAGATTAGATTGCAGACCTAGCATAGCCTCCAAACCCACTTCTGGCAGGGAGAAAGCTGCCAGACCCACACCAGCCTCTCCAGGTAACTGTAGTCACTTTCAACTGGCACAGACTGAATAGTGGGAAACCTGGGCCTTCATCCTCACAGACCACATAGGAGAGCAACTTTTCCTCAACCTCTCTGGACAACTTCAAATGTTTTCTGTTCACACAAACTGGTTTGTTGAGTGCCTTTGATTCTAACTCCACTCCTCCATCTCCATGTGGAATCTAAACCCCCTCTTGGAGTGGACATTCATCCCAGGATCCACAGGATGGAGGAAGAAAATATAGATTAGAGTGGACTTACTGATATTCTACTATGGAAATATTGTGACTAGTAATGGAAGAAATTGTAGCATTGATGTGGAGAAAGTGGCCATGGTAGTTGCTGGGGGCAGGGAGAGGGAAGAAGAGATGTGATGTGGGGGCATTTTTGAGACTTGGAGTTGTCCTGAATGATGTTGCAGGGGCAGATGCCAGACATATATATCCTGCCATAACCCATTGGGTGGAGTGGGGGAGAGTGTAAACTACAATGTGGACCCATGTGTTGCAGCAGTGCTCCAGGGTGTGCTCGCCAAGTGCAATGAGTGTGCCACAGCGATGGTGGGGGTTGTTGATGTGGGAGGAGTGGGATGAGGAAGGGTGGGGGGTATAATGGGAACTTCTTATATTTTTTTAATGTAACATTTAAAAAAATAAAGAAAAAAGAAAAAGAAAAAATGGAAAAAAAAAAGAACAATTATAAAAACAAAGCCAAATATTGCATGAACTTACTAATATGAAAATATAAAAATAAGCACATGGAGTTAAAACCTATAGTATAGGATTTTAGGAGGAAAGAGGTGGTCTGTGAAGAAATACTGAAGCTTAATGTAAGTAGAAGTTTTAATTAACTTGATTGTAAATGTGTGGAAATGGAGAGTTGATAATAGCATTATAGTGAGTAGAACTAATGCAGCTGGTTTAAAAATGGGATTGTGACTGAAAATGGTAGACTAGGGATTTAAATGTTAATTGAAAGGAAGCTAGAGAATAATCTAAGGACCGAATAACACAGTGAACCCAAAGCTGGGTGAGAATTGTGGTTAATAGTACAAATGCAAGAAGGACCTTCTGCAAATTAGAACGGATGCATGTCACTAATGCAGGATGGTGGGAATGTGTAGAAGCATGGGAAAATATAATTAATGTAACTTATGGACTGTAGTTAACAGCAATACTGTAATATTCTTGCACTGATGCCAAAGATGTACTGTATGACTAATAAAGGGTTTGGGAAAAATATGCCAAATGTATGTGATGGACCATAGCTGGTAGTGATAGTCTGATGATATTATCTCACAATCTGTAACAAATGTTCCACAACAGTGTGGCATGTTGGGAAGGGTTGTTGCATGTGAATTCTATACATGGGCATGATTGTTTTGTAAGTTCACAACTTCTGTAATAAAAAAATATTTAAAAAAAAGAAAATTGAGTAAACACTCAAAAGGCAAAAATTGTCAGGCTGGATAAAACATTCAGTTCCATCCATGTCTTGTTTCCATGATACTCACTTCTAATTAAAAAGACAATGACAGGTTGAAATTGAAAGGTTGCTTGAACAGGAGGCATAAGAAAGCTGGAGTTGCTCTATTAATATCAGATGAAATAGAAGGTGGGACAAGCTGTTTTACAAGATATGTGAGACATTTAAAAATGAAAAAGGGTCAATATATCATGAAGACATAAAAAACCTGAATGTGTACATAACTTAAACACAGATCAATATGCATGAATCTAAATCAAACAGAAACAAACGGGTGGGGAAGAAATCCTCAATTATTGTTGGAGGTTTTTATTATCCTTCTTTAGTAATTGTTTGAACAGAATTGATTTTTGCCAAATTGGTTAAGCAAAAACATCAAAGTATAGAAGATTTGAATGGAGCTGTCATTGAAATCGGTTTAATTGACATTTATAGAACATTCCATCCACCAACTGCAGATTATACCTTGTTTTCAAATGAACATGGAACTTTCCCTTTGAGAGACCATTTCTTACGTAAAAAAATAAATCTCATAACAACTAAGAGAGTGTTGAGTTCCCAACCTAGGGAGCTCTGTCACATTTCCCAATGGAACAGCAACAATCCCCCAAGGGCAAGTGCAAAGACCAATGAAGAAGGATGGTCCAATGATGAGCCCTTGATACTGATGACCATGCTTATGAGCCTGTGTGCTTGAAATTTCAACTAGGCCTAGATCTGCAGGGTGCCTAAGAGTTACCTCCTGAGATCCTCCATGTTGCTCAAATGTGGCCACTCTCTAAGCCAAACTCAGCATGTAAATGCATTACCTCTCCCTGCAGCATGCAACATGAGCCTCCCTGGAGCCAAGGGATTACTAGCAAGCACCAGCTGGTGATGCAACTAGAAAAAGACCTTGAATAAAAGGGGGAAACAGTAAAGACAAATGAGTTTATATGGCTAAGAGACTTCAAAATGAGTTGGCAGGTCATCAGAAGGGTCACACTTATACACATCTCAGCAGGATCTCAGAGACAGCCAAAGTAGATACAACCCCAGGTATGGATGCTCCTAAGGGCTACAGAGACACCCAGGTCCTATGGTCATCACAGATGGCTCTGGAGTTCAGTGCTTTGGCAGTGGGCCCTACTTTGGAATTTGTGCTCTTGAGTGTGATGGAGTTGGACTCAGATGTGACTTCTCTACATATGCTTCTTCTGTTACTTTTCCTGAACCTGTGGTTGATGCTGGGGTTGGTGTGTGCCCAGGAGACTTGAATCTCTGCACTGTCCATGTGCCAGCTGGGCCCTGAGCCTCAGCAGAGTTGCAACACCTACTCTCCAGTTCGATGGACTTACACAGGCCAGGTACCAAGGAGGTGAAGAGGGTTAACCACTATACCAAGGAACCAAGAGAGTCTACAGTTGCGAGCAGGAGAATCCCATTCATCAGGGATCTAAGCCCCCTCTCAATTTAGAAATGGAGTGGGCATCACCATCCCAGGGTCCTCAGGATGAAGGAATAAAATATGGACTAGAGTGGGGGAAAGAAAAACTATAAAAGTGTACAATGCAAAATGTAAACCATAATGTAAATCATTTACCATGGTTAGTAGCAATGCCTCAGTATTCGTACAACAATTGTAACAAATGTACCACCCACATGTAAAATATTATTAATAGGGGAAAGTAGAAAAGGGGGCTTGGGTATACAGGAAACTCCTATATTTTCTGTATGACTCTCCTGTAACCTAAAGCTTCTTTGAAGATAAATTGAAAAAAAATAAATCTCAACTGAAATCATAAATTTGTTTTCTGACCATGATTGAAATAAATTTGGAATCAGTAATGTATTATCTAGAAAAATCTCAAATGCTTGGAAACTAATTAACATACTTCTAAGTAACCCATAAAGTAAAGAAGAAATCACAGTGGAAAACAGAAAATAGTTTGAATTGAATGAGTCCACTATGTAGAATACAGCCAAAGCATTCCTTAGAGGAAAAGATATGGCTTTAAACATTTTTTTGACATAAGAAGAAAGATATAAAAAGTAAAATCTAAACTTCTACTTCAAGAAGCTAGGAAAAAATAAATAAATCAGAATATTCATAGACTGAAATGCTACTTAGAAATAAAAACTAAAAAATGACTGATATCTGCAATGAAGAATTATGGTGACTGACAGAAGCCAGTCAAGAAGAGAGCATATTGTCTGATTCTATGAAAATGAAGTTTTGAAATGGTGACACTCGGAGCCAACATTTTCTTGATGATGGGAGAAAGGCTGCTAAAGAACATTCATCTATTCATTTGATTTTAGCATCTTGTAAGTTAGGCAAGAGGCATTATCTTCATTTTAAAGATGAGACAATTTGGAAGAGGTTGAGTAGAGTCAAATCATAAATCCAGAAATCATCAGGAAGCAGGAGTAGGTTATAGAGATTCTGACTGAAATCCAAATTTACTTCATTCCCACTATCACCACCATGTGAATACGAAGTCAGGTTTCTGCAGCAAAATATTTGCTGTGACCACAATAATAGCTGCAGTTTCTGTGGGTGTCTGCCAGGACAGCCAGAGCCTAGACCCTTTGCATTATAGTAGTCTAGTTATCCCCAATTGTCTTTAGGGGAGGTTTCAGCCAACTTCCTCACTCAAAGAAGCATGCACACTCCCCTCCCACATTTAAATTTTCCAAATTTGTGATGCACCTTATAATCAGTATAGCATTCCCAACCTCACCCTGTAAACAGCTAGTATTAAACTGATAATGCATGTTCTAATGGTGAGAACCGGGGCAGAGAAAATTCAATGGCCAGACCGTGTTGGGAAATCTGCCCTGGTCATTGTCATTTCCCATGCTGAGCAGTATCACATATGCTACTTCTGAAGGAGCTTTTTAACTCCCTCCCTACTCCACTTCAATTAGTGTTACACGGATTTGTGGCGAAGGCTCTGTACTGTTGTAATGAGATTTCTGTTATTACTTTTTTAATTTACTCACATGTTTCTTGACAAACCTGCTCATTGATTTTATCCCTACTCAGAAACACAGGGCAGAAATTAGTCTTCTTTCTAACCCTTTTACCCCATTGAACTAAAGATACTTGAGGACCAGAGGAGTTTCTTGTAAAGATCTCCAGAGTAAGGGAAATCTGTTCTTTGATGGGAACCTCAATCTCCCATATTCCCCTCCAGAGAACTATCTACTACATAGGACCAAAATACTATAAAATGCATGAAGTCTTTGGAAGGGAGATCCCAGGGTGAGCTTATTCATAAGAGGCAGGAAATGAGAGCTCCAGCGTCAACACACAGCACCTTGCCCTTTGACATTCACGCCTTGGTTTTAACAGCACTTTGATGTTTGTGTGGAATAACCCATTTCATAATGAAGGTGCAGATGTTCACTGCCCACTTTATTGGTCAGGTAATGGCGTGGGCGTCAACTGTGAGGTTACGATGGGACTTAGCCAGTCCCTTATCAGTGGATTGTGGACGGGTCGAAATGAGTTACTGCACCACGAGCCACTCATTCGGATACAAAAAAACAGACCATCTTCAGCCAACCAACACATAAGACTGACTGCCAGTGAGAGTGGAGGCAGCCAAGCGCCACGAGACAGATGCTATTCATTTGACTAAATACAGGCTGGTCAAGAAAAAACAGGGACAATGGCCAAATTCTGCTTCAGTGACTTAGATAGGAAAGACTCAGGCATTCTCAGGGAGAATAACAGTTCAGGTCAGCTGCTCTTCCAAGCATACCATCTGCCCATAGGGCTGTTTTAAAAGGAATGGCAGAGTGGGAGAGAAAAGAGGTGAACTTTAGGTGCTAATTCCCTGCTAATTTTTGTCATCCTCAGAAAGATGCTTAGAGTAATTTCCTTGGGGATGTAGATTGTGGCTTATTTTTAAAATGTGATGTCTAGCCTGGTGCATAGAGCACGGTATTTTTTAAATGAACTTAAAATGCTTTTCAGTAAACAAAAATCAAATGCATGTAGTTCATTCAAATCAGTGAATTTCTGTGTCTTAATATTGGTTACATGGATATTAGTGACTTGCAATATGCCTGAATGAATGAATGAATGAATGAATGAATGAACAAGGGATCATAACCTTTCAGAAATTATTTACGTGTCAGGAGGTTGGTGAGAATTAAATCTCCAGGACAGTTGTGAATCTTTCAGCAGGTACTTCAGGTAATATATACAGATGTTCCCATCAACACATGCATGCAAATGTCCTCACATATAGAGTGAAATACGGAGGCAGGGGATAGTGAGGGACAGATAGAGATAAGGGAAAGAAAGAGACAGAGAGACTGAGAGAAAGGGTGGGAGAGAAAAAGAGAGTGAGAGGGGAGAGAGACAGACACAGAGATAGAAGAGAGTCAGAGTGGAGAGAGACAGAAAGAGACAGGAGAAAGACAGAGGGAGTAAAAACAGAAAGAATCTTTCTTTAAGTTTTGAGAGGTAATACTGGTAAAACAACTTTGTGTGATTTTCTGAGGTAGGAGACTCTTGACACCCCTATGAGATATATTTGTCAGTTGTATTCCAACTTTCTGAATGACATTCAGAAGATTTACCAAGAAAAGAGGGCAGATTTACCAAGAAAAGAGGACAGAAAAGATTGAGCCCAGGGCTCAATGGAATCTTATTTAAGGAAGGCAAAGAATAATTAAAATGCAAACTATAGAGTTAAAACTACAATCATACAGCCATCCAGGCATCCATGTTCCAAACTGCTGATCAGCACTTGCAGAAAAGAAAATGAGAGTGGCAGATGTTAAGCAATGGCCACTCTTGGTGGCCCAGAAGAATTCTGGTGGCCCAGGAGATTAGAAGGAGACCTATTGATTTCCTCTTTTCTCCCCTTCCCTTGTTTCTTCACTTGTTTTATATCCTTATAAAATTACATATACATATCTACCATGGCTACCTATTTTGTTAGGCAAGAAGGCCACCCAGAATTTGGCTGTTATGGGGTAAGGTCCACCTCTTCAGTTTTACTCTAATAGCAGTCAAAAGGGAGTGACTGATCCACACGTTCTACCCAGTTCTGCCTGATCATGGCTTCCAGGGTAAAGAAACACAGCAAGGATGCCAGGCAACAGTAGAGATAAGCTTTATCATCAATTGATCTCCAGCATGGATTAAATGGAACAGGCCTTAGTCAACCCATCCGCAGAGCCCTGGAGCTGCCGCTATGTGCTTTGGCCAAGCTCATATTTCCTTAGGAATCACTGCCCATCTTTGTCCTATTTTATCACAAATGTGCACACTGAAGAGATGTCTGCCTCCTTCTCTTTCTGACATACTAGTGAACCCCTTTGGTGGATATGGGTGCTTCTCCACTCCCACCCCATCAGAACACAGACTTCCTGTGCTACTGGGTAGTCAGCAGCCAAGGTGTCTTGTGCCTCCTAATCTCCTTGATCTGACATTAGCTCTCAGTCATTTTCCCATAATATAGCTGTGTGTCTGGTCCATAAACTGAATCTATAGTTTGTCCTCATATTGACCATACTGTTATTAATTAATCGATTTCAAAGTTCACTGGACCAATTTCCCATGCAAGTCTCATTGGATATAAAATCTCAAAACACGTCTGGAATCCCATTCTAATAAAGCACACACATCCCTGGCTACAAGCATGGATGCTTATCCCCAGGGAAGGTGCCAAAGAACTTGCCAGCAAGAGTGACCAAGGAGCCAACAGAGAATGTATGCCGTGACTTGCAGTCAATGCTTTTCCCACTGGACGTGCCAGTGCCTTCAGACTGACCATGACCCAGATCCAGGCTTTGGTAGGTGGAGCATATCCTGGATCTGCATTTGGCTCTCTTCCCCGACTTTTCTTTCCAAGTGGTTAGTTCATGTAGTGGGTTTACTGGTGGCCCTCCAAAAAAGTATCTTCAAGTGCTAATACTTGGAACTTGTGGCTTTTTGTGTGCTGGTATGGATTATCCACATGGATAAATATTTATTAAATATACAAATATATGAATTTGACATCAAATTTCTGTTTCTGTATTTGTTCTGAGGTTCTGATTTGCATGTGACTTCAGCTGTGTTAAGTATAAAGGGCAATAAAGAGACTGCTGATAACAGTGTTATACACTTATGTTTCCATCTTTGCATTGAGAGCTATAACACCAACATGGAGAGGCAATTTGACCATATGGTACATGACTGGAAAAGACTAAAATACCTACTTAGCAAAATCAGACTTCTCACACTTCACTAAAGCAAAAGGAAACAATGCCATTGGCCTTCAGATTTCTGGGAAAAAAAAAAAAGGAAAAAGACTGCTGAACTTCTTAGCACCTTCAGTGTTTGTCTGCATTATGATGGCTTTAGTAATTAATCTTGCAAACTCCTTGTCCCTTCTGCAGCACAAGCTATCCCCCTGTTCTGTTTAATTTTCCTCTCTAACTCATCACCATCTGACAAATTACATGTATTTATTTTTTGGCTTGTTTTCTCCCCAAGTTCTATGAGAATGAACAGGCTATTTTCCTATTGTCACAGGTGGGTAGGTGGTCTATAAATATTTGTCACATGAATGATTAACTATTACACTGCATTTGTTTCTCCACTAATCTTCATTATAGAACCCTAATATTTTTCCTGGAGCACCTTGAGGGAACAGTACCCCACAGAAATGTACATGTAATGCTATAAGAGTAGAACTCCATGTTTACAACTTATGGCAGAAAAAAACAAAAACAAAAAATGAGAATTTTAAGAAATTTTCTCAATGCAATTTAATTAGTTGAAAGGGGCACTGGAGCAAAACCCCATTTCAGAGTTCCTTCTAAACTTCAACCGATCTTAGAATTCTTAATTTCCAGACTAGAGTGCTTCAGAGAGGCAAACACTTAAGTTTTCAATGCATATAATCTAAAACTCTCTAAGAAACTACCTGAGGAGAGAGTCTCAAGGAGTCTGTGGGCAGTGCCCAGTGCTCACTTTCCTCCTTGATGGTGACCTTGCCTCTAGGGTCCGCTTGTTGACCCCCAAGCTACCCACAGTCTGTGAATTCTGATTTGTGCTGTCCTTGCAATTAACTGGCTACAGAACATCAGGACCAAAGGATGACCAAAGAGTTCTATGATGCTCTTGCAATCATTTCCTCCTCTTTCAGGCTCATTTCTAAATATGGATGTGTAGACCAGCAGATGGGCCTTGTGTCACCTGTCATCTAGTTGATGTTATTCAGGGATAATAGAACTCTCCTGAATGAGAACCTGTGTGGAGATAGTGGATTCACACTGGAAAGAGAAGCATGAAGCAGATATCATGTGTCTCCTTTGTCACTCATTTTCCTGTGAGTTGGATCTCAAATTAGCACTTTGCAGAGATGATATAAACTCAGGTCCAGCCTTTGGCAAAATCGCATGGTAGGTCAAGCTGACTTTGATCTTTTTCCCTTTCCAGTTGCTGCTTTGTTCCATTTTTGCCCTGAGCTGGCCTTCCTTTTTTTTTTTTTTTTTTTCTGTTAAATTATTAGTAGGTCAGCATTGATCCTTCTCAGGGAAAATGAATATTTTTATTTTTAAAAGAAACACTTAAAGTTCAAAAGAGGCAAGAAAGGAAAAAAGGACGATGGAAGGAAGGTATATTTTTACATGTTAAAAGAATTAATTTCTAATGCTAGTTTGGTTGGTTAACTTGCAGCAAGCTCTGAGATCTCTTCTTGAGAAAAATAAAACTTAAGCAAATACCTGACATATGGTTTTCCTCCATCCATCTCCAACATCAGTTTCATCAACTTTATCCTGATTACTGCAACAGTCTCCAAATACTCGTTTTCCCTTCTGAGTTACTCCCACCTAACTGATCTGACAAGACAGTACATTACCTTTAAAACCAAGTAAAAATGTATCATCATGGCCCATAAACCCCTCTGTTTCCCAAGCTTATAATTTGCTGCTTCTCTCCTCACAATCCCTCCTTACCCCATATCAACTGGCTAGAGATTCCCACAAACAAACCCTGAATCCCTTCTTTTAGGATCATCTCCTCTATGCTCCTCCAAAGTCCATACAGTCTGACTTTGGAGCTGTGACACGATCCTTACTTACCTCTATTCCATTGTATTTTGTCATAGCACAGATTTATAGTTTGAACTGTGTCCTCCTAAGACTTGAAGCCCTGGTTCCCAGTACATCAGAACGTGGCTTTATTTGGAAATAGGGTTATTACAGGTGGGATTACGCAAGGTGAAATGAGATCTTCATAGAGGACTATAGACTCAGACCCAGTTGTCCTAATGAGAAGGGGAGAAGAGACGGAACGCACCGAGATGAGCGAGGCAGAGTGCACAATGCAGGGCCAGGAAGCCACCGCCAGAAGCCAGGAGAGACACACTGAACAGTCCTTGCCTACAGACTCAGAGGGAGCACGGCCCTGCCAACACCTTGATTGCAGGCTTCCACCTCCAGAGCTGTGCAGCAGTACGTTTCTCTTTAAGAGTTTTCACTACTGTGTTATAGCAGCCCTGGGAAGCTAAGACACCCAGCATCAAAAACAGATGGGAACTTATTGATTCAGGGTGGTCTCCTGCCCTAGACGGCAAGCACCTGAGAACCTCGGCCCTGTTTCCTTTGTATCTCCAGAACCTGGCACAAGCTACAGCCCATCGAAGGTGGTAAACGCAAGTTTGTTAACATGAATTCAATGAAATTCTAGATGAACCAGAGAACCGAGAAACAAGCCGGCTTAGCTAAGGAATTTCTGACTCTAGACTGGCTGCTAGTCTCAAGGGCTCAATCCTACAGTTTGTTACCATGAAGCCATTTTCTTCTAACGAAAGATAGAAGTGAAGGAGGACGTGGGTGTCCTACTAATGCCCCTATAAAGATTTGATTTTCTTTTCATTTTTCCTTGTACTTATTATTACTAGATCTCCCTTGAGATATGTCACTGAATCCTTGGCTGGATGACGCAGTACAAATAAGCTTGGTTTTGGAAGGAGGCACCCCTGAAAAACATCTTCAACAATTATTTAATGTACAGACTAAGGCAACACATGTCATCCTTCAGAATCTCAATTTCTTCATCTAGTCAATGGGGATAAAATGCCGTGTGGAATTAATTATTTAGATTAGACACTCTGATGTGTATTTGCTTCCTTGCCTCATACAAGACAGGGGTGGTGATCCCAAAATGTGGCTTAGGAGAAGGTCTTTAGACAGGCTATGATTTCTGCCTCCCTCATTTACACCAAATAAACATGCAATCTAAACTAGAATGGGCTTGCTCATTATGCAAATTCAATTTCAAAGAACCCCTCTGGCCTTTCCTATCAACAAGATTGTCAACCAGGTTTTCTCCTGTGCAGAAATGCTGGAGACTTCACACTGCAGTTAGGGCTAGGACAGGAAGCTGAGACTAAAGAAGACGATGTGAGGCCCAGTGCTGCCTCCTGGTCAGGATCCAAACAGGGTTTTTGACTATCTGCACATGACTCTCAGTATTGGCCTTTCCCTGCACAGACTGATAAATTTCAAGACAGAAAGATCTGGAGCAAAGAGTTGGGATCCTGAGTTAAAACACCTAATGTATATTGAGCAATTGTTCTTTTATTGCTATTATTATTATTTTTGTTGTTGTTGTTGACAGGTTGACAATGGTTTTGAATACATATGTATATAGATCTATCTATGGGCCAAGTAAACTTTCATATTACCAGTGAATTTGCCCAGCGAAGAATTTCTGTGTATTTTTATTCATTGTCAAGGCTTTCTGGCTATTCATTAGGGAAACTGTTGAATTGAAAACAAAAATCTATTAATTTATTATTAATAAAATAGCACATTATTTCTGAATTATGATTTTTGTAAAGAAAAAAATAACTACAATCTTTGTGTGTAGATTGCATTTCATCTACACACAAAGATGAATGTTTTTAGAATGTATTTATTAAAGCTTCTGTTATCCAAAAAGATCCCCACAAACTGCAAATTGATGTCTTTCTCCAGTAGTTTGCAACAGTGGCTTCCACTGCTGACATAAATCATGCTTCCAACTGCATTTGTGCATAAATACCAGGGAGTTGGCTTGCTCCACGTTGAATGCAGGAGATTAACACTGGATAAATACGTTTGTACCTTGCTGTGCCGTGGATCCTTCAAGCCCTGTTCATACTTCGTTTGATTCAAGTGTAAATTGGAGTTTTTAGCATGTCCAGCTTGATGATTCTGCCACTGGTCATACCTCTTTGTGGACAATGTTTGAACCTGACTCTGGAAGCTGGCCCCACTGTATTTTGTGATTCTTATTTCTCAAAATCCCTGCATGCATAAGAAACTCCAAAAACCAGACTACTCACTGGCACTGGCCACACTTATTACATACACTCTTATTTCAGTATTGTTTTGATGTGCCTTTTGGACATTTTAGTATGGGGTTAGGAAGGTAAATTCAAAGGTCATGTGGCCAAGGTTCTGAGAAATTGGGCAGGAAATTAACTTTTCTTTCCTAACTTTTGCCCATCTCTAAAATGGTATGAGTATATTTTTCAGGGAGTCATTGAGATAGAAAAAATATATATATTTACATATGTCTGTAGTGGTAGAGGACAGTCATAGTGCAGCCTGATGCTTTCCCGGGAACCCACAGCCATAACGTGTGCTCAGAACCGGGTGCATCGGCCTGGCAGGATAAAACACAACCCCACAACAGGTGGGGACAACAGGTACCCTCCTTCCCCTATTGTCTCCTGAGCAGATGGGACAGTTCCCAGGAGACAGGCTGACTCTGGCAGGCATCCAGCTCATACCCCAGGGGTCTATCTGAGCTTGCCTGGGAAGGAGAGGGGTTCTGCGGAGATCCCAAACACACACGAGAGGGGTGCATCTCTGTGTATCGGCCTGGGGTTGGGGCCTGCTGGCAATGGGGAAGGCTGGTGAGGTTCCACTGGTGAGGCTGACCTGGCTCTTCTCTAAGTGGATAAAACATCTTCCCATTAGAACCTGACCGAGTCGTGCTTTGGCTGGTGACCCAACTCCCATACTGCAATGTGCATTGACATTTCTTTAGGTAGTCTGTCTTTTCAACTGACATATGCCTCTAATTACGTATAGGCAAGTCTGCAATATTTCACATGTATACGGTGCATGCTTCACACCACAACCATTCTAAATGATACCAAATATACCTCATGTAATGGGTTGGGTATGGCTTAGAATACCTCTGCCCAGAAGACTAAAGTTCCAGCATAGTAAGTGCACTTTATAAATGTTAACTATTATTATTGCTATTTTTACATTTCTATTGACTCCATCATCATTCTCAAGCCTGTGTCAAATATTGGCCTTTTTATAAAGCACAGTCTAATTCTGGCAAGAGAGAGAGGGAAGTTAAGGTTTATTGGAGGTAGAGTAGGATCTTAGGGCCTGTTCTCACATCAGCCATATCCACATCTTAAGTTTTTTCTAAGCAGTTTTGGGAAAGAGAAGACCGAGAACTAGAGGTCAAATCTGTTGCCCTTAGTGGAATTGGGATTTGAGGCCAGGTCTGTCCCCCTTGTGAACTTCCACACCCTCCACTAAATACAGCCCTTCTAGGGGGACATAATCTCAATGTCCCCTGAACTACCATTGTATGTTATTTCTAGCTCTATTATAACATTTAATACATTCTACAATGTATTATCCCTACATGTGGATGTGCTTGACATTCACTATAGGACAAGAAAGTTCTTTTTTAGATCAGGGATCATATAGACATATGATGTGTATATTTTTCCACCTTGATACTGCCACACTGGTTGAGCATCATGTATTAAATGTGCTTATTGTTTGATCTTCTAAAGCCCACACCCATTGTCCCCTATATTCATCTTTGTTCATTTCTTTGCTTTATTGATGGACGTATCTGTCTCCTCTACAAGATTCTAAATTTCTCAAGTTAACTCAAGTTAATTTAATTTTGGTCTTCCAAAGTATTTACCACAGGGGAAGATTCACCGTGCTTTAATAAGGTACTCTGCTGAAAAAAACACAGTAAATGAAAAACTGCAGTGACATGAGACCCAGAGGCTTTCCTGGAAAACTCGATGTGGATTTAAGTTTTAAAAGATTCCCCATGGAGGGCAGGCAAATGTGTGTGTGTCTATGGGAGGCAGTGCAGGACAAAAAAGATGACGTTCACCAAATGTGCTGCCATTTGCCTCCAAAGTGATGGGACTTGGGCACATTACTTTACCTCTTGCTGCCGGGGTTTGCTCCTCTGTTATATTAAATGGGGTGCCCTCACTGCCTCTTTGGGTTATTATAAAATGAAATGAGATGCAAAATACTAAGCAAACCCCTGCAGGTAGCAGCAGGTCATTGCAAGTTCACTATTCATCTCCATCTCACGGTTAATAATGCCACTTGTCAACTTCGGGTCTGGAGAGGGTCAGAATCTCCATGGGTTTCTAAGCCACACTCCCCAGCAACTGGAAGATCCATCATTTCTGCCTCTCTTGTTTTCATGCTTTTTATTCCCTTTTTATTAATGGCAAGAGAGAACAAGTGATGGCTAGATCCATGAAGTCATAGAAATGAATGAGTTCTGATGGGCATATAATTCACAGTGTAACTGGGCTTTCTAACTGACCCAGAACCTTTTAAAACCTTGGAACCTAGAAGCCCCAACAAACTGCTAGATCAAAGGTGAACACGTTTATGTTGTTTTTTGGGTTTTCTTTCTTTCTTTTTTTTTTTGGTGGTGGTGGTTATTTTTCACATTCATATTTATAGAGAAATTGCAGCAAACACAATACTTCATTGGTATCCCTGGTTTTGCCAACATAAAGCCAACCTCCTGTGCTGGCATGGTGATGCCCAGGAGGACAGTGGACAGGGTAGCAGCTCTGCATATCATCTGCACCGAGAGCAAGCCTGAGCCTGGGGTGGGGAAAGCCTCCTTCCAATCCCCTTCACCAGGGCCCTGGAATAAGCTGGGAGAAGTGTGCACCCTGGTTTTGGATGGCAGGGAGGTTCACCAAAGGCACCTCAGAGGGGCAGGTAAGTGAGGCTCTGTAGCAGAATGGGGTACTGGAGGGAAGGAGACAGACATCCAGAAGGATCCCGTGGTATGAAGCCTGACCTAAGATCTTCAGTATGTAAGAATCACTGGAAACTTGTCTCTGCCGTGACTTTTTTTTCTCATTTATATCAAATTCTTTTGTCTATTCCCAACTCTACATTTAAATACTTAGGTTTGGTCTTTGGAGAATTTCTGGAAGATCCTCAGTCTTTATCTGTGGTACATGGTGGGAACCTGGAGAAACAGATCTTGTTGCAGGATAAAGACCACAAGTCTTGGCTGCCATGAAAAGTAGCAGGTGGGATGGATTTACAGAGCAGGCAGAGGATTCCTTAGGGACAATCAGAATTATCCAGGGATCGGTGGTCTTGGAGCAGGGAGGCTCAGCCAATGTAATTTGCAATTTAAAAGAAATGTCTAAAGACCGAGAGCTAAGGGGCACCAGATCACATGGAGCCTCCACAAGTTTCTCGGCAATATGCAAAAGTGGATGTGTAGGGATTCAAATCCAAGGAAAATCATGTTCATTTGGCTGGGTTCTCCCATCCCAAGTCCTAGATTAAAAGGTCAGGAGGGAGAGTAACACAACATAAAATAAGCTAATATTCAGAAATTGTTTACAAAGCAAATTAAAAAGCCACACAACTTTTAGGAGTGTCCTGGGGTTAATATAGATTAGACTCAATTTTCTGTAGCTCCCTAATTATGTTCAAGAAAGAGTTATAACAAGTGTTCAACCAAAAGCACTTCCTAATAATTTCTCAGTTAACAAGAGACACAAATTGTCAAAGGAAACTGGCCAAAGCAGGTGTTTTTTTTCCTCTTCCTTCCCTCCTCTCTCTGATTTTGCAAAAATAACATAATGCAAATTAAAAATTCAGAGTTATCCAAACACGAGGAAAGGAAAAATATCTGAACAAATTATTCAGAGCAGGAACTAGGGATTCTGAGAGCTATGGCGAGGCTGGATGAATAATTTTCAATATGGCTTTACTTCTTTATGATATAATCTCAGTCTTAATTTACAATGTGGCTGTCAAAATGCACTAGAGCTCTAGCTGCACTAAAAAGATTTTGGTTTTGTGAACTCACTTACTGATCTGTTTAGACATCTCATTTAATTAACCCATTCCTAGAGACTTGTAAAGACAGTCAGCTTAAGGGATTAGCATTCTTTTAACTGTTTTCCTCTTAAAGGCAATCAAAGCCATTTCTTTCCATCAACATGGTAATTGTTGAGTATATACCATTTTATCCTTCTAGATTATTTGACCTTTTCCTTGTCAGCTTTTATCGTTCTTTATTTCTGCTACCATTTCTTCACAGTAAGCAATCTGGATGTATAGTAAATGCTAATTGGACCTTTAAAAGGTTCCCATGATAAATATCTTTATGCCTCAATTTAAATTTTCTAGTCACAGAGCAGAGATGGGAGAAGTCACTTTGCTCTGTGTCCTTCATCCAGAGCCATAGTCTTCCCTTTTCTCAGTCTGAACAACATTTAATTACTTGCTCCTCACCTTTCTCACCTGTCGTTCCTGGCAACAGGTCTCATGTTTTCCTTTTTTGGTAAGAACAGTAAATGGTCTGGATTAATGAGACTATCACTGACCCCATTTGGGTTTTCTCCACTGAAGGTAAAACAAAAGTCACAGAGGTTTCAAAGAAAAACACTCAGGTGTACTGCCAAGTAACCATTTGCCCAGTCCAAGTGGCAATTTACTGAGGGCAATGAGTGCAGGACATTGTATTCCTTCATTTTTATTGTCTGGGTTACACCAGGTAAAAGTGATGTGAGTAGATCTCTAAGTCGAACTCACAAAGATAACCTTATCAACTCCATCCGTTTTTTATGACCAAATGGTGTTTCTTTTCCATTTTAAATGTTCTCTCTTCTCTATTCTCATTAGCGTGTCTAAAATAAATTACTCTTTACATTCTTCTTAACAAATATTTTGCACCTATTACATAACACACATTAATATTTTATGTATTTTATGTGTGTGTGTATATATATGCATATAAATGCTTACAAAATTTTATTATTTCAGTTAATTCCCTAAATAGTCTCTGTGGGGTAGATTTCTTTATAACCATCCAGTAGATGAAGATTTAGATGAGTGTAGTTCAAGTAACTTGATCAAAGCCAAACCTCTGGTGATCTGTAGAACCAGGAGATAAGCCCATGCTGGTTCTGCTTCAATATTACCATGCAGAGTCATATGGGAGCCTGCAGTTCTCTGAAACTAGTTCCAGAAAAATACTTTTTAATCTCCCTTGCAGTGATATCTTCCTAGAACTGTCTAAATTCTTGTCCTCTGCCCTGATAGAGGGTGGATAAGCCTTGCAGAATAGTGAGCAAACACATTGTTGAATAGTATTTTTGTGTATTGTTACCAACATTTATGCAGCTCATATTTTTCTTATTTTTTATTTTATTCTTAAAGAAGCTTTAGATTACATCAATGTTACATTGAAAATATAGGGGATTTCTATATACCCTTTCCCTCTTTCTCCCACACTTTGCTCCATTAACAACATCTTCCATTAGTGTGGTACATTTGCTGCAATTGTTGAGCACATACTGAAGTACTGCTATTAACCATGGACTATAGTTCACACTATGGGTTACATTCTGTCCTGCACAATTTTGTAGATTTTGACAAAATGTATAATGGCCTGTACCCGTCATTGTAATGTCATTCAGAACAATTCCAATGTCCCCAAAATGCCCCATGTTTCTCAAGCCTCTCAGGACCCACTGACCTGGTCCAGCTGCTTCAATTCACAGGTGAATAAATCCTGAAACCTCTCTGTCCCCAGCGAGCAGTGAAGTGTGAGGGGCTTACGGTGAGCCCAACCAAGGCCCTGAGCTTGGAGCTTGAAGTCAGGTCGGGGACCGATGTTAATCAAATATTCACACTGATGAATGTATGACTATCCAGGGTAAGGACTGGGAACATGTGTGTGTTTTGGGAGCCTATAAGCCAGGAACTGAGACTAGAAGTAAGGTTCAGGGATCCCCTTCCTAGGAATTTAATACTTGAGCCAGGCTGGTTCCCTCACCGTCTAAAAAGCCAAGGCTTTTGTTTAACTTGGCAAGACTGCAACCAGGGGAGGTGTGATGGGATCTGCTTAAGGGTCTTTGCAGTAGCTGAAGCTGCCTGGTTGCTGCTGTCAGGTCAGGTCAGGGAATCCTGTACATTGGCTGCTCCCGCAGCCTTGGGCTCTTCCAGCCACAAGCTGATAGCTCCTTGGTTCATGCCCAAACATCACACCTCTTGCTTCCTATATCCCTGAGATACATTCTGATCTGAAGTGCACAACTGAAATGCTTAGGGAGTTAACAGATTATGTTAATAGATTGATGGCAGATATAGTCTCTTTCCCTTCCTCCTCTGAACGCACTGTTAGAAAATGAAGGGGCTTCATAAAGCCACTCTGAAGCTATTTGAACAGCCTGCACAAGTGGCTTAGCATGCAGCTCTGGCCAGCTAGGAAACTCACTCCTTTGCAATGGCTTTCCACCTTCCCCCCTCACTTCCCTTTTCCCTTCCTCCCATTTCCTTGCATTACAATCCAAAAACGAGCTTTAGTCGGGGGTTTAATTTTGAGGCTATATTGGCTGAGATAAGAGTTGTGAACCAAACTCACAATTGGCCCCCATTTTACTTGTGTTGTCTCAAGGGACAAGTTCAGAGATCAAAACAAAATGAAACAAAAAAAACCCTTAGTGAGAAGCAATGGCTGCTAGGTGAATTAGTAGTGGTGCATAGTGCCTAAAGAACCAGCACAAGGATATTTTGTCACAAGTGGGAGAACAGGGAGGTGACAATCCCCTCGCACCTGCACTGATCAGGCACCACCTAGAGTGAGGGGTGATGGCACGTATTTAGGGGAACACTGACAGAGCGTGACCAGAAGAAGGAATAAGGCTGGGAAATCTTTGGAAATGATCCCATGAGGAGCACTGAAGGAACAGAGGCATGCAAGCCGTGAGTTAAACACACAAAGAGTAAGGAGGGGTGAAAGGGAAGATGAAAAGTAGCATCCAATAATTATTGAAGAAACACATTGCTCCTTTTTGTAGGGGGTTATACTGTACAACAAGAAAGACTGGAAAATCTATTGGGAGAATGATTGAGCTCAGAACAATCTAAGCTTTGTCTTCTGAGTAAATGCTGTTCAGTGGTGGAAGGTAGCAACAGCACCTTCCCGGTGAGTTTTCACGCCTTGGCAGGGATGTTACCAAAGAGGGCATTCCCACAGAAGGCGAGAACTAGGTTGGAAGATTGCCAAGGTCGCTCACAATGGGAGGAGTCTGCAAATTTGGGTTTCAGGCAAGGTTGGTGCCTTCTTTAGAGGAAACTTGTTTTACAAGTTACTTCTGGTTATGGGCTTCAAACCCCTATGGACAATGGTCTTTGCACAATGGAGAAGATGTTTGAAGAACATCATTCTTGAGCCTTAGGGAGCTCTGAGAGGATACTGCACAATTGTCGGCATTTGGTTCCAGGAGACCAGATGAGAGAAGAGGATAGCACAGTGCAATCCATCACTGCAACTCAGAGCCCAAGGTCAACACACAGTACAAGTCCTGGTGAGTCTACTCTAGGCAGTTCATGCATTTGCTCACTCATTCATTCACTCTATGAGCACAAATGATGTCTGTGCCCTAGACATATGGAGATACAGGTAAATGGCATACTCTCAAGGAATCCAGAGCCAAAAGGAAAGAAATTGTCACAGAGCATGTTAAAGAAGGTAGTGGAGACTGGCAAGGCGCTGAGCCCTTGCCCACGGTGAGAGGACTCAGAGGACACTTTTTGGGGAAGGGACAGTTTGCCTGTCTTGAGGGGTATTTGTTTATCTTAGTGCTTCATGCTTAGGTTGACCTGAATTTGTATCCCCATCCTGCCACTTATTATTTAAACATCAGTAAAAGCAGGGTCATTTATTTCAAAAATATATTTGAATCTGCATTCAAATATATTTCAATGTGCATTCATGCACAAAGCATTGTGCAAGGCACTGAAACAGAGTTATGGCAAGGAAAGCACATGTCCTGGCCTCATAGGGGTCCAGTCTTAGGGTGGGGGGAAGGTAGGCATGAAATGCAGATTTACTGGCTTAAGTCCTTACATAGCACAATCGTTGAAAGAATGGGGGATCTATTCTGGTCATGGTGCCAGGATTGATGTACGGGTCCAGTGACATGAGGCAGGCAAGTTGTTTAGCCTACTACCATCACAGCAGGCGATGGATACATATTCATTATTCAGAAAACCTCATGATGATGATGATGATACTTATTCTTCTTCCATCACTGCCTCCACATTGAAAACAAACACAATAAACATCCACCCACAGGTCTTTTTTGTTTTGTTTTGTTTTTATTTTTATTTTTTTTAATGTTACATTAAAAAAAATATGAGGTCCCCATATACCCCCCATCCCCCTCACCCCACTCCTCCCATACAACAACCTCCTCCATCATCATGAGACATTCATTGCACTTGGTGAATACATCTCTGAGCATTGCTGCACCTCATGGTCAATGGTCCACATTACAGTTTACACTCTCCCCAGGTCCACCCAGTGGGCCATGGGAGGACATACAATGTCCAGGAACTGTCCCCGCAGCACCACCCAGGACAACTCCAAGTCCTGAAAATGCCCCCACTTCTCATCTCTTCTTCCGACTCCCTACCCTCAGCAGCTACCATGGCCACTTTCTCCACATCAATGTTACATTTACTTCCATTACTAATCACAATAGTTCCAGAGGTCTTTTTCCCTGATTTTCCAGCTCTACTTTATTTGTGCACATACCAAACTAATTTATTCCATTTGCCGAGTCACCTCCAATGATTTTGTATGTAGTGGGTGCATCTGTGGAAATCCTCAAGCTAGGGAGGTGTGTGTTGCACACTGGAGTCCATATGGCGTCCCTGTCTTCTTCTGGATTCTTCAACCTGTCTGCACCTCACCTGTCAGGAATGGAGCCGCGGATGTGAACGGCAGCCAAGGTGGGGTGAGCAGAGAAGGATGTGCGGGACAACTTTGCGCCTGAGGTCACACCTGCCATCTCCACATTTACAGTTATAAGACCAGGGAAGTTAAGTAGCTGAGGAAGAGCAAAGCTGGGCAACCAGAAGCCCAGCGCTTACTCAATATGCCTATTTATTTTTTCTACTTAACCGGAGGTTTTTGCATACTGATGGATTTGGATGGAAAACCCAGTTCTGTAATTAAATAGATTTTTATGACTTTAGGAATTTTCCTTACATGTTCTAAGCCTGTTTCCTCATCTTCAAAATGAAGATAAGATGCATTTCCACAAATGGGGATTAAGATGCAACCTATATAAAGGAACTCACAAATGAGAGTTACTCAGAAAATATCTTCTCCCTTCCTTATTGCCCAATGTTTGCTTCCTTTCTCTATACTCAACTGTGCATTTTTCATTAAAATATATCTTTCTAAAACAATCCAGATAGACTTGCAAATTCCCTGCTGCAAGTACATGTATTTTCATCTATGTGAGAAGAGAGGCATGAGATGGTGAGTTTTATGAGTGTAAAGTTTCATACACTATGACCACATAAATCCCATTTAGGTGAGAATGCCCATTCTCCTTCAGCACAGTTGGAGTATTTGTGAAATCTAAAAATGAATTCTGCTTATGGCCACAAAATAGATCTCAATATATTCCAAAGAATTATCTACATACAGATATATGTTTTCTGACCACAATGCAGTACAAGAAAAAAAAAAAACCTAAAAAAGAATACCTTGAAAGTATCCATCTGGAAACTCAATAATCCACTACTAATAAACTATACATTAAAGTGAGATTAATAAAAGAAATCACACTATTTTTAGAGCTGAACACCAAGTAAAAGATTTCCACGTCGAAGTAAAAGCATTGTTTGGAGGAAAAGGTGTGTCTTGATTTGGAAACGTGACAGCACGAAGGTGAGTGAGTTGAAGTCAAACCTAAGAATTCAGCTCTTACCATGTGACATCGGTTGTATCTTGCAGGGCCTTGTTATTCTCCAAAGAAAACTCACACGAAACAATTAGCAAATGGTACAAGATAGGTTGATTATGACTCATGGGTGACTGTCATCGAGTGCCCACACCTAAGGTCAGGCAGGTGTTTTACGTGTGGCGGGCACTGTGTCAGGGAGAACTTTGTGTACACGAGCCTTGCACGTCCTATCAGCCCTGCAAGTTCTGGAATCAGGAAATGGAGGCTCAGCAATTCTTAAACGTGACCTAGAGCATGGTAGGGAGTGCTTGTGGCCCCAGAAGCGGAGGTGGGCCCTGTGGGTTCTACCAGACAGCGTGGGGCTGCCTGTGCGGCGACGTCAAAGCTCAGGGAGCAGAGCGGTCCCCACTGCCTGCCAGGGAAGGCTCCACCGGTGCCGGGAAGCAGCGATGGGCCTCCAGAGCCTGCTTGAAGCTGGGACACTGGGAAGAAGAGCTCTAAAAGCAAATGATACGGCTGTGCCTGTAACCCCTCAAGACCTCCGTTTCCCAGTCCACAAGCCTCAGTCTAATGTTTGTCTCAGGATGGTGCTGGGAGAGTAAATCTGGTCATCTGAGTACAGATTGTTCCACACACAAACCCAAGTACAGTTATTATTCTTCTAGAGATGTTTGCCAGGTGCTTTAAACTCCTTGAAAGAAAGGTGACACGGAAACACCCAGGGCCTCGGTGAACCAATGGTCTTAGAAAGCGGGGCTGGGGCTCTGGAGTCTGGAGGAGAAATGCAGGTGCGCACAGAACGTAGGAAAGCAAAGAGGGCGACTTTGCAGCTGGTCTGTGGGATAGGAGCATATTTGAAAACTTGACATTTCCAAAGTCATATCTAATTTTATTTCATGGAAATGCCAGAATCAGAGGAATGTTCAGCACATTTTAAAATAAAAGAATATAAACACCAGTCTCCTTCACATTAAGTATCTTGTTTTGCTTTAAAAGAAACACCGCTCAATTGTCAAACTTCAAATACAGGAAGTATGCCATAAGGAATCCTAAGAGCCAATCAAATCTCAAATAGTTTCAGCAAGGTTTTAAAAGAAGAGAGAGTAGGAAAAAACATCGTTTTTGCAGGTTGCAATGCCCATTCACATATGTATCTAGTTCGTCCAAATAACCCTTCTTCTAGTGGTGTCATCAGTCCCGTTTATCGGTTAAACAGGGAGAAGTTATCCAAAGGTGCCTGGCATCATTACAGTTGTTATAAAGAAGTGCTCGATGACTGGTATTTTAATTCTATTGATGGGGAAACTGGGTTCAAGAGTTTAAGCAATGTGTGCAAGATCACAGAACTGGGAAACAATGCGGAAGTCGAGACTCAAGTCTGGTGTTCAGATTTTAAAATAACCCAGGAGATGCTTCCCTAGGTAAATTCATGCTCCCTAGCCAGTAAGATGTTTTTGTGAAATCTCTCTCCACAAATCTCCATTATTCCCTCCTCAGCTCCACATTTAGATGATGGCATCCCTCGTGTTTTTAGATCATGAGACAGACTAGAACTACCTCACCTCCTCCCCGCCAAGTCCCCTCCATGCCTGCATCAGCACAAAAATGCTACCCTCCCGCCAGTGCAGAGCACCCCCGTCTTGCAGGCGGGACCAACCTATCCACTTTTGTGACTTATCTTAACTGTCTGCATTATCCATGTTTTTTTTTTCTCTCTCTCTCCTGGATCATTTCCTTGGGGCTGCAAATACACTCCCATAATATTCACATATAAAACAATGAACAAACAGAAAACAAGCAAACCATCAAAGTAAGCCTGATCCCACTTCCCCTTGCTCCAGCCCCGTTTCTCTGCTTCTCTTCATTGCTCCCTGGGCACCACACTCTCTTTGCTTTCCTCTTGCTTCACTGTCTCTCTTTCTTTGCTTCATGGCTGTGCCACTCCTGTTTTTTTTAATTGCTGGGAACCAACAGCTCTTTTGCAAGTTCCAGTTTCTTCTTCACTCAAGAGAAGGTCTTTTCTGAGGTGATCTCATTCAAACCCAAGGCTGGCACTATCATTGATATGCTCGAAGTCTCCCACATTCTTCAGTTCTTTCCTCTAGTGTCCCTTAATGCCTCTTACCCGTGACAGCCTTAATTCCCCCCATTTTATACAGCCTGAAGCCACCATTTCTGATACCTGACTTCTCTACTTTGTTTTTCATATATAGGCACAATAAAGTAGAGCATCTGGCTCCACTTGACATCTCTCTTGGATCTTAATTATTACAGAGCTGAAACACAACTGTACTGCAATCCCCTAAGAAATCAGTTCTTGCTCAATAATTCCCAACTTTAGTTCATGGCACCCCCATGTAAAGAGAAGATCCTTGGAAAGGTTCAGTCTTAGGAGTCATCCTAGATTTTCATCTTTCCTCATACTCCAGAGATAATCTGTCAGTCTGTCCCACTGGCCCTATCAATGTCTGTGATGATTAATTTCATGTGTCATCTTGGCTAGGTTATGGCATCCAGTTTGGTCATGCAAGCACTGGCCTGTCTGTTACCGTGCGGATATTTTAAAAGGTTTGTATCCATAATCAGCTAATTTCATCTACAGGTGATTGCATCTACAATCAACAAGTGAGACTGCCCACAGCAATGTGGGGAGTTCCTGATCCATTCCAATGGAGGTCTTAAAGCCAGAACTGATGATTTCAGAAGCCAGAAACAAGAAATCTTGCCTCTACTTCAGTCAGCCATCTTCCCCTGAGAAATTCAACATCACCTTCATCAGCGTTTTCAGCTTGAAGTGTGTCCTACGGTGTTCAGACCTGCCAGACTTCAGAATCACCTTTGGATTCTTTGGAATTTCCAGCTTGTATGGTGCCCTACAGAACTTGGCCTTCCCACACATGGGTCATGAGTGGTTCTGTTTCTCTGGAGAATCCTAAATAATATAATATTTGGTCACTTCCAATTTCTTCAAGATTATAACTCTTGTCCAAGCCATAATTATTTATTTCTTAACCTAAAGCAATGGCTTTCTAACATATCTCACTTCTCCCATTCCTGTTCTGCCCTCTGTCCACTCTGCCTAAGTCAGTATAATTGTTCTAATAGTGTTCTATGTAGGATACTGCATTATTGCCCCATTCTAGTTTGAATGAAGTTCAAGCTCCTATCTCCTTACTGTGTCCTAAAAGGTACCTACCTTGCTCTTGGACTCTATCACCATCCTCTTCCTGCCAAGTTCAAAGTCTCCAACTCCCTAGCTATATCAGCCTTTTATCTGTCTCTAAACTTTCCTGGCTTGTTCCTGTGATGGATTCTCTGTACTTTGTGTTGCTTCTGGGTGGAGTTCACTTGCCCCTGGTCCTCCATAACTGGCTTTTCTGAAGAGTGAGATATCAGCTCACTGTCACTGTGTTGGTTAGGTTCATTTGTTAACCTGGCCAGGTAATGGTACCCAGTTGTTTGGTCAAGCAAGCTCCAGTCACATTGTTACTGTGAGGTCATTTCTGTACTTAAATCATTGGTAAGTTGTTTGCATCTATGGCTGATTGCATCTACAATTAACTGAGGAGATTGACTTGAGATTAGCAATGAAAGATGTCTCAGCCAATCAGCTGTAGGCCTTAAAAGGAGAAGTGATGATTTCAGCAGAGGAGAGGATTTCTATCTCTACTTCAGCCTGCCAGCATCTCCTGGGAAACTAATAAAAAACTTTCATTGGAGTCCCCAGCTTGCAGCCTGCCCCATGGAATTTGGACTTTTGCATCCCTACAGTTATGAAAGACAATTGTGTAAAATCTCATAATATTTACAGATATCCTCTATTGGTTCTCTTTATCTAAAGAACCCTGACTAAAACAGTCACCTGCTCATGGATTTCAGCTCTCCCTTCCCTGGTGAAATATCATCCCAACTTTTCCATTTTGCTTCTTTTCTCACTGACCAGTATTTTACTTTTTGCATGCTATATATTTACAGGTAGATAGATAGATAGATAGATAGATAGATAGATAGATAGATAGATAGATAGACAGATAGATAGATAGATAGATATAGATATCAATCATTGCCTGTAATTACTTTATTTAGTTAATGGTATGTTTATTTTTTTTCTTTCTAGTAGATTACAAATTTCTGGAAGGCACATGCTCTGTTTTTAATTACTGCTCTTTCTCCAGACTTTACAGCAGCATCTTATACCTAGTAGATACCCAAAGAGTATTTGTGTTTACTGACTGACAACTCAAAAACTGTCTCAAAGGGGAAAATATTTATTAGATACAGTCTTTATTATATATTTGGGAATAGATGATATAAACCCATGGAAAGGAAAGCAGGCAACAGCACAAGAGTATGTCATTAAATGGGAAATTACATGATGTGTAAGGCAGTGTTGTAAGGAATATGCTAATTTGATGAAGATGAAAATGTACTGATATCCAGGTTTCTATGATATCCAGATAATTAGATCAATTATCTCTCTCTCTGTCTCAACCACAGTATGGAGGCATTACATTCCCCATGATCCCCGAGAACAAATCAGAATATTTCAGTCTGTATTGTGAAAAAGTACAAGCATTGCAGAAAGAAGAACCTGAATATTTGCTCAGCCATGTGCCAGCTCTGGAAATTTTCCCTGCCTCCTGGACCTTTAGCTCTCTTACCTTATAAGACTGTTGTTGGGATTAAAAGGGATACTGGACAAAATGCTTATGGCAGTCCCTGCCACAGTGCTAGCCTCAACACACTGTAGCTTTTTATAATTGGCATAATTCCTTCAAATATTGAAATGGATATAAAATTCATACTAATTCCCATAAACAGGATAGGTGTTTTGGATATACAAAACAATTAACTGTATTAAGAAAGACAAAAGATCAATTTCTGGAAAAACAGTAAAATAAACAAATATGTGAACTCGAGTCCTGATATTCTGATATTGAGCTGTGGAAGAGTTTCCCACAATCCAGTTTCCAGAAACAATATGCTTAAATAGTAATAGCTTCAACCATCTGCTGTTTCTGAATATCTTCCTGAGTATCTGATAGGATATATTATATCACCTATGTTTCTGCCCAATGATGTATCCATTTTCTTTACGGGCTCCAATAAGGGAGCTGCGCTTACCACTCAGGAGAGAGTCTGGGGGACAGACATAGGGGTCTGCCACAGGTGGAGAGTTCTCAGGGCAGCTGTGTCAGCATGCGGCACTACCTCACAGAGGAAGCCATGCCCAAAGTAATAAAAATTAGTAACAACTACTTTGTTAGGGCATGGAAGAAAACAAGCCTCCTGTACAAATGAATTTGTATGGAAAATGAGCTTTCTGATATGGAATGATTTTCCTTATATCGAAGTAAATAGAGACAAACAAAAGTATACAAATGGCAGTGCCAACTGAAGTCAGCAAATTTCAACTCAGAATGTCAACAAGACCCATAGAGGTATGCCGAGATGAATTCACAAGGACGGGGCTACAACATTTTTGACACATGAAAACATAATCAACGTCAACTTGAATGTTCAAAACTCAAGGTCTGGTTAAATAAAATATGGTAAGACAATGGAATTCTAAGCAGATGTTGAAAATCTTTGGCAAATGTACATGTGGTGAAAGGAAAGCTCTTTAGAAGTTGCATATTTTTATATTTATATGTACTTAATTGTCTTACATAATTAGAGAAAAAAATCTGGAAAAATATGAAATGAGACTTAAAATGATTATCTCCATAACCCTACTTGTGGGAGATAGGGGGAGAGTAGGGTATGCAGAGGGGGAGATGGAAAAATTTAATTTCTCTTATATTCTTTTCTAATGTTTGCTTTAAAAACAGTACATGTATTACTATTTATAAAGTATACATATTTATATAGTGTAAATGTAAATGTTATATGGTTTATTCCATAGTGTGAGTTAAACTTTCTCAATCAGTTTCTTGTCTTCATGAAGTCCTTATTTTAAAGGATGAGTAGTTCCAGACCATCTAACAAGATTCTGACACCCCAAGTGAGCCACGCTGAGTAAACATTGGTCTTCAGTTACAAAATCCTGATACATATGACAGGTGATAGATCTGAAAAAACTGAAATCCCAAAAAACATCTCCAGGAATCAGCACTGACTCCTAGAATCACTAATGGCAAAGAGTATGAAAGGCTGATTGTCTTCTGGCTCAACCAAGAGACCACTTGAGACAAGACGCTACTTAAGATTTATGGTATCCACATAAGGTGAATGTGAAAGTCATCTTTCAAAATCCATTTACAAGTGTAGTTGTAGCAGAAGATCTTGTATTTCCTTGAATTAATAATCATAATAATAATAAAAGTTTAATTTGTAGGTGCCACATTGTCTGGTAATAATAAAATTTTCCAAAATCAATTTCCATTTTTGCATTACTATTCTTAAGATGCGTTATGCCCATTTTCACTTTCAGATATTATCATGACTCCTAATAAGATTTTTCTTTAAAATTCTCTAGTTTCCACACCAACCACACTCCTGGTTCTTTCTCTCCAGTAGAGAGTGACCCATGTGCGAGCCTTTAAATACATGAGATGAGACCCTTTTTGAAGACAAAATCCTCTTACTAAAGAAATTAATTATTTCTGAAGTGGAAGAAATGGTTCATAATGTAAATAACCACCTCTTTAGTTACCTGCTTAGTAAGCTTCAGTTTTGTCTACCACATTATCATTGAAAGCCAAGGCAGTTTCTGTCTCTGAGGTTGCTTTAAGGCTATTAGCAAAGATTTTTTTCCAGCTTCCTTCTCCCTGAGACCTCTTATTTTTAATCCCTCACGCTTCTTACCTTAATGCCATAAAATCCAAATCTTATTTTAATTCAAATACGAGGCACAGCCTCACATCCCTCAAACCTCAGGAGAAACCTGTTTACAGGTATCAATATTTCCATTTGAATACAGGAAATGAACTGAAGAAAATAAATCAATAGTGCCTTCCCCAGGACTTCTCTAGAGACGTGAGGCCTGATTCGTCGAAGAACTCTAATTCATTTCTCATTATTTTCTTAAGCTTAAGAGAAAAAAGGTTGGGCTATCTGGACCCTTTGTGGAAGCTCACACCAGTGTAAATATTGTCTTTAAAATAAGAGAAATTGGATACTGACATGGGAGGGCATGCTTATAAAAAAGGCATTGATGCAATCAGAACCGTTGGGGCAACTTCCACCAACAGCGGCTCCTCAAATGTTTAACTTTTTAATAATAACAAAGCTATAACGTTCATCATTGTGTCACAGAAGAAAAGAAAAAAGTATATACTCTGTTGTCATCAAGGCATCCTTGAAATTTAGTTTAGACACTTTCTTAAGGATCATGGAAAGCTCAACATAGCACAGCAAACATTGGCTGCATCAACTCCCTGCACTTCGTAAATACTTCCATTTACCTGGAACTCAGCACATCATAAATATCCACAGCAGTGGTTTCTCTTACTCTGAGCCAACACTTCTTCCCTGTAATTTCTATTCTTGTTCCTTCTTTTGCCTTTGGGAATAATGGGGGGAAAATCATAGTTCTAATTATAGATTTTTCCATCAAGCAACCTCGGCTTTGTTACATGAGTGGCACCTGTCACTTATGGATTTTATTTCACCCAAATTCATGACAGGCAGCATCTTTCCACTTCCCTACTGGTGTGAATGATTGCTTTGAAACTAGGAGCAGTATTTCCCTTGATTCCTCTTAAAATCAATTTTTTTATGAACCCAACTCTTCCAGTTAATTAATTTTGTCATCCAAAGATCCTTTGTGTACTGTATTATTTCTCCTTTCCAGTTTCATAGCTTATGAAACCCTTGTATGTAGCAGAGCAGGAGGCCAAGGTCTGGAACGGTCAGTGCCTCCTCCTTGAGGACGACCTTCATTTTGATGCACTCAACAAAGCGTCTTGAGACTCCTATGGTCACAGTTGAGAAATGTTAATTTAGACTAGTCTATTCCTTTTTGCTCAACTTTTTATTTTGAAATAATTTTTGATGTACACAAAAGTTGCAAAAACAGTATGGAGAACTCTTATGTACCATTTAGCCAGTTTTCCCTAATGTTACCACCTTGCATAACCATGGTACAATTATTGAAAATAGGGAATTAAAATTGGTTCAGTCTTATCAACTAAACTATATTTCTTACTCGAATTTCACCAGTTTTCCTTTTAGGTGATCCAGGATTGAATTCAGGATGCCACATCATATTATTTATCATGCCTCCTCCAGTCTTGAAAAATGTCTGCCTTTCCTTCTCTTTTCATGACTTTAACGCTTTTAAGTGTTACTTATTAAGTATCAGTTATTTTCTAGAATGCATCTCAGTTCACCTTTGTCTGATGTTTGCCAATAATTAGATTGTGTTTATGCATTTTTGCCAAGAAAGCAATAGATGGGATGTCCTGTGTGGGACAATGCATTGTAATGTGAGATCCTGATGCCAATTTGCACGTACTCCAGAAAATCGTTTTCTTAATGTTAATCCATTCCTGTGGATGTTAACCTATTGTAAGTAGGACCTTTTGATTAGGTTACTTCAGTTAAGGTATGGCCCAAGGTAGGTCTTGATCCTCATACCGAAATCCTTTTAAAATCAGGATGAATACAGAAAAAGAAAGCCATGGAAGAAAGAAGCAGAAAGCAATGAAACACAGAGGTGAAAGGAGAAACCAGCTGATACTACCATGTGCCTTGCACCTGATAGAGGAGCCCAGGATGGCAGGCAGCCATTCTTCAGGAAGAAAGCATTACTTTGATGTCTTGATTTTGACATTTTCATTGTCTTAAAACTGTAAGCTTGTAAACTAATGAATTCTGATTGATAAAAGTGTTCTCATTTTGTGTTATTTGTTTTGGCAGTTTAGCAAACTAAAATGATGCATATTTTTTGTATGCAACAATCATTACTGTCATGTTCTCATGGTCATTTTCTATTTCATTCATTTATTCTACACGTACTAATTACAATTCTTCCGTAAAGCAGAGCTGTCCCTTCTCTCACTATATTTATTTATTCCATTATTTATTATGTATATTAGGATGGAGTCATGGCTATTTATTCTATGGGTTATAATATAATATGGTCATAATATTCTTTGTTGTTTCTAAAATTGTTCTGAACCCGGGAGATCTTTTAGTTTGATTCCTATAGTCTTTTGATATGTACTTCCTTACTCTTATTTGAACTTCCTTACTCTACTCATCATAGGATAGTTCAAGCTCATCTTGTATTCAATCACTTGTCCAAGGATGCTTGGGTTTTTTCATTGGAGAATGGTGTTTAGAAACCAAGATCTTGCAAACAAGTGTGTTCATCACTATAGGAGTACAATGGATTTGTTCTTGCTTTTCTCTTACTAGAATGTAGTGATCACCATTTCACTTGATAAGTGCTCATACATTATTTATTAATTAAACCATTCTATAATTTGGCCTAGCATAAATATTACCTTCACTATCATGTATTGTATTGATTATACCATCTTTCCTTTACCAAGAATTAGTGTAATATGGGGCATGTCCAGTATTCTACTTTGTTTCTTCTCAGTTATTCTCAAATAACATGATTGATTACTTCTATAGGCACTCAGAGATCTATTATATCTGGGGAACTGCACCCAGGAGACATGAAGTCATTTGAGTAATGAGAATATTTTTTTTACAATCTCTCCTCTATTTGGGGTTCAATTCCTCATTGACCATGTTGATGCAACTCTCCAACTTGAAAAAAAAAAAATCTCTTTAATAGAAAAGAAATTTCACTTTCTGTTTGTTTGTATTTGGAACCTGTTCATTCTTTTTAAATAAATTTATTTATCCCTAATATAATATATCAAATCCTAACCTCATTTTTATTTAAAATTTAAGAATTTATCTTCATATAAAAAGAGTATCGTATTCTTTTTCTTATAAAAAGTAGTAATAAAAAATTCATAATGTGACCACCAGAGAGAAATATGCTTTACTTACTATGCACACATACCACACATATACACACATACACACTGAAGTGAGATTACACTGTTCTGTATCCTGTTAATACTGTTATTTTTACCTAAAATGATATTATGGGAGTAATTTCACATGTAAAATTATATATAACTATAATTTTCATAAAGCCTAATATATCATTTTATATGCTCATTAAAATTCATTTAAATTTCTACTATTAGACCTTGCTTTTCTTTCAATATTGTGCAATTGTGTGTAACAGTGTAATAAATATCTTTATATAAAAATATTTGTCCACTTTTATAGTCCCTTCCTTAAGATGTATCTTAGAAATAAAATCACACTGATCTTAATATAGCTAAATATATATATTTAATATAATTTTAAGTATTGGTTTTATTTTGTTTTTCTTTGCACACTTTTGAAAGTCTCTATTATTCTGGGCTTCAGCCTTCTAAATAGAATTTGTATTGTCCTCTACCATACTTCTGTATTTATCCTTCATTACATGCCTTTCTTTATATGATTTGTAGACATCCTGCTAAAGTCTGAATTTATCAGTGAGCTCCTAATGCAGTCACCTCAAATACTTTACTTCTTTTGGCATGGTCACTGCAGATCATTATTTATCATAATTACATTTTGAAAAATTTCCCATCTTTCTTGGCGTTTTCCTTTTCTAATTCTCCACTCTGGGAGTCATGATTGTGGTCATCTTTGAATGATCTTGCCAGGATCCTTTCTACGGATGAGATTCAACACTTTCAAGTCTTCTATTGTTTCTAATGGATAAGAAGTTGTAGTTCCCCACATTCCTTCTTAAGTCTTTCAAGAGTGTAAGGTTGCCTGTAAGGAAAGCCAAAATTTATCAAATGTTGCCCTTTATTCTGAATGAGACTCCAAGCTAAGAACAGTGAAGAACAGTGATGCACTTCCCTCCCAGGGGTGCCTTTCATCTGCAGCTATTCTGATATCTGTCTTTGCACCACCACATCCCTGTCTCCAGGTTGAGTGGTAGCATGTTCCTTCAAGGATACTCTTTCTGTTGCTTTGTCTTTCACATGCATGTCAATTTCCTCACATGTGCTTATATTCCAAGGTTTAGGGAATTTTGGACAGTAGCATATCTGAGTCTGTCTCTTTTAAAAAGAGATTCTAATCCTTTTGGGTTTCCATTTCATTTTCATGTTCCTGTAATGAAAGCCACACTACTAGTTTTCAGTGGGTATGCAAGTTAGCACAATTTTACCTGCAATAACAGAAACCCTGAGTTTCTGTTGGTTTCTGTTGGTTCAGGTAAAAAGTTAATTTAATACCTCACACACACATCGGTAATTCCAGAAGTAGGGAAAGCTTAATGGTTAGTTGATTGAATGGTTCTACAGTATCATCAGAACCTATGGTCACGTCTCAACAACTGCCCTCACTGCTGCCTTTAATCTAGCACCATCTTCACGTTGATTCACTTCATTATCAGAAGTTGGCTGCTTATAGCTAATAGGCAGTTAGTCTCCTAAGAATTACAATGTTCCCTATAATACTAAAATATCAATCTTTCTTTGCATTTCTGATTTGAACATTTAGGAAACATAGCTCTTATCAGTGCAGTAGAGTTCCTATATTGTTAACTCCATTCCTGAAATTTGTGATGGTGTACACACTTTCCCTTCATTATCTATAGGATGACTGGTGATAAATAATAAGCTAGGATCATGTATACGATTCCCTCTTATAACTACCAAATCGTTCTGTGAGCTGCCTCAGCATCCATCTTACTTTGATTAAGCCACTTTCTTCAACACTGCCATTTTGCCTAGGGAATAAGTAACTTTCCAGGCCTGGATTCCAAACCCATATCTGTGGCCACCACCACACACCTTACCTAGAATCCAGAGGTGGTCCCAAATGATAAGCCAACCTCCCTCCCCCCACTCACAGACCCCCAGTTCCTTATTCTTTCTGCATGTGTTTGCTTTAAACTAACAAATCCTTTACTCCTACAGGAAGTTTACCAACCTCCACCCCTGGACCACAGTAAAGGCACAAGTGGACTGGCCAGTCCCTATTACTCTGCTCGTGAGTTCCCTACTTGCTGGTCGAGTCACAGGAACTAATAGTGCTTACCATTAACCCCTCCTGGTACTCCTCATTCTCTGGGACCTGTGGGAAACACTCTCTTTCCTCGTGCAATGTGGTCTTGGTCTCCTGGTGTGATGCACCTGACCTCTACCTGGACACAAATTTAACACCCAACTTAACTAACTTATCTGGAACATTCCCTAAATCCTTCCATATTTTCCCTTACATTTATTGATACTCAACTTTATTATTAACTGCTAGTGTAACATTTCTCTAAGAGTGTTTCAGTTAAATGAGTTACATATATTTATGAAATTTTGAATATCTGTCTTGTATGTCTATCTTTCTTGAGGTGATCCCTAACATATTTTAGCAAATTAAAGCTATAGGAAGTCCTGTGATTAAAATATAACTCTTACTATTTTTAACCCAGTCTTTTCCAAACTTACTCTGTCATGGAGCTCTTGTTTACATATTGACCATTGGATTTTATGGCAGAAATGTTCCCATAAAGCACATTTTATTCTATTGTGTGGAATAGTCATTTTAGTTACACATTTTTTCCTAAGACACTTCTGACAAGATTGCAGATGTCAGAGCAAATATATTTGTCCCAGACCCCAGAAGGAATGCAATCCCAGGCAAGAGCTTCTACACCATGGTTCTGAAAAACCAAACTCTGATGTCAACTATCAAATCAATAACCAGCCATTTATATCCCATATCCGTTTTGTTTTCCCAATTTCTTCTCCCTCAATTTAGAGAGTACACTGTCCTGAGACTCCAGGAGTTCAATCTTTGCTCAAGAACTTCACTGTCTCAAGAGTTGGTGTCTAAATTCCTCTTTAGTGTTCTGTGAACTCCCTGTGACCTTGAGAATGGCTGGCAGTCGCCATGTTTGAGTAGCCTTAGCAGCAGGTTCCAGCAGGCAGGACCCACAATACCCAGAGAGCTGACCCCTTTATCTCAGGACATCACACAACCCTCCACCCCGTTTTCTCTTGATCAGTCACAATCATTCCCCTTGTTAATGCTGCTTTGTCCCAATTTTCCACACGCACAATAGAAAGTCTCTGGCTGAAGGTCTAGATTGACCCTCTACAAAACCTGCCTTCCATGTTTATAGCTTTAGTTTTGCAATATTCTTTTCTTTGGTGGAGTGTTTTCTCTTTTGATAATTATTGCACTCCATTTTCTTCTCAGTTCTTATTTTGCAGAGTATTTTAGTCTCTCTAGGACTATTTATATATTCATTATACATTGACTTGCTTTAATTATAGTGAGGACTGCTTTTTTGAAAAATTTCTAAAGTAACTGCATTGTCTCTAATTGTTCAAAAAAACTTAAAAGGAAAGTATTGTTATCAGCACTGTGTATTTGAAGAGACTGAATTGTGCCAGTGGCCACACAAGGGATAACTATGGAACCTGGTTCCACATCTTTCTGATTTTAAATTTGGTGTTATTCCGAATAAGTTTGAGGGGCTGCCTTTACTGGGTTCTGATGGTCAGATATTATAACCACACTAAGTGTAATTAGTCCCACTTCACATTTGTTCCACAGAGATTTTTAAAACACATGTGAAATATATATGCACACACCATTTCTTGAGCATGTTCTATTTGCAGGCTTTTTGAAACTGTGTCTTTATTCTGAGAACAAACTTATAAGGCAGAAATATGTCACCGCTCACCTATTATGTTATTTGATGTTTATAATCACATTTTCACAAGCTACAAATCTGAAACAAAACAAGGTTTATAAACCCTGGCCCTGATTCAGAATCGACGGGAATACTTTTTTGTTTGTTGGTTTCTTTGTTTTAAACTATCAGTGTCTCGGTTCCTTCTTTAGAGATTCAATTTTAATCGCTCTGAGGTGAGGTGTTGGCAACAGTATAGATTGTGAAAGTTCCCCAGTTGAATCTGATCTGTAGCCAAAAATAAAAACCATGAGATTAGATGATCCAACTAAAACCACAAGCCATAAAATTAGCTCTAGAATCTCCTGATTTTATCCAACTGATCTTTCCATAATGCCCAGTGACCTCCAGTTTTTTTTCTTATGAAAATATTGAATATCAGATTTAAAGACATGGAGATTATAACTTTCTGAGTCTCTTGAAGCAACTAGATAGATGGACAAAATCCCCTCTTCCTTCACTGTGGTAATAATCTCTTGCCACATTCCCCCAGTATTTTTGGTAGAGTCCCCAGCCCGGGAGCACCACGGATGCTGATTGAGGCCAATTTCACCACCTCCTTTCTTCTCCTTCCTTTCTCTCTTTTCTAATTAAATTAGCTTTTCTTCAAATTACAAGCTGCCAAACTATCTTTTAAAAGGTTTGTTTGTTTTAAATTGACCACAAATTTTACATGGTTTAAGATTGTAAAGGATCAAAAGGCTAGTCAGTAAAAGTTTCCCTCCTGGTACTCCTATCCGTTCAGCTCCCCACAGCTAACATTGGCCAGTTTCTTCTGTTATCTTTCCATAGATATTTGATGCCTATACAAATTGGCATTTATGTTTCTTTTTCTTTTTTTCATTTTATATGCAAATGATGCTATAAAATATACAACACCACATATCTTGCACCAGATAATAGATTTTGGACATCTTTCTATATCAGTATATAAGACGCGTCCTCATTCTTCTTTATGACTTTGCGTATTCAATCATATTCCATTCTGTTACTAATGGGCACTTGGTTTGTTCCCAATCTTATGTGTAACAGACAAACCTATAAACCAATTTATTCCATTTGTTTGCCCATGTGAAGTATATTTCTAAGTTGAATTTCTAGAAATGATATTGCTGCGTGAGCATGCACATTTGTGACTTACTTTGATAGATATTGCCAATTTGATTTCTTTAGAGGTTGCACCAATTTATAGTCCTACCAGCATATATGAGAGGGTAGCTTTCCTCACATACTCACCAACCAATACTTTTTGATCTATCCATAGGACAAGTGAAAATAGCATTCCAGTGTAGTTTTATTTCTCATATCTCTTACTGTGAGTCAAGACTTAGAAGCTAAATTTTAAAGCTATATTTCAGTGTCTTTCTCATATTAATCTCTAACATTGCACTAATCAAAATTGTTACTTATTGTTGCAATTACTTGTTTCAATATATGCTTAAAAGGTCAATGCAAGGGCTAGCCTGGGAAGGTAACCAGCATTTACAACATTATTTATAGGGAAAAAATCACCTAAAGTTGTATATAAGTGAATTATAAATACTCATTTTACAGTTCGGGTACTTCCTGTGCTTCACATCATGCATGTGCTACATATTTGATTGGAAGTAAATATCTGCTCAGGTTCACAATGTTGTACAACAAGTACATCCAGAAATTATGTTAGTCCCCTTCTAAGAATTGATTTCTTTCCCTAAGTAATTGCTCTTTGAATGATGGGTCATTAAATGGCCATAAAAAAAGCGTTAGCATTTCAGAAGGCTTTGTGAATTTTATAATTTTCCGTCACTTCAGGGAGCCAAATCCTTTCTGTGGTTCAGACAGAAGACACTTTAAGCCTCAAGGCCCTCAGAAATCAATTTATGCCAACCTAGGACATTGAGTTATGAATTAGAGGCTAGGGGGTCTTAGGAGCTTGAGTTGGTGGGTTGGCTGGCTAGAATCGGAAACCAGACCTTGTGGTCTCAGCATACAGGTTTCCTGTTACTTCCCTCTGTTGTTCATGCAGCAACAGACCCATACTTGAGCCAGCAATTTTCTTGGGAGTTGAGTGTCTTCCTTCTCTCTCACTTCATCACATGTATACATTAATGTGGCACGCACTCAACTGCAAGGTCCAGCCTGGTGGACTCTGTGCAGCCTGTTTCAGAACCTCTCAGAACTAAGTTCCTCATTCCCCAGCTGACAGTGGGTGTTGGCAGCTGAGGAAATTCCCTCTCAGGATTTCCTTCTGCAGAAGAGAACCTCCTTGGCCGCGCCCCACCACCAGGTCTCCTCCTTCGGCAACCTATGACTGCCCAAATGCCAAGACCCCCGTATCTCAACCTGGAGTACCTTGGAAGTGTTCTCCCTGCTTCAGGGGTTCCTGTGAGATTGCCTGAGGTCTTGGTTGTGACGATATTACAGCCCAGCCCCCTTGCTGCCCAATCCTGATGCCTTCCACACCCCCCTCAACTCTTACTGACCTAAAGAACACTCCCCAAATCAATCCCTTCACATGCTAATCTCCATCTCAAAGTTTGTTTCCCAGGAAACCTGATCAAGTCCCAGGACCCTTGTGTGACTTGGAGCAGGACCTCCTGGGTTCGTATGTACCATTGTTGAGTAAATTAGCTGACACATTCCTAAGCACACACTTACTGAGCACTTGCCATGCTCCATGTACTGGCTAGGCATTGAGAGTCAGGAGATTAATAAAAGTAAGAATAGCAAGTGAAATAACCCTGTACCTCAAGACTGGATATGTTTTATCTAAGACTACTTGGTGACTACCTTCAAACATGTAACTGGGCCTTGCTTTCTGAAATCCCAGAAAGCTTTCTCTGTGCTGCTCGTCAATCTTGTACATGCCCCAAATATAGCACTTGCCATTCTGCACACTGAACTTATGCCTTCCATCAGCATTTGACTAGTTTCAAAATTAACCAGGGTGAGAAACACTGGGACATTCTATTCCTTTATTATTGCTAGAAGGAGAGAGAACATTTGCAGCTTCTTCGTGATGTCAGTATAGGCATATCATGTAACTGGAAGGACCTAAGATTACATTCTATGCATTTTAACCTAGTGGTGTCACCAAGAATCTTCTTTTCTCTGTGCCTGTAGATGTTTCATCCTAACATCTCCTCAGCTTTGGTCATGGGAGTAGGCGCGAACACATTTTGGGAAGTGTCGTGCCGTGTTTCTCATGGACTATAATTTAGGATTTAAAGAGCAGGGACTTGGAAGGCAGACTGATTAAGGATCAGTTCCTAGCTCTGCCACTGACTGGTTGGGTGGCTTTAGACTAATTCACTTATGCTCTTTGAACTTCAATTTCTGCATTCAGAAAATGAGGTATTATTACCTGCCTCACACCTGTCAAAGGACAGATTAGAAGACATCATGGAGTACACAGAAAATGAAGGGCTTTAAATCAATAACCCCAAATAAAATATATTTCTCTTCTAATCTTGTAATTTGAGGACTTCTTGGAGGAATATGCTTCTTGGTAAATATGCAAATGTGGTTTGTCTTTTGAATAAGTTCCTATGGGGTAGGACTGGACAGAGTTCAGGACGCTACTTCCCCTCAGAGAAAATTCCCTCCAGAACCAGGTCTTCAGCCATCGGTTTTGCTTCTCAGGAGGATATAGACATTGAAGTACAAGTGTGTTCACCTGCAGCTGGAATGCCATGTTTCCCCCTTTGGAGACCCTTCAAATGTTGTTTCCAGTCTGTCACTTCTCATAGTTTATTAATTTCAAAGTAGATTAAAATAGGATGTGATTATATCTCATTCTACTTTTAAATTCAATGTACTGCCTTAAAGGAAATAATTGTTTAAAGGGAAGGACAATCAAGAACAGTAAAAATAAATGGAGGTACTTTGTGTGTTTGGTAATATGCTGGGCACCCTGCTACATGCTTACAGGCATAGGTGTGATTCATCATTTCAACAGCCTCACAGAGTAAACACTGCAATTCCAGTTTTATATTAAGCAACTAAACTGAGAGGTACAATTTAGCTAGCCTGAAGTCAAGCAGTTAGTAAGGGAAAGAACTAGGATTTTAATCTGGAGTCCTACCTTCAAACCACCCTAGCTCCTTCTCTATCTTATCCTTCCAAAGAAAAACAAATCACAACAATCGACTTAATGTAACAGGGATTATCAGATTGAATAAGAAGTACTTGAAGAAGAAGGAAGAAGTTATATGATCTTAAATATGCATCTCAGGAGACCTTTGCAAATTAAAATGTAGGAAATAAAGCATTCGATTGACTCTAAGTACACACTGATGATTGGCTATGAGATGCAAGGACTCCTGGTAAAGATGGCTCATCTAACATTGAAGAATGTAAATGTGAGTCTCTTGTTGAGTTTGGAATGGCAATTAAAGATACAAAGGAAATGTTTAGAAAGCAGTTGGATCTATAGGTCTAGAGCTTAGGAGAGGATTCTGTTTGTAAATATAAATTTGGAACTTGGGACTAGGTAAGATCACGTTTGAGAAAACAGGAACAACCTACAGATTTGACAACTGAGGAAGTGGTCTACCCCTGAGGAAGGAGAAAACTCAAAATGTTTGAGGAAGGAGAAAACTCAAGAAGCCATTAAAGGATCAGATGTGAATTACAGACTGCCTGGTCATTTGTGTGTGCAGAGGGGAAGACCAGGAGAAAAGTGGCGTGAAGAAAGTGAAGGAAGAAAAGTTGTACATGTGTACATAGTGTCACTGGACTTAAAAACACAACACCTATCCAGCCCTCCCTCCACCCTTGCCCAATAGAGCTTTTCTGAGAAGCAATTTTTTTGAGGCAGAAAATACAACTGTAATAAGGTCACCAGTGACAAATTGTGCAGAGTCCAATATGAGCTTCATTTCCAGGCTTCCACCTATCTCTGCCTCCTGCGAAGCATCCGGGAACATGTGGCCCTTCATCAGGAATTTCATGGCATGGGTGAATGTTCAGTGGAGGAGTCTGCAGGCCTGGTGGGTCTGAAGTTGCCCAGTCAGCCTGGAGGGAAGGGCTGAGAGCCATGAAAATGGAGATTCCTTGGATGCTGCCTTCATATAAGAGTTCAATTTTTTCTATCAATACATATTTATTATTATTTTTTTTTAAAAGTTTGGGGGTTTTCTTTGTAATTTTGTTGACTGAATGGCTCTTAGAGGAATAAATTGGAGAAGATTTTACCTTCAAAAAAAAATGGGAATTACAGTGGAATAAGAATTGAGCAAATCCTGGCTGGGCACTTCCAACTGGGGTATTACTGGAAGGCATTGTAGACAATGCAAACACATTCATAACACTATAACTGCAATGAGTTAAACTACTACGTATTACCAGTTTAATGTTTGCTTCCTCCACCTTCTTTTGAGCCACCTTCTTTGATTGAGCTGGCAGAAGAGACTGACCCATATAGGTGTGATGACCAGTATTTATTAAACAATGATTGAATGTGTACAAAGAAATCAAATGCAATCAATTACTTATTGACAGTGTGGTATGAGCTCAGCGGGCATCAGATCTAGGGCTAAAGAGTAGGGTGTACATTCAGCTAAAAGAGTTAAAGAGAGTTGATACAACGCCCACTCTCAAGAAGGTCAGACTTAACACTGAGCCTTGAAGTCTGAGAATAATGAAAAGCAAGATGAATACAGAGATATCCAGGTAGCACTATCAGAGTTGTTCCCACACATCCTTTTTTCTTTTTTCTTTTCTATCATTATATATTGTAGCCATCCAAGGTAGAAAGGTAGACATGCCCAACATTATGAGAGAGACGGTGATTAAAGAATCAGAGAGGGAGCCAGTTTTTGGAATGGTAGTGAGTAATATAAAACCAAGCAGAACTGTTGGTTGAATTTAAGATAAACACTAAATGGTGAGATAAGATCCTGGAAACCAAAGTTACTTAGTGGACACATCATACTTATCTCTTTCAATAACACTTGGCTGTTGCTAGTTAATGATAGTATGGTGTAGGGATTCTACCGGTCAATATTTGTCATGGCACGCTTCTAAATAGAAAGCTAGAAACATTTGAGCGTGTATATCTTTTAATGGAAGCAAGACATTGCCTTTTATTTTTATATCTTCTAAATAATTTGCTATGATTTTTGTGAGGGTTGTACTAAAGAGAGTTTCAAGTCATGGACAATCTTGGCTCTGTCAACTGGTCCTGATATATTTACCTACAGTCATGGTTTAGAGAGAGGAATGTTCATTTCACTATGTTTTGCCTACATTGTTTGTTGTCACTCCTCTTAACACCTGGTGAATGGTATCGTATAAAATTCAAGAGGAAAAGGAAGATTCACTTCCAGTTCATTTGGGACTATATTATCCTGACAGTACATCTGTCTTTTTTCAGACTCTATATTCCAAATGCTGAACAAAGCTCATAAGGTACATCTTTCTAATCATGGAAACACCTTCCTTCCTCTTCTGTTTATGTGAGTCTGTTATTGACTTCTGGGAAGAAGAATTAGAAATGTCCAAGTTTCACTCCTATGTTTAGATTTCTTAATGTGAAAAATTAAAATGAACATTGATTTAAAAACCTACAAATGTAGGATTTTCCCACCGTGGACGTCAGGTGTGATTTTGCAGGAGCATCTTCCTTCCAGAGAGAGTGATGGGGTGTGGACTCACCTGTCACTCAGTTTTCCTGGGTCTCCTACAAAAGATGGCTCACACAGCACAAAGGGGTGCAATGGGAACATTGTTTCAGTGGGTTAGAAAAGGTTCCTGCTGCTGGAGAGGGAGGCTGCCTGCTGCTGCTGCTTGTACCAGCTCTGCTCCATCCCACTGGCACATTCTCCTCCAGCCCCCAGACTACCTGAACTCTTGCAAAAAGTGAGGGTAGGAACAGAGGGATATGTTTTTAATTACCTTTTTTTTTTTTTTTTTGTAAGATTAAAATGAACTCTCCCCCATGGTAAATACCATGCCTGTTCCTTAACGGGATATGAAAAATAGGAATAGTATATTTTAAACATTTACCTAGTTGGTCCGTGTCCCAGAGAAACAAGTTTTGTAAACACTCCAGCATTTATCTTATGATTCTTTATTGTAGGCATATTTTTGAATGTCTATTTTTAATTTTCAGAAGTACCATTCTCTTGTAGAAAACAAATTATAATGAAAAGAAAAGGTGTTGATGAAAATACTATAGTCACTGAGTGACTCATGGCACAGAAGTTATATCTGAGATACAATGGAAGTGAAGCTCCCTAAACTGACAAGAAAAACTAAAAATTGATCTGAATGTGATTAGCAAAGGGGGAGCTACATTCCTGCAAAAGGAATGACAAAATCACTCCTTAAAGACCTGAGTAATACTTTTAAATTAGAAGAAGAAAGAATTAATCTAATCAGAAATGATGTTAGATAACCTACTGAGAACTGAAACCAATTGTAATTGTCTTTGCATGTGTTAAACAATACTGAGAACAAATAGAAATGACTTAGCTCTTGGCCCAGAAAGTGCTTGTGTTGGGAGGGAGGATTGTGAGCCAACTCAGATAGTTGACTGAGCAGGACTAACAGCTTGCTCGTCAAGAACTTCTCCAAGGTGTTTGATTTCTGTGCCCACCAATCCAAAGCTATTAGGTCATAAATTAACTAATCCCAGGTGATTTTCTGTCTTTCAAGATCAGCCTGAAAACAGCCCAGCCAAGGTCCTTAACTCCTAGGGTCTCACGAACTCCGATGGCTTCAGATGGCTTGCCATATAGGACAGTAGCTAAGGCTTCCGTTTCACAAAAGCATTGCATTTGTGACTCAGGGACACTAGACTTTCAGGCTGGCAGGCAGGCTGTTTGCAGTTCATATGTGGTTCTTTGATTTCACTTTATAATTCTTGTTCCACCAACTCAAAGTTGGAGCCCTTAGATTAAATGCCACATTGTACGATGTTATTCGGTCCTTAACTATTTTTCTTGCTCTCTTCGTGGTTCTTTTTGTGAGAAGTTGAGAAAGATTGGACTTAGATTCACACCAACACCCAAAACCCTGGAGAATGAGCTGGAACACAAAGAACCCATTATATCCCCTCACAATAGTTGTGGTTTACATTGCAAGTGCACTTACTCAGTCATTCATCTACTGAGTAATTCATCTCTGTGGCTTTCTGCAAGAAGGACTAGTGCGCTCCTTTCCCTGGAGACCTCATGCAATGGGGTCTGAAACCCAGCTTTGTGGTCCAGGCAGGGTTTCAGGTCCCCCTTCTCCATTATGCATCATATTCCTATTGTTTAAGCCCACACCTGCATGTCCCACCTCAAGGCTGGCATGAATCCCAATCACTGCATTGTTCCATTGATCCTTCCCTCCTGTTAAGAAATATCTTTAACCAGGTATTTTATGAGTTTAATAACTTCACCAGAGATTTGTGGAGGGGTCAATGCATGACATCACAGCTTTCATTTTTCCTGCTGTTCCACTCACACTCTGCCAAATTAGTTTTCTTATATCATGAACTGAATGATGTGCCTTACATTCACACCCTGAAGCCCAACTTTCTGTCCAGAAATGTGCTTACTGAATCAGAGTTTTCACTACAGTTTCAAAAAAAAATTACAATAAATTCTCCCTATATCTGAATGGCAACACCTCAGGGTTGATATTTCTGCTCTATGAATGAGATTGCAGAAACGCGGAGAAGTTAAGTGACCTCTTTAAGCTTGCACAGTTGGTGAGTGGTAGTTGTTCCAACATGGAGGACAAGAGCTTTGCCTTCAGATTTCTTATTTTTTCCAAGGCACTGCTTCTTCCTTCATAGAAAGCTCCAGCAGTACCTGTCTATGTGTATCCTAGGTAACCTACTTAACTAACCTGGGGTTTAGTTCCTCATGTGTGAAATGGATGGGTATCTGCCTGAAGAATAGCCATGTGATTGAGTCTGTGGGTAAGTCAGTCAGTGCTTGAGCCATAATAGACAATGTTAATTCCGCCTTCCTGGCTGGTAATCCTTTACCCAACACGGTGACCAGTACCCAACATCATAAGGAGCAGGAAAATGTTTTATTTCAGATGAACTTGGTGTAATGGGGCAAGGACATTAAAGAGATAATTATCACATGTGGCTTTAATATTTGGATGCCCAGAAACAAAGTGCCCTGGAGTTCTCTGGGAATTTTACTCCTGAGTGATAGCAGCAACGACCATCACAGCCCAGTCATCACCTTCTCTTGGAATCCCTTCTCCTTCCCCAAGTTTAAGCTCACAACCCTTCCTCTGTCTTTCCTCAGGGCTTTAGCCTAGCAGTTACGATCTTAAATTGTTTACCAGTGAACTCCTTTATGTAAATATCAGCCCTTAAAGGGAATGGGATGAATTTATTTATTGTTTCTCCAGTGCTTACAGCACAATGTGTGGTAAAAATCCAAGTAAATTAATAGACTCTTGATGAACGAGTGAATGAACATTTGACTGTCAAACTCCTTTAATTCCAAAGTAAAATATTCTTTGGCACTAGCAAATAAAATACAAAATTCCAGTTGCCTCACATCCTTTAACTATACTTGCCTAGGTTACTGAATGATGTAGGAAAAACACTTTTTTATTATTTTCCAAAAAGCCCTTCTGTTCCTTTTCTTAACCTCTCTCCTACCTCAGTCCTGTTGTCCTATGCTCTCCTTCAATCCGTAACTTCTTGCTTTAAAAACACATTAAGATGATCTATACTCCTTGCTTTAAAAACACGTTAAGATGAACTTCCTCCGCATACCAACTTGAACCTACTCTTTACACCTTTCATTGGCTTCACCTGTCCATGAGGTCAGAGACGAGCCCATGCCAGATCTGGAGTGTCAGCAGGCTGGTGGCCTGTGTGTCTGCTAGAGAAGGTGAGCTTCACTAAGTGGACAGCTAATGAAGGTAGGGTGTGTGTTCTCTATGCAAGAGTGGTCCCGATACTTGCTCTCTGGCTTGACTAGGCTGGCATGGAAGAAAGAGGCTGAAATGAAAGCGATTACCTCTGAAGTTAGGACACCCTCAGGGATCTGCAAAGTGTTAAAGAACGTCAAAGATGTCTTTGCCGTCAGAAGCATCTTTCTTATAATTCTGCAAATACTGTCCCCCCAAAAGAATGGATTTCTTAGCTTGATGTTCAAAGGCAGTTCTCTTTTCTAGAGGAATATAACTATCAAAACAGCATGTGTGGTGCACAGATAAGGTGACTTCTGGGGACAGTAGAGTAGAGTGTACACCAATGTACCTGTAAGTCAAAGCCCTTGAAAAAATTGTCAAGTTTAAAGGGAAACATTTCTAATGATGTTCAGGGCAGCAGCCTCTTTGGCAAGACATACAAAAGCCTGCTTTATCTATGTTTTTATAATTTTAGGCAGGATGTTGAAAGAGGAAGCTTTGAAAGAGAGGGTCATAAGGTAGAGCTAGTCCTAGCTACTCTCTTAGGATGCACAAAACGTCATTATGTTTGTGCTTGGGACCCAGGAATTTTCCTCTTAATCATCCATGTTTGAGTAAGGAAACTGTATCTTACAAAAATATATACTGAATAAATTTCTGTTACTTTGATTTAGAAATTGTAGATGAAATAACCTAGCAAATAAATTATTTCATATATTCTTTTAAAATGTTATTAAAGGATTGTGTCTTCAGAAACTTTAAATGTTAAAGTTTGTTTTCAAGGGTTGTATAAAACCTGATGGCTTTGAATAAGTTTGTTGAAAAAATAGTAGCATTTTTTAAGTGTAGTGATTTAAGGACTAATGATGAAGAAATGAAGGATTAAAAACAATCACCTGAATGTACTGGGAGAGAGTGCAAACTACAGGGTAAACTATTATCTGTGTAGTGCAGCAGTGCCCCAAAATGTGTTCACTGAGTGCGATGAGTGTGCTGCAATGATGAAGGAGGTTGTTGGTGTGGGAGGAGTGGGGTGGGGGGTGGGAGGTATATAGGAACCTCTTGTATTTTTTAATGTAACTTTTTTTGTGATGTACATATCTTCAAAAAAATACAATTTACAAAAATGACATGAATGAGGGTGGGGAGTGGGTTATATGGGAACCTCTTATGTTTTTTGTTTTTTTATGTTTTTTAATATAACATGCCTTGCAATCTATTAACTTTAATTAAAATAAAAATAAAAATAAAAAAAACAAGCACCAAACAATGTGGATAATTATTGACGTAAATCACTCTACATGTATACATATGTATTTATATGCATCAGAAAATATAATGGCTATTTTAGCATTCTACAAGTCATAGTTGGGAGGAAACCATTTTTCCAGTAATGCTAATCTTGCTTAAAAGAGTCTACAACTCTTTCGGTTCTAACAAATTTACTTCAGAACTAAGACTCCATCCTTTTGGATACTATCAATGTCCACAAATGTTTATCCGTTGAAGGTGGATTTAAGTATGGAAATAGCCATGGGCTTTCCAAAACCAAGCCTAGGGTATAAAGAGTGGGTAAGCTGGTGACACTGAATTCCACTCGAAATTTTGAAGGATGGCTGATTTTATTTTAGAGTTTGCATTAGCGCTCTTAAGAATCTTCCAGAGAGAGGGGGCAAGATGGCGGCTGAGTGAACATCCCTGTTAGAGTCTTCTGCAGGGAATCGGCTGGGCGGCGTTGGAGACTCTTTGGGACCGGATTGTTTCGGGATTTTTGCTGGTCCGGAGGTGTCTGGACATCGATTTGGAGGGAAGGTAACAGAGAGGATTCGTCTGTGAAATATACACGGAGATCCCAGCTACCTGTAGAGGATTCCCTCCTTGGGTAGGCGGAGACGAGGCATCTAGCCCCGCTCCGTGGGGCTGAGCCAGGCCGGGCCGCAGCGGCGGACGCCGGAGCCGGGCCGCGCTGCGCCGGCGGTGAGCGGGGCCGGGCGGGGCGAGCCAGGCCGAGCCGGGCCGCGGTAGCGTTTGGAGCCGGGCGGGGCCGGTGCAGGCCCCGGCTGCGGGCCGCGGTAGCGCTTGGAGCCGGGCGGGGCCGGTGCAGGCCCCGGCTGCGGGCCGCGGTAGCGCTTGGAGCCGGGCGGGGCCGGTGCAGGCCCCGGCTGCGGGCCGCGGTAGCGCTTGGAGCCGGGCGGGGCCGGTGCAGGCCCCGGCTGCGGGCCACGGTAGCGTTTGGAGCCGGGCGGGCCCGGGTCAGGCCGCTGCGGGTACGGAGCCGGGCAGGGCCGGTCCAGGCCGCGGTGGCGGGAGGTGGACGCCGGAGCCGGCTGGGCCGCTGTAGCGAGCGGAGCTGGGCGGAGCCAGGCCAGGCCAAGGCGGCGTGAGGAGCCGGGCAGAGCCGGTCCAAGCCTCCGCGGCGGGCGGAGCCGGGCCTGAGGAGGGGTTTCTGTTTTTTTTTTGTTTGTTTGTTTGTTTGCTTTTTGTTTTTTTTTTTTAATTTATTTTACTTAATTTTTTTTTTTTTTTTTTTTTTTTTTTTGACCATCTGCAGTACTGGGGAGTTCGTGGGCCCTGGGCGGCCTATTGGGGGTTTGTGGGAAGGGAGGTGCTTGCAGACCCATTTGGGCAGACAGACGGGGGGGTTTTAGGGCAAAGCGGGGGGAAGTTGTTGTTTTAGATAGTGTTGCAATTGTGACACGTGTGTACCTGTATCTCTCTTCTCCCTATCCGTTCCCCACCGTTTGCCCATCCTCTTTTTCTTTCTTCCTTTCTTCTTGCCTTTCTTTTTTCTTTATTATAATTAGTTTTTTTTTTTTTTTCGGTTTTCTCTTTCCCTCTTGTCCCTCATCTTCCACTTATTTTTACTTTAATTCAAGTATACAATAGGTGCTACAGGGAACACCTCACATTGGCTGGGTTTTCCCATCCTCCACTGCCTCATTTCTGTGTGAACTGATTTAGGCTACCTACACGATCCCCCTTCCCCTGCATCTTGATATCCACTATCATCTACTGTCTCTCCTATATTCCACCCCCCACCTCCCGTTCTTTGATCCACAAAGTGTCTAACTCTTAATTTCTAATACCTTTGTTCTGTTTTCTGTCTATTATCCACTCTTGAAACTATTACCTTTCTTTTCTTTTTCCCTCTCTCATGAAAACAATAGCTGTGTAGTTCATACCATATTCCTCCCAAATTCAGTCATCAACTTCATAAAAGGTACTCTACCTACAGCTATAACTCTATACAATCTACATGAATCTAACCTCCATCCTTCCAGATCTCATATTCCTGCTTTATTAACATACATCACCAATACAACTTTACACTTTTCCCTTGCTTACACAATTGCCTTTCCCCAACACTAATACTTTCCTCTAAAGTGAACTTAACCAACAACAAGTAACTAGAATAAGAAGAAAAAAGTGACAAAGAGAAGATATAACACCTGTGCAAAAATAACAACTAATTAACCTCCAAGAGCAGACAAAGAAGCTAAGGAACTGATTAAATTCGTCAAAATAAAGAGATGACCAGAAAGCAACAAAAATCTACGAACCAAACCAATAATCAGGAAAACATGGCTGAATCCAATCAACAAACCAATAATCATGAAGGGGAGCAAAACTTGGCACAAGCAATGAAAGATCTCAGAACATTTATCACCGACAAATTTGATGCAGTAATGAAAGAAGTTAACAACATGAAGACATCACTTGGAGGGGAAATTGCAGACATATGCAAAAACATAACAGATATGATGGGAATGAACACCACAGTTCAAGAAATCAAAAATACACTTGCAGCAAATATCAGCAGACTAGAAGAGACAGAGCAGAGAATTAGTGACGTGGAAGACAGTACATCAGAAATCAAACAGATAGTAGAAGGGGTCAATAAGAAGATAGAAAAAATCCAATTAGGATTTAGGGACCTGAATGACAATACAAAACGCTCAAACATACGTATTATAGGCATTCCAGAAGGTGAAGAGAAGGGAAAGGGGTCAGAAAGAGTGTTGCAGGAAATAATGGCTGAAAACTTCCCAAATCTACTGAAAGAGACAGATGTACATATCCAAGAAGCACAGCGCACTCCACAAGTCATAAACCCCAACAGGCCCACCCCAAGACATATACTTGTCAAATTATCCAATGCTCAAGACAAAGAGAAAATCCTAAAAGCAGCAAGAGAAAAGAAAACCATCACATACAAGGGAAGCTCAATTAGATTAAGTGCTGATTTCTCTTCTGAAACCATGGAGGCAAGAAAACAGTGGTATGATATAGTCAAGGTACTAAAGGAAAGAAATTTCCAACCAAGAATACTTTATCCAGCTAAACTAGCATTCAAATATGATGGAGAGTTCAAAATATTTGCAGACAAACAGAAACTGAAAGAGTATACCAACAAGAAACCTCCCCTTCAAGAAATTCTAAAGGGAGTGCTGCAGGAAGAAAGGAAAAAACAGGAAAGGCAAAGTTGGAGGAGAGTATAAGACCAACAACAACAACAAAAAAGACAAAAAAAAAATATACAAACAAAATATGACAAACACAAATCCAATCAAAGTATGGCTAACACAAATAATTCCTTGATAGTAATAACACTGAATGTCAATGGATTAAACTCACCTATCAAAAGATTCAGACTGGGACATTGGATAAGGAAATATGACCCATCCATATGCTGTCTACAAGAGACACATCTTAGACCCAGAGATGCATGGAGATTGAAAGTGAAAGGCTGGAAAACAATCATACAAGCTAACAATAACCAAAAAAAGGCAGGAGTAGCTATATTAATATCAGACAAAATAGACTTTAAATGTGAAACAATTGTGAGAGACAAAGAAGGATACTACATTTTAGTCAAAGGGAAAATCTGTCAAGAAGATCGAACAATCATAAATATCTATGCCCCTAACAAGGGTGCCTCTAAATACGTCAGGCAAACGCTGGAAAAACTAAGTGAAAGAATAGATACATCTACAATTATAGTGGGGGATTTTAATACACCACTATCAACTCTGGACAGAACATCTCAAAAGAGAATCACCAAAGAAACAAAACATCTGAATAGTATATTAGAGGAGCTCGATCTAATAGACATATATAGATCGCTACACCCAAACACAGCAGGATATACATTTTTCTCAAGTGCACATGGATCATTCTCCAAGATAGATCATATGCTAGGCCACAAAGAAAGGCTGAACGAATTCAGGAAGATTGAAATCATACAAAACATTATCTCTGACCACAGTGGAGTCAAGCTGGAGATTTGCAAGGGAAAGAAGCCCAGATTTCACACCACGATTTGGAAATTAAACAACACACTCTTAGAAAAACAGTGGGTCAAAGAGGAAATCTCAAAAGAAATCAATGACTACCTTGAAACAAATGATAATGATAACACAACATACCAAAATTTATGGGATGCAGCAAAAGCAGTACTGAGAGGGAAGTTTATAGCCATAAATTCATATATCAAAAAAGAAGAAAGAGCAAAAATTGAAGAACTAACTGCACATTTGAAGGAATTAGAAAAACAACAACAAAGTAACCCAACAGGAAGAAGAAGGAAGGAAATAACAAAGATAAGAGCAGAACTAAATGAAATAGAAAATAAGAAAGCACTTGAACAGATAAACAAGACCAAGAGCTGGTTTTTTGAGAAGATTAACAAAATTGACAAACCTTTAGCAACACTAACAAAGAAAAAAAGAGAGAAGATGCAAATACACAAAATAAGAAATGAGAAAGGCGATATCACCACTGACCCCACAGAAATAAAGACTATCATAAGAGGATATTTTGAAAAACTATATTCCAACAAAAATGACAATCTAGAGGAAATGGACAAATTCCTAGAAACACATAAACAGCCCATATTGACAAAAGAAGAAATTGATGATCTTAACAAACCAATCACAAGCAGAGAGATAGAATCAGTTATTAAAAATCTCCCAACTAAGAAGAGCCCAGGGCCAGATGGCTTCACAGGTGAATTCTATAAAACATTCCGGAAAGAACTGACACCAATCCTGCTGAAACTATTCCAAACCATCGAAACAGAAAGAACATTACCCAACTCCTTCTATGATGCCAACATTACCCTAGTACCAAAGCCAAACAAAGACATCACAAGAAAGGAAAATTACAGACCAATTTCTCTAATGAACCTAGACGCAAAAATACTTAACAAAATACTTGCTAATCGTATTCAACAACACATTAAACGAATTATACACCACGACCAAGTGGGATTCATCCCAGGTATGCAAGGATGGTTCAACATAAGAAAATCAATCAACGTAATACACCATATAAACAGATTGAAGGAAAAAAATCACATGATTATATCTATTGATGCAGAAAAAGCATTTGACAAAATACAGCACCCTTTCTTGATAAAAACACTCCAAATGATTGGAATACAAGGAAATTTTTTGAACATGATAAAGAGTATATATGAAAAACCTAAAGCCAATATTGTTTACAATGGAGAAATCCTAGACTCCTTCCCTCTAAACTCAGGAACAAGACAAGGATGCCCACTGTCGCCGCTCCTATTTAACATTGTCTTAGAAGTACTTGCTCGAGCACTGAGGCAAGAACCAGAAATAAAAGGCATTCAAATTGGAAAGGAAGAAGTCAAAATTTCATTATTTGCAGATGACATGATCCTATACATAGAAAACCCTGAGAGATCTACAACGAAGATTCTAGAACTCATAAATGAGTTTAGTAAAGTCGCAGGTTATAAGATCAATGCGCAAAAATCAGTAGCATTTCTGTACACCAATAATGAGCAAGATCAGGAGGAAATCAAGAAACAAATACCATTCACAATAGTAAATAAAAAAATCAAATACTTAGGAATAAATTTAACTAAAGAGGTAAAGAACTTATACACTGAGAACTATACAAGATTGTTCAAGGAAATCAAAGAAGACCTAAATAAATGGAAGACTATTCCTTGTTCATGGATAGGAAGACTGAACATTATTAAGATGTCTATCCTACCAAAATTGATCTACACATTCAATGCAATCCCAATAAAAATCAATGCAGCCTTCTTTAAGGAACTAGAAAAACTAACTATGAAATTTATTTGGAAAGGAAAGAGACCCCGAATAGCCAAAGACATACTGAAAAAGAAAAACGAAATTGGAGGAATCACACTACCTGACTTCAAAACATACTATAAAGCTACGGTGGTGAAAACAGCATGGTATTGGCATAAGGAGAGACATATAGACCAATGTAATCGAATTGAAAGCTCTGATATAGAACCTCACATATACAACCACATAATATTCGATAAAGCCACCAAACCCTCTCAACTGGGAGAGAGTGGCCTATTCAACAAATGGTGTCTGGAGAACTGGATAGCCATATGTAGAAGAATGAAAGAGGATTACCATCTCACACCTTATACAAAGATCAACTCAAGATGGATCAAAGACCTAAATATAAGAGCCAAGACCATAAAAACCTTAGAAAGCAGTGTAGGGAAACATCTACAGGACCTTGTAATAGGTAATGGATTTATGAATATCTCACCAAAAGCACGAGCAGCAAAAGAACTAATAGATAAATGGGACTTCCTCAAAATTAAAGCCTTCTGCACCTCAAAGGAGTTTGTCAAGAAAGTAAAAAGGGAGCCCACACAGTGGGAGAAAATATTTGGCAATCATATATCTGATAAGAAAATTATAACTTGCATATATAAAGAACTCCTACATCTTGAAAATAAAAAGATAAACAATCCATTTAAAAAATGGGAAAAAGACTTAAACAGACACTTCTCCGAAGAAGAAATACAAATGGCAAGAAAGCACATGAAAAAATGTTCCAAATCTCTAGCTATCAGGGAAATGCAAATCAAAACCACAATGAGATACCATCTTACACCCATAAGATTGGCAGCTATGAAAAAAACAGAAGAATACAAGTGCTGGAGAGGATGTGAAGGAAGGGGAACACTCATCCACTGCTGGTGGGAATGCAGAAGGATCCAACCATTCTGGAGAACAGTATGGCGGTTTCTCAAAAAACTAGCCATAGATTTGCCATATGACCCAGCAATACCACTGCTGGGAATATACCCAGCAGAACTGAAAACAAGAACACAAACCAATATATGTACACCAATGTTCATAGCAGCATTGTTCACTATTGCCAAAAGTTGGAATCAACCCAAATGCCCATCAACAGACGAGTGGATCAATAAAATGTGGTATATACACACAATGGAATACTACTCGGCTGTAAGAACAAACACACTACAAACACATGTGATAACATGGATGAATCTTGAGAACCTTATGTTGAGTGAAGCAATCCAGACATTGAAGGACAAATACTACATGACCTCAATGATATGAAATAAACAAGCTGCCCTAGATAGCAAGAGACTGAACGATAGGCTTGCAGGAAATCGGAGGGTGGAGGAAGGATATGAGCGGATGTCTGCAGGGGTGGAATTTAAGACGAGATGGTGGTAAGTATGAACACAAAGAAGAGATAAAAGGGGGGCAAGGGGTTGCCTTTGCTTGGGGCTTTGCGGGTTTGAGGGTGGCTGGGGAGGGACGGGTGGGTAACGTTGCCCAAAAGTGGGGGGAGGGAGGGGTAGCATACGAACCAGGAGAGGGTCAGGTGTTGGTGGAGAGTAAAATGCCGAGAAAATCATATCAAAATATAATAAAGAGGGTTACCTGTTTAGAATGCTCGGAGGGGAGGGTCTGATGCAGGACGGGCTCCTGGGGAATGTCTAAATGCTCATTCTGCCAGAGTGGGTGACACCATGGGGTAGAAACCCAAGTAGTGAGAGTGGGGGTGGACCCACATCCTGGGGAGGACTAATGCCATCCAATAGAGGGAACTGTATCCCTCGAGAGAAAGGGTGGCTCCCAGGGCATTGGGGCAGTTGAGCAAGTTAGGCCCTGAACACTATTCCATCTATCTCTGGAAGTGGCTCCTCAGGAAACGGAGGTTGGCTATCACTGAGGGCACCAAGGTGGAAGGGAAAATGGACGTTAAATGTGTGGAACCAAAGTAAATGGGGGGTAAGAGAGGAGTTTCTTGAGAGTACACAAGGATGGATATAAAACATGTAATATTACACCATAAGATATAGGAGATGACAGACTGATAATGTAAACCATAATGTAAAACATAGGATAACTAAAAATGTAAAGAACTGTGTATCCTAAAGTATGCACCATAATGTAAGCACAGATGTCACCTTGTTAGAAAGCTAATGTCTCAGACTCTGTACATCACTTTAAGTAAATATGATATGAATAGGGCGTAAGAGTATCACTGTGGAAGGGAAAAGGTTTTCTGGTGGATGTGTGGGAGTGCTGTATATTATATATATACATTGCTGTGGTCTAGGACTCCTGTGAAGAAAAGCTGAATAATTAGGGGGGGGGGGGGGAAATAGGATGTGGAATTTTTTCAAGTCAACATTCTTTATCTAAGTTCTTTATCTAACTTTATCCAAGTTCTTTATCTATCCTTTAAACTCATCGCTATATGCCATTCCCTAGTAAGGAATCATGACATTATATTGGGCTTCAAATTTCGGGGAGTTCTGGATCACAGAGTGTTTCAACAATGGCAATGGAGGGATACTGGTATGGGATACCAATGACAGGTGATATATGACTGACAGGGAGCTGTACAGAACATATGTCCAGGGTGCATGGTAATGTTTGGATATACTCATAGTGGCAACAATTAAAAACCACAGTAGGGGGGGGTACTGGGTTCCTGGCCAGTGGTGCTCTGTCGTGGTCCCTAGGGGAGCAGCGACAGTCTCCCAGGTACAGTGGTGGGGACCGGGAGGGAGTGAGGGTTCAACAGTGAGCCCCTGATACTAATGACTATGCTTGTGAGCTGATAAACCCAAAATAAGAACAAGGCCTAGAGCAACTTTGTGCCTGGGAATTTCCTTCTGTCAGCCTTCATGTTACTCAAATGTGGCCAGTCTCGAAGCCAAACTCAGCATGTAAATGCAATGCCTTCCCCCCAGCGTGGGACATGACACCCGGGGATGAGCCTCCCTGGCAACGAGGGACCACTATCAACTACCAACTGATGATGCAACTGGAAAATGACCTTATACGGAAGGTTCAATGCGGATCAGCAGAATATCCATGTCTACATAAAATACCATGACTTTAAAATGCTGTTTGACCTAAAGTAAGGGGGAAATGGAAAGGAGAAATGAGTTTGTATGGCTACGAGTTTCTAAAAAAGAGTCTGGAGGCTGGCAGAAGGTTTGCCCTCATGCACAACTGAGCAGAGTCAGAGAGACAGATAAAGCAGATACAACCCCCAGATATTGGTTCCTTTGAGGGCTAAAGAGACCCATGGGAGTTATGGTCATGGCCGATGGGGTTAACTACCAGGGCAGATGGCCCCTCTTTGGAAATGGTGTTTATGTGTGATGAATCTGGACTCAGATGGGATCTCCCTTCATAAGACTTTCATGCTAATGTGCTGGAGGTGCAGTTAATGTTGGGGTTTAAGATATATTTAGGGGATTTGAATCTCTGGACTGACAATGTGATAGCCAGATCCTGAGCCTCAACAGACTCCAGCACCTACAATCTGATTTATTGGACTTACCACACTCAGCTAAGATGGAGGTGAAGAAGGACAACCACCACACCATGGAGCCTAGAGTGATTACAACTGAAAATGGGAGGATTGCATCCAGCATCCAGGTGGAATCTGAGCCTCCTCTTGACATAAAGGTGCAATGGACACAACCAATCCAGTGTCCACATAGAAGAGGTGGCATTGGATTGGGAAAAGTGGACATAATGGACAAAGGGTATGGGGAAAGGCAGGAAGAGATGAGAGGTGGAGGCGTCTTCGGGACATGGAGCTGCCCTGGATGGTGCTTCAGAGGTAATCACCGGACATTGTAAATCCTCACAGGGCCTACTTGATGGAATAGAGGAGAGTATGGGCCATGATGTGAACCAATGTATATGAGGTGCAGAGGTGCCCAAAGATGTACTTACCAAATCCAATGGATGTGTCATGATGATGGGAACGAGTGTTGTTGGGGGGGGGGAGAGGGGGGGTGGGGGGGTGGGGTTGAATGGGACCTCACATATATATTTTTAATGTAATATTATTACAAAGTCAATAAAAAATAAAAAAATTAAAAAAAAAAAAAAAGAATCTTCCAGAATAAAAATATTTCACACTGTGTTAATAAATGAAAACATCATTGGAATATATGAAACTTCCCATTGGGACCCTTTTGAAGGAAATGCTACTTAATTGTATGTATAATTTATAATATGTTAAAAAGTATCAGTCTTCTTATAGGTGTGACAGACAAAGGATTTATGTTTTTACTACATGCAGTGCTAAAAAAAATTAAGATAAGACAATAACAACCTAACAGATGTACAAAACACATGCCTGGCAATTCTGGAGGAAGAAAAACAATGGGAAGATATTTCACTGAAAATACTATTTTAATCTAGAATTGTCAAACAAAAGCAATGATACTATACAATGTCTTCTTTTTAAATTAACAAATAGTAAATAAGAATGATAATAAGAAAAGTTGGCAAGTTAGTAAAGAATCAAAACAAACATTTCTAGGAAGAGTACAGGTTGAACAAGAATTCTTGGAAATAAACTTTAATTAATTCTGTATCCATATTTACCCAGAGATAGAGAGAGAGAGAGAGAGAAAATTTTATATACATATGGAAAAATATAGATTTGCACTCATACATACACAAATATGTATGTGTATATATACACTACATTTATATCCTTTAACTCAATAACACCATTTCTAGGAATTTTCTTTCAGGAATAATCTATACTAATGGAAAAAGTGGTTTACCAAAATGCTTTAATCACAGTATTACCTATAAAGTGAAAACTAGAGAAGAAATCCTAAAATCTAATTACTCTTAGTGTAGCAATTTGATATAGTTATGAATCCCCAAAATAGATACTGGATTATGTTTGGAATCTGGTCTGTACCTGGGCACATCTAGCTCTGATTAGGGCTTTGATTGGGCCCCGTCATTAAAGTATTGAGTCCCCACCCCTTGGTGGGTGGGGATTCACAGATAAAAGACATGGCAAAGGACAGAATTAAGGGTTTTTGATGTTGGAATTTTGATGTTGGAGTTTGATGCTGAAGCCTTAAGCTGGAGCCCTGGGAAGTAGCTCACAGAGGAAACAGCAGCAAGCCCCAGGAAGAGAGAAACCCTGAGCCAAGGAAAAAGAAGCATGAGGAAGGGAGGAGCCCAGGAAGCCTGACCCCTTGCAGACCTCGGCAGCCATCTTGCTCCAACACATGAACATAGACTTTGATGAGGGAAGTAACTTATGCTCTATGGCCTGGTATCTGTAAGCTCCTACTGCAAATTAACCCCCTTTATAAAAACCAACCAATTTTTGGTATTTTGTATCAGCACCCCTTTGTCTGACTAATACAGAATTTGGTACCAAGGACTGGCGAAGTGTTTTTTCAATTACCAAAATGCTGGAACAGTTTTATAAATGGGTAAGGGGTATTTTTTGGAGGAATTGTGAGATGCTTAATGGAAAAGGCCTAGATCACTTTGAAGAGACTGTTGATAACTATATGGATGCTAAAGGGACTTTTTATGATGCTAAAAGTAAATGATGAAACTACTATTGGAAACTGGAGGAAAGGTGATCCATGTTTTAAAGTTGCAGAGGACTTAACAAGAGTAACTCCTGGTGTTTTATGGAAGATAGAATTTGAAAATGATGAGCCTGGGCATTTAGCTGAAGAAATTTCCAAAGTGTACCTGGATAATGTGGATTGGCTTCTGCTTGCAGCTTATAACAAAATGTTAGACAAGACAGATATACTGAGGACTGCACTTGTCAGGCACAAAGAAAACAGAAACTAATTCTGGAAATCCCAAGCCTCTGGAAATCAAACTCCCAGATGAAAGTGCCCCATTGAAGGACTTACTAAACTTGGAACTTGTAAATCAGGATTGAAGATGTAGTTATCTTGGAAAGACTTGTGGTAAGTCTTACTGTCTGATGACTTGGACCCCTGCTTCTTGCATGCTAAACCAACAAAGTTTCTGAGACAGTTGTATGAACAAAACCACTGCCAACCTGGACTAAAAGGGACATGGAAAGGAGAGATTGAAGGAGAAACAGCCTTAAGAGGAAATCCAGGGAAGCTGAGATCTGGAATTAAGATATCACCTTGGGCCAAGAGAGGAACCCCACCATGTGTACAGAGAGGGTGAGTTTGAACCAACAGTTGAAGAGCATGGACATTCCCACCTGATGTTCTGGGAGAGTTTTGCCACCCCAGGGTACAGAAAGGGTAGAACACATTCCCCAAGGATTATGGTGGTTAAGGTCAGCACTCAACAGGTCTGAGAAGGATGGACATGTCCCCCTTGGCTTACCAAAGTCCAAGTGGTCAACTCAGTGCTCTGAGAGTGTTGAGCCTGTATGCCAAAGGTTAGGGAGAATGTTGTCTTCACATCACTGTACTAGGGGGGTTAAGACTCTAACTCAAAGGTTGGGTAAGGTGTGGCAATCACCTCAACACTCTTGGAGGGAGAGGTCTGGAGCTGGGTTGCCACTCCTATGCTTGATCATAGTGGAACCAAGAAAATGGCCATTGGGCAAGCATGTGGAAAGGGTAAGTTCCCTTAAGGCACCAAGGAGAAGAAACCATCATCTTAAGAATGACTCTCAGACAGCAATCAAATGGAAGATGCCCTGCAGGTTTACTGAACCATAGAGGACCCATGAATTATGTTTCCCTCCCAATTTATCCTTATTGTAATGAAAATGTTTATCCTTTATCTGTCCATTTGTGTATGGGAAGCAGATGAATTGTTTTGTTAGTTTCAGAGGTCTATAGCAGATGGGACTTTGCCCCAAGACAAACTGTACTTCTTTAAATTGATGGTGATATGATTTAGTACTTGCATTGTTACTGATTTAAGGTTTTTTTGAATATTATAATGTCTTTTTGGAATTCAGAGGGTGGAGTGTAGTGGTTTATATAGTTATGAATTCCAAAAATAGATATTGGATTATTATGCTTGTAATTTGTTCTGGCATACTGGGCATGATTAAGCTTTGATTAGGGCTTTAATTGGGCCACGTCATTAGGATAAAAGGCATGACAAGGTACAGAGTTGGGGGCTTTTAATATTGGAGTTTTGATGTTAGAGTTTGATGCTGAAGCCTTAAGCTGGAGCCCCAGGAAGTAACCTCACAGAGGAAACAGCAGCAAGCCCCAGGAAGAGAGAAACGCTGAGCCAAGGAAAAAGAAGCCTGAGGAAGGGACAACTCAGGAAGCCTGAAACCTTGCAGACGTCAGCAATATTTTGCTCCAACACATGAAAATAGACTTTGGGGAAGAAAGTAACTTATGCTTTATGGCCTGGTATCTGTAAGCTCCTGCCCTTTATAAATACCCTTTATAAAAACCAACCAATTTCTGGTATTCTGCATCAGCACCCCTTTGACTGACTAATACACTTAGTATGTACAAGACTAAATATTTGCAATGCTTTTCTTTAGATGATATATTTTGGGCTGATTCAAAATTTTCTTCTCTTTACATGACTGTGTTTTCTAAATTTGATATAATCATCATATATTTTAAAAATTAACACAGCTAAGCTATAAAAGTCCCTTAAAAACATCCTTCTTAAACTTTCTCAATTTGATAAAGAGCATCTATGAAAAACCCATAGCTAAAACCATATTTAATGATGAAAGATTAAAGCTTTCCCTGATCAGGAACAAGAATGATATCCACACTCACCACTTCTATTCAACATTATACTGGAGGTTCTAGCCAGAGAAATGAGGCAAGAGAATGAGTAAAATGCATCCAGATTGAAAAGAAAAAGTAAAACTATCCCTATGTACTGATAACATAATCTTATATATGGAAAATTCACGGGATACACACACACACAAACTATTAGAGCTAATACATGAGTACAGCAAGGTTACAGAATATAAGATCAATGTATAAAAAAGAAATTCTCTTTCTACACACAAGCAATAGATAGTCCAAAAATGAAACAAAGAGAGTGACTTCATTTAAAATATATTCAAAAAGAATAAAATCATTGGGAAATAATATAACCAAGGAAGTATAAAACTTGTACACTGAAAACTATGAAACATTATAGAAAGAAATTATGGAATATCTAAACAAATAGAAAGGCACCTGATATTCGTGGACAGGAAGACAATATTGTTAAGCTGCCAATACTCCCCAAATTGATGAACAGATTCAGTGAAATCCACATTAAAATTCAAACTGTTTTTTTTTACAGTAATAGGCAAGGTGATTCTAAATTCATATGGAAATGTAAGCTACCCAGAATAACCATAATAAACTTGAAAAAGAGAAATGAAGTTGGAGGACTCTCACTCCCAATTTCAAAACTTACTATTAAGACAATATGGTGCTGCAATAAAGATAATATATTTATAAATGTAATAGAAATGGAATAGAAATGGAATAGAAATGAGAGCTCAAGTGACTTTACAGTCACTTGATTTTCCATGAGGATAGTTATACAATTCAAATGGCCAAAGAACAATCTTTTCAACTAATTGTGCTAAAACAACCAGATAGCAGCATTTATTTATTTATGTATTTATTTTTTGTTTAAAGATTTATTTTTTATTTATTTCTCTCCCCTCCCCCTCCCCCAGTTGTCTGCTCCCTGTGTCGATTTGCTGTGTGTTTTTCTGGGTCCACCTGAATTCTTGTCAGCAGCATCAGGAATCTGTGTCTCTTTGTATTGCATCATCTTGCTGCATCAGCTCTCTCTGTATGCGGCGCCACTCCTGGGCAGGCTGTGTTTCATTCGTGCAGGGTGGCTTCCCTTGTGCATGGGGCTCCCCTACATGGGGGACATCCCTGTGTGGCACGGCACTCCTTGCACACATCAGCACTGCACGTGGGCCAACTCACCACACAGGTCAGGAGGTCCTGGGATTGAACCCTGGACCTCCTATATGGTATGTGGATGCTCTATCAGTTGAGCCAAATCTGTTTCCCTAGCAACATTTAAAAAATGAATTTGGAGCCCAACCTCATATCATATACAGTAATTTATTCAAAATGGATCAAAGACTTAAGTGCAATAGTTAAAACTATTAAACTTCCTGAAGAAAAAAATGGGTATATATCTTTATGAGTGTAGATTAGATAATAGTTTCTTACCTATGACACAAAAAGTGCAAGAGACAAAAAAATAAATTGGACTTCATTCATATTAAAAACCTTTGTGCATTAAAGGGTACTAATAAGAAGATGAAAAGACAATCCATGGGACGTTAGAAAATATTTGCAAATCAAATATTTGAAGTGGATCTAGTATTAATTATATATGAAGAACAATTACAACTCAACAATGAAACAACAAAAACCCAAATAAAAATGGGCGAAAGACTTGAAGAGCCATTTATCTAAAGAAGATATATGAATGGTCAATAAGCACATGAGAAGATGTTCAACATCATTATTCATGAAGGAAATGCAAATCAGAACCACACATAAAAAAATGTTCAACATCACTAGCTACTAGGGAAATGAATAACAAAACTACAATAAGACATCTTTTTACACCTATTAGACTGGTGTCTATTAAGAAAAACAGAAAAGAACAAGTGTTGGAGGGGATGTGGGGGAAAGGGAACTCTCATCCACTGCTGGTGGGAATGTAGAATAGTTCTGCCATTGTGGGGGACAATTTAGTGGTTCCTCGGGAAGCTCACTATAGACCTGACATATGATCCAGCAATTCCACTCCTGGATACACACCCAGAAGAATTGAAAGCAGGGTAACGAACAGCTATATGCAAACCAATGTTCATGGCTGCATCGTTTACTATTGCCAAAAGTTGGAAGAAATGCAAGTGTCCATCAACAGATGAATGGATAAGCAAAATGTGGTATATACATACAATGGGATATTACTCAGTAGTAAGAGGGCATGGAGTGTTTACATGTGTGACAACATGGATGAATCTTGAAGACCTTATATTGAGCGAAGTAAGCCAGTCACTAAAGGACAAATATTGCATGACCTCACTTATGTGACCTAAACTTATTGTGCAGACTCACAGAGGTAGAGTCTGAAAGAGAGGTTATCAGGAAACAGAAAAGGAGTAGAGCATGGTGAGCCAATGCTCAATATGGGTAAAGCCTATGATACGGTAGAAGGGGGTGGTTGGGCAGGGGATGAGGGTGATGGTGGTGCAGGGATGTGACTGGAGTCAAAGGTACTGGAATGTAAGGATGTGCAGGGTGGGGGGTTGGGTTGGAATATCCACGGAACTGGGGGGAGGTCTAGAGGAAGGAATAGGTAAACTCTGGGGATTTGTGGTTGAAATTACAATCGTGGGAAGGCAAATATGGTAGGAGCAGGTCACTTGTGTAAGACGGTGGTGGTGGTGGGGTATGTGGAAAAGGGTGCTTCTGGGCATGCTTCTATGGAATATGAAATTGTTCATCTTGTCTTAGGGTGTTATTTCAGTGGGTGGAGACCCACACAATAAACAAGAAAATTTTAAACTCCTATCCTGGTGAGTCCTGCTATGTTCTTTAAGAGAGGGGCAAGAATATCCAGAGTACATAGGCAATGCCCAATAAAAGAATACAGACCAGTATGTCAAGACCTTCATATTAATGCACCTAACTATGAACATTATTCTTGAAAAATTGAACTTAGTCCTAAAGAGTGAGGGGAGGGACAAATAGGTGGAACATTGGGGATTTTTAGGGCATTGGAATTGCTCTGCATGGTTTTGTAACGAACACAGGCCATTATACATTTTATCAAAACCTGTAAAATTGTGCAGTGCAAAGTGTAAGCCATAATGTAAACTACCGACCATGTTTAGCAGCAATGCTTCAATATTAGTTCATCATTTGTAACAAGTGTACCACACTAATGAAAGGTATTGTTAACAGGGGAAAGTGTGGGAGGGGGAGAGGAAGGGTATATGGAAATCCCCTATATTTTCAATTTAAATTTTCTGTAATCTAAAACTTCTTTAAAAATTAAAAACAAAACACTGAGTTGCCATTTAACACTCACTAAGATGGCTATGAAACAACAACAATAGATACCAACAAATAGTGGCAGGGATATAGAAGAATCAGAACCTCTTACATTGCTGGTAGAAATGGAAAATGATGCAATTACTCTGGAAAATATTTTGGCAGATCCTCAAAAATTAAACATATGATCCGGCAACTCTACTTTTAGGTATATGCATAAGAGAATTGATGATATAAGTTCATGCAAAACCTTGTACATGTGTGTCAACAGTAGCCTCATGCCTAAGAGCAAAACATGGAAGAAATCTAAACGTCCATTAACTAAAATGCGGTATGTCAGCATACTGGAATAACAGTAAGTCATATAAAGGAATCAAGTACTGATGTATACTATAACGTGGATGAACCTTGAAAACAATACGCTGAGTGAAACAAGCCAAACTTAAAAGACCACATATATTATAATTCTATTTATATAAAATGCATAGAATAGGCAAGCCCATAGAGGAAGAAAGAAGTTTAGTGGTTCCAGGTGATGGGAGTAAAGATGTAAGGGAACTACTACTAATAGGAACGAGATTTTGTTTTGGATTGAAAAAATATTCTTAATTTAGTAAGTGGGAAGGGTTTCACAAACTTGCGAATTTACTAAAAAACATTAAATTGTACACTTTTAAAATGGTGAATTTTATGATATGTGAATTATGTCTCAATGCAAATTAACTATGAACCATTTCAATATATAAAACTAATTCTTACATCATCACACACACAAATATTCACCTTTTTAACAACCTGAGGTGATGGCAGTGAATACTAGTTACAAGTTATCAGCTCATAATTTGTCAGACTAAATGCTATGTAATATTAAATAGATATATCAGTCAAGGTTGTGAGTTCCTAAGTACAAAGAAGGTATTTTAAATAGGTACCCATTTTCACTTGTGTGCCATGCTATTTTTTCTTCCCACCCAAGGCAACACATGGGATTTCACTTGAAAGTGGTGAGAGTATTATTTTTGGTACATTATTGATAAACCCTTGAATGTAACCATTTATTTGAAATGTAAATGATTCACCAACTTTAGCACTTTATTATGATAGAAAAATAGGTGCAGTACACTTTGGAATTGGTCTCAACTCATTGATGTTGCAAACTGTTGGTTTAAAACCTGCACTTAGAATTCACATATTTGGATCTTGTCTTATTCAGTAATTCTCAGAAAAACTGCAAGGGCAAGGACCTTGGGATTTTCCGTATTATTACTCTGCAATTTTAGCAAGTAGTTCAAAGTAATTGGAGCTTTGGGTAAATGTAAAGGAGCAGGAAGAAAATAGATGAAAATAGAAAGAGAAATGATAATTTTAATGAATCTAGTAAGAAAATGAGGCCATGCTAAATCATGAAGAGGTTGAGTTGCACGTTGGTGAAGTCACCTCAATTCTAGTCCTTACTTTCTCTTCTGATTTATTTCAATTAGTTGTGATGAACTAATGAGAAGGTAGGTATGAAAAACACTTTGAAAACTGATGGCTACATGCACATGCAAATGCAAGTATATATGAAGCAAGTTACATCTATATAGTCATTGCATCCACCTATTTTATTTACAAATGTGGACAATAAAAATTATTAATTTAATTGTCTATCTCCACATTTTCGTAAGCACATCTTTTCTCTTATGTTCAATTCTCCATTCTTGCTCAATTTTGCTGTATATTTCCACTTTGGGAAAGTAAGAATTTTAGCATCTGTCCTCCCCCATGCTAATGACAGCATGTATCCACCTCCACACAACAGATAATGAGCTTGCCATGATGTTGTCCTGGTTTCCACTGAGTTTTTATTTGGGTCACAGTAATAAAGGAAAATATGAGTGAAAGAAAACTGTTTCTTAGAAGCCTGCCTCCCTGACCCATCACGGAGGTGGTGGAAATGCATATTCTGGCAGGGTTAAATTTTTGAGAGGGGAAGCATATTTAAAACTCATTAGTTATAACAAAATGTTCTGTGGCTTAAAGTCAAAGGAATTTAGTGCCTTAGATCTTAGACTTGTGTAACTCTGGAATGTTTCTCACAATAATTCACAACTCCCCTTCCCCACCACTTAGCTATTTCACACCCAAGGTACCATATGCTTTTCTCTGGTCTCCCCATCCCCCCTCTTTCTTTTCTCCTACTTAGTCTGCAATTTTTTACCAGCTCTATCTTCTGCATCTATAACTTTAATCCTTTTACACACCTGCTTACAAATTGTCAAGGACTCACCATGACTTATTATGGAACGAAGTGAAAAACCCTTCCCTGAACATTTATGGTGGATGGAAGCCAAGAGCTCTACCACTTTCTGAGTGATCTTTGGAAAGGTTTTCAACATTCTGAGGATTTCCTTCATGTAAAAAGAGGATGAATTATGTTTCAAAATTATGGTATGAATAAATATAAAGCACTCATCACAGCTGATCTCTTTCTCTCTAACCCTAACTATTTCCATCCCTCTCCAGGTATCCCAAGTCCCACACTGACAGAATTATTGGCTCTTCTGTAAACATTATGTCTGTGACCTCCACCCCTCTTCTGGCCTCTTCTTGATGGTTCACCCAACCAGCAGTCCCGCCTCACCCACAACTTCCAAATGATCGAGTACGTTGGTCTTCAGGCTGGTTTCAAAACTACCATTTCCATTGAATTTTTTCTTTCTCATCTATGTCTTTCTTCCTTGAACCTTCCTAGCAATTCTCATGTAATTCTGTTAGAGAAACACTTGCCTAAGCAAGTTATTCAGTCAAATTTTTTTTATCTCCCAGTGAGGTTGTGCACTGCATTTTTCTCCTTATCCTCCACAGTGAGAAAACTGTTGCCTTATCCATCAGCACTTCATTGAGGACAGATGCGCAAGGGAATGATGCTCAGAAGCATTTAAAGTGTTTGAGAAGAGGCGTTAATCACCCTTCTGGGATGTGAGGAGGGAGATGCAACTAATTTAGGGACCAACAAGAGAGAGTTGGGATGGAATTCTGGGACAAGAACAAGAATTAAAAGAACTTCTACAATTCTGAGGAAGAGGCCAATTAGCTGAGCCAGATATTATAAGTAGTAACTATGTTCAGAACAGAGAGAGCTGCTAGCTCACAATCACACATGGAGTATAGAAATGAAAATAAACTCCCAATTTCAAAACAGAGAACAACATAAAATTTCTGATTTAGAAGCCATCTCCCTCTGCCCCACAAAATTTCTAGACCTCATTCATCTTATATATGATATAAAAAATATGAGAGCAATGTTTGCTCTTTCAAAATGTACCATATTTTGGACCTGAAATTAAGCATAAGTAAGTGCTTCCCCTAAATATCTGATTTTTAGTTTTCTTTAAAATGTCCTTTCCATAAAAGCTTTCAGTTTTGAGCACTTAGTATATGGCAGATCATTTTTAAATATGAATACCTCATTTCTCATAACAATCATATGAAATGGGTATTTTTATAATGCTCATTTTACATATGAAGAAATTGAGGCAAAAAAAAAATTAAGTAACATGCCTTATGTCACACAATGAATGTTTGTCAGAACAGAAATTGTAACCCAAGGACTCTGCCCAATATTAACCACTTTAATATATTTCATTTCAAATATAATATTGTTTAAATTGACTCACAGTTTCTTCTCCTTTAATGGTCTCACATAAGGTTAAGAAAAAATACAATTCTTTATTTTAGGATTTCTGCCCATTCCCGATATGTGTTTGCACACACAGGAACACACACACAAACACAACCTACTATCTCCTGGCTGAAAAGCAAACACTGTGCCTTAAAATCATTATGGAAACTGCAGAGTTGTGGCATAACTTTAAGCACAAAGCACATCTTGCACAAGCCACGCACATAGTTTGTCAAGAGTTTTAAGCCCCATGAACAGAATCCCTGGGGGCGAATTCTTCGTAATGAACTTCTACAAAGAAACATCGTTCTCGCCTACCCTCCTGTTTCTAAACTTAATGTTCTCCTGGCTCTCTCCCATGCCTCCACCCCACCCTGGTACATCCTGCAAATATTTGATCCTATTTATTACTTGTTTGTTGTCTGAACTCATCCTTCTTCTACACACGCCATTTTTACTGTCTTGGAGCCTGAGTGAATCTTGAGCTTCTGGGTGCTGTGGCAAAGCCACAGGTGCCCAGTAAAGCCTTGGAGCATCTCACCCACTAGAGAGTGATGCAGGAGAGAGCCTGGTTCTGCCAGCTCACTTCACCCTCCGATACCTTGAGACAAATTACCAGCATATCTTGAGACAAATTGAATTTAAGGTAGTCCCCCTCGTAGTTAGGAATTGTCATCTTTATTTGTACTATGAGAATAACAAGACTATAAAATAACCAATTGGGAAGGAAGTTCACCTCCCTTGCTCTTTTTGGGAGATGAGAAAGGAAGTCCAGGCATTAGAAGTGACTTGATCACCACCTTTAATTATGATAATGAGTGTCAGAGTTGGAGCTCTTAGCCAATGAACCATTTTGACTACAAGATTCATGTTTGTTGGCGGCGGACTTGGCCCAGTGGTTAGGGCGTCCGTCTACTACATGGGAGGTCCGTGGTTCAAACCCCAGGCCTCCTTGGCCCGTGTGGAGCTGGCCCATGCTCAGTGCTGATGCACGCAAGGAGTGCCACCCCACGCAGGGGTGTCCCCCGTGTAGAGGAGCCCCACGCTCAAGGAGTGCGCCCCGTAAGGAGAGCCGCCTAGCGCGAAAGAAAGTGCAGCCAGGAATGGCGCCGCACACACCGAGAGCTGACACAACAAGATGACGCAACAAAAAGAAACACAGATTCCTGTGCCGCTGACAACAACAAAAGTGGACAAAGAAGACGCAGCAAATAGACACAGAAAACAGACAACCAGAGTGGGGGGGAGGAGGGAGGGGGAGAGAAATAAATAAATAAATAAATCTTTAAAAAAAAAGATTCATGTTTGTTTGTTTATTTAAACAAGTTTCATTTTTTTTGCGGGAAAAAAATAATGCTTCTTGAAGAAACAATATATCTCAGATATGTGACTGATGAACTCAAGATTTTATATGCTTCCATAACGTCCTGGTGAATTGGCCTCTTCCTTTACATATTAATCGTCATGATACTGGTTCAGATTCTTACCACCTCATTTTGAAACTGTGTTACTGAATGAATCCTGCCATCTCTTTTCATTCCTTTTCAAACTACCCTTCTTTACCCTTTTTAGAGCTGATATAAAACAATATTCCACAAGTTATTTGGTTAAGTCATTCTACATTCAAAAAAAAATTCAGTCAAGGACTTTTTAGTTTCTTCCAAAGTCAGAGAAGTATGAAAATTTTGAAGTTAAGGGGATCTTCTTTTATTTTATAAAATGGCCCCTTTCCATGGGAAAGAAAGCCCATTTTTACTTTTATCTTCCTGAAGTTCCTTCCTGGAAGGTTTCTGACAGACCACTCTATCTAATCAGCTGTGTCTCTTGCAAGGTCTCTCTTTTCATTGCCCTCACCACAATGTTTTATGGTTGTCAGTTTACAGATCTGCCTCATTCTTTAGACCACAAATTCCCTAAGGGCAGAAACAAATTCACCCTCGAATCTCAGTGGTTAGTACATATCTAAACTGATTCACCACATTTTACTCATACCCCAGAAACTTGGGGAGCCAATCAATCATCTGCTATCTTATGCTAAAAGCACATCAGGCATCCTTTCCATATCCTGTCATCTGTTTGCCCCAGATCTGCTCAGTCCCTTTTCTTATCTTGGTTCTAATCCCATTTCTTCATTTTTTATGACTTCATTTTTACCTTTAAAAACCAATTTGGGTCTGGCCTATGCAATGGATATTTAGTTGACCCATTTGGCTCTAAAGTATACATCTAGAAATAGGATAAATAGGGGCTCTGTCCCACTCCAGCCCCACTTCCTTTCTGGGTCTGGGAATTCCTACTGTGTTAAGACTGCCCAGGAAGTTAGTTCAGTCCTTCAGGGTGAAAAGGGACTGCTGCCTGAATTCCCAGAACGCATGAGTTGTTTACTGATCTCGTGGTTCCCTAGAGACCATGATCTTAATGGAGTTGAGCCATATCTGTCTTGTTCGCCCTGTACTCTCAATTGTCCATCACAGAGTCTGGAACACACTAGATGGTTAAAACAACAACAACAACAACAATAACAACAGGCAAATAGTTTAATGGGTGGTAATGAACTTGACCATTTCTGGCTTTGTCATTTTTTTCAGATTCCTCCTACTTTTGCCCAATTGGACTTCTAGACCTCTTCTCTCTGTCACCTACAATCTTGAAATCTCTCTTCTACACACACACACACACACACACACACACGACAGACCCACAAATAAAGGTCATGATTTTTCCCCTTTGTTTCGACATTCAATTTGAGTAATTGAGGGTGGAATGTCAAATGAGCCAGCGCAGCGATGAGGTAACACTTTTCTGTCTCAGCTACCACAGTCCTGACAAGCATCATCTAGTTAATTCTCAGAGCCTCCCCAGGAGGCAGCGTTTGGCAGGCCTGATGAAGCAAGCATGATAGAAGTTATCCTTTGCTTGTGCTCTAAGGGTGCTATGAAAGCTGTGTTAGAGCTCCATGCAGATGCTACTTGAGTCTCGGCCACATCTTGGGAGCTTCTGCCCCTTGACTGCACCCAGAGGTGGCATCTCTACCTGCCAATGGAACCCTGACCTCAGACTCTTTTTCTACTCTTGATTTACTTGGATCACTTAATTGATGCAAGAAATATGCTGCTCAGTGGTTGGAATCATGGAGCTCACATGATTCTCTCAGTTGTACCAACACATTTATTTATAAAAGTTGAGTATTGACTTGATGCTATGGAATTATGTTTGTGATTTCTCTATAGCCTTAGACCAAGTCAGGCAGCTGGAGATGCCAAAAGCTAAGGACCTGAAAATGAAGTGACCCCTGTTATCTAAACTTCTGACTTCCAGGAGGATGTCACTCACCAGAACAAGCACCTTCTCTGGGGAGATGTCTGTGGTCCACCTGGATATATAGAGTAACGCTCTCCTCAGCTGTATGTGCATTATCTTCCATAGTAAAATAAATTTACTCAATGATTTGTTTAAAAGATCATGAATTCCTCTAGAGGAAAAACATTGTGTCACCCATCCCAGTAGTTGTACATCCGAGCAACTGGCATAGAGCTAGTCACACATTATATGCTCAGTAAGGTTTGTGGAGAGGAGAATGAGGGTGCAGTTCTCCCAGGTGAGGTTCTGGGATCCCAAAGGAATTGTCAAGCCTAACATCTGAGGCCCCTGCTCCATGGGCGCATGTTACTTCCAACTTCATGGATATATTGTTGCAAAGCAGCTAATAACATGTTGCAGCTATCAGTCAGTATTTCAGCTGAGATGCCACAAACATGGTCAAAACAGCCCTACTAGATAACTCTTTTTCACACATCCACATCATCCTGACTTCTCCTTCGCCCCTACTTTTCCTTGTTATATTAGTCAGGGTTCTCTAGAGAAACAAATGACGGAAGACATCTGTAACTAGTATGAGATTTTATAATTGTCTTACAGGACCATGGGGATGCATAATTCAAATTTCGTAGGGCAGGATGCAATCCAGGGCTCGGATGAAGGTCCTCAGTGAGTTCCCCAGGGGACCCTGGCTGTCTGAAGTAGAGATGGAAGTTCTCTCTTGGAATGCTGAAATCAATTCTCCTTTTAAGATCTTCACCTGATTGGATGAGACTTCACTCATTGCAGATGGCAGTCTCCTTAGATGACTATAGATATAACCAGCCATCTACGCAATCAACTCACTCATGATTAAAGTTACGAAATGCCCATGTATTACAATTAGCCCAGTGCTTGTTTGACAACAACCATTACGTGGCCTAGTTGACACATGAGCCCAACCATCACCCCTCTCCTCCTCCTCCTTCTCTTCTTCTAATTCTCCTAATTTTCCTTTTTTTTCCTTCTTCAGATACTAATTTGTGCTAAAATAGGTTTTTACATCCTTGTTCATATTTGGCAGTTGTGAAATTTCTTAGTTTAACATGAGAAACTATAGATGATGAGTAAATAATCCTATAACTGACTAATACCTGCTAATGTATAATTTCCTTGACTTCACACAGAGCTGGAAATGGTCACATTTGTTAACCTGTACAGTATGTGCCATGCCTGAGCAAATTCTGAGATTGCCATTTATCAAAGGAGAATAAATTGCTGTCTTTACAGATTCATTTTGAAAAATGAATCCACAGGGAATAGTTTTCACAAGCAATATAAAAACTTCAGATTGCAATTAGAGCCTCAGATTTAGGAGGTGCTAACAGAAACGTTCCCAGCTTCCTGTTTATAGATTTAGAAAGAGCCAGAAAACATAAAAAAAACACACACTAAAGATCAAGATTGCTAATCAACCCAAAGCCAGAACCTAGGAGGCATTTCCACTAACCTCCAATCAGATTTAAAGATCGTGAGTAAAAGCACAATCTTCAGATCACCCTTGCATTATGATTATTAAAAATTTATTTTTATGCTTTTTTTTCCCTAATGAATATGTATTCTCCAGCATGGAAGAAAAAAATAAAAAAACAGCTTTCAAAATACAAAGCAGAATTTATCTCTCTTTTCCCCTTTGTTAAACATTTAAAGTACACGTTTGAAAAAGTTCCAAACTTTCCCTTTATTTTTACCCCTCATCACTCTTGGCCTTTTGGCTAAGATCAAGGGTATTTTTGTCCTCCACACGAAATTTTGCCTGCGTTCTTCTTGCTGCATTGCAAAGCTCTTTCCTCCAGCCTGTCCTCTGTGGAGCTGTACTGACATTGCTTTAAAGATTTTACAGACGTTCCAGGATGACAGCTCATCTGGGCACCAAAATCTGCCTCGCAGAGAATATTGTTTCCGTAAACTAAAACCAGCAGCCATTCATTTCACAATTGCTCTTCTTTCCTGCTGTGACAAATTCCTAAAACTGAGAATGCTTAACATGTCTTCAGAAATGCCTAGTCCACCAGTGAACGTGACTCAGCTTTTCTGTTTGGAGGGAAGCATGTACTCAACACAGAAATTCCCATAATAGAAAACGTGAGAAGCTCTCAAGAAAAACAATTCAATTGTGAATAGAGCAATTTTAACTCTGGATGATGCTGAATATAATGCACAGATTTTTAGGTATTATTTTGGTACTTGGAGAGCTTGTTTGCTGAAAGATGGATGTGTGATAGCCTAGAGCATCCCCTGAATGCATGCCCGTTATGGGATGCCTGAGTGGTTGAGTCTATACATGCAAAAATCTCCAAGGCTGCTGCTCCCCAAATCAGAAATGGGCAGAGAACCAGTGAGGAGGGTCTTTGCAGGTATCTGAAGTCCCATTTTTCCAGTGAGATGCCCTATTAAACCAGCTGTTCAAAATCACTATTGGACAGGGCAATGCAAATAACGGTGACTAGGGGACATTACTTTAGACCTATCAGACTGGGAAAAAAGTGCTAAGGGCAAGCAGGAAGATGTTTGGGTACTGTCATGCATTGCTGGGGAAGCTGTTCATTGCTTCAGTCTTTTGGAAAAGCAATCTATCCACATCCATTTAAATGAATATATATCACACTTAACAGTGTAGAAATTAATTCCCAGAAAAAGAGACCGTAGAAATAAAAGCAGCAACATGTACATATGTGAATACAGAGGTACTCTTTGCAGCAAGGTGTATGTGGTGGTTTGGAGCTGTAAATACCCCACAGAAACATGTACATTAACTTTATCCACTCTGTGTGGGTGTGAACCCACTGTAAGTAAGTCCTTTTTGATGAGGTTGCTTCAGTTAAAATACGGTCCAACTCAGGGAAGTTGGGTCTTTATCTTATCACCAGAGTCCTTTATAAGCAGAGCAAAGTTCAGACGGATAAAGAGAAAGCCACAGGAAACAAGGAGCTGAAGTTGAAGGGAACCTGGGAGAGAATGGAGAGGCCAGGAGAGGCTGCCATGTGCTCTGTCATGTGTCAGAGAAACCAAGGACCAAAGATCTCTGATCAGTAGTCCCAGAATGCCAGTCTTTAGGGAGGAAGCCTAGCCTGGATGGCAGCTTGATTTGGACCTTTCTTAACCACAAAAACCATGAGCTAATAAATTCCCATCATTTAATTCTACCCACTCATGGTATTTGCTTGTGCAATGGAGGAAACTAAAATAGTATATTTGGACCCAATTGAAACAGAATGGATATTCACAAGGGGAGGATTGTTAAACTTATTTAAAAAGACTGTAATACTTCCTACCAAGGAAGATAACAAGGATATTTAAAAAAACCAAGGAGGTGCCATACCCGTTGACACACAGAAAACAGTGAAGGGGATGCCTGAGTGGTTGAGTCTGTGCATGCAAAAGTTTCCAAGGCAGTTGCTCTGCCAATCAGAGGTGGGCAGAGGACCAGTGAGGAGGGTCCTTGCAGGTATCTGATGTCGCATTTTTCCAGTGAGATGCCCTATTAAGCCAGCTGTTCAACATCACTACTAGGATACTGATTTGTAAAATAAAGAACAACTAAGCATTGCAGGTGCGTCTTTTAATATTTGGCTATAAGGTTTGGGGATCAGCTATAAAGGTCCCCGATGTTGGCGAACAAGAGCAGTAACTTAAATTTGAAGGTGATTCCTCCCCCTGCCCCCCCCCGAAAACATTTTGCAATGTCTGGAGACATTTTTCATTGTCACAACCACAGATGGCATTGGGTGCTACCAACTTGGAGTAGGTAGGGGCCAGGATGATGCTAAACATCCTACAATGTGCAAACAGCCCCACACAGAAAAGAATGATCTGGCTGAACATATTAATAGCGACATTGTTGAGAAACTCTGCTGGGTAGAAAAAGAATGTTAGGGGGAAAGGAAGTACTAGAAAGAGATAAGTAAAATTGAAAAAAAGAAAAGTAACTATGTAATTTTAAAAATAGGCATCTATGCCAATACGTACACACACTCACTAAGCAAAGACAACATCACCGAAATGAAGAATAATTTGTGATCTTGATCTGAGTGCAGTGTGCCCACATAGCCATAGAAATATGAATGTTTTCGCAGATTCATGTTGAAAATGAGTTGTTGGTACACATTTTTGTTTTGCCATTTCCTAGATAAACATCCCCCACATCCCAGGAGTACAGGGTTGCCATCTGCTCTGGCCTCATGTATTAATGAGCATATTAATTAATATGAAAAACCACTTGCAGAAATTAGGGAATAAAATTACTGGGCAGAGAAGCATTTATGGGTGTTTGCCATTCACTCAGCAAGTATTGCCTGATCAGCTACTGTGTGTCAGGCCTTGTGCCAAGTACAGAGAATGTAGTTGGAGGCGGCTCCGGCTCTGCTCTCAAAAGGCAGGTCGTGGTCCAGGAGGGGAGACAGACGTGCACTGGAGAACATGCCTAGAAGTAACCTAAGGGATCAGGTGTGAGAACAAAAATGGCCTAAGGTTTCGTGGGCATGGTCAGCCCATTTGGGTTGAGAAGTCGTAGGAACGCTTCACACGGAGCCCTTTCAAGTTGAGTCTTGACGGAAAATTAGAGCGAAGTGGATTCTGAAATGAGGGTACTGGCAATGGGATTTGAGAAACGTGGAGGCAAGAGAGATGGCAGAGTGGTTGGAAGTGGGAGCCGAGTGAAGAAGCATGAAGAAGACATAATTTTCTGGCTTGGGGAAAAGAGTAGATTGTGTAGCCAGTTATTTATATTGCAATAACCTAAAATCCTGCAACATATTCTACCTGAGGATTTTAGAAAGGTCCTTTTTCTATTCTCAGACACCATCCAAATCATTAAAGTAAAACTATAAGTGCTGTTTTCCAAATGCTTCTGTTAGTTTATTAATAGCTTCAACAATTAAACTTAATAGAATTTTAGACGTTCTTTAGAAATGATTAAGCCTGACTGTGGAGCATAAAGTAATGTAATTATCTCATTATTTCCTGATCTCAAGTCTATATTCTAAACTTGAAACATAAGACAGAGTTATCCATATTTTGAGAAGTTACCGATTTTATAAGTCAGACTTTTAGCACGGGGCTTTATAAAAATGGCTGGAATGAATGTATATTTTGCTTGAATTGAAGCTATGGTTGAACAGTGATTACTAGCTTAGCATTATTGAAAACTTACATGTTCACTTCAACAGGCGGGGCAGTTCTTCTGCAAAGCAAGGAAGGCTTTTATGATTTGCTCCCTGTTTGCTTCTCTGACTCATCCCTGGCAACTTCCCCACCCTGAAATGCTCTGGCCCAGCAATACTCAGTCAGGGTGGATTTGCTAAACACATTCAAAACTGCTGTTGCCACTGAATGGAACTCCTTTCCTCTGCGTCACATCTTCAAGAGAAATCTCAGCTCATCTTCCTGGGCTTGCTGCAATGCTGTGTGTCCCGGATGCATTGTCTGGCAGAGGCTTTCCTCTTGATTTCTCCGAGAAGCTTCACACACACACACATCCACTCCAGAATGCATCATGCATTTTGCAATTAAAAAGACGTGTGAGCCCTGTGCTTATCTGCCTCTATTATACTGCCAGCTTCAAACCTCGGAGACAGGTTCTGGTACATAACAGGCATGGCATACATGCATACGTCCTAAAAACATAAAAGATGCATATGTATGTATACACGTGTGAATGTGAATATATGCGTGCATGTATTTTTAAATCAGCGATCTCAATGATTAGCGAATTGATACCTGCACCGTATCCTCCAAATTCCTCAACTTCAATTTGCCCAGCTTCTCTTTACAGCAAATAACACGTTGTGCAGAAATGATTGAAGTAGGAAAAATAGGAAATAATGTAGCCTGCTTATTCTCTTAGCCCGAGGATAATTCTGAGATTTGTTTAACATGGTTATGATGTTCTAAAAGTCCTCTAAAAGACAATGCAGGTAAGTCTATTAAGTTTCAGTTTGGAGACAGAGGAAGCCATGTGAGTGTCGTGGAGCTGGGGTTTGCAGGCTGAGCAGCAAATGACTGGGGTGCTGTTTGACCTAAAGTAAGGGGGAAATGGAAAGGAGAAATGAGTCTATATGGCTACGAGTTTCTAAAAAAGAGTCTGGAGGCTGGCAGAAGGATTGCCCTCATGCACAACTGAGCAGAGTCAGAGAGACAGATAAAGCAGATACAACCCCCAGATATTGGTTCCTATGAAGGCTAAAGAGACCCATGAGAGTTATGGTCATGGCCGATGGGGTTTACTACCAGGGCAGATGGCCCCTCTCTGGAAATGGTGTTTATGTGTGATGAATCTGGACTCAGATGGGATCTCCCTTCATAAAATTTTCATACTAATCTGCTGGAGGTGCAGTTAATGTTGGGGTTTAAGATATAGTTAGGGGATTTGAATCTCTGGACTGATAATGTGATAGCCAGGTCCTGAGCCTCAACAGACTCCAGCACCTACAATCTGATTTATTGGACTTACCACACTCAGCTAAGATGGAGTTGAAGAAGGACAATCACCACACCATGGAGCCTAGAGTGATTACAACTGAAAATGGGAGGATGGCAGCCAGCATCCATGTGGAATCTGAGCCTCCTCTTGACATAGAGGTACAATGGACACAACCAATCCAATGTCCACATAGAAGAGGTGGCATTGGATTGGGAAAAGTGGACATGGTGGACGATGGGTATGGGGAAGGGCAGGAAGAGATGAGAGGTGGGGGCGTATTTGGGACGTGGAGCTGCCCTGGATGGTGCCTCGGGGGTGATCACCGGACATCGTGGATCCTCACAGGGCCCACTGGATGGAATGGAGGAGAGTATGGGCCATGATGTGGACCATTGTCTATGAGGTGCAGAGGTGCCCAAAGATGTACTTACCAAATCCAATGGATGTGTCATGATGATGGGAACGAGTGTTGTTGGGGGGGGTGGGGTTGAATGGGACTTCACATATATATTTTTAATGTAATATTATTACAAAGTCAATAAAAAAATAAATAAAAAAAAAAAAAAAAAAAAAAAGAGCCAATGGCCCAGTAGCCTCAGGGTAGGAAGCCACCGTGGAGAGGAATTTGGCCAAGGTCAGCAGTGCTTAGTGATTCCCTTTTAAACAGCAGAAATCTTCATGCAGAAACAAACAAACAAACAAAAAATAAACTGTCATTCTGAGAAATGACACAATTTGTAAAACCAAGAAGTGGAGTCTGTAGCCATCTCCTGAAAGCCATTGCCAAGGCACCTCCTTGGAAACCTAAGGCTTAAGAAACCACAGGACCACATGGTCTCTGAGCTCACTTTCAACCCCAAGATTATATATTCCATATAATCAAGTTCTACGCTAATGACAGGGCTGTAGCACTGGGAAGCAGCATCCAAAACCAACCGAGCAGAAAGTCTTATTTGCCTGCTATAAGGCATTTTGTATGTTATTTACAGAAACAGGTATATACTATATATACATTCCAGTGAATTTATCTTTTGAAAATGGGTTTTCACATTTTCATAGTAAAAATCACCACAGACACTAAAATCCATTTGTTTGTTGTATATTTTTTTTCAATAGGGAAATTCTCATGATATAAAGAAAGCTGCTTTAAATATATTCTCAAACAAAGCAGGTATGTGTGGGAGGATGGATGGATGGATGGATGGATGGTTGGAGATTTTATATATATATATATATAGATAGATAGATAGATAGATAGATAGATAGATAGATAGATAGATAGATATATGTATTTGTAAGTAGTTAGAAGTATATTACAGTCCGAGTATATTATACCTGACTATAATTTTATATTTAAAACAATGAAATATTAACTGTGAGATTGTGAGAAAATTTTAGTTTCTTCTTTATACTTCTTTATAGTTTTTGTATTGTATAAAATGAACAGATGCTACCTTTATAAATGGAAAAACAAATGCAGAGATATTGCTAATTTTCAAAATCAAAAATGGGAATCACAAGCTCAGACTGGGAGAATCTGGCTGTGGAGGAGTGGAGGCCTCTAAGTATATTACCCACATGAAAATAATTCAGTCAATTGTGTCCCCTCAGCTAAAATCATGAATCAACTCTGTGTTGTGCCTTCTCCCAAAGACAAAATATGGGTCTCTTAGGGCCCACTAAGGAGATTCAAAGGAGTCCCTGCAAATCAAGGAGAAATGGCTTTTCTTACTGGCTTTGGCAAGGTGCTTTCTAATTTGAGCTATGCTTCCTTTTCCCCTGAAGACTAGGAAACTACAGGTTGTGAAACACAAAAATCGGTAATAGAATGCAGGCAGAAATTCCCCATTTAAGTAATTCAGATAAAGTAGTGTGAGATTGCCTGCTGCCAGCTCCAAGTCATCATTATCACATTACTCCTTGTGAATCCAGTACTTGGGAAAGATACAGCTTCTAGGCTTTTCTTACAAATCACCCATCTATAGTATTTCTGAAAAGATCCATTGGGGTAACACATCAAAGGCTACTGTGAAGGACAGAGAACATAATGCATGGTAGTTTCTGTTATTAAGAAAAGTAACTGAAGTTGGCAATTTAGCCCTAGCTCTGAAGATGGCACAAGGAAGAAAATTAGGAAGTTTATACACAAAATCAGTCATGGAGTCCATGGCAGACAATTCACTTTTGAATAGAGAACAAGAATCATCTGTATTTAATTGTCCTGGTACTTTGCCCCTAGGCCCTCCCCAGACCATTCTTTTGGGGCTTATGATTGATCTGTTCAATTGGGTCAATGCAGAGGCTTGGGTCAAGGTAACCTGTCCAAACACGCCTCGAGTGTATGTTTTATCAGAAATTGGCCAGGCAGACATGAATGGAATGATCCAGAGAATAGCATAAGCTATTCTTAACAAACGCCAAGAGTCAAAGAGGTATGAGAGGGGAGCAGATATCACTCCCATATGGGAGGTCTGGAGTTCAGTTCCTGGTGTCTCCTAAAGACAAACAAACAACAAGCAGACAATGAGCAGACATGAGCAAAAAACAATGAGCAGACAATGAGCAAGAACAAAAATGAGCAGGGATGTGACTCAAGTAGTTGGGAACCTGCCTCCCACATGGGAGGTCCCGGGTTCAGTTCCCAGTACCTCCTAAAGAAAAAAAAAAAAAAAGACAACAAGCAGATAATGAGTGAAAACAACAAGCACACAAAGAGTGCAAAACAATATGCAAAAAATAATGAGCAACCAGATTAGGGAGCTATCTCAGGGGTAAAAAAGAAAAAAGATATGAGAGCAAAGCAAGAAATGCTGCTGCCACTTTTTCTTCTTCTTCTTCTTAAGCAGGGTGAATAAAAAAGCACATAAGACTGAAAGAGTTATATGAAAACAGAAGCTAAATTTTGGGTTTCTAGACAATTCCTTCAACAGAAATAGAGTCCCAGAAGCTTAATATTCTGTTGATTGCTATTCATATTATTCTTGGGAGGGCCTGATGCATTAGCCTAGACTAAGGGCTGGGGATTGACTATATCTTATGAATTCCAAGAACAGGAAAATCCAGGGAATACCTCTTGAACATGTTCCCATTGTGGTAAGGGAGATTCTAGAACTTTTGCATCTTTTGTTACAAATACAGTTGATAATCTGATTCCTTCAAAATAATTTAAAGTACTTTTTTCAGCCACCCCTGATTGGTAATTAATTTTATAACAATTGACATTAGTTATCCCACAGACTATTTTCAGTATGAATTGAATCAGCAAGCTGAATGACTTTTAAATATCGATGATGGTACAGGGTTAATTGAGAAACAATGACAAATGTCATTGATAACAGTGGTACAAATGGCTGCACTGTCATTTACAGCCCATTTATATCCCTGATTCAAATTCATTCAACATTCCCCTGATGGAAGGGCTGGTCACTAGCAATTATCATGCTAAATTCTTATCCACTTGGAAACTTCACTTTTGCCCCAACCCCACATACATTCAACATGATACTTATTTCAAGCACTTTACTTTATTGCTAAAATATACTTAACGTCTCCAAGGACAATGAAGTTTCTCTTCAGCAAGACATAGAGGGTCTTCTATTAACAACCCCCTGTATGACATACTAGCTTTATGGATCACTGAAAAATCTATTTCCAACCTAGCTTCTAGATCCTTTAAATAGTCTGCAGCGTGTTTCTAGCCTCCCCTTTCCTCTTCACCTCTCTTTTCAGTAATAATTCAAGAATTCTCAGAATCTCCATCTTCTTTGGACCCCACAATGCCATTGACATATTCCATGATCACATCTATAATATTCTATTGCTCCCTTTTTTTCTCTTAAATATCACACTCCCCGGACATAGATCCAGAGTCCACTAAGGGTAGAGATCATGTTTTATTAATCATGGTAAACCAAGAGCCCAGTATGGAGCTCAACAAGTTGTAGACTATGAGCAACGCTATAGCAAATGGGTACTTGTGTTATCACAGCAGGGTTTGTACAAATGGTTTACTGCTTCCCATGGCAACATGAGGAAACTGGAGATCCTGGGGGCTGTGGGTTTTCTTTGTGGTAACAAAGAACAATGATGAATTATTAGATAACATCTGAGAAAAATAGAGAAGAAAAGAAGCTCATCTGAAGAGATTCTAAGGCATGAGTCCTTAATCTTTTTGGTTCCAGACCCCTTTGCCAGTCATAAAATCCATGGATCCCTTACTAAGTTCACACTATACTGTGTATTATTTAATAAATATATCACACCTGCACCAACACGGCCCCAGGAGAATAATGGGTTTTTTTTTTTAGAATTTCAGTTCAAGTTCGTGGACCCCTTGTTAAGAACCCCTACTCTAAGGAGAGGTAAAAAAAGAAGACTTGGAAGCTCTCAGTTGTCCTCAGAGTGAGGAAAAACCAGTGTCATTGCATGCCTTTCTACCTATCAGGAACACAGTCTGCATTTTGTTTGCAGATACTGCTTCATTTAAATTCAATTTTCTTGAAATAGACTGTAAGGGAGATGGCTATTTCACAGGCACAAGTGTATCAAGATTCAAACCTAAGCGTGTCTTGGTCATCTACTCTCCTACCGACTTCAAGCTCTGACTGCAAACGTGGAGCTTAATGAAACTTTCTCTACTTGTCCATGGCTTTAAAAATAGCTTTTTGATGATATTTGACACTGCCCTTGAAATCATCGCCTAGTTTTCTTAATGAAAGTTTCCATAAATGCCATGGGGCTCTGACAACCCTCTAATAGGAGTGTTGTTTGAAAAGAACTAAAAATATGAAGTTAAAAAAAAAAAAGGCTTTTCAAAAGAGTCATTAGGGAAATTGATGAGGCCTGTTTTCTTTTCTCACTCTCTCCAAGGGCTCATTAAGGGTAGGGGCTGAGTACAGTAAAGGGGGCAGTGGAGGAAGGAAGGGAATTTAATATATAATGGGAAGATGCAATAATGGGCCAATCTCGACCTTTCCTTCTGAAAGGAGGTAAAGAAAAAGGTATTATTAATGGAGAGGAAAGAGTTTCCCTATTCACGAAGAAAGAATTTCCACAATTTGCATCTTCTTTTTTCTCACTAGCCACCTTTTTCCTACAGACACACAGGTGCACGTACATGTATACACACACACATACACGCATACACACACACATACATGCATACACACCTGTCCACCCAGAGCCTAACTCGAGGGTTTCAAAGCTTAGCCCACATTTTTCTGTGTTAATCCAACCACAGAGACTTGGGATCCATCTTGACCAACTGACTTAGATTGTTATTGTTGTAGTTGTTTTAATTTAATTTAATTTTTTAAATTTCCAGAATTTACAAATACTCTATTCCTATTACTTTAAAATATAGCTCTTTGATGACATTTGATATCATCCTTGAAAGCATTACATATTCCGTAACTTCTAATCTATTTTGCATCTCTATGAATTTGTTATTTCTCAATATTTCATATTAATGAAATCATACAGTATTTGTGCTTGTGTGCCTGGCCTATTTCACTCAGCATAATGTTTTCAAAGCTCATCCATGTTGTAGCAGTATCCGAACTTCATTCTATCTTATGGTTGAATGATGTTCCATTGTGTATATTGGCCACATTTTGTTTATCCATTCATCTCTTGATGGACACTTGGGTTGTTTCCACCCTTGGGTTATTTTGAATAATGCTTTTAAGGACATCATGGTATAAGTTTCTGTTTGAGTCGCTATTTCTCATTTCCTTGGTATATACCTAGGAGTGGAATTACCAGGTCACAGTCACATGGTAATTCTATATTTAACTTTTTGAAGATGGGAATAAAAATCAACAGTTCTGACAAATACCTTAAGGGGTTCTTATATTTGAAAACCACTCATCTAGCTGAAAGTAATTCTCATAAAAGGTAAGAGATTCAAATCCCTTGTAGATGAAAATTGCCTGGAACAGGTAGATGGTGTAAACTACCGACCTTCCCTTTCTAATATAAAACCACATGCTTATTCCTTACACCAGCAAATATTGTAGTTGCCCATTACATGTTAGACACTGTTTTAGGTACTTAGGATAAATCTTTGAGAATAGAAATGGATGTTTGCCTTATGGAACTGGCATTCTAGCAATTCTGTCCAGATCAGTCTGGTGAGACTGGGAGGCAAGGAGCAGGAGATAAGAGTCAGCAGAGATGTGGACTTTAGATGGAGAGCTGCTGAAGCCCAGCAGAGGCAACTCTGCCAAAAGGTCACAGACTCTCACGTCAGGAAGCCCTGGTTCCACTCATGGCTTTGCCACACACTGGCCTGGAGCCTTTCAGTCAGTCATGTAACACCATCACTCCTTGCAGTCCCTCAGCATCTACTAAGTTGGAATAATATCTACCTTTCCTACTACAAAGGTTGGGTGCAAAGCTCAAAAATGAAAAGAATAAGTGTGTCTTAGTTTGCCAGAGATGCTATGACAGATACCACAGACTTGCTGGCTTAAACAAGAATCCATCATCTGAGGGTTTGGGAGATTAGAGGTCCAGATCAAAGTCTCAACAGACCACTCTTTCTTATAGACACTGAAGCATTCCGGTACTGACTTGCCATAATCCTTGAGGCTCCTTGGCTTGCGTCTCTGCCTCTGTCACACGGCCAATGTTTTTGGCCTCTTCCTGTGCATTTCTCTGAATTATGGCTTCATCTACTTGAATTTGTCAGAATTTCCTCTTTTTGTCATAAAAATGAAGGCCCACCCTAATTCAGTTTACTCACACCCAAACTGGATTTTGGAAGGCCCTATCCACAAATGACACCCCTTAACATATTCAAAGATGCTGTCTATTAATACTAATGGGTTCACATAAAAAGGAAGGCAGGTTAAGACTTGAACTACTTTTTAATGGGATACCTGGTCCAAACCTCAAAAAGTGACTTCAAACAATATCACTGGACTTGGCAAATGTTTCCTAGCATCACACAATTTACTACTTCTGATGTCACACCTTTTCCCACCTTTTCTCCTAGTATTCTTAGCTCTCTTTACCAAATATCTTGAGCATATGTCAGGCTCTACAAATAAATTAACTCATTTAATTTTACAACATTCCCGTACAGATTCTCTCACTACTCCCATCAGAAGGGAAACTCAGGGTAAAAGCAGTTTCCCTAGTAGATCACAGTAGGTGCTCAGTGGATCAGGATTTGAAGGAAAGACAATTTTTCTCTAGACACATGCTTTCCCCCCATTTCAAAAAGCCTCTGTTTTCACATTCTAAAATCTACAAAATCATTTTTCAACACAATTTGTGAAAGTTTTATCAATTGAGGACTTTTTATTTATATATGAGCTCCTTCTTAATTTCAAAAACAATAAAACAGCCGGTGCTTCATTTAAGAGATAAAATTACAGGTCAAGAGGTAGATTTTCTCTCCTTGATGGAGCTTAACTTTCGTTTCATCACTCAAACAAACTGTTCCTGTTTTCTGTGTTGTTTTTTTTTTCCTTTGGTAACCTTTTAAGCCTGTGTAAGTAGTTTCTAGCTTAAATTGTCTGTGCTTTAATTTCCGATTAATTTGTTTTGAGCCTTCTGGTAATTCAGCTTGTTACATAAAATGCAGTAAATAAAATTCTTAGCACATCTGGGATGATTATAGTAGCAACTTTGGCATTCACTGTCTGTATCAAATAAAATAGGAAGTGAATACGTTCAATTAGCTGACCAAGCAGATAATAAATGATCACGATAGAGGCTGGGGAAGGGCTTTGGCTGCAAAACCTGGAGCTGAGTGCAAGAGACTGATATCAGGCACCTCAAGTTTGTTATGTCATAACTATCATTCTATATGTCAAAACATTCCTCTTTGTTTTTTTAAGATACTTATTGGAAGTATCTTCCAATACTAACAATGATGGAGACTTTTCAAGTGAGAAGAGACATTCATGCAAGTCCCTCAAGTTTTCCCCTCTGAGATGTATCTTGCCTGTGGGAAAGCTTGCTGAATACTTATCTCCCACCAGCATCTGGGCCTAGTATGGACAATGGACTCTTTCCCTATACCCTGAAGCACAGGATATGTGAGATTAAAATTTTAGAGCAGGGTTTAACTGTAAGGTGCTTACAAATCACCTGGCAACCTTGTTATATTAATATATTTTAGATTCTGGTTCCAAAGCCTGTGGTGGGGATTTAATCCTGCAGTTCTGATCAGATCCCAGAAAGGTTTTGGTGAAGATTTTGCTAGAGTTATGGAGGACTAATGAAGAAATAAAGCAATGTGTATCAAGACTGATATAGTCTGGTTGCTAAGGCATCCCCTTCCCCTCTAACGGTCTCTTCTTTGTTTGATATCTGACACTCACCCACTGATCATTTATTGTCCCAAAGCAAGTGTCTAGCCATCTTTAGTATTTGTTGTTCATGCTCTTTCCTTTCAAAGTCCCCAGTTTCTTATATATGTACTGGTAGATTGAATTATGTACCCCAACAATAGACATGTTCTTAATCTGCATTTCTGTGACTGGGAAACCATTGCAAATGGAACTTTTTGATGATTCTATTTTTACTCAAGGTGTAACCCAACTGAATCAGGGTGGGTCTTCATCCTGATTCCTGAAGTTGTTTATTGCCAGAAGAAATTCAGATGCCCCCAGCAGAGGAAGCCACAGGAAGAAGCCCAAGTCAGTGGAGATCAGACAATCAGACACAAGGAAAGCACTCACTATGTGCTGGAGGCAGAGATGCAAGTCGAGTAACCCCAAGGATGGTGGCAAGCCAGTGGCAGAATGCTACAGACTTTGGGGAGAGAAGGTGACAGTGACAATGCCTGGATTTAGGTCTTCTAGCTTCTGAAACTGTGAACCAATAAATTTCCATTGTTTAAGTTAGCCCATCATGTATTTTTTTTTGCCTTAGGAAGTCTGGCAAACTAAGATATGGCATTATTGCTCTCCGGAATGATCCAAAGATCAATGGCTACTCTCTTCAGGGTTTCCAGAACTGCCGACATCATATCAGAATACCAACAGACAAGCACAGACTGGATTCAAAGACAAAATCCTGAGGCCACAGATTTCAAGTCCAAGACAAAACCTCGGTGTCAAAAATCAAAGGGAACACAAATTCCCAGGTAAGGCCCACTGACAAGGCACTGAACTGCAGAACCAACTGCCATGATCATATGTGTGTCTCTATAGCCCTCAGGAGCACCAGTACCTGTATTTACTTTTCCTGCCTCTAGGATCCTGCTGAAGCATGCATAAGCATGACCCCTCTGATGACCTCCAGACTCTTTTTTGAAGACTCTTAACCGTATAAGCTCATTTGTCTTTGCCACTTCCTCCTTTTATTCAAGGTTTCTTTGTAGTTGCATCACCAGTTAGTGATTGGTAGTAATCCCTCGGTGTGAGGGAAGCTCATCCCTGGGAGTCATGTCCCATGCTGGGGGGAAGGTAATGCATTTACATTGAGTTTGTCTTAGAGAGTGGCCACGTTTGACCAACAGGGAGGCTCTTAGGAGATAACTTGGGCACCCTGGAGCTCTAGGCCTAGTGCATATTTCAGGCACTCATGCTCATAAGCATAGTCATCAGTATCAAGGGTTCATCATTGAACCATCCTCTTCATTGGTCTTTACCTTTGCACTTGGGAGATTGTTGCTATTCCATTGGGGAATGTGACAGAGCTCCCCTGGGTAGTAACTCAGCACTCCCTCAGTTGTCATTTGTAACTGTAACTACTATGAAAATCCCCAACATATATCCGACATTTTTATGTACCCTATATATACATGCCCTGGAGAATTCCCTCCCAACCATGTGTCCTCCACGAATAACACCCCACTCCAGCATTATTCCCCTGCCATAGTTGAACCTCTCTGTGGTCCAACACTTCTTCAAAAGAGAAGCCAAATATATTGCCAAATTCAATTAATAGGAAAATGAAATAGTAGTGACAGGTTTAAACATTAGAAATAGAACACATACTAATTTAGAAAAACTTAAAGTAAAAATAAATTGGGGTATTAAAAATGAAATATAACATAATACTTTGTGACATTTTGCCTTTCATCACTGTAACAAGTGTTGTTCTATATGTACAGTGGCAAGGCAATTTCTTTCATTTCTTCCTCAGTGTCTATATCCTTTCTTTTTATTCTAATTATTAATTTTGTCTTCAAAAAAGTTTTAGATCACAGTAATTCACATATCCTGAGTGTAATGGAGTTGGACTCAGATATGAACTTTCTACACATGCCTTTTCTGTCACTTTTACTGAACCTGTGATTGGTGCTGGGGTTGGTTTAAACCCAGGAGACTTCAATCTCTGGACTGGCCATGTGCCAGCTGAGCCCTGAACCTCAGCAGAATTGCAGCTCCTTCTCTCCAGTTTGTTGAGCTTGTACACGTTGGCTAACAGGGAGGTGAAGATGGTCACCCACCATGCCAGGGTACCGAGAGTGCCTACCAGTCCAAGCAGGAGAATCACATCCATCAACCATGTGGAATCTAAGACCCTCTTGATATAGAGGTAGAGTGGACATCACCAACCCAGGGTCCACAGGATGAAGGAATAAATTATGGATTAGAGTGGACTTACTGGTACCCTACTGTAGAACTCTTGTGACTAGTAATGGAAGAAACTGTAGCATTGGTCCAGAGAAAGTGGCCAAGGCAGTTGCTGAGGGCAGGGAGAGGAAAGTACAGATGAGATATGGGGGCATTTTTGGGACTTGGAATTGTCCTAAATGATATTGCAGGGACAGATGCTGAACATTATATATCCTGCCATAACCCACTGAATGTACTGGAGGAGAGCGTAAAATATAATCCATGCAGAGCAGCAGTACTCTAAAATGTATTCACCAAATGCAGTGAATGGGCCACAATGATGAAAGAGGTTGCTGATGTGGGAGGAGTAGGGATGGGGGTGGGAAGTGGGGTATGTGGAAACCTCATATTTTTCAATGTAACAATTTTTATGATTTATGTATCTTTAAAAAAGACAATTTATTATGAAAAAAAAAAATCAGTGTCCAGTAAGATGCGTTCTACATCTTGCAGATGTGGGTGATTTCAGTGGGTACAGCTTTCTTCATGCCTGCCACCACTGGAGGAGGAAACTTTGATGAGAAAGCAAGTTTGCAGCAAGGCCAAGCTCAACAGGTGTATCCTGGGGAAGTATAGTAGATACTGGCAATGACACCTTTCCCCCTCCTCCAGGCCCACTGTAAGCCCACACAGCTGGGGAGACCAGATGCCACATCCCTCCTCTTTCGGGGGTGTATGTATGACAGAGCGTCCCAGCAGCCAAATCTCCTGCTGCAGTAATTAATGGTCTGATGGGGATGAACTAACTGGTAATCAGTCCTGGACTTCTGCAGCACTGCTGCTAAATCAGGCATTGTTTTCTCCTGGGGTCGACAGAATGTTAGGCTATGTCCCTGGAAGTGCCTGTGGCTAATTTGCCTCCAAATGGAAAGGTCTACCTGAGAGTGAAGCAGAAGTGGGGCTAGAAAGAGTGACTAAGAGTGAGAGCAATTGGTGGGGGCTTGGGTTGGAGGCTGAGAAGTCCCCAAGACTTTGACTACTGTACCCAGAATGGGTTCAGGCCTAAAGTACAAACTAAGGGAAACAACTGTGAGGACAGGTTCTGTCAAATGCAATCTTATGGTCCCTGACTAGTCTCCTTTAAAAAAAAGGTGCTAAGGATACAAGGCTAAATGCAAGAAAGAAGTGGAAGAGGAAAATGAATGGGTAGGAAAGATGAGGCCTGATTAAAATGGGATTTGAGAATTCAGCAGGGCATATATAGGCCATTAAATGGGTGAGCAGTAAGGGACACAGATATACACAAATGATAACTTTATTTTTCCCCTTAAAAAATGATCAATTATTTTTTTAACTTGAGTGTGTGTGTGGGGGTTTGTCTTCAATTCTCCTAAGTCCCAAACTAACCACATGTAGGGAAAAAAGTCAACACTCATCATTGCTGATTTTTATTTTTCTTTCAGTTCTACACATCTGCCTAGATCCTGTTCTTCTGGAACATTCCCGATTCCCTGGTCCTGTGTTAGGTGCCCCTTGCAAGTGACTCTTGTTCTCCCGCCTCTCCCTGTGACAGCATCCATTCTACCTACCACGAAGGGGTTGCCTATCTCTCCCAGACACTCCTGGGAGGCAGAGGTTGTGCATTCCCCCAGTGAACCACAGCGGCTCCCACAGGATTAGGGAAAAATAAATGGAAGTTGCCTGCGTGAATCCATGACTGAGCTCATCTTTAAAGAAACATCCGGGACCCATGAATATGTTTGATAAACAGAGCAGATTCCAAAATATCTGGACCTTCTCATATAGCGGCATGGGCCAAGACACACTACTGTCACTTCTTGACTGGTTATTGCAATAGCTTCCTCTCTGGTTTTCTCTTATCTGTTCTTGCCTCCTTCATTCTCCATGCTGTCACCGTAAAGCTGTTTGTAAAAAGGGGATCTGGTCAGATGACTCTCCCTTTAAGTTGCATTGCTACTGATCCATTGCCCCCAGAACTTTTAGTTCCCAGTTGCTTATTATCACCATCAGGAATCTAAAGGCTATAGCCCCTTCCCATGTGCTCCCCTAATTTTCTGTATTTCTAAGAAGCTTTTCTCTGATCCAGGTGTTCAGACACACTGCTGCTTCTCTGTGGCCCACTCCTCCACTTTTCTTCCCCTGGCTATTCCTCTTATATGCCTGGTCTCGGCTTCAATGTCGCTGCTTCGGAGATGTCTTGGTCTCCCAGCCTAGGTCAAGCGCTCAAGTGAGAAATACGCCTTGCACAAAGTACTTCTACTTCTTAGCATGGCAATTAAAATTACTTATGTTTCTAAGTATAAATTTATAATTATACAATTTATAAAATTAGGGTCTTTGCATTGTTTCTCATGTTTCCCCAGCAGATAGCCTGGTTCCTGGCACATGAGGAAGGTTTGATGAGGATGAGCCAGAAAGGTGAGCTAGAACTGGTCCCCGGGTCAAAACAATTGAATCCAAAGAAGACGTCCTTACAACCCTTATCCATTCCTTCTGATAAACCATATATTTAGGGCTGTGAATACCTGGTTATGTGTGAATATTACAATTTACTTGAATATCCTGATTTTTTAATAGAAATCTGCACATGAGTTTGCAGGGAGGAACTATGCATTTTTTTAAAGATTTATTTGTTTGTTTGTTTATTTATTTCTCCCCACATCCTTGTTGTTTGTACTTGCTATGTCTATTCATCTTCCTTGTTTCTTTTTTTTTTTTTTTAAGATTTTACTTATTTATTTATTTGTTTGTTTGTTTATTTATTTCTGCACATGGGCCAGCTGCACACGGGTCAAGGAGGCCCGGGGGTTGAACCATGTGGTAGACGGACGCCCTAACCACTGGGCCAAGTCTGCTTCCCAAGAATAACTAAATTTAAAAGTCTGCTTCCCCTTCCTTGTTTCTTTAGGAGGCATGGGGAACCAAATTCGGGACCCCAGATGTGGGAGGCTGGCACCTAATTGCTTGAGCCACATCTGCTTCCTGGAGTCATCAATTTTTGAAAATCATCATTTGAAAATGGGTGCTCTGAGTACACAGTGAGGGGTGTGAGTTTGCAGGCACCTTGGGGATATTTTTCATCTTGCAGTAAAATGTTAATAGAAATTCTCTGCAGTCTGTCCCTATTCATCGGGCCATTTGTTCCAAAGGATTAGTGAATTTTCACATGTAATTGTTATGCACTTATTCCACCATGGGAACAGAGAACAGCTGTTTAGTGTTGCACTTTAGACCAACGCCTGCTTTAGGAATGCAACTTGTGCCACAAATTCTCCTTAAACTATTAAAAATGTTCTGGCTTTAATATAATTTTGACTCTGGAATAAACACAAGAATGGAAAAAAATCATAAACTTGTAACTTTGTGTCCAAGCAGGCAGTGCCACATTTGAGTCAATTCTGGGAAATGATGCTAGGTCCTCTCCCTTCCTAACATGCTGCAAAGTCACGGTAGGTCTTACAAAAAAACAACAATGCTGGGGGCTTCATTGAACGGGTATTCAACAAAACATGGGAAGTTGGCGGAAAGCATAGTTCAGGGTGAACTGCTTTCAGGTACAAGAAAGAAAAAAAACTTGGTAGGCATTTGCATATTTAGGTTGGCAAAGAACAAATCTATGTAATCAGACTACAGAAAACAAAGAAGAACAAAGGGTTAGAGTCCCAGGAAGAAGCTCTAAGAAACTGGAGGATGAGGTCTAGACCAGTGATATGGAAAAGATGTGTGTTGCATATAGGACAGAACAGAACTTGACTTTGAACTAACTACTTTTACAGTCTTAACCAAGTCATCCTTATGGCGTGTTCAGTTTTCCCATGCCAAGAATTGCTCCAGTGGGGAAAAGGGGAGAGAGGAGTCACACCTACAGATGTAGAAATTGCCTCTTGAATGTAAAACAGCGCAAAAGGTAGAGAACCACCTTAAATGCAAATAACCCACTTCAGTGATGTTTTCCCTTCTGGGTTCATCTACCAAATAACCTTAAGGTGGATCCCATAAATTGGTCCCCAGAGAAAAAAGAGACAAAATGGCAAGAACAAAGAACCAGGAGTATCACCCATGGCCTGATATAGTACCCAGACCTGGACAGGGTGGCACAATGACACAATGACATGAAGCAGAAGCTTGCTGGGAATGAGCCTTTAAAAGCCACACAGTGAATGAAAATATGAGTGGGTGCCCTGATTTGCTTTATGCGGTAGTGCATGGTTGGGTGTCAGGCAAAATTAAAGGTAGTGAGACAAGTTGAGCATGCGTAATGTAATAAGGCAATGTATAAGACCACTTTTCAAAGTAATATGAGTAAAATTTAACTACAGTAGGAGAACCAATAATGTCCCACTATGAATAAATCCTCCATTAATGATTTACCTTCATATATTGGAGGTTGAGTATGGATGAAGGTAAGAATCAAGTGTGGTGGATAAGCACCAAATGAATAGGGTAATGTTTGTTCACAAATTGCAGAAGTCATGATAGCTTAAGAGGTTGATCGATACTACATTTTAATGAGCAAGTATAGCTGTCCATTTTGTGTAGATTACAGGCTGCCGCTGCACAGAATATAAAGATTCAGAGACTATCAATTGCAAGTGTTATATAGTACATCATCAAAGCAACAAAGTTTGTAGTGCGATGCCTAGTCAAATAATTACTAAAACACAAGCTGGGGAAGAATCAGGCTGCCCTTTCAGATTGCGACGTCTTCACCTGGGGTCATTTTGCTTACAGAGAAGCAGCATATTTCTTACATTTTGCGTTTGATACCCAGTACAAAGGTATTTGAGGATATATTTGTCTCTGAAACAGAAAGAGAGTATGGAGAAAGTGCCCAGATTTTAGCATTCCTGTGACTTGGTCGTTTAGAAAAGCACATTTCCCCCAGCCTCTCAAGGTGAAAATTTCAGGAGATGTGAGCCTTTTGGTCCTCTGGTTAATTTGTAGAACCAAGTGGAGAACTTGCTTCTTTGGAAACTTCTGGGGGAAAAAAAAAAAACCGGAAAAACAAAAAACGACATGGTTCTAAGTCCTTGCAGCCCCAGTGCATGGGAGGAAGTCAGGGGATTTGAGCAGTTCCTGGACATAGTTAGCATAAACCTCTGTCTCCAGGGTAAACTCTCAAGCCCTTTCAGTGGCCTGCTGGACCTTTTTTCCTGCCTGTCCATTTACCACCCTTGCCTCCCCCAGCTGCCTCTTCCTTCTGCACTGCAACCCTGCTGAGCTCCCACCATTAGACAAAGGATTGCTTCATGCCTTCTTCCTCCTTGCTTCCTCTCCTCTCTGCTCTGTGAGTGACCATGGACCTCCTCCACTCTCTTCACATGACTGATTTTCTCCCTATTCCTAAAGCATCATCTTTAACCTCCCATCCTCCAGAAGGTCCTTCCCATCCCACAGAATAGGTGAGGTGGCTTTGAAACGGGTTTCTTTAGCGCACGTCATAATTTACTGGGCTAGGGGCTATACTTGTAACTATTGTAATTATAAAACTCTCCTTCCCCCTCCCTGTCATTCTCTAGTACCCTAGAACCCACTTTCTGTCTCTGTGAATTTGTCATTTCTTATAAGTGAAATCATAGAATTGTTGTCCTTGGAGGCCTTGCTTAGTTCACGGAGCATATGTCCACGGTTCTTCCATGTTGCAGCACGTCTCAGAACTTCGTTCTTTCTTAAGACTGAATAGTACTCCACTGGGGCTATGTAACACTCATCTGTTGATGGACACTTGGGTTGATTTTACCTTTCGGTTATTGTGAATAGAGTTACTATAAACATTATACACCAGGATCTGCTTGAGACCTTGTTTGCATGCTCTTTGGGTCTACACCTAGAAATGAGATTACTGGGTTATGATTATGTGCCTTCTTGAGTACAGGAATGTTTGTGCTCAGTGATAGTGTCTGGAGAATGTGAAAGATTTCTGAGTACACTAAACCTAAGATATGAGGAAAGTTATAAAGGATAGTGCAATCAAAGACAGGTATGCCTACCCTGCTTTTCTCATCTGCAAAACTGGAATGAATCATTTTGTTTCCTGAGTCACTTCTAAGAGAAAATTGAAGTTAATAATACACCACGGGTATGCCAGTGGTTTTAAAAAGGTAAACTTGTTTGCAATCATGTGGCAGAGAGAATTAACCTTCACCCAATATATGCATATGCTCCCTATACTTTCCAATCATCCTTGGATTTCGTTTGGGGCTGTGGAAGTTGCATAGGGAAAAGACAGGCAGAAAAGAAAGGGGAATGTTAATGAGAGGTAAATGTGCCACATAAATGTACATAATTATTTTCGAGGCTTTCCTTTTGTAAAATATAGAAACAGTATACTGCCAAGGGTAGGATTACCCAAAAATTAAGTTGTTTTTCTAATCACCAACAGGATTCCTTTAATTGCTCATTCCTTCCAGATGGTCACCTCATTCAAAGAGGCTGTGGCAAAATCAGTCAAAATCAAAATGGTGGCAACCACTGGCATAAGGACAATTAGAAGGAAAATGAACTTATTTCTGAAATAATAGTGTACATTTAAAAAACAGTCAGAAAGTCTCCCTTATATATTCGAGCTTACAAGGCTGAAACCCAATCCTCCACATGGCAAACCAGTGCTATTTGCCACGCAATCCTCCCACACAGGTGACTCACCCACCTCTCCTGGCAAGGTGGCCCAGACCTCGGAACTTGAGAGAGGAGAGCATCCTTCTCAGTAAAAAGCAATCCGAAATGATCAGAGCAATGACTCAAAGAGACAGGAAGGAAGGAGGGATGGAGGGAAGGAGGGAGGGAGAGAGGAAGGAAGGAAGAGATGTGAAAGCCATGTTTAAGCTCTACTCCTTATTCAGTGTAACACTATACACCCAAATATTAAATATAATCAAGGTGTGCATCATTCCAAGACAAACATTTGTGGGCATAATTGCGATCATGTGACTAAATTTTTTTTTAATACAGGAAAATAAATCGGTAAGCTTTTAAGATCACTTCACTCTATAAACTTTTAACAGCTGTCCATAGAACTACCATAAATTTCAAACTCTTCACCAAGACCAATAATCTCTAGAGGTACATTAGCCTCTGTCTCTCCAACCTCTTTTTGAACCTCTCTCATTCTGAGTTTGTTCCATGTGCTGGCCACTGACTTGCTTCCAGGGCTTCAAACAAGTTTGACCCTGCCCCAGGACATTTGCATTTGCCATTTCCACTGCCTGGATTATTTTTCCTCTGGTACTAGGATGGCTGAACCCTTCTTAACCATTATACTATAGTCTACATGTCATCCTAGAAAAGACGCCTTCCCTGGTTTCTCATTTCTACATGTAATTACAGCACAGCTTTTTTTAAAAAAGTCCACCCTGTTTTATTTGCTTCATAACAGATGTGCTTATTTAAAACTGTCTTGCCATTTTACTGGCATATTGGCCTTGTGTTTGTCTGGTTTGCGCAACACTGTGTTGCAGGGGATTAGCAGAGCATCTGACATGCAGAAGACAAGATACCCATAAATACTTCTTGAATGGATCTTCTCTATGGAATATTAGCACAAGTGACTGCCCGCACTATCAAAGTGTGGTTTAGGACAGTGAGACCCTCATGGCAAGACACATAAGACTTATTCCAGTTTATGTCCTGGACATCCAGTCTCAGGAATTCTAGGATCAACTCCACAGCCGATTCTCTACCCCTCAAATACATCGTGTTTTACACATTGGAGGAATTTGTCCATGTTGTCTGACTTTATGTATACCCTCTTTTCTGCTGTCCACCTACAGCGTCCCAGGCTTGATGAGTGCTCTCTGACATCTTCCAGATCGCATTGCATCACCAACCCCACTCTCCGGCAGACAGGGAGGGTCACTCTCTGGACTCACAACCCTCAATTGCTCTATTATAATAATTACAGATATTTGTGTTATTTCTGTCTGTCCATTTCAGTCACTACTGGTAGAATCCCTTGGCATCCAGTATCTGTTTCTTATTTATCTTGCTATCTACAGCAACATACTTAGAGCCAAGGAAATGGCACATATCCAATAACTGCCTTGGATAAAACACACACACACATACATATATAATTGATTGAAAAAAAATGGAATTATTGAACAATAATTTTTGCAAGTACCATTCACATAATTTGTTCAACATTATCTTTCTGCAAAGTGCTATTGATATTCTTTTAGTTATTTAAAACCTATTTGAGAAAACCTCTTATTCTGTAAATTATGCATTGGATTTTTATTACTATTACTTCCTTATACTCAGGGAGCATATAAAGCCTTTCAAAAGAATCCAATGTAATTTAATTTTTAAAAATGTTCATAATACATAAGATTCAGAAATTCCATTACTTGGTATCTATCCTAACAAAATGGTAAGGATTGAAGATGGAGAGATAGCCATTTATTAATAATATGTGTAATATAGAGTACAGTAGGGGATATGACAACATTCTAAATATTCTATACTAAAGGAAGGGTTAACTGTTATATATATTTTATTACATACCACAGGAAAGATTATTCACAGGCATAAAAAGATATTTCAATATTTTTAAAATATTTATTTACTGAATAATAAGTTATGTTGTACTGGTGAGGTTTTTAAAATTTAAAAAAATGACGTTTTCTCTAATAAAATTATCACTAAAAAATAAAAAAAAAACCCTCTAGTGCATTTAAATGGTTTAAAAGCTTTATATGAATCCTTAGAATATGAAAACCTAAAAAGCAAAATAATTATTCTTGTTACCTATTCACATAATAAAACTAGAGCCTTAGCCCTATCTGTCTATAACCCCTCGTTACTGGCATTTTTCTGAAAAATTTATTTTTTCAATGTAGTTATGCTTGATTTTTTAAGATAAAATTGCTTACAATATCTTCAAAATTACAGTTCATGGTTTATGTACTGGAAATTGTAACATACCCAACTGGCTGTTTTCTGTAGCAATTTTTAATTGCTAAAATACTCTCTCTATAGATGCTGATGTCTCCGGTAAACTCAGAACAAACTTGTTAAGTAGAGCTGTTCCCAATTTTAATATTTTTGCATTGAATGCGCACATATTTCAGCCCAAATATTTTTATTTTATTGTATTTATTTATTTCTCCCTACCCCCACGTTGTTTGCATTTGCTCTGTCTGTTCATCTTCCTTGCTTCTTTAGGAGATACAGAGAACTGAACTTGGGACCTCCAATGCAGGAGGGAAGCTCCCACCTAATCACTTGAGCAACCTCCGTTCCCTGCTTTCCTGTGTCACTTATGTTTTTCTTCTTGTGTCTCTTGTTGTGTCAGCTCACTGCACCTGCCCATTGTGCCAGCTCACTGCCTTCTTTAGGAGGCACTGGGAACCAAACCAGGGACCTCCCATGTGCTAGGTGAGAGCCTAATTGCTTGAGCCACATCCACTTCCTTCAGTCCAAATATTTTATATGTAGTCTTTTTGCCTCCATTCAAGTTTCTTTTTCTGATATATATTTTTACACAACAAAACCTGTCCAATAAATGGTCTCTATGATTCTCTTGAATATTTAATCAGATTTCAATTTGTGTGAAATCATAGGCCATCCCGACTTCATTCTATTCTGATATAGAACATGAATTTATCTAATTAAAAATAGGAACTCTTTCAAAATATTCTTCCCAGAAGTCAAGATACTTCAACATGCAATTATAGATTTTTAAAATTACAACTTGAATACCATTTGAACGTTCATCATTTAATTTGTTCATTTCTTTCCTTACCATTTTAGGGATAATTTTCAATATTCCTGTTTGCAAGCTTTGTTTTTAACACCTGCAGTTCTCTCCAGCCTTAGAGCTAAGGTTTTTTTGCTTTATTATGTTGAATACTTTAAAAGGAAAAGATTTGAGAAGTGTTTTAAAGATACAAGAACTGTTGCCAATTTAAAACTGAATAGGGAGGAAAAGAGATAAAATTAAAAAGCACCATATGAGAAAAATTATATAATACATGCCCTTTTCACTGTTTCAAAGGGGCATGTGTTTTTTGCACTGTAGCATGTCTGAACTCAAGATGCATCTTTCCATTCCATGACTCACGTTTGGCCATCATGGAATTGCGCTTTTCCATGTGAAAGTCTGCGTAAACCAGGACAGAACTTGGCCATATCTTCATCACTTTATGGGTTGGTTACATGGTTGGTTCTACAAATGTTGAGTTTAACTGCTACTTGAAATGTCTTTAAGAGGCAGAGCAGGTGTAGCTCAGTGGTTAAGTACCTGCTTTGTATGTATGAGGTCCCAGGTATTGAGGTCCTAAAAAAGAATTCTTTAAAACATGACGCTAATGTTCAACATTGAAAACACAGTGTTAACATTGAGCAGCAGCAGCCCAGAAGATGAAGTCATGTTGGACATATAGACACGATGTGACAAGGGAACTCAGGAGAGGCAGATTCTGAATGTGGAAGTTTCAGGAGCATCTTATTCAACTTATTTGGCATGTGCTTCCTTCTTATGTATGCTCAAAGACATACTACGATAAAATCCTGTGTCTATTAAAAAAAAAAATCCTGTGTCTATGTACAATTTAAGAGAGCCAATTCGAGACATGCAAAATGAAAGTTCTAAGTGATAAGAAAGCATTGTGTCAGAGTTTATTTGGCAGCACTTTTTTCTTTCTTTGGAAATAATTGGAAATCATATCATTTCAAACACATTAGAATAAATCAAATATTGCTTATGCATTTAAAAATAGACCATGAGAAATGTTCTTAAAATATCAAGAGTGGCTTAATATTATCTCTGGCCGATGGAATTACAGATGATTATAATTCTTTTAATGCACTCTCTGTAGTTTCTAAATACATGATTACTTACATAATGAAGATTTTAATAAGTTTAAGTATTTGTAATAATGAGATTAAGTACTCATGTTTTGTTACTAAGTAAAGAATGCATCCTAAAATTTGCATGAGTATATATGACAGTATCTATGAACATCTTAGAGAATTAATAAAAATGAAAAAAACTGACACCAAAGTATTAGCAGTGGTTTAAAATGGTAGTGATAAAATCATGGATCCCCACCCCATACCCATCTTATCTTTACTGATATTTCAATAATGATACACATATATATAATTTTATCAAACCAATCAACAAAAAAAACAAACAACAAAATATACACAAGAACCAACATTCAAAATTATTTGTCTCTAAATTCTTAGTCATATCTACCATCCATGAAGAACTCATTTGTCTGTCATTTTGCCAAGTTCTTTACATGCATTATGCCATTTCCTATCCACCACAACTCTATGAGAGGTATACGTAATTACCCTTAATTTAGGAAAAGGGAGAATGGGGCTTAGTGAGGTCCAGCTGACTGGTCAAATCCCAGAGTGTAAGAGATGGAGACAGAAGTTGGGCCTGTTTTGATGAACTTAGAAACCTTGGATGTCCAGGACTGAGAAATATCATAGTTCCTCAAAACACCACCACTATCCAGTCATAAAATTCTTGTTGGATCTATTACAGGTGTAAGCATTCCCCTTTAATGGAAATATAAATTGGGGTAGAGAGGCCAAATGATCTGCTGAAGATGATAGAGCTAATCAAGGGAGAATTTGGTCTAGAGCATCTCTAAAGAAAGGTGAAGACCTATGAGTAATGGAAATTGAAAAGGAGGTGCCGAATCATGCTTTAAAGAGTCCTGGAGCCAACCAGCAGTTGAAGATCATTTTTCTAAAATTTATGTTGCATCGCTGGGTCTAATTTCAAAGACCCATGTATGGAGTAGGTTCAGGCCATGGATCTTTTAAAACAGCCTTGCAGTTGAGATGTGCCCTGAATTGATTTCCCTTTCTTTTGGCAGATGAAGGTGGAAAATAATTGTAGTAATAACTCATATAGTGATTTCCAAATTCCAAGCACTGGGGAAAACACATTAAATAGCTCAATGCCATTTGAATAAGGCATTTTATTAGGCATTTGTGGAGTTTAGAAACTGCTACAAAAGTGAAAGTTGCATTAGATTTGACTTGATGTGTAGGCTGTCTTAAAATATGCGATGGGGAGTCAGGCCGGTGACCACCCAGTCTATAATTCAGCTTCCTGCCGCAGTTCCAAGGGATAACTGAGGGAAGCATAGTGAGCAAGATTTATAGACGCCCTCCAAAGCATGCAAACGGATATTTTTCAATGCAAATTTTTTAAAAAGTAACATTTTCCTTGTAGAAAATTTAGAACAATAAATATCAATTAGCAAATAATCAACCACTCATAATCCTACCTCCAGACATTTTATATATATGTTTGTATATGTACACATATTTATATATAACCTATTATATATAAATACAATTTTCTTAATATAGCTTCTCAAAGTCACACCGTTGTGTAAAAGGGGATCACACCTATTCAGCTATCACTTCCACTGTGTGCAGTTTCACGCTAGTTCCACAGAGGGCAGTGTTGCAAAGCACAAAGAACAAGCACAGGAAGCCAACCTTGAAACTCCAGGCTGTTTCTCATCAGCTATTTAATCTCTTTGACCCTCAGTTTCCGCATCTGCAAAATGGTAATGATGTATCTACTTTGCAGGATTGTAATAATATTTAAATGAAATAGCATATATTGAGTACCTGGCCCACTATCTGGCTCAGAAGTGGGTATTCCCAAAGGGCAATTGGTAAAAGGGGTATAAATTCATGAGCTCCCTTTTATTTCTTCTAAAATCATTTTTCTTTTGGACCAAGAGATATGTCCTTTCCTTAATATTTTTGGACCAATGACCAGTTCATAAACAAAGACTCCGACTCTTTCATACTCTTTAAGCTTTTGCGAACATCTTAATTTTAATTCACATGCAGCCAATTTTATACCCGTTGTCACCTACTCTTAAAGCCGCTGAAAACTGTCCATACCTTCACTCCTCCAACCTGTTGTTAGCCATTGTCTGGTCACCGACTTCATTAAAAGCAAACTTTATTAAAAACAATGCAGTGGACATCAATTTTGGGTCCTTGTCAAAATTAAAAATTATATGCAATTAGTGAAACGGTCTTCAGAAGGTACAAAGAAATAAAAAAAGCCAGAAATCTTTGAAGCTGGAAGCAGAACACAGCACAATAGACAATGTCAACGCTAAGTGCTGTTTTGCTAAGACTGCAGTGCACCTGGGTCACTAACCACATAATCACCCAGATTGCATATTGGCAGGATTAATCAATGATTATTATTAATGCTAATCAGGTCATTGAATTTAAAATTCTCAGTATTTATGGTTAGAGAAGTCTAAAAATAACCTTTTATAAGTGTACCAAAATTCTCTTATACTGAATCCATGGCTAATATTCATTCATTAATCCATTCATCCACTTAATGACTATTTGTTGAGTGCATACTATCTTCTAGGTCCTACTGTTGGCTTTGAATACATACTATCACGCTGGGCAAAATCCTTTGTGGTCATAGAGCTTACATCCTGTTCAGGAAAGATGGGTAAGTTAAGGAGTAAGTAAGTAGTGTTAGAGTGATAAAATACCAATGAAGAAATGAAGTGGAAGAAAAGGATGGAGAATCACTGGCAGAGGGAGGCTTATGGCAATTTTTTTAGTTAAAATAACAGGAAAACACCTTTGCAAAGATACTTCTTTCAAGATGAACTTCTCCATTGATGGAGAGGTGCACACATCCCCAGTTCACAAGTTAGGCAGATTTATTTTGAGATATTTCTTTTTATTTTTAATATTTCCTGTTGTCTTTTTTTAAAAAAAGATACATAGATCACAACAAAATGTTACATTAAAAAATATAAGTGGTTCCCATATACCCCACTCCCCACCCTTCCCACTCCTCCCACATCAACAGCCTCTTTCATCATTGTGGCACATTTGTTGCATTTGATGAACATATTTTGGAGCACTGCTACACTGCATGGATTATAGTTTACATTGTAGTTTACACTCTGTCCCAGTCCATTCAATGGGTTATGGCAGGACATATAATGTGCTGCATCTGTCCCTGTAATATCATTCAGGACAATCCAAGTCCAGAAAATGCCCCCATATCAGTGGCCATGGATGTTGCTGAGGGCAAGGAAGGGGAAAAAGAGTTCTTTCTTAAGTTCAGCCATTATCTATTTCCTTTGTTTTCTACCTAATCCTTTTTCTGTAGTAGTATTGCTCTCTTTTCTCCAAAGCTTTGAATGCCAAAATTAGGGCACTACATTTAAGTAGGGCAACATTTATTTTTATAGTGCTTCTTGTCAGTTTCTTCCAGTGGAATGTGAGATCCATGAGTTTTTTGTTTGTTTTTCTGTTTGTTTTAATTGATATAGTCCATTACCTGACGCTCTCTGAAGGGTGCTGACTCAAAATCAAAGTATTTGTCAGAGTTTATGGGTCTTCTTTTAAAACAGGAGAAAGGACTTTCCAAGGGAAGTGAATGAACACTCATTTTTTTTTTTTTTAAGGAATATTTCCAATAGCAAGAATGCATTAAATCTCTATGTGGGCAGGGCTCATGTATGGACCATTCAATGCCCAGTGCTTATACAATGCCCGGGATTCAGAGTTGTCAATAAAAATCTGTGATAAACTGATTGGCTTGATATACAGAAAGCATAACTATTAATTGCACAGAGAAAGAAGATGAAGTATACTTCTGAAAAGTTTCACTATTGGATAGTTAATATTCAGCTATTTGGCTTTCATAGTAAAGACATAGTTCTCAGACATTCATAAAATCATTACTTTTTTCATTTTTTTACATTCAATATTCACTATAAATTTCAAAAACGTTTATTTCTGAACAATAAGTGAAATGGGTATAATTTTCCCTGGCATATTACCATAAAAAATAAAATGTATTTGCCTTGGAAATAAAGCAGATTCCACTAGTCCATACATGGGACTGTAGCCTACCCTTGAGTGAGGAAGCTCCTGGGTCAGGGGTAAGCCTGAAAGTATTTCCTTGTAAACTGAAGACAAGTCAAAAGGGTCCAAGATGGATACAACAGAAAAACAAGGGCCCAGATAATCGTACTTAAATCGGAGGATACATTTGTTGCTCATCTTGAACGTAGCTGAAGAAAACAACAACTGCAAATATGAAGTGGTTGATTGGTGTTTTCTTTTTGGATTGTTTTTTAATGTAGTGTTGGGATGATTCATTGTTCTCCAATAAAGCAGAGAATCACTGAGGTGGTGGCACCACCACAAATTATGCGGACAATGCAGCAAGTCATTTATCCCGCTCAGCCATGCTCTTTAGCATGCAGCAGACCTACCAAGGCCTTGTGTTCTGGGTTGCCGGAAGATTAAAATCGTGAGTCCAGTTTCCTCATCTAGAAAGTCCTAAAGTACTGTGAGGTTTCTCGAGTATTCGCCACGGTGCGTGGCACGTGTCAGCGGCCCATAACAACTAAGATTGTCGACTTACTATTTCCTGGGAAGGTGATGCTACAGGCCCTTTGGTGAGGGGCCTCAGATGCTGGCTGCTTTGCTGGTGATGGACGAAGCCTCCCTCAGGGCTAATCACGCACAGCTGTGCAAAGGCCAGCCAGGAGCCTGGGGTGAAGAGCGGAGAGAAGCTAAGTGGGTCCTGTGGGCATTGAACTTGGGAACTGAACTTGTGACCTGGAGTTCATTACAAGACTCACGCAATTCCACTCTGCTGACAGATTTCCGTTGAACCCAGAACGTTCACAAAACGTACCAGGCCTGCTGAAGGAAGAGTAGCTAGGTGGAGAGAAGAGTGAAAAGGCCGAGACTGGAGGATTTCTCCCAGGAGGAGCGCAGCCAGGAAGAGAGAAATTGGGTTGGCTGCGCAGAGCAGCGAGGAAAGTTCTGGGGCCTGCTGACCCAGGGCGGTCTGTGGCTCAGCAGCCTTGCATCCCCTGGGAGCTTCTCAGAAAGGCAGACACGCCCACCCTCCCCAGGCCTACTGATCAGAACCAGCTTCTCACAAATTCCCAGCTGATTCCCATGCACACTGCATCGGAGGAGCACGGCTCCGGGACAGCGGTTCAACTTTGCCATGCGCTAGAATTGCCAGGAAACTTTTAAAATCCAGATGCCCAGGTCCCACTGCAGACCAATGGCTCCGAATATCTGAAGAGGAACCCGTGTGGCAATAATTTTTAAAGCTCCCCTGGTAATTCTCTGGGGCCACAAAATTTGAGGAGCATTGTTCCAGAATGTCACTGTAAGGAGGTGGTGCCAACTTGCATGGCTGAGAGGGGTCTGCGTAGAAGAAGCAGGACTGTTCCTGAGAAGGCATGAGTCAGTGGGGAACGAGGAAGATGGAGCCTCGTTCCCTCCAGGGAGCTATGCTGGGGAGCTGGAGCCAGGCAGACTGGAGGCGAATCCCAGAACCACCAATTAGAAGCTCGATGGCCTTGGGGAAATTATTAAACCTTTCAGACTTTTGGTCTCCTCTCAGGTAAAATGGGGATAAGAACACCTGGTTTGGAGAACTGTGATAAAAATAAAAGGCAATGATTTAAAGAGCCTGCCGTATGGTGGGAGATCAATAAATGATAACTATTGCTTAAAAATATATTATGGGCCCTCTCTGCCTAGGGAAGCTTGCCCCGTATCTTGGAATGTATTTCCATCTTTTTCTCCCATTGCTCAGCAAGCTCTGTTCTTTCCCCCATTTCCCAATACATTCTTTTTACTAGTATATATGTATTTTTATATATATGTATATAATATATATAATGAAAAACAATATATATATATAAATATATATATATATATAATGAAAAACAATATATTTTAAGATTTCTGATGAAAAAGTACCCAAATAAGGTCTTATTAAAGACCAAACTCACTGCATTAAATGAAGTTCTTGGAAAAGTGTGAACACTTGAGAAAGTTTCATCAAGCCCTGCCCACCTAGGATGTCTTCAAACCAAGTGTCTTGTCTTATTCCATCTTTGTACAAGGTCCCAAGTCTAGCGACATGGAAGGGACACAACATATAAAATTGTGGGTGATATGAAAGCCAATACATACGATTTGGCCAACAATTTTAATAAAAAATGTTTACTATTTGATAATTTAATGATAATAACAAAATTAGCTCATCTCCTATCTATCACGTAGTTAATTTCACTTCTTCGATAACGCTGTGATAAGAGAACTCATCCTAGCTCCAGATATTCCCAGGTGTTCCAGAAGGGGGAGAAGGTGGTTAGGTGATCATAGTTCACAAAAATAGTTATCTGAGGGACCCTTGCAGAGCTACACCAAAACAGGTACTACAAAAGTTCAGTGCAGAAGGATAATTAGGAAAATAAGGATCAAAAAAGAGACTCAATGTGTTATCCTACCAGTTGCAACTAGCCATGGTCCCTGGAGATAAGCAAAAGGAAAATCATCCACAGTTTTGCATATATATACACACTTTCTTAGAATAGCTGTCCTCTAAGTTCTTGAGGTCATAGAATGTCCCAAGCTCTGAGCTAGGGGCTAGTGATGAAACAGGAAGCTAAGCACTGTTCCTGCTCTCAAGAACTTATAGTCAATCTACGTTGAAGGAGTTACAATAGTGTGATGATTGCTCCAATAGCGGCAAGGGTTGTATTTAAAATCTAGGAGGCCAGCACCAGGTACTAATCTCTGGATGGGCTATGGAGGCTGCCTGCTGTACCTTTTCCATGCTGGATCATTGGAAGGCTCAGGGATCCCTGGAGACGGATGACGTTGGCCACACTGTTACAGAGAATCTTTGGACAGCTAAGGTCATTTACCGATTAGTGAGGAAATATTTCCAAATATTCACTAGTGCAGCCCAGGCTTGAATAGAGAGGTAAGGACAGGCGGTGTGCTAGTCTCCACAAAGATCTTTCACCCTTTCTCAGTGGGCAAGGTTCCCTGCTCAAAAGGAATATTGCCAAAGTAGAGTCACTTTCCTACTGTCTCCTGAGTTTATTTCACTTACCAGGATGAAAAGTTGACACCTAACCTACTTGTCTAGAGTCTGCCTCCCCGCCAGGCTTCCAAGAGCCCAGGAATCCATACCAGCTCCAGAGACAGAGTGGGCTGTGATCTCTCCAGTCTGGCACACACAGCGGTGCCCCAGTAGATTCTAAGGTCAGGTCATCACTTTTCTGCTCTGGAGCTGGTGATACTTGTGACCTCTTTCATTTAACCTCCCAACAGTATCACACCCCCACATGTCACTGGGGTGGATTCTGAGTGGCACTTTCATAATCATAAAGACATCTGACAGTCTGCCAGAGGCGGAGAAAATCCTCTTTAGGTAAAACCATATTAAGCAAGTATGAGACCACAGAATGCATCTCTACAATCAAGGCCAGGCCAGGCCAAATCTTCGGCAGGACTGACTCCTAGAAAATTTCATGGGCTGGAGGGTAGGGTTTGTTCTGTCTAGGTGAAATCCTGGGCAGCCATCAGAGATGATGGTTAAGACCCCAGGAATGTCCTGGGAAAGGCTTTCATGGTGAACAGACAGCAGGTTACAAGGAAGAAAAACAGGACTTGGATTTGGAGACCAAATCTGCCAGTATCTATCTGGGAAATTCATCGTATCTTCTACGAGCCTCCATTTCTTCACCTGTAACAAAGATGATGATGAAGGAACCACCAATTTTTACCTATATAACTTTAAGGAAATTGTTCTTTTAGAGCTTCAGCTTTTTATCTACTAAATGAGAAAACATTTCCAAAAGGTTTTAAACTCTATTCAATCAATACTTCATTATCTGTTGAATGACAATTATGTGCTAGGCATCATTGGGAACCCTGGGGATGGTAAGCACATGCAAAGAAAAATTCCTGCCTCCAAGGTTCTTACAGTCTTGTAGGAGAGATGCATTTTAACTACATACATGAACAAAATGATAAGTTCAACTCTATAAATTGAGAAGAGGGACTTGTTCCTATGAGTGTTTAAGTGGGAAGAAACTGAATCCATTAGAGAAGGCTGGATAAAAATGCCTCTTGCAAGCATGGCACATATTATCCATCACAGACAGTTCCAGTGATTAACGAAGAGAGAATGTCTCCAGCTAAGTATATAATTTCTATTTCAACTCATGGCTATTGTTCACTGAGCACCTACATCATTATTCCCATTAATTTTAAATCTCAGTACCAAATTCTAAATCTCAGAACCCCACAGTATTCCCGTGCTAGAAGTCAATACGCTGAGGCTCATAGAGAACATATATGTGGCCCAAGACACACAGTTAATGTATCAGAAAGCTGGGTTGCAGATAGCTCTGATTTCAGAATCCTGCATTCTGCCTTTATCAAGTGCCTCTACTCATTAGAATCCTTGCATTTGTGATGGACTTAAGTTTTCCAGTATCCCTGTCCCTAAAGCCTGAATCCCATTCTGCCTTGGGTCATTGTAGCTCAACCCTGGTGAGTGGCTACCTCACTCTCAGAAAAGAGGGGAGGTAAAGGAACTGAGGTTCTGGAAAAGAGCAAAAAAATGTAACATGCCTGCAGACAAATGCCTTCCAGGCCTCTGGGGTAGAATTACACACTAGTTGGCATGAGGGGAGTGCCTGGGGTTAGTTACTCAAAGAGCCAGCTGTTTGGCCTGAGCTTGGAGAAGCAGAGCTATAAATGACGCCTCTCACTTTCATCCTTAAAAGGCCCCATCTGGTTTCCATACTTGGTCAGCAACATCCCTGCAGCCAATCTGTAAAACCGTACTGTGAAAAGAAAGCCAAGGCTCATTTCTCCTTTTCTTCTCCAAGTGGATTTGGGAAATAAGTAAGCATGGATTTAATTTCAATTAATTTACTTAACATTTGAAAGCATATTTCCTTTCATAGACTCCTTTAATCTTGAAATCAGTTTCATCTAACTGAGGAGGAGAACAGGGTGTGGGAGAAAGGCCTAGCTTTCATAACCACTTCCTACTTTTTAACTGTTCTTCAAGTCTGCTCTCTTCAACTCTCTTGAAAGGTTGAGGATCCATATATGCATCTTCATAGCCCCATAATCTTCCCTACATTGCCGGAGCACTTTAGATGCTCAATAGATACATTTTGGTGATTAATCACTTATATTTCATTTCTATAATTAGAAGAAATTGTTGGTTTCAAAGATGTCTGCAGCATTTCCTCATTTTAGAGCAGCAGCAGAAAAGGAGCTTGCACTTTTGTTTAGCAAAGTACATCAATGAATATTTTGGTTATGGGAAGATCTAGACAAAGGCAGTTAAAACACAGAGTCCAATAACAGAAAAGTGCCTTCCTTCTTTAAGGGAAGATATTATTCTAATGTAAAGAGGTTTCTTGATTTTAGAATTGTTTCTTAACTCTGGATAAAATCAAACTATATTTTTTCCCTAGACTTGGGGCCTTTTACAAAGATAGAATAAGACAAAAAACTTGGTTTGAAAACATGGACTTTTGCAGGCTCCTGGGACCCATGAGCCCAAATAGCTATCCAGAGATGGAGAACAGCTGATGAACTACAGGAAGAGTGACATCCAATCTTTGTTATTTGTCTCCTTTTGGTGCTGTGATCACTCTCAATTGCCATCAAAGCTTCAGTAAAGACCCACTATGGACAAGAAACAGCCTTGTACAAGTGGTTCATGGGGAAAAGAAGAAAGGAGATATCACATTTTGTTGATGGAATACACCAGAAAAGTCTAAGCAACCTGGAGTGATGATGGCAAGATAGCAAGAAGTTATCACAGCAAAGGTGCCTGGGACATTTAAGAACCAGTGGAAGTTAGAGGTAGCAATCCAGTCTTGAGAGCCATACAATAGAGATTCTCAGACGTGGAGAAGAAGGAGAACACCACATTTTCTACAAGCAAATGCTAGTGGATGTTTAAGTTATGTCTTTGTTGTTAATTGAAGGATCATACTACAATGCTGAAAGTCATAGGGCAAGGTTTAAAATGCATGATGCTTTTTGATGACAATTAATGTGCCCCTTCTGACATTGGAAGAATGGAAGTAAGGAAGTGAGATTGTAGGTCATAAGGCAGAAGGAAAACGATGAATCCCTGAATCCAACAGCTTCCACCACAGTGTGGTGGACTAATTAATTAATTACATTAATTAAAGTAAAAAAATATAATGATTGTCCCATTGCCCCAAATCATTCTCCCAGTCATATCCCAGCTAAGTGAGAAGTTCTGTGTAAATTTTGAACAGCACTTTTTAAATACACTGAAACTATGTATACCATCGCCTATTTGTCTTTCAGAGAGCTTATAGATGCATCACCTGGGCAATTCACTGTCTCGGTATGAAAATAAACATACCGAGATTCACTGTCTCGGTATGAAAATAAACATACCGAGATTGTAGAGTTATTGATGAGGGTAAGATGAAGGTCAAAGGACCTTAGAACAGTGCTGGCATAGTACACAGTGATATATATTCTATATAGGAAATGGCTCATGAAGCTTCCTGAGTGGCAAGTCCAAATTCCATAGGGCAGGCAGCAAGATGGAAACTCCAATAAAGATGAAGTTGAATCCTCCAGGAGAAGCTGGCTGGCTGCAGTAGAAGCAGGAATTCCTCTTTCTGACTTCTGAAATGCCTCAGTTCTGGCTTTTTAGACCTCCAACTGATTAGATGAGGAGACATTCCCCATTGCCAAGGGCAGTCTCCTCTGTTAATTGTAGATGCAATCAGCTCTAGATGCAATCAACTGATTTTAGATGCAAATCCATCTATGAAATACCCTCACAGTAAGTGGATATCATAACCTAGCCAAGTTGACACATGAAAGTGACCATCAAAGTATTAAAGTATTAAAACTAGATGCTGTATGTAAACAGTGGATTTACCTTGTGAGATCATGTGACCTGAAGTTTGTCTATTTGGAGAGTACGCATCACATACGGGAAGACATATTGCCATGGTGACCACTGTAAGAAACCATGCTTGTTACTATTTTAATTAGGATGGACATATACTCAATCCTATACTAGGATACTTGGTATGAAAAGAATCACTATACATAGATGTGTTGAAAATAGGCATAAACTAAGACTGTCCCAGGAAACACTAGATATATGGTCATTGGATTTTAGCTCTATCTAGCTAAAGGGTAGCAAACAATGATGCTTCCATGATCTGTCCTTATCAGTTCTCCAGAGAGAATGATGCCAACTCTTGACCTCTAGTGGATAGTCAGTAAACATTGAGGATGCAAGTGAAAGGATGAGTAGAAGCAAACTCAATGTATCTCACAAACTCGGGCATACACAAGACCCATAGTAAATTATATTGGAAACATTTCTAATGGAGATATAGGTTTCCTCATACTAAACTTCAGATATAATTGAAAGAGGGGAAATAGGAAAAGAACAAAGGCTTTGGAAGAAGGAAGGGAGAGAGATTCATTTAAAACATTGGTAAAATCAAAGAGTAGAAACCAACTAAAATTCATTAAGGGCACATATCTCTCCAAATTAGTTTGGACTATTTGTTAAAGTTTGCCTGCTCCTCTCCTCAATTCAAAATTACTGATTGGGATGAGATGATTGCCTTATGAAACCCTTTTATTTCCCCTTAAAGTTTTTGACACTTGGGTGGGGTATTGCGTTTTCCCCCAAGAATTCTGCTAGTTCAAAATATCTCCTAATTTGAAGAAAATGTTAAATTCCCTACCTGTCTAGGACTTTGTTTTATTGTGGACAGATAAGCAAACACATGATTGGCCAGGTGGGGGCATTAAAATTTAGTCATTTACATATAAAGTTGATTATCATGAATAATTAGAGAAAGGTAAATGTTTTCCAAAGACTATTCTGCAGGAATAAATACTTCACTTTATTTTTTTATTTTTTTATTTTTTATGGCATTAGCACACTTTCTCGGTTTTATTTTCATTTGAAAATGATTTGTGATTCCTTTAGTGGAAATTAATTAAGTGAGTCAAATCTGCTTACATCTTATTATGAACTTGTTATTTCCTTTGTCTATCCTTAAACATAGCATTGAGTTTATTAGGACCAAGGAGCATGGATATTTTGGGCAAATCTAATGATCTGATTATCCAGTATAACTTAAGAATTGGCTTCATCTGTACTTGTGAAAAATATCATCTCCGCCCTGAAACTTGCTTCAGCTTTTTAAAGACTAATCACATCCAAATGAGGAGACCGCAGACATTTAGGAAGGGAGCAACTGGTACTGACAGTTTAATACTAGGAGAAGAGAAGCCTGAGCCCTGGGCAGAAGAAGGACTCTGTGCAGGAGGGAGACAAGGTCAGTCATGGAATTGTCAGTTTGCTGAGGCTGGCCCCGTGTGTATATCCACAGATTGATGATGGAGACGCTTCAGTTCTGGCCTCCAGTGAACCTGGATTTACATCCTGTGCTTACTGTTTGGTTAAAATAAGAGGAACCAGCCCTGACATTCTTGCCCTTGGGTATCTAATTCCAAAAGGAAAATGACCTCCCTGCTGCCATTAAAGCTGTTCTCGTTACAAACATAGTTCTACCTGATGTGCTATGTCACTTCGATGACTATAATGATAACGATAATCCCAACAATAAGAACAATGACAACAACAATAACAACAAAGGGCAATTGGCTCAGTATTCATATTACTATAACACAGTTACATAGTAAACTTCTCGGAGCCCATAGGTAACGAGGTTTCAGTCTTTCCCAGTGGCATGGATAAGGAATACATGTTGGGGTTGATGAAGGCAGGGATGACTGTGTAGACTGCTTAGCTGTCTGTGTGTTTTATCCACTGTGAAAATACAGCAAATGCAAAACCAGGTCGCACAGTTTGCAGGACTCTTCTGGGTTTCTCTCCTTTGGCTGTGGATTACATAGGACAATTACAACCAGTGAAAACTTACTTCCCATGGCCAAGGAGGCCCTGGAGTTTCAACCCTTCAGGTATAACACCAAGCTACCAGGAGGGTGAGCTGTGGTCAACCTCCACCTTGTGTGTCCATGTGTCCTCTTGATTATTTATGGATGACAAGATACAGGGTAAAGTACAGACTCCTCCCTAGCAAGCTTCCCCTTTTCAGATCGGTTGAAAAGCAGTCTGTTCTTGCTGGGGTTGCAGGAACTAAAATGTATATTGTACCTGTGGTTGAAGGAGAGGATATTTAATGATGGAATTTCAAGACTGGAGGATACATAATGGTCATCCAGTTGAACTCACCATTCTGATGTGGGCACCATTGCTGGTAGGAGGTGCTTCAGGACACCCTTCTTTTTACCTGTGTTGTCCCATTCTCATGGGACACATGAGCCACAAGCCTCCTCCTCTCTACCCTACCCAAATAATAGCCTTCAGACTGAACATTGGGAAATGTTTTCACCCTTTCTCGTGTGACCTGGTTTCTCACGTGTTGACTGTCCTACTCCTTCCCCTCTGGATGCACAACCATTTACTGTATTATTCTCTAAAGGTGGAATATTCAAACAATACACTCCCCAATTAAGATTTGACTCGCTCCTCTCAGAGAATAGTAACAAAACCCATCTCTTGGTAGATAGTCTAAACTGATGAGGGGAAAGGGCATGTCATATATTTAAACAACATCTTTAGAGTTGGCTAAAATCCCCAGCTTCCCTACCTGTGAAAGTCATTTTCATCCAGTCTCTAGAATGGCAGAGTGGGAAGTTGTGCTGGACTCTCTTGTTCTTACACTGAACTCATCATTCAAATATGTGTAGATTTTGATAGATCCGTATTTTGACAGCTACTCAATGCAAGTATAATTTAAATAATTTGAGGTGTATATTTGTGTAGATGCCAACTGAGAGAAGGGCTGAGCACATTTTTTTCTTGATTAGTTTTTTAATTGGCCCAGTCAAACCTTCATTCAAGTTAAACTCACAGATAAAATCTTGCCTGGGAGGGATTTATGTTTGTAATTCACTTCCTGAGTATAATCAGAATCATGCTTGACATGCCCCAAGGCACAAGCCATTAGTTTTCCTCCCTTTTTTTCCTTAAGTTCCCCCTACTTGCAAACTGCAGAACTGTACTCTATCACACACCTGACACACTGAAATGCAGAGGGAAATGCTGGTTTAAGCAGCGGTTCTCGCGCACTTCGGCATTTGTGACTCTTAAAATATTCCCCAGGAGCGTGGACTGTGTCAGTGTGAAGTTGACTGATTAGGGATGCAAGACTGGTTTCTCAGAAACCTCATCATACTGGAAACGAAAGCGGGCAAACACCAAAGGAGACCTTTTCCCTTGGCAGTCCTCAGAGGGTTACCCTGGGCAGCAACACTTGACAAAACACCTGACTGCCCAGAGGAATTCAAGTGAGGAGGAAGCCTGAAGACCAGCTCCAAGACTGGAGGCCCTGGGCAGGCCCTTGGGGAAGGCCTTCTGCTCTGGATGGAATCGTGTCCCCACAAAGATAGGGTCAAGGCCTGTGCCCCCGTTCCTGTGGGTAGGAACCCGCTGGTAAAGAGGATCTTTGAAAAAGTTAGTAGCTAAGGCAAGACCAACTTGAATCAGGGTGAACCCCAACCCAGGATGACTAGAGCTCCTATAAGTAAAGGAAATTTGGACACAGCAGCAGGAGTCACATGGGGAGGGAGACAGTCATGTGACGAGGCAGAGACTGAGCCATGGCCTTCTGGAAAGCCCCCTCCAGAGTGCTGCAGATTTTGGAGAAAGCATGCCTATCACACACCTTGGACAGGTACGGAAAGGGTCTTGCATTAGCTCATCTGAGGCTTACAGCTAGTAGTTAGCAGATCCATGTGTTGAATTTTTCACTTCCCCTGACAAAACCTAAGTATCTTTACCTTTGTGCTCCAAATCCATTTTTATAAAAATAACATTAATAAAATAATAGTATATGGGTATAATATTAATATTTTAACACTCACTTCATGCTTAGTGTTTACAGACTCTACACCGTTTAATCATTCCAAGATAGTGCAAAGTAGATACTATTAGTAATTTTAGATGAGCAAAAGACTCAGAGAATTTCAGCAATTTGACCATTAACATGCAGCTAATGAATGGTGCAGGAGCTGAGCTAAAATTTAGTCATCAATCTTTCTTCTTCCTCTGTAAAATGATGACAGTGGAGTTATGTTATCTTGATTCTAGAAGTCTATGACTTAACATGCTGTCTCTTTTTTCTTTTTCTACTTTCCTCTGAAGAGGTGTTGCATAGGAGAACACATTTCTGGAAAGTTCTCAGGCTTCAGATTCCCATTCTGTAAGCACATTCTGTATAAATATGTCTAGTATGTATATATAGTGTGTGTATATATATATATATATACACACACACACACCACAGCTACTTCCTGATAAAGACCATTTCAATCCACTTTCATGCTTTTGTGTTTTTTTTTTTTTGCCAGAAAAAATACCTACTTTATAAGCCAAGCCAATGCATCTAATGTGAACTGAAGAAACTAAACAAAAACTGGAAGTCCAGATCGGGGATGAGGAAACCTAAAAATGTCTCAGAAGTAAGCTCCTTCTCTGCTTAATTTTTGATGATAGCTACCTAAAGCAAAATCTTAAACATGGAAGACAAGGGAAATAAATGTATGGCATACTCATATAAAACTTAAAAACAAAGCCAAGATGAATTTCTCAAGGAGAAAATAATGTATTTATATTTAATACACAAAGGCAGTTTAAAAAGGAGAAAACTAAATCTGTATCTTTCCTTTTATTCTTTCTTTTTTTTTGTAGGAGGTACCAGGGATTAAACTCAGGACCTCATACATGGGAAGTTGGTGCTCAAGTACTTGAACCACATCTGCTCCCCAAAGCTGTATCCTTTTTGACATGAAACTTTCAGATGAAAACTGAAAAGTTGTATTTTTAGAGACCTTCAGTGAATTTGCCTGACTCTATTTCCTTCTCAGTTAAATAATGTCTTTTCCCAAACCCTGCCTTCCTCATGTCACATTGTTGCCTCAAGACCCACTCACTTTGCCATCTAGTCCCCTCCCACCTATCAAACCAGGGGAAGCACTCTCAGTCTGAGCATGTCCTCCAGAATATCAGTAGCTATTGCCTTCTGTGCACTCCGGATTGTTTCCCTCATTATTCTGTTATTCTCCTCTTGTGGCATCTATTCTCCTTCTTCCTCTGCAATTTTAAATTCAGTGCTACGCCAAAGGATATGCGTGTAAAACCTGCCTCCTCCATAAATATTCTCGATTTATTTAACCCAGTTTCAGCTTTCCTTTTTTCAGACTTACTTGGCAGTATTTCCCAAACTTTTTTCAAATCTCAGCCTTCACAGGAAATAATTACATTTGGACATTACACCATGAAGTTGCTCACTGTCATAGGGACAGGGGCTCTACCCAGCAGCAAACGGGGTTCCATGTAAAAATGATCTATTCCTTGCCACAACCCAGCAGTGGAGAAACTCTGCTCTACTAGATTGGAACCCAAAATCAGGGGCATATAATGTGATAAGCTGAAATACACCAAGGTTGGAATGGAAAAGAAGGGAACTGACCTTTTTGATATGGCCACTTAAACGCAATTTGGAGCATTTGCCATTGCTTCTTTGATGGCAGAATTTTGATAAGGGAAAATCTGGTCTTGACATAAAAAAGCACAACATCCTATAATTCACAAATTTAAAAATCACCAAATCACATGCTCAATGGGTCTCTCATTCCCTTCCCTTTGAAGCTTGCAGAAAGCAAGGGTCCCAATGATCAGTTTTGCTGAATGGACCTGGCCATGAACCATCTCCACACATGGACAGAATAACACTCCAGTGGGCCCACACACACCTTTGACATGCCACTAACCCAAGGGCTTCACTTTTCCCACTTAGCCTCACTAAAATCTCACGAGCAAGATGAGTGCCTGTGAACTGCAACTTGTAGGGTTTATACCACGTCGCTGTTATTTTCTCCAGTGAGTGATCTAACATTTTCTTAAAATACCTGTAGATAGATAATAGATGGATCATATATACTTAGAAATTTCTTGTCTATAGGGACTAAGTGTTTCTTACCACATTATCACCCATAAACATGATTTAAATAGGTAGGATAGCTACCTGTCCAAACTGCATCTTCAGCAACTTCAGTTTTCCAGTTGAGCCAGGTGTTTTTCCTCGCTTTTTTTGAATTTGATTGGCTATTTTGACCTACTTTAACAGCAGAGACCTCGAAAAAAATGCATTTATATATATAATATCTATAAATATATTGCTCTGGTATAGGCTATAGCATAAGGTTCTGAATGGAATGGATGGTTATCCAGCAGCCAGATATCAACCGTGCAACTGCCTTAATCTCCTCTTATCCAGGACTCCCTTTTGTTCAGCTTGCATTTGTTTTTAGGGACAGTCAGCAGAGTCTTTTCTCTCTTTTTACTTCAAGTGTTCCCAAGACCTGCAAGAAAAATCCCTCTACCTGGTGCTTATCGTGATCTCTTTCTCTGCAATGACACACACAAGGCTTCCCAATGTTCCTATTGCTCTTGGGAAGCACGGTCCAGAAATCTGCTAAACCCTGAATATCTTATCTGTGGCACTGCTAGCAGATAAGAGACCCTAGGGTACCCCTGAGGCTTGATTCAAGAAGACCCCAAAGAGAGAAGTCACACTCAGATCGACAGAGGTCGTGATTTGGGGTTTAAGGCGACTTCTCAAGGGCACAAGGGGGAACCAAGGGCTCTGGCCAGAGGCCTGACACTGAAGGCTTTCATTTTGTTCATGTGAAAAGGATTCCTGAAATAGTCAGGTATAAAGACTCACTTTTAGTTTATTTCATTTCTTTTATTTAAAGCACCAGGAAGTCAGGAAGAGAGAATGGAAAAAATACCAGCTTTGGTGTCACATGACATTGGGCTTGTATTTTAGTTACTGCTTCCAGGCTGCAGTAGGTCCCCTAGAATGTGGGAAGGGTCCCGGTCCTGAATTCCTTGCTTTAAAGGGTCCTGCTCAGACCCTCTTCTGCTGGAGTTCATTCTTCAGGGTGCGTAGTCTGTAGGACTTGGTGGGCAATGAGGTCACTTGGAATCTCCTCTCCCCCTATGCCCATCCCACTCAACCTTGTCTGGGCCATATTTCAGATACCCAAATCTCAAAATTCCCTGACCAAATGGCCCCCCGCCCACTTCCTAGGCCTGTGTAGGCTTCTCCCACGTCCTCTCTCCCTATGTGTGTCGGTTAATTTCACCTGTCAACTTAGTTCAGTGATGGTGTCCAGCTGTTTGGCCAAGCGAACACTGACCTGTTTGCTACTGTGAGGCTATCCTGTAGAAGGATTTAAATCATGAGTCAGTTGATGGCATCTACAGCTGATTGCATCTACAGTCAACAGACGAGATCACCTTCAGCAATGAGAAGAGTCTCCTCCTCCAATCATTTGATGGCCTAAGATGGAGACCTGAGGATTTCAGTAGTCATACAGAAGAATCACTGTTTGTAAGCAAAATAACTGACTTATTCCGGTCTTTGTAAATACCATTTGGTCCAGTGTGGGAAGCAGTTCCCCCATGCATGGAGGAAAGGTCAATCCCATTCTGAATTAGTTTCGCTACACTGAAAGCATTTCCTTAAGGAACTGAGCTTCATCTTGACATAACCAGAAGCTATTCACTCAATCCATACATCTCCGCCCTCTGCATACCCAGAATCTTCCTGAGGGGCCTTGCTTAGATTGTGAGTCAGCGTTGGAAGATGCATATTTTAAAGTTTGAGAAACTAAGTTGCGTGATGTTTTCCCTCTGCTCTTGGGTTTTCTTCTTTTTCTTTTTAAAAGCAGTTTGCTTGCCAAGAGCATTTTCCCCAAATTCTCCCAAGCTGTGAACATAATCTTATATACAGAGCATTTTATATTATCCAAAGCTGCATATTAGAAAAATATATATTTCTCCCTAGATACTTACGCTGTATAAACAATGCGAGTCATTCTCATGGAAAACTACATAAATTTATATATTTTTGTATCAAAATGTTCCCCCTGATTTAATCAAAATTGATAAATGAGTGCAGAAACAGGGGCTGACGCCCCAAAGACTAATATATTTAGTCTTCCTCATGTACCATATGCCTATTTACACTTCACAATTAAATGACATACAGGGAGACACGCAATATTCCAAGGAAATCCTGACAGCTTTATTAATTCTGCCAACACTTCACAGGGTATGGGTCACAGGGGAATATTTACCGGATTTCTTGCTTATAAGAAGAGTTACACTTGGAATGGAAATTAATCACCACGACCCAAAGGGTGAGGATTTGAATTTTTACTCGAAATGCTCACACTACATAATTTCAGGAGCCATTTCTTTCAAAATATTCTTCTAAACAATTTCCACTTTGTCCAGGTCCCCACCATCATAACCCCCTCGAAAATGTCTCAACGTTTTCTAATATGCTTTTGCGAAGGCAATTGGACATCCACCAGACATCACTCTTCTCCACACAGCACATATATTCCATGCGGGAGCAAGTGATGTTTGAAAATTATGAATCTTGAAGTAGAATTTCCCCATAAAAAATCAGAGCGATAGATCAGATAACGCCTGCTTCCTAATGATAATGAGGACAGTAAATAAATTGAAAGCCTTTGTAGCGGGTTAAAAAAAATTCCTCGTCTCTCTTTCCCATAATAAATCCAGACTATGCTTAAGCCAGCAAAAAGCAAATGCAGTTTCTATTCTATGGGGGTGTGTTTTTGTAAAGGAAAACAAGATGCTGTCTTTTCACCGTTCCTGGGTTAGCACAGGAAAGACAAAGTGTCGCTTGTCAGATGTATTCTAATTGGCCGACGGGTAAGTTTTATAGCTTCCCTTCATCTGGACATGAAAACCAAGCATTACTATGCAGAGAAGTAAAACATGAAGTTCATAGTGCAGGCGTTAGAAGAGCACCAACACATCTGTTAAATATGCACTGGAGACTTGTCAAGAGGAAGTTCCAGTAAAAATGCTCCGCCTGGCTGGGAGGTTGAGTGGGTTATACCAACCAAGTCCCACACAAAACACACATTGAGCAATCTTTTGACACATGCACTAAAGAAAATGAGATTTTTATGCGTCAGAGACCTATTCATAAATCATTCTGAGAGCTGCCTAACTTGTGAGTGTGTGTGTGTGTGTGGTGGGGGGTATATGAAATTTAACTCTCTCCCAGAGCCAAATGGAGCCAAGCCAGTTTCCAAAGTCTGCAAATAAATTGATATTAGATCCATAAAATCTGAGAGGTTGGATTTCATCTATCCAGCTAAATGAAATGCTGATTGAGATTTTTTTTAAAAAGGTCATTCTTAGTCATGCAGACTAGAGAACCCTAACTGGTTAGCAGTCATGAGGCTACTGGGGGAGCTGAGTGTGAAGATCCTGGAAACATTCATCCACTTCTGTATGCAAGAATAACATCAATGGCCTTTGGTGCAGCCCTTACCACAGACAAGTCTCGGGCATTAAGATACATTCCTCACATCAGATTGATGGGGTTAATCATTTTATTTATTTCATTTTATAAAGAAGAAGACAAGTCTAGAGAAATTAGGCAAACCTGTTCAAACTCACGCAGCTAATAATGATACTAGCACCCTTCTCCCCGCCACCACCCAACAGTGGAATTCAAGAACAAGGAAACACAGGTGCTGAACTGGGAGCAGAGAGCATGTCTACACCGGATACCTGTGGGACTTTGAGGTTGGTCTCCTTATGGCTAGTGGAACACCGGCTTGGACATTTGACTTTGCACCGACCCAAAACCTGGTTGACTGACTGCGTTCTTTTTACCATTCTCGTGCTGCAAATGGAAACGCAAAGGCCCATTAATTTTGTGCAGTCCAGGCATAGCTGCTGGAGCAGAAGACAAATCTCAAGCTCCCAGCAAGGCCCTTTGTCACCTAGATAAGCCAGCCTGTACCCACACTCTGCACCAGCTCCAACTCCATGCCAGATTCCTTTACCAGTGAATAGGTTTCATTTGCTGCATCTCAAAACCTTGCTCAAGGGCCTTCTCTCTCCCCTAACTTGCTGTAATCTCACTCAGGCATGCTGCTCTCAGTACCCTCATTCTTTCATCTCTGAATGCTTCCAGGAAGCACAGACAAAAAGCATCCTTTTTAGATAGAATTTCTGGAGCTCTAAGAGCTGTTGGTTTGAAGGGCAGTGATGGATTAGGACAGAAACGACCAATATTAAAGCGGCAGTTTGTACCTCAGAAGCATGGGGGGTGGGTAATGACCCATTAGCATTGCCAGCAAGCCGTCATTAGCATAATCAGAGTGTGCAGAGGGGCGCTGTGTCCACTTGGACCTTAATGGACACAGAAGGTGAAATGGACACTAAGGAAAGTGTCAAACCAGCATTGGAAAGACTCTTTTCACACTTCATAGAATCCAAGGGTTGCAGCAGCACATGCTGGGGGCTTTATTTAGGGTCCTTTCTGTGCCTAGGTGGGGAATGTTGCAGCAGTGCATGCTGGGGGCTTTATTCAGGGCCTTTTCTGTGCCTAGGTGGGGACTGTTGCAGCACTGCATGCTGGGGGCTTTATTCAGGGCCCTTTCTGTGCCTAGGTGGGGACTGTTGCAGCAGTGCATGCTGGGGGCTTTATTCAGGGCCCTTTCTGTGCCTAGGTGGGGACTGTTGCAGCAGTGCATGCTGGGGGCTTTATTCAGGGCCCTTTCTGTGCCTAGGTGGGTAAGGGATGACTGTGTACCTCAGTAACTGTGAGAGAAACTGGGTAGGGTTTATCAAAAAGCCTTCTTTGAAAATGGCCTTTCCAAAATGGTGAAGTTCCATGTTCTCAGCTCAAGCATCCTAAGTGAGAAGGCCCCTGCATCCTCTAATAACACCCTCATGGGCAAGACCGGTGATTCTGGAACATCTTAGGAGGCCCTGCACTGTCGCCTTCATCACAAAGCGTACTCACTCACGAAAAAGAATTGCTGCCTCCCCAATTCACAGCCAGACACAGGGAGGCGGACTCCAACACACAGGCACCCCTCCCCACACACATACTCACAATCACAGATGGACACACAAACCAGCAGCATTCTGGCGTCATTCCAGTGCAGTGAAGAATGCAAATCAAAGAGCAAGAACAAATATGGCTCCCTTGACTCTCTAAGGGTGTGTTCTGCCTCAAGTCTTCGCGTACTTTAACAAACCCACTGGAGGTGGCTGGAGGCCATCGGGCAGGGACCTCCTAACTTGATCCTGGCCTGATCTTATTCCATTCCACTCCACATGAGTCTGAGACCTACAACTGACAATTCAAAGTTGGTTTTTCCTCTGACCTTTTGGCTTGGGGGTTGATACAGCATCTCTCAGATTTCTGATTCTAAATTTCCCCAAGATACGCTGACTGGGTTGACCCCTCTGGCTGTCCACATCCATGTTGCCCCAGAAAGGATCAAGAGTCCAAGTTCCAGTGTCTTTGAACCTAATCCTGACATTGACATGTTTGGGAGTAGATGCGGGCATCACTGGGTTTACGCAACAACTCTGAACCAGATGATATTTTCTGCACTGTTTCATAGGGAGAGAAATATAGGCAGTTCCTTACAAACAGATAATAGATTCAAGTGTGTCCATGGTTAAAATGCACTCGCTTTATGAATCTACTCAGAAGTGTCACATCAGTGGCGTAGTTCAAGGATCCAGCTGTTCCCAAGGGCAGGTCACACAAATGCCTGGTTTCCATTGGTTTGGCTCCTAGGGATAAGAAACATTCTCTTCCTGGGTATTGTCAACCAGGTTATTATCAAGCAAAAGTGGCTTATTAATATATTATGTTAACCATTTGTTGAACACCTACTATGTGGTAGACGACATGTATAAAACAACACTAATCTTCCTGTAATCTATTATGAGAAATATTGGTATTTCCATTCCACAGAAAAGGAAATTGAGCAGTGGTGAGGGACAATAACCAGTTTAGCTATACAGGACTTGGTGGTGGTAAAGCTGGGGTCTAAACCTATGACTTCTTGGTTATATACCCCCTGTTCTTCCCAGCATTGCCAGTATTATTTGGTAGGATGTTGGGAATGCTTCTCATATACAAGAGTGTGAATAGAGAGCAATGAGACTCCAACTCATACATGACCTGTGAAATATTGGCCATGGTCACCAAGACAGGTTGAACATGAAGCCAGTCTTTTTTTTTTTTTTTTTAAGGGGAAGTCCTTGGGCTTTTACCCATAGAGACAGGATGCTTTAACGCTTATTGACAAGATAATGGGGAATTAAATAAATGCATATGGTTCATGTTCTACAGATTTTGAATGGATGGGGTTGTAACTAGTTGAGATCCCTTGAAGGAGGACTTTCTCTTGTAATGCCCCACTGCCTCCCACCTGCCTCCGTAATCCCCAGCTTCTTCCGGGTATACTAAATCTAAGTCACTCATTCACTGAAGAAGACTCTCCTCCCTACTTGTTGCTTCCCAGAAAGCTTTTGGAAGAATTCCATCCAATACTGCATCAAAAAAAAACCTGTTTTTTTTTTCCCCACCGACCTTGCATAGTAGTGTCCAGCCAATTCCATCATTTAACTACTACTTAGAAGTAAAAGCGGAAGGAGGGAGTAGATACATTATGAATATTTCCATCCTCATTTCTTTAACTTGCAGAGAGATGCTAGTATTTCATATGCTAGTGAAGAAGACATTTGTCATAGGAACACTTACTGTGTATTCAATCTAATTTGTTGAATTAGCTACACCCTGGATTTATTTTATTTTCATACCATTATTTCTTCTATTACACAATATCCTTATAGATTTATTCCACATTTTCCTATTTCATGCTTTCTACAAGCCATCTTCCCAATTTAGAATGAATTGTGCTATAAATAACTAATAAGCTCCTCTAATACTCACATCAAATCTGAGAGTACACTTGTCCAGTTTTCCCACGTTTCCCTGACTGTTTCTGCTAAGGAGTTCTGCTTGGGTTGAACCTGTACCCCTCCAACAACACACAGAGCAATTTTTCTCCCACTCAGGAACACGAGGACTGGTACCTGAACAGCCAAAGCGTTCGGCAGTCAGGAAAGAAAGAAGTGTCACTGCAGAAATAGCATCTTGCCTGCAGCTCCCACGTACAGAGTGGCCTGGTTACAAGGCAAACACTGCAGCTGGGAGCAGGCAGGGAAATATCTCCTGGGGAACAGAGCTATCTTGGCCAGTGACCAGACCCTGGGAACTCAGAAAGTAAAGGGGGAGACTTGGGTATGGAGCAGGTAATATGAGATTGGGGAAGTACAATTGCTGCAGCTGTGGCTGGGACTTATTATCATTATCATCAAATGTTATTGATATTTTCACATAACTTGCAGTTCCTGTCTGCGTTCAGAGCTTATTTATTTTTGGAGAAAGAGACAAGTGGAAAGATTATTACAATCCGGCAAGATATGTGCTTTTCAAGGGGCACGAGAGAAGAAAGGTTTTAGTGATTAATTCTGCTAGGAGGGGCATTTGTCGGGACTTCCTTGACAACTTTGGTGAAGGGAGGGTAGCTGTACGTTATAGACCTCTGTATTTACATTGATTTTGTCACAGGAAACTCACTACCTCTTCAGTTGCCAGACTAACTGAATTATTCAGGCAAATATGGCCCTCATGCGTGTTAATATCGATGTACATCACATTCCAGAATGTTGAGAAGTGGTTATTCTTTTTTCTAATTGCCATAAGGGATTTTTTTACACATTAAGTGCCTTTCCCACTATAATTTTATTATAAATTTGAGAGATATTCCCACAGAAAAAAATAATAAAAAGATGGAATATATGTCTCTTAGATATTTTTTAAAATGACACAATCAAAGGGAAAGATTTTTCAATAAGTATAATAATTTGTCAAAATGATTTAAGGTGTGAAAATTGTACTCTGTATGTGTGTACATGTGTGACATATATTCTATCTCTTCCAAAGAAATAAAATCTCCAGGCAAGGAATGTATTTTGCCTTGTATGATCTTTTAATTTAAGCAGATAGATCTTTCCCTATCTATGAATGAGTGAACATTTTCTTTTAAATTCTGAGGACTTACATGTCTCATCCCAAGTGTTTTCTATTAGAGAAAATATTTAGATTTTGGGTTGGTATTGGTGTTATTGACATGTGCATTTAAAAGTAGGCAGCACTGTTTAACGTCAAATGACAACTGATTCATATTTGCACTTTTGTAAGTAGGGAGAAGGAAGATGAGCCTTAGAGGGCACATACCATGAAGGTCTCTCTGCAGAAATGTTGCATTTCATCTAGTGATTCCCTCTAAATGGAACACTATGGCAGCACAGTCTCAACTTCATGTCTCCTGGAATATTACATATCAACCAGAGGGTCACTTTCTCTCAGTAATATAGTACATATCTGGCCCCAGCTTGAACTTGTGCTTCTTTATGTGCAGCATTGTTTCATATTCTTCAGACCATGAAGTGTGAGACAAGGTACCAGGTATCCAATGAGGCACTATAATGGCATTTTGCATTTGCCCAGCCTTTTACCGAAATGCAGCCTTGTGACCCATCTAAAGCAACTTATTCACAATGTTACAAATTATGAATAATGAGCCTGTGTCCCACAGCAGTACCATCAGTCTAACAAGGACCATTCTGAAATTGCTGTGAGCTGCATGCAGATCATCTTTCCTCATTTGCAAAGAGCATATTATTGGGGCATCATTATGGGGTTAATCTTTGTAAATTATTTGCTAGAAACAAATTAGTGAGGTACCACCACCTCTTCTTTCCCCTGACAATTCTGTACTGCATTCTCCAAGTTAGCTCATCCATTGTCTATGCCGCCCAGCAAGCATTGCACACTTTGTATTGCTGCATTGCTGCATGTGTTTTCCTCATGCCAGACCATTTGCATGGGTCACTTTTACACTTGGGGCTAATGGTTAGCTGTTCCTAAGAATGTCTGTGCTATTTGCGTACAGGGTTAATAAACAATGGGCAAAAGATAATCCCTAGCAAGTGCGTCAATTTCATGGCTTTCAAGTCAAATTTATAATGATGGGAAAGTAATTTTAGAGAATATTTCAATTTTATCACTGGGAAATGAGGCAGTCAGGGCAAACACTCAACACTATTACTATTGAAAATTTACTTAGTACAAAGCAAAGTAGGGAAATGGATATACACATCAGGTTGGGCTCTTTGTCTCAGAAATCATCCTGGTCAGTTGCATGGACAAGACTAGTTCATTTGGAGCAACCTTTGGTGGGATCATAATAAATATCAATGAGAACTGTTACTAGTTGTAAGAGGTGACCCAACAAAGTGGAAAGAGAGCACTGATATGGAAGACATCATTCTACTTTGGAAAAGACTGAATCAGGAGAAGTGTCATATCAGACCTAGGTTTAGATTTTGAACTGGATCATAAGGGGTGATAGAGAATTTACAGAAGGGAATATTCCACAAGAAGGAGAATTCTAAGTGAGTAAAGGCTTAAGATGGAAGAACATCAAAATTCACAGTGTGCTGCAGTTGTGTTGTGCTAGGTGCCATGGGGAAACACACGAAGTTGTTGTACCTGGGCTTGTGTGTGCCTGGTGTCCACAGCTCAACTCAGCACAGGTACTCAGTTTCTGAAATGATGTTGGCATTTGTACACAAGTTATAAAGTGACACAAAGAAAAGAGTTTGATCTTGTCATCACTACATCTACTTCCATTGACTAGAAAAGTAAGTTGGTTCATCTGAAGCTTTAAAACCATGTACATTTGCCAATCTCCATTCTACAGGACATCTATTCCCACAATAGACTATTTTTTTTTTTTTGATAGAACTGATTGAGGCAGGTAAACCAGATCCTTGATTATCTTCAGAAGTCTACAGTGACAACTCCTTACCACTTAAGGTTTCTATTCATACCGCATTATTGTTCATGCACTTTGATCCCGACAGACTTTGCACTTATAAATCTTTGGAGGCTGTCTTCGTTTGCCACATTGCTGTGGCAAATATGAACACAATGGATTAGCATAAACAACAGGAATTTACTGACCCACAGTTTGTGATCTTAGAAGAAGTCTGCAATCGCGGTATTGGCAAGGCTTACTTACTCTCGAAGTCTGCAGTGCTGTGCTGTTGGATGCAGACAATCCTTGGGGTTCCTCCCATCACACACTCTGCTCTCTCTTTTCTCTGCTCTTCTTGTTTCCACTGACTTGTGGATTCTCCCTGTGGCCTTATATATCTTTCGGCGTCTGTTTTCATTTTCTCATAAAGCCTCTAATAATGTGGATTAATACTCACCTTATTCAGTTGGAGCATACCTTATGTAAAAATAACAACTTCCAGAGATCCTACTTCCAATGGGTTCAGATCCAAAGGAATATAGGTTAAAGTTAAGAACAGGCCTAAATTGGGGTACATAATCCAGTCTACCACAGCGTCTTACAACCAATTTTTTAATTCATCGACATGCTGTCATCATGCTTAAACTTCAAACTCTTGAAAAATATTCATGGACATCTTCTGAATTAATAACCTAAGAATCATTTAAAATAGACTAACGTCAATACCCTTCCTCTAGGCACACACCTGCAATAAACAACTAAATTTAAAAAGAAAGGCAATGTAGTTCCTTAATCGCCTTTCCTCAGGAGTTAATTATAACTTACTCACTCTGAAGGATGGCCCCTAGAAATACATTTGCCACGTAATTTGTCATCCAAACCAAGACATTTTTGAGAGTGAAAGGGTACTCAATTTATAATTACACTGGAATACCAGGTGTAAACATGGAATTCCCCAAGCAAACCCTACACATGCATCAGCAGATACACTTATCCAGCATTATCTCTTTCTTTCCTAACTCATGTCCTATGTTTCAGTCAAATAGATGGTATTTCTGTTATTTCCTGGTCAGTCCTAAAGGAGATCATATGCATTATTTCTAGTACCTGATCCTAAGACATACTCAGATAATGTTTTTGAAAATCATGTAGTGTTTACTTATTCGCTCAGCTAGCATTTATTGAATACCTACCAGTGTTGGGACTGGGTGCATGCATGTGAATAAGATCAAGACTTGAAGGTTCAGAGAGGTTAAGTGGCTTTGAAAAATCACACAGCAGCAAAGGGCAAGGTCAGATATGGGATTTAGGTTGCTTAATTCCAAATCCTGTGTTAATTCTACTTGGTACATTTCTAAAAGTTTCTTTACATCAGAAAAGGGGTGGTTCTGACCTTTGGTGCTTTAAGAACTTCCCCGATATCTTTCTTTAGTCCTTGTTCCTGTTCCATTCTAGCATCCAGAATGGGTGACTTCGTGGAGCTTGCTTCCGTGCATCCTTTCTTTGGATCTTATCTTCTACATCTTTGTCCAAAACCTGCTGCTACTTGAGACTTTGGTTAGCAACATGCTGCTTCCATGGGCTTCTTTGTTAGACAATACATTAGTGGAAGGATACTATGGAATCTAGGTCAGTGGGAAGACAAATTGCAACACAAGCACATACTTCTGGAAATTGGGCAAAAGTCAGTAGTGGGACTGGCTCGTTACTTGCTCTAACTGGCTAGGCAGCCCATTCTGAAATGAGCACGCAATGTCTCTGCTACAAACTAGGGGTGCAAGAAGAGATTGTGATAAGTGATTTCAGAGATTCTGGTCCTCCCACAAGATGTCTTCCATAGCAGCAGCCCATCCTCATCCAAGGCCCCCAGATTTTATTTTGAAGCTGTGCTTGGATAATTTTTCTGGAAACTGATCTGAACGGATTGCCAGTGGCTTAAAATCTGTCTCTTTTAAAATCCTGGCCCTCTGGGTGGTTTACCTTGTATCCAGACCCACTTTACATTTTTTGTCATGTTTCTTGGTAGCCAGTATTCCTCCTGCGAAAATGGCAGATGCTTCTTCCACGCCAGGAACAATTTGAGAAGTGTCCACTCTCAGCAGGGTAGCAATTAACTGTTCAGAGACACAAAGGACCTTCTCACTCTGACCAGTACATACCTAGTATGTCATGGTCCCCTGAGTCCACAAATCCCACTCACCTAGGAAAGTACACCCAAGAGTCTGAGCAGGGTCCTTTCAACTGTACTTATCTTACATTTGGGAAAAGAGAGGTTCCTTTGGGGATACTGATGAAATCTTGTTCAGCATTCAAATTCACTTCAAATTAAGATTCAAATGCTGATTTGCCTACTTCTTATATCAGGGAATTTGGGGGTCCACTATCCATAGATCACTGGAAGGAATTCTGACATCACTTTGATGTAGGTTGTATAAAGGTGTTACAGATGTGAACTGTAATAAAATGCTTTTCAAGGTGACACAATTAGTAAGTGGCAGGCATTCAAACTCAGATTTGCCTAAATATCAAGTTCATGCTCCAAATCCAGGCACATGAGTTTATTAAGTATTAAGATAAAAGAGCAGAAATAAAGGTAGTTCCAGCTGGACAACACTTAATTTAGAGTCTTCTATCCTTGGAGTGCCTAGTCCACCAGGTGCTCTGATAAGCAGAGCCCATTTATTTCCAAAGCACATAAAAAACTAAAATTTTTTTCCATTGGCTTCCATTTTTTGTTTAAATAAGGAAATCACACAAGCCGTTGAACAGAAGGGCAATTCATGTAACAAATCCTTGATCTGTTTTCCAGAAAAGCCATCTATATTAGGGAAAGCAAAGAAGTATGATTGTCTCAAAGATTTGTGATTGCTGCTTTTTAAAGTAAGGCCGCTGACACATCTGTATTAGCAAGTATGTTGTGTTTGTGCTTGTTATGGAATAAGTCTTGTGCAGTGGAACGGTCAGGGTTTGGGACTTAGGTGCTCCTTTTTCAAATCTCAGCCCTGCTGCCCACTGTGGAGCTAAGTTTATAATTAACTCTACGATCCTAACTGCCTCGTCTTCAAATGGAGGTAATCTTTCCTTTGCAGAGTAAAGTTTATAAAGCATGCAGCACTAATGTGGCTCACAGAAGCCATGGCATTCATGTTGTTAACTCAGCACATGTGGCTGGGATCATTGTTTCTAATGTGCTTGAAAGGTGGATTCAGGGGAAAAAAAATCTGTAGTCCCATCAAATTGATTTGTGCCACTGATTCATAGGCAGACAGAATCCCTCATGCCCTTATTAACATCAATTTCATAGGGATAAGAATGGAACTCATAAGGCTTTCTTGACCTTTCTTAATGAGATGGATGTCACTTCCATTGGCCAACTTGAGAGTCTGGCTTGGCCATCTTGTCCTTATTCCCTGACTCAGAAACTCCGGTCTCAGCGTGGAGTCAATGTTCATAGGATTGAGTGGGGGCAAGAGATAGTGTGCTAGTTTGTCTCCCTGTTTCCTTCTCTCTAATAAGACATTGGCAATTACTAAAAAAAAAAAAAAAAAAAAAAACCTTTAAAAAAATTCATTCACATCTGTACAATTAAAGTCATCTGTAAGGTTTCAAGTTTCCAGCAAAAAGGTTTACACACTGTTCTTGATCTTGGCAAGCTCTAGTATATCAAAAGGTTCTCAACTAGGTACTTATGTTTGAAACCTTTCTGCAATGTTAGAAGGAAGACTTTGCATTTTCTTATGTGATACTGTGACTTTCCTCTCCACAAAATTAACAAAGCCATTTATTGAGTTGTCTTTTTTTTTTTTTTCCAGAAATATTCATTGAGTGACAAATGTATCTCAAAAGGAGAAGTCCAGTAACTATAGTTGAGTGAGAGAGGGCTTTACAGAGGACTCACCACCAATAGACTAGAATCCTCATCAAAGAAGGGGAGAAACAGAACTCAAGGGCTTCTTGGAAAGCTGCTTCTCCCCAGGGACGTCTCTGAGGGAAACGTTCTGGGCTCATTTGGGCAAATCGGTTGTCACCCCCACACACACCCCCTGTGAATATCTAAAGTGCCCTTGCATACCAACTCATAAACCTAGCACGGCAGCTTTAGCATTTCTAGACTTGAGCCGTGTAGGGCCAGCAAGCTTGATGGAACGGAGGCTGAGGACTGGTCTCCAAGCAGGGTTTGTTTGGCAAGAGCAGGATCTTTGCTTAAGTTATTTATTTATTAATATGACTCACAATGCTGCTCCCAAACTATGTCTCGGTGCTGCCTCTGTATACACATGTGCTTAAATTCCTAACACCCGTAGCACTCAAAGAAACTCAGCCTCTGAAACACAGCATAACACTTGACAGCAGCATACAGTGGGGAGGATGGCTCGAGGTGGGGCCCGCTAACCTTGGAAGCGTAAGGTGGAAAGGACCCGCTGCCTTAGCATACTGCAGCTGTGTGTAAGACATGGCTCTCCCTACAGTGCCCCCCTTTTCTCACCTACACTCAGACTTCCCCATGTTCCAGGAAGTTACCGCACACTATCAGCTGAGGGGCTTTGCACCTAGTGATGATTTGTTCTTGTTTGCCTCCTTATCTCATCATCTCATCACTTCCAGTGTGCTCCACAGTCCATCAATGGAACTTTGGTCCAATGGAACTCAGGTACTTCAGTGTGTCAGAAATGGGGACAGAAAGAACAAAATGAAGATGACTCGTTGCAAAATCAAAATAGCTCCTGGGAAAGAACGCATAGCACTTATTCTACTGACAATTCAGAAACTTCGTTCTCTCATCTCCATGCCCATCTGCCTTTGTGTGCCTTCCCATGCATTTATCTTACCTGACACAGACACACTACATCTTACCCTTGAAACCCTCTTAATTTGTTACATGCAGAATGTGCCTAACAGATACTTGATACCCTAAATTACATTCAAATATGACAGAATATGAGGGGCCCATGATTGTCCAGTACAAATTTTTTTCTAAGTATGTTATTTTTCCCCCAAAAAAGTGCCTGTGACATTCAGGTTACAATAAGCTCAAATGTTATTACTCCTTCCCCGTATTCCCATATTTTCTAAGAGTTTGTGGATTAATTTGTCAAGATCCCCTGAGTCATTAAATTAGAGAACTATCTTTTTTTTTTTAGGTGTCATGATTCTTTTTTTTTTTTCCTTATTTCTTTTTTTTAATGTTACATTAAAAAAAATGAGGTCCCCATATACCCCCCACCCCCCTCACCTCACTCATCCCACATCAACAACGTCTTTCATCACTGTGACACATTCACTGCATTTGGTGAATACATTTTGGAACACTGCTGTATCACATGGATAGTGGTTTACATTGTAGTTTACACTCTCCCCCAATCCACCCAGTGGGCCCTGGCAGGACATACAATGTCCAGCATCTGTCCCTGCAGTACCACCCAGGACAACTCCAAGTCCTGAAAATGCCCCCATATCATATCTCTTCTTTCCTCTACCTACCTTCAGCAGCTACCCGTGGCCACTTTCTCTACATCAATGCTACAATTTCTTCCATTCCTAGAACTATTAGCATGCCATGCCTAGAAAGCTAGATAAATTTAGTAATATGATTCAGTGTCTCTCTCCAGTTCAAAGAAATGCCACATCAGCAGGACTGCCATTTGGTTTCATGACAGTGGGGTGGATGCTCTCGCATGTGGTAGATCCTGAACCCCAGCAAAAGACGTGCTCTTAGCCTTGACCCATATTCCTGTGGGGGTCCACCCCGTGGTAAATAGTATATTTGAATGGGTTCAGGTGAATCAGGGCGTGGACGCATTTCTGATTTGGATCTTCAAAGAAGATCCAATTTAGATGTGGCCCAATTGAATCAGTTTGGGCCTTAATCCATGTTACCAAAGGCACTAAAAAGAGAAGAGTTTTGGATGCAATCAGAGAGAGCCACAGAAAGAGCAGACAAAAGACAAAAGGAAAGAGAGATGGCCGTGTGGCAGGAGGCAGAGGAGCAAGCCAAGGAGCCCCAAGTCTGCGTCAAGCCAGCACCAGACGGCTACAGACTTCAGGGAGACAGCAGGGCCGGTCAACACCTTGATGTTGGACTCCAAAACCATGAGGCATAACTTTCTTGTCAAGCCAACCATTATGCTGTATTTGTCACCGATAAGCATAGTAACATTGACACTAAAGTGCCCCCTGGACAATTGCAACTGCCCAGAGATTTGAGGCCCTAGATCAACTCCTGCTCCCTCTCTTAACTTCTGTTTTCAGTTTCTTCTTTTCTTAGCAAGACATGGTGATCCTTGACGACACACGTTGGTTATTCTTATTTGCAGGTAACATCAAGGCAAATAAAACTGGAAGCCATACTTAACCCTCATAGAAACTTGCCGGTACTACATGATGCCTTTCTGTTATCAACTGCTGTCATTGTAATGCAACCTTAATGAAGCCTGCTTTCTTTTGAACTTTTTAAAAATAATACTTGAGAGACTCTTCATCTCTTTGAAATGCCTGCCAGGCCTGGAATCTTTCCTTCTGGCTAGAGCCAAATAGACGATTAGGGCTTTAGGTTTTGGCCTAGGCATCAGAAACTCCCCCAGGATCTTCCTTTAGCTGTTCTCTCCGCTACCAGGACTCTCTGCTAATTGTCTTTAATGAGCCTGCTTGGATAACTATCGCTGCCTGTAGCCATAAGGAGATTTTCACCTTCTCCCATGGACAATTTAAGTGTTTTTTTTTTTTGTTTTTGTTTTTTAAAAAGACTTGCTTTCCCTCTGGGAGCTTCAACCCTAACATCCCATGCTCCTTCCTTCAATAGTCATAGCCATTGTTTCCCTTAGTTATTTAGTGCTGTGCTAAGCTCCTTACCCGCATTAACCCATTTAAAGTTTTTACAGTGGTTCTCAAAGTGAGCTCCATGACCAACCAACCAATAGCTTCAACGTCACCTGGGGATTTATTAGCAAGGAGAATTATCCACCCAGACCCAGAAAGTCTATAGGTGCGCCCAGCCACCTGTGAATTGATATGCCCTGTGGGATCTTTTGCTGTACTTTCAGGTTTGAGCACCCCTCAGACTACATGAGGTAAATACCCTCATTAAACCCAGTTTGCAAAGGAGACTGAGACTTCTAAAGTTTAAGTTATTTCTGAATATCTCAGACCCATTGCCAGATTTAAAAGCCTGAGATCATCTATGAAAATAACCTGCACTTGCATATGATAATTAAAGACTAAAGGACTAAAGGGTAGTTAATAAGATCTCTTCCCCTCAATTATTACACCTAGCTAACATCATTCGATATATTTACATAAATAAATTTACATGCTAAACTTGAGACATTAATTTTGATTTCTCCTAATCTAAATCTAAAGGGTGTCTCCAAAACCTAACAGATTCATGTATACTGGAAATACAATTATAAATCGAGTTTCCTGTGAATCACTAAGAACTTTAACAATAAGATTAATTTAATAGGGCCGGATTTGGAAGAATTAATTTTGAGCAGATCATCCCTCATACTTTGATATCAGCTGCTGGATCCAGTCCCAGTACAAACGCAACCAGTTTGTCAGAGAGACTGCAAACATCTGCTCTCCCCTAAAAGTGTCCACGTGAATATTAATCCTGAAGAATATGCTTTGACTCCCTGTCTATGTGATGTGTTTAAAAGCCACATGTGTAAATAGGGGACAGCGTTTACTCCTTAAAGAAACAAAACCCCATATTGGGAAGTTGTCTGAAACATCTCAGCAACCCATAAAATCTAGCGTTCGGAAAGAAACAGATGGCCATCACTGAGGAGCTTTCAAGGGCTAAGGATGGAGCCAGCAGGATGGGAAGCCTGCTGATGTTGGGAAATGACCAGCTGTTGCATCCAAAATGCCGATGGGGCAGTTGTCCCCTCTCCACTTTCTGTGGAGCCTTGTCCAGTGATCAGAGGATCTAAGGTCAGCAAAAGTGCAGAGAACAGAACCGCCGGGATCACTCAAGGTGGGGAATGAACTTTGAGGGCCTCTATTTGATGGTCCTAAGCTGGATCCAAAGTGAAGCCCAGGTTTTATGTTCTTGGGTTTACCACTGTAGAACAAAAAGCAGCCCAGAAACATGAGCAGGGCAGAATGGAGGAAGAAAGATTGGGCTTGGAATTTCTAGATATATGCCTGCACATATCCCACAGGTGGGAAGAATGAGCTTGCACACAGAAATTAAGTAACATTTTCATGGCCATACAAGCAACCAATGGCACAGCTGGAATCTTACCCTACTCTAAAGATCTTGCACTTTGCTCTACCTTTATTTCTTTTGGCCTGTGCATGGTGACAGCTTGCTTTTGCGGTGGTGGTCTCCATTAAATTTCTCCATTGAGATTCTGGACAAACCAAGTTCTTAATTGAGTTTTTAATAAGGCCAAATATGAAATTAATAGCTATTAACATTAAAAGCTTATATGTGTATGTGTGTGAGAGAGCAAAGGAGAACTATGTAAAAAATGGCATATATATTACATAACCTTTTTCTATATGTCATCTTTATTATTTAACCAAAAAGCACAAAGTAAATAACCTACAGCGACTTTTTTGTTTTGGTCTGAAACTAAAAAGAATATCAGGGTTCTAATAGTCTACACTCTCAAATAGCCTGTCTCTGCAGAGTTATCCTGTATAGACTGCCCAGGGAAATTGTGTACCTAAATTCATTAATTCTTTGTGTCTTAAATATATCTTATGCATCTTCCTTTAAGGTTTTTCACATAGAATTTTTCTGGTATAAGAGTTCTTCCATTCCTATCGAAATCTGTTCTACCTTAGGAAAATTGGTTGAGTTTAGTTATACAGCATGTCGTAGTTCCTGGGAAGGCAAAGTAACTTAAGAATGGTCCCTGTCCTTCCTTTTGAGTCCTCTAAGTGCCTCCCAGTCCTAGGCTCCCTGTCACACAGTACGTGGCAGCCTCCTGAGTCTGGCCTGCTCTCAGGACCACTCCCATGCACATTGCTGCCATGCTCTCCCCTTTATTTGCCCCTCTTTAATGGTATTGGAAACCCAGGAAAGAAGAGACCACGTCGTAAGCCCCTTTGTATGCCCAGCACCTAGCACAGTGCTTGGCGTATAATGAGAGCTGAAAAGATACATGCTGATGGTAATGAGATTCTCACTCTCAAATTGTTTTCTGAAATTGGTAGGCTTAAAATACTATATCAAACAATGATCAATACTCAGGATGTTCTAGGCCAAACTGGCAGAATAATTGCGTATAAATCATGAGGCTCTGATAGCATCTTTCAGAGAGTTTGGAAGTACTCAAGGATGAAATGGAGGAACTGATGTCGAAGATAGGTAATCCATTGTTTCAACCGACCTCTGCATGAAAAAAGTGCTGGTTAACATACGTGAGCCCTTCATCTAAAAAACTCGAGAAAGTTACAAGAAATGCCAGACAGTCATGTTGCATGGCCACAGGGTTCCATTATAAATGGCTAGATAGCTGACATGTTTGAGGATGTGATTTTTATGAGAAAACTGCATATCAACTCTTAATTAAACTGTAGTGTATTCAGATGGGGCTGATAGGCAGTGAGGGGTCTTAACGTCAGCCACATGGAAAAGAGATGAGTATGTGGGAACACTGGACAAGATGGGAGCAGCCTTGCTGGAAATTGTGTCAATGAAAGAAAGGGGTCGAAAGCTGTAGCTACTGCTAAAGGATCTGAGAAACCATTCTGTAGGAGAGGAGGTACATTTTTGTCCTTGTTGCATGAGAAAAAAAGACTGCAGTTCAATATGTAAACATAAGAAGGAGAGAGATTTTGGCTTCCTATGTATCTACGTTGCCCAAATTGAGCCTGGCCTGAAAGATAGTTCTAACCTATTCCTGAAACGTCAGAGCATGCCCCATGGCTCAGAGCTACCAGCAGGGGGAGTCTGGAGTTAGCTGACCGAGAGACTGGTTTAGGTGTGAGCTCCAGGCATCTCCATGCCGTTGAAGCATTCCCATGGAACTCACCATGATGACTTAGCCCAAGTAGGACTTTGGTTTGGCTTCGCACGTTACTTCACTATTGGATAAGAATTTGTCCTGAATCCCAGGCCCAGTGGCACTAGGCCTGTTTTGAAAAACTGGTCCTTAACCCTGAGTGCATCAACCACTCGCTAAGGGATTTTTGAGTGGGTTAGGTGCTTAGGCGTCATGAAACCAACAGAGCTGGAGTTGTGTTTTGGCCCCACTATTACACTGCTTGCGTGATGGAGGCCAGGTTTGCTGACATAGCCTCAATTTATTCCCTGTAAATTAGGAATAACACCCACTTGTTAGGATTATACAGAAGGTAAAATTAAATAATATCTGAGGCAATCTTAGCAATGTGCCTATTTGTATTGAGTGTGAAATAAGGAGTAGCTGCTCCATTGCATTAGATATTCTGAGATCTAGACATCTGGGGAAATGAAATGATCTCTATACAATTATTTGGATGTTATAGTTTGAACTACCATCATAACTTTAAAGGCGCCAATCTGGCAACATTCCTTGCCTTCCTCGGGATCCCAACTCTTTAGGCCTTTTTTTTGCTCTGGTGGCCCATATCAAAATGGCCCTTGCATCCCTCATGAATCTGTCTTTCCACGTATGACAGGGAATGTTTAGAACAGTACCATCTTGGAATACATCGCCCACATTGTGCAGAGGTTGATCGCGCATGACTAATTAAATGGGGAATTTGATGGAGTGAGATAAAGCAGAGCCAGTTAATATCTCCATGACTACTACTGAAGAATCCACTACAGCAGAAATCTGATAAAGTCATCCAAAAAGGGTTCATTGGATTATATTTGCAAAAGACAAATAAATAAGTTAACCTACAAGGATGAACATTAGATTATCATCATAAAAAATGAGGATTGTATTTAGGAAAAGCAAATGGTAGGGAGAAAAATAAATTTTAAATTCGATGGTACTCAGAAATTGCTTTTAGTGCTTGTTTGGCTTAAATGTTGTAAATCAAATACAGAACAGAGAGTTCAAAAGTTACCCAAGTATTAGGTGACATTAGGTCTTCTAATTAGGAAAGACGTGGAGTTGGATTATAGAAAGAATTTGTATATGTTTCCAAGTGGGCAGGAAAGTAGCAAATATTTTATCCAACACGCTTTAAAAAATAAAGACCTAATTACTAAACTTGAATAAAAACAGTGATCCATCAAGCAGATAGAAAATGCTTTTGGGGACACTGGGAAGACCCCTTTGTAAAAATTTTGCACACAGTAGGTTTCTTGTGATGAAGTTCATAGATATAAAAGGGCAAGAGAATGGCATTCTTTACATCCACAAAACAAGGAGGAGGAAGACGGAGCCATGACACTGAAAAATAACTTTGACTTCTACTGAAAGAGCCCATTTTAAGCACAGAATATTTTTGTAGTTGCTTCTTGTCTATTCATAATAAGAACTCATTAAATACTTGTTAGTTCATTGGCTGGAAACAATATTTCAATATGTTGTTGCAGTCAAAATGGCTGTGAAATAATAAGTGCCATTAGGGAGGAATTTAGAAATAAGACATATAATATTTTTGTATCCTTATATAAGGTTTTTGTGTCCATACTAAACATACTTGGCCTAATTGAATTTTCCCGGAAAAGTAGACAAACAAGAAATCTCAAATGAAATTGCCTCTGAAATTTTACAAGGAACTGGAAAAAAAGAGCTACTTGAGACTTGTATGAAAAGAGGAAAAGAGGTTCTGATTGAATCATGAAATATTATGAGCAATCTGAATAAACTGATTTTAAAATTGTGCATCATATATTAAGAGACCTTAAAAAAATATCCGATTAAAGTAGGGCAAATGGTTAGCTTTGAAATTTAAAAAGATACTTATTAGAAAAGAAAGGAAAGTGCCAAAACACATGGAGATAATATAATTTATAGAACACCTACACATTGCACACAGGAAATACAGAAATATTCACGAAGAGCCTGAGCTCCCATTCACAGGCAAAGAATTTGGTACTAAAATGGTTGTGCTGGATGTCAGTGGGGCAGTAAATTTATCTTGACATATCTTTCATAATAACTGATTACATGATTCTCCTCTAGGTGGATTTAATTAAGGGGTCTCTTTGTTCCAAACATTTTGATCCACTTTACAAAATATAGGCATGAGTTGCTGCTCAGAGCTATAATCATAATATATTTTTTTTTTGCTTTGACATGTCTACATGCCAACCAGGAAGATATTCTGGATCTGTTCAGATTCTAAAAATTCTTGCTACGTTTGTCCCAGGGACACCTTCACGCCTGATTATTTAGTGAAGCAGAGAACTCTGGCTTGTTCATAAATCACGGTGAGTCGCTAAGCGCCTGCTTGGCGGCCTCGTTCTCGAACATTCCATTCAGTGCCAGAATAGAAACTTTCCAAATTGGATTTTTAAGGCATGAAGATTTGCTACTGTACATTGGAAAGACATTCTTTCAATATTCTCATTCTGAAGAGTACTCTGTAAAATAAAATTATTCTTGGGTGGTGGTAAATTGATGTCCCGTCATGGCACAGGCGATGTTTGTGTTGTTTGTAGAATCAATTTAAAAGGTATTACAAGCATCATACCATCTAAAAATTGAGAATCTGCAAAAGGTCATGTGAAAGTCTGTGTTCAAAAGAGTCTTTACTTCCTTACAACACCATTCTTAATTAAGTCAATACTTGATATTGATATTTTATGTATTGACATTTGTTGAAAAGCCAAGCAGAATAGTTTAGTGTATTTTATTTAAAAACTTCTTGTTTGGCTATTGCTCCTGTCATGTTTATAAGGTTTAACTCTAGTGAAGCCATAGTCTTACTTATCATTTTAAATATAGAGTAAAAAAAAAAAAATTCTCCAGGTAATCTATTACATCCAACAGCATAATATGATGAAGTACAAATGAAAAGTAGACACAATTCAGAATTTACATATTTCTGTGAAGTGTATGGTAAAACACCATGAGTTGATAGAATTTCCCGAAGGGCAAGACAGTTTCTGGAGATTGATCATTATTTACAGCATATAGAAATATAGTTAGGAATTCTTAATGTGTTCTCACTTTTATATTTAAGTACCAATGTGAATTTAACATTTATATTATTGACCTGTGGTAGGTCAGTTAATATTGTTTTTATAGAGTGGTCCTGACAAAGTTAATTTAAAGTAAGAAAAGTAAGTCAATTTTCTGAAAATTAAAAAAAAAAAATCATATGTACATTGAACAAGAAGAAACACTACCAAACCCATTCTATGAAGCCAGTATCATCCTAACACTAAAGCCAGGTAGAGATTTTACAAAAAAAGAAAATTACAGACCATTTCACTAATGAATTCAGATGCAATACTTGCTAATCTAATCAAACAGCACATTAAAAAAATCATTCATCACGATGACATGGGTTTTATACAAGGCACGAAGGATAGTTCAACACAAGAAAATCAATCAGCAAAATACACCTCAAAAAATCAAAGAAGAAAAAAATCACATGATCATATTGATTGATAGAGAAAAGGCATTTGACAAAATACAGCATTCTTTCTTGATAAAAATAGTCCAAAAAATAGAACTGAAAGAAACTTACTCAACATAATAAAGGTCATACATGAAAAACTCACAGCTAACATTGTACTCAATGGTGAGATGCTGAAGCTTTTTCCTTGAGATCAGGAACAAGACAAGGATGCCCACTGTCACCACTGTTGTTCAATATAGTCCTATAAGTTCTAGCAAGAGCCATCAGGCAAGAAAAAGAAAAGACATCCAAATTGGAAAGGAAGAAATAAAACTTTCACTATTTGCAGATGATATGATCCTTTACCTAGAAAGTCCTGAAAAATCTACAACAAAGCTGCTAAAGCTAATAAATGATATCAGTAGAGTGACAGGATACAAGATCAATATGCAAAAATTAGTGCTGTTTTTATACAGTGGTAATGAGCAATCTGAAAAGGATAACAGGAGTAAAATTCCATTTACAATAGCAACTAAAAGAATCAAATATATAGGAATAAACTTAACCAAGGATGTAAAGCAATTGTATTCAGAAAACTACAATGCATTGCTAAAATAAATGAAAAATAAAAAAGACCTAAATAATTGGAAGAATGTTCCATGTTCATGGGATTAGAAACCTAAATAATAAGATGCCAATTCTACCTAAATTGATAACAGATTCAACGCAAATTGATAAAAATTCCATGAGCATTTTTTAAACAAACAGAAAACACAATTATCAAATTTTTTTGAAAGGGTAAAGGACCCCTGAATAGCCAGAAGCATCTTAAAAAGGAAAAGCAAAGTTGGAGAACTCTCACTTCTGGACTTTAAATCCAGTTACCTAGCTATGGTGGTAAAAACAGCATAGTACTGGCGTAAAGATAGACTCATATACCAATAGAACCAAACTAATGGTTCAGAAACAGACTCTCACATGGTCAAGTGATTTTTGACAAGGCAGTCAAGTCCCCCCAGCTGGATAAGAATAGTTTATTCAACAAATGGTGCTGGGAAAACTAGATATCAATACTCAAAAGAAAAAAAGAGCATCTCTATCTTGCACTTTATACAAAAATTAATGTAAAATAGATCAAAGAACTAAATATAAAGCTAAAACCATAAAGGTTCTAGAAGAACATGTAAGAAAACATCCTCATGAACTGGTGGTATGTGATGGATTCTTAAACATTATACTGAAAGCATGAACAATGAAAGAAAATATGGATAAATTGTACCTCATCAAACTTAAACACGTTCGTGATTCAAAGGACTTTATCAAGAAGATAAAAAGGCAGCTCATTCAATGGGAGAAAATATTGTGAAACCACATGTCTGATAAGGGTTTGACATCCATGTTATATAAAGAGATCATACAATTCAACAATAAAAGATGAAGGAAACTAATTAAAAAATAGGCAAAAAACTTAAATAGACATTTCTCCAAAGAGGAAATACAAATGGTCAAAAAACATGTGAAAGGCTGTTCAATATCAGTAGCTATTAGGGAAATGGAAATCAAAATGACGATGAGATATCACACCACATAGAATGGCTATTATTAAAAGAACAGAAAACAATAAAGGCTGGAGAGGATGTAGAGAAATAGGAACACTCCTTCACTGTTGGTGGGATTGTAAAATGGTACAGCCTCTTTGGAAGACAGTTTGGCAGTTCCTCAGGAAGCTAAATATAGAACTGCCATATGATCCAGTAATTCCTCTACTTGGAATATATTCAGAAGAACTGAAGACTGTGACATGAACAGATGTTTGAACACTGATGTTCGTGGCATATTTCACAATTGCCAAAAGATGGAAACAACTCAAGTGATGATCCACCAATGAATGGATAAACAAAATGTGGTATATACATAGGATGGAATACTATGCTGCAGTAAGAAGAAACAAAATTTGGATATGATAAAATGGATGAATCTTGAAGACATTATGTTAAGTGAAATAAGCCAGACACAAAAGGACAAATATTGCACAGTCTCACTAATATGAACTAATATAAATATGAAGAATGCTTGGAGTTAAAACCTAGAGTATAGGTTATTAGCAGAAGGAGTACTGATGCTTAATGTATGTAGAAGTTTTAATTAACTTGACAAAAAGTATGAAAATGGATAGAGTTGACGGTAACACATTATAGTGTATAGGACTAATGCAGCTGGCTTAAAAATGGAATTGTGGCTGGAAAAGGTAGTCTAGGGATATAAATGTCAATTGAAAGAAGCTAGAGAATAATCTGGAGTCTGAATAACACAGTAAACCCAGAGATGGATGAGAATTTTGGTTAACAGTACAAATGCAAGGATGTCAATCTATGAACTAGAACAGATACATGACAGAATTGCAGGGTAGAGGGGACTATGGAGAAGCATGGGAAAAATAGAGTTAATGTAACCTAGGTAGTATAGTCAACAGCTATACTGTAATATTTTGGCATCAATGCCAAAGATGTGGCATTGTTAATACTGGATATGGAAAAATACACCAAATATACACTATGGACCATAATTACTAGTAACAATCTGATGATATTATCTGAGGATTTGTTACAAATATTCCACAATGGTATGGTGTGTTGGTGAAGGTGTGTTGAATAGGAATTCCATACATGTGCATGACTGTTTTGTAAATTCACAACTTATGTAATTAAAGATACATCTTTTAGAAAGTAATTAATAAAATCCTAGGGAAAAAAAACACATGTTCAGGAAAACAGGAAGCACATTTTCACAATCCAGCATATTTATGAATAAATCTCGACTTTGAATTCTGGGCCCACCAGTTTCTGGTTGTGTGAGCCTGGGTCAATTTCTATGGGCCTGAATGCTCACTGTTGAGTATGTTGAGTTTCAATCATCAGAGCTTTTAGAGTGACACCCATTTTAGAGAACTGCATCTGTTTACAAATATGGTAGGCAGTGGGGAGCCATCCTATCCAGTAGTTACTAGTTTCCCCCATATTAACACAAGTGGGCAAAAGTTCCTTCCTGATTTGAGCTTAGTCACTTGGGAAGATTTATCACAGTGTTCCTTCCAAACGTTTCTGCATTTCATTCTTTAAAACAGAAATTGTGACATTTCTCATCCCAACCCTTTTAGCTGACAGGTTGATCCTAAAGCTGCCTCCCCTCCCAACCCCCCAGGAAACATTACAAGTCCTGGGGAAGCTGTAGCTGAAATGTACCACCTTGCCAAGTACTGTGGTTCCCTGCCTTTTCCTCCCCTCCCCAAGGTGCGTCTTTTACCTCCTCAACAATGTCAAGGCTGTCTGGAGAATTGAGGTAGGGGAAAGAGAACCACCCTAAACCCCAATTTTGGGAGCCCTAGTTATTCAGCAGTTCTTTGAAGAACCATAAAATATTCCATTTTTCCTCTGTGTCAAGTGATATGTTAGATATGGAGGTTAGACAGCAACTGCCTTTAAGGAGCTTTGATTTGGAGACACAGGTGAACCAAGAAGGTCAAGGAGGTGAAATAGGCTGCATGCCTGCTTTTCACAAGTCCTAAGAAATGGTCACCTTTGAAATACATTCTGATCCAGAGGGCCGGCTGCAAGCAGGTCATTTGGTGCTAAAAACCATGAAACCCAGGGTTTTAAAAAAAATTTACACAAAATAACTCAATACTGCAATCCATCTGAAAAAAAAATCCAAAAACCACGACTGGTTCTGATTGAAAATGTCAGAGAAATAAATAATCCTACACGTATTTTTCCCTCTGTAGTCAACATAAAGCCTTAAAATTGTTCTTCCAAATGGAAGGTATGCTTGTTTCACATTCCAAACTAAAAGTAAAACAAAACTGAAAGGAAAAAATGCAGAAATTTATAGGGGCTTCAAAATTAAGAAAAATAATAGAATAATACTCGAAAGACCACCTGTAAAATGAAGAAAACTCATGCTCTCTATGAATACTACAATCTAGTATTATAACTGACCTGAAATAAAGAAGAAAATAATATCCTCACGATTCAGTGGCCATAACTAATCTTAATCCTCAATTTACCATTATTTTCAATTAAATATCCAAGTGATGTGTAGGCAATGAACAGAAAACAATGAATATACAATAGAAGTATTTTTTCCAAGTAAGTAGGGCCAACACAGAAAAATACATGAGCAAACCACAGCAATTTGAAATCTTAATTGGCATTGATTTAAGTGGAGAGTAACTAAGAAGATTCTGGGAAGGAAAGAATATGCTATCTGTTGCTAAAACTTCACTCTTTATGTACATTTGGAAGAAAAAGAAATGGTAATGATCTTCCTAAACTGAAAGCTACATGAAGTCCGTGAATTATTTTATTCAGTTCATCCATTTCTGAAGCCACCTCCAGGTGATCCTTGCTTTCTGCTTCTCCTCTTTCCGTCTACATCTAGCTTTCTGAAAGCCTTTCACCTACATGGTGAAAGCAAGAGTAAGGCCTTGCAGGGAGGAAAGAAAGTTATTTTTTAACAACTTGGAGCAAACTGTCCTTCACTTCCAAGCTGAAGATCATTTATAATGACATTCATTCAAAATTGTATATGTGGTTTCAAAGGTTTCCAACTCTTAGGTAGAAGCTGTTCAGCATAGCCACATTAGAGTTGGACAAAACTACCAATTACTGTGCCAGGACTCACAAGTTGGGTAACTTTGGTCAAGCTACAGAAATGTGCAGGTGGTTGTTATAAAGTATGTAAGGTGCCTGGCATGTCATAGACAGATATGTAAATAGGTAAGTAAACAAATACTCAAATTCTCATTAACAATCAGACAATGGTGATACATTCATCTATTTTTCTAATAGATGAAAGCACTGAGACCTGACAGTGAATTACCCAAGTTACAAGAAAGGGCCTACCATTTTAAATGCTTTCCAACAGAAATTTTAATTTCCCTAGGAACTGGGGCCATGTTGGAGATAGGATTGATACATGGTGTAATTATTTCTCAATGGGCTCTGACCAGGTTTTCAGCTACCAACTATCGTGGTCTAGGAACACGACAGAAACATTCCCTGGTAACCATTAGTACATTTCAGCTGTATTCATTTGAAGAGAGAAGATGTCCTACCCAGATGCTGTCTTCTTGCTTGTATTGTTTCCAGTTGCGTCCTGTATCACTGAACATCAGGTTGTAACTCGTCACCCAGTCAGAGCTTCCGTATCTTCCCTGCGTGGCCACTGCTGTAATCTCCACTCTGTTTCCCAGGTCCATCTGGAGCCACTGTTGAGCATTGGAATCTGCTGGGGACCAACCACCAGTTCCTAGAAAAGGATCAGAGAGAGAGAGTTGTAGTAACATCTCACACAGCTACAACTTTCACCTCTCAAAGATAAATATAACAGTGTTCAGCCAACACACCTTTCTCCCAAAATAAGGTTTGCCCTTCTCTTACTCTGTAAATCTCCTGTGAATTCCTTTGACTCTGAATGCTCATTCTCTTCGTCTCTTGAGTTCCTTCTCATGTCTGAAAACTCATCTTAAAGGCTGTTTCTTCCATGATTCTTTCCCTCTTTCCTCAGTCATTATTGTTCATATATTTTGAATTCCTAGTGTATTTTGTTTTGTTTTTTATCTTTTCATACAACTTTAGCCTCTGTTTGTTGATATTTTTGAACATGGCTTATACTTTGACCAGGCTTATGTATCCTTCCTCCCTTCTTTCCTTCCTTGTTTCTCTTTCTTTCATTCTGCCCTCCCCCTCCTCTACCTCTGTTCCTTGTATTTCTCCAGATACACACTATAAACCCACCATGGGCCAAATAGTTCGCTGTGGATATAAAGATGAAAGGATGTTGGCTATTCCTTTGAGGGGTTACCATTCATTCATTTGAGCATGAGGAATATGCTGGATGCCAACAAGAATGAGAGCCCTTCCAACAAAACTGTGACATGTGATGTAGACACAAGGTACAACGGGAGCACAGAGGACAGAGTACCTCAGGGAGTGACAAGAAGGACCATCCAAAGGTAGTGATCACATATGAAACTGGAAACAATTACAGGCATTTCCAAGGAAAGCAAAAGGACACTGGGGAGAGAGAAACCAGTGCAGAGGGAATAGCATGTTCAAACTCTCAGGAGACCCAAGAGAGTCTGACATGTTCTTGAATCCACGTGTATTTGGGTATACTTGATACACCAGAGTGTTCTAACATGAAGAGGGAAAAAAATCCCTTTTGGCCCCAGAATTTCATTTTTTTTTTTACATACTTGAACTTCATTTGCAGAAGATCAATATGAGCACTTCATTAGTTGGAAGAATTATGGCCTAAGTTTTCTGTTTTCATTCACATTGGAACAAAAAAGTCAATATTCACTTCTACTCACCCCAGAGTTCATAAAACTTCTGAAATAACTTGGGAGTTGTTGACGAATATTTTATGCTGTAGGTAGAGCTGGTAAGAAGGCAGCCCCTTTGTTAGCTGCCTTTTTCAGGCCATCAGGTGAGGGAGTTAATTGAATTTTTGATTTAGAGGAATTAATCAATAAACAGCTCTTTATTTCAACCTATGTCACTGAAAGTCATTCTAATGGTGTCTCAGTCTAATTTCCCACCATCTATTTTTTCCCCATAACCTCTTTATTTATTTTTAAATGTTACATTCAAAAAATAAAAGAGATTCCAAAATACCTCCCACCCCCCACCCCAATCCTCCTATCTCTATAGTACCCACCACCACTGTGGCACACTCATTGTACTTGGAGAACACACCCCAGAGCAGTGCCACACCACATGGATAACAGTCCACTTGTAGTTTACACTCTTGGCCAGTCCACCCAATGAGTTATGGCAGGATATACAATGTCCAGCATCTGTCCCTGCAATATCATTCAGGACAACTCTAAGTCCCCAAAAACACCCCCACATCACATCTCTTCTTCCTTCTCCCTGCCCCCAGCAAAGCTGTGGCCACTTTCTCCATATCAATGCTACAATTTCTTCCATTACTAGTCACGATATTTCCATAGTAGAATATCAGTAAATACACTTTAATCCATATGTTATTCCTCCATCCTGTGGACCCTGGGAAGGTGATATCCACTCCATCTCTTTAACAAGAGGGGCTTAGATTCCACATGGATGATGGATGCAATTCTCCTGCTTGCAGTTATAGGCATTCTCAGTTCCCTGGTATGGTGGTTGGTCATCTTCACCTCCCTGTTAGCTGGCCTGGGTAAGTCCACTGAACCAAAGGGTAGGAGATGCAAGTCTACTGAGGCTCAGGGCCCAGCTGGCACATGGACAGTCCAGAGATTTAAGTCTCCTGAGTTTACACCAACCCTAGCACCTACCATAGGTTCAGTAAAAGTGACAAAGAGACATGTGTAGAAAGGTCACATCTAAGCCCAACTCTGTCACACTCAGGAACACAAATTACAAAGTAGAGCCAACTGACATGGCACTGAATTCTAGAGCCATTTACTATGACCATAGAACCTGTGGGTCTCTGTAGCCCTCAGGAAAACCAGTACCTGGGGTTGTATCTACTTTGGCTGTCTCTGGGGTCCTGCTAAGCACGACCCCTCTGATGACCTCCCGTCTCTTTTTGGAAGACTCTTAGACATATAAACTCATTTGTCTTTGCCATTTGCCCCTTTTATTCATGGTCTAAAGGCAGTTTTTAACACATGATCCTACATGTAGGCTGAGATATTCTGCTGGTCTGAATTGTCCTTTTATTCAAGGTCTTTTTCTAGTTACATTACCAGCTGGTACTTGATAGTAATCCCACAGTGCCAAGGAGGCTTATCACCAGGAGTCATGTTCCACATTGGGGGGAAGGTAATGCATTTATATGCTGAATTTGGCTTAGAGAGTGGCCACATTTGAGCAACACGGAGGCCCTCAGGAGGTAACTCTTAGGCACCCTGTGGCTCAAGGTCTAGTTCATATTTCAGGCACACAGGCTCATAAGCACAGTCATCAGTATCAAGGGCTCATTGTTGGACCATCCTTCTTTGTTGTTCTTTGCCATTGCACTTGGGGGATTGTTGCTGTTCCATTGGAGAATGTGATAGAGCTCCCCTGGCTAGGAACTCAGCACTCCCTCAGTTGTCTTTTGTAACTGTAACTACTATGAAAATATCCAACATACATCCAAACATTTTTATTTACCCTATATACATGCCCTGGAGAACTCCCTCCCAACCATGTGCCTCCCCCAACAATAACACCCCACACCAGCGTTCCTCCCCTGCCATAGTCGAACCTCTCTGTGGTCCAAAATTTCTTCAAAAATTAAGCCTAATATATTGCCAAATTCAGTTAATAAGAAAATGAAATATAGTGATGGGTTTAAAGGTTAGAAATAGAATACAAACTAATGCAGAAAAACTGAAATAAAGTAAGCATAAATTGGGGTATTAAAAAATGAAAAATATTATAAAGATTTGTTTTTGATGTTTTGCATTTCATCACTGCCCTAGGTGTGGCCCTGTATGCACAGTGGCAAAGCAATTTCTTTCATTTCCTCCTAAGTGTCTACATGATTTTTCTCCCCTAATTTTTAATTTTGTCTTTACAAAAGCTTTAGATCAGAGTACTTCACAAATACAGTAAAGCGGACTCCCATATATCCAACATCAAGCCCTTTTCCCCCTTCCCTAGCAATGATCCCTTTACATGTTCATGTTATATTTTCTGCATCTGTTGTACAGATATTGAAACATAGCTTTCAAACATGTTTCCATTTTGGTTTACATTATGGTTTATATTTTAGACTGTACAATTTTCTAAATTTTTAGTTATCTTATGTTTTACATTACGGTTTACATCTTAGCCTATGGACTTTTATACATTTTTGGTGTAATTTAAAATGTCCTATATCCATTATTGCACGATCCTGTGGAACACTTCCACTGCCCTCAGTTATCCTGATTCCATCTATTCTATACCTCTCTTCCTGTCCCCTCAGAGCCCACAGTGACCATCAATCTTCATTACTTGAAGGACCAGATTCACAGATACTCACAACAATGCCAAGGGCTTGACATACTAGACTGCCCTAACCCACTGGGAGCCACCAATTCTCTCCAGGGACACAATTCCCTCTGTTTGAGAACATCAGTCCTCCCCAGGATGTGGGTACACCTTCACACTCATTGTATGAGTCTCCACCCAATGATAATTCTATCATTATCTATCACTGTAACAAAAAGAGCACCATCTTAAGAGGAATTTGGTCTCTCCTTGGTAGCCCAGTACTTTCAGTGTTGTGACTTCCACGGTAAAAGCCGCCCCTCATCATATGGCACTGAACATGCAGACACTAGAGACAGAAGGTGGATCCTACAGTGGACATAGGGCACCTCATAAATGCGTGGATTGATTTTGTTCCAGAAAATAGCTAGTACTTAGTAGCTTTTCTTTGATAAGGGGAAGGAAATGTCTGAAACACCTACTGTAGAGGATGCTTTGTTAAGTGTTTCGTGCATATCTGGTCATCATGAGGATAGAGGCCAACATTGCGGTCAGTTTACGGACATGACATATCTCTTTTTTCTTTAGAACCAGAACTGCCATGGAGGCATGATTTAATGGCATTTTTTCAGCTTTCCTTCCGCGTTTAGTTGTGGCCACGTGAGCAAGTACTCCCCAAGAAAAACGGGAGTGGAATGACATGTGTCGCCCCAGCTCAGTTCCACTCTCCCCTTCCACCAGCGAGGGAGGCATCATTCAAGGCCCTCGGTGTTGGCGGAACTGCAGCATGGAGTGATCCTGGGTCCCCATAGCACTGCAGGGAGGAAAGCACCTGCCAGCGTGATCACCTGACCTGAGCTATGATCTGAGCAGGAAATAAACATCTTTAGTTCTTAATCCTTTGAACACTGGAGTCTATTTGTTATGACAGTTACTTAACTAATGCAAACACAATATTCTGGGAAGAAAATAGCAGTAATCCCACAATATGGTTAAAGGAATTGAGATCCAGCCATTTTAAGGACATCCATGTAAATCCAGTAATTTGAGACTATTGCATAGTAGAAACTTTCTCAAAATCCAGAAAATCAGTATGAGGTCATTGTTAAGGAGGAAAGGCACTAGGAGGAGGCATTTGGGGAAGTATTCTGGGATACTAGAGAAAGAGGTACATTTTTATCAGTCAACCCTATCTTTTCCAACATGTCAGCACTTCTCAGTCTATTCCACCTTACCTCAATCTCTCAAAACTGACAGGGAAGCTTAAAATAGAGGAGATTTTATATTTCCAAGAAATCCAAAATTATTGTGAACCTACTCTTCATTTCTAACCAATTTTTCCAGCAGCCCATTTTATGAGGCCTCTTCCCTCTTAGGTGAAGAAAATCAAAATCAAAACTGTATGATTTCAACAATATTAAAACATGATAGAAAAGAAATGCATGTGGTGATTTCCACTGAGTGGTGAATGTACGAATGGTTCTTATGCTCATATTTCTACATTTGATGTTACACATTTTCTGTTAGCATCTCATTCTTTCATAAGCTGAGAATATCATTGCCCATATTTATGTGATTATTGAGTAAGGAATATGTATAACAATTTGACAACTGACATTTTCATAGAGGAATTTTGAGTTTTTGTGTGACCATCACTATTTCCTCATTTAAAATCTCAAGCCTCAGCCATTTCTCTTTTATTCCCAGTAGTCCACAACTAGATGTTGTTCTTAAAAATAAGTTCCCAGGCATGTTTTAGAGTTTTATCTTCATTTATTGTAATTACCCTATGCCGGGCATTTATGTTTAATACAGAGGAAACAATATAAAATGACAAGGAACTTTCCCTACCCACCCTGCAAAGAATAAAATTGCCAAAGACTGACCTGAGCCCAAAGCCAAAGGAAACAAAACAAAAGGGAGAGAGTTAGTGCTAAAAAGACTTCTTCAGTTATGTCTAAGGAAAACCACAGCTCTCTTCTGCCCATAATAAAAACCTTAGTTCATTAGTGTCCCCTGAAATTAACCAAAATGGAATTACTGTTGTTAACATTCATTAACACATCAAGTTAATTTTTTTCTGCACCTAACAGCTTCTGCCCAAGCTCTTTAAATGGAGGGGCACTATAAAGGTGATAATTGCCAAGGATGTTTTCCCTGCTGTTGAAGATGTTCCCTGCATTACAGCTAATAGGCAATGTTGCTATGACAAACATTTTGTTCTTTCCACCAAACAATAAATGTGATTTTGCAAATGATGAGAGTGGCCTGAAGATACTATTCCCCATTTCTCTAGAGACACATTGCACCCACACAGGCTTCCTATCTCCAAATTCTTCTCTAAATTGGGGGGTGTATCATACACACAAGTATATGTATTTTGCAAGTTAAAGGTATTCACTGAGGCAGGGCTGCCAGTAATTGTGGCCACAGTAGCAGTCATTATTAATTGTAATTACCAGGAATCTTGCAGTTTGCAGGAAGCTTCTGAATTTAAAGAAAAAGTCAGCCCACTTAAGGTTCTTATAACATCTGGAATGTTTCAGTAGTTTTTCAAAGTTCTTCCTTACCTATTAAGTCATTGAACCTCAAATTACCAGTATAAAGTACCCAGAAAAAATATGATCCCATTCTATCAATGAAGACTTGGGAGCCCAGATAATTTGGATGTTTTATCTTAGTGCATTTCTAGTACATCCCAAGCCTTACACTGTATATACTGTACTTTTTGTGAAGGTGAGAAAAGGAGGATTCTAGATAAAAAGACAGCAGACCTGACTCAAGTCCTGGTTCTGCTTACAAAGCTTTGCACAATCTTGGACTATTTGGGGACTTTCCTAGGCTTTCACTTCTTCTTTATAAAGAATAGGTTAGATTAGATGAGAGATTCCCAAATGTGTTCAGTCACCAAAAACACCTGGAAATTTGGTGAAGAAGACAAATATAAATTCCTTGGCATATTCCCTGATTAATTAGGCAGGAGTCTAGCCTTTGAGCTGTATTTTTTCATAAAGAGATTCATGGCCCGTTGAATGGTTTGGGAGACACTGAATGAAATGATTTCTAAAATAACTAAGGTTTTAGTTCTGGTATTTTACTCATAAGAGTTTCATTATTTACATTTAATGCTCCAAATTAGCCTAAATTCAACACGGTATTTTTAATAAGTAAAACAATAGCAAGAAAACAATAAGCATAGCAATACCACATTGCCTCTGGTAATGTCTTCAATTTGTTTCCCAGCTCCCTGCTGGAACTGAGAGTTCCAAATACCAAGGAGATCTGAGGAACTGTGAATTCGGAGAGACTCATCTTTGCTCTGGTTTGGTTGGTTCTTTATCCGACCCTTGGATGGCCCTGGCTCGGCTTTAGATGCTGTCCCTGGGAGCTCGCAGATTATCAAGCCATCAGTCATCTCAGCAGCCATGAATAAAAAGTATCATTATCCCTATTTTACAAATGGAGGATCTGAGGCCAGAAAGGCTGGGTAACTTGTTCAAGATCACCCAACTAGTAAGGCGCAGAGCCAAGGATTCAACCTGGGCACCTGGTCACAGCTTCCAAGCCCCTCACCCCCTGCTACACTGCCCCTCCATAGCACCCAGAAGTCCTAGGGTTCCTCCTTCCTCCTGATAGCAAGTCTTACTAGAAACAGAATTCATACTCCACATTTTCTCAGTATCTCACTTGATTCTGAGAGCAATCAGCAAAAATACTTCTAATTTCCATTTGAGAGGGAACAGAGCAAGCTCAAAGAGCCAATTCAGTTGTCCAGTTTATATGGAAAAAACCTGCTCTGCCACCCAGTTCTACAGCTTTCAAGCTTCTACCAAAGACCACAGTCTTACCCTAGCAAAAAAGACTTGTGGAGAATTCTAAGCAAGGCTGAACATAAGATAAGAAACCTAGGTCACCTTATAGCTGTGGGTCCCCTGCTCAGTCATTTATACCATGATGCTTATCACAGATTCTGAATTCCAAACCTTACCTCCTAGGTTTCTTGGTTTGCTAGGTCACTACGACAAATACCACACGGTGGGTTGACCAGTGGGGATTTATGGGCTCATGGTTTTGAGGCTAGAGGTCATCCAAAATCAAGATATCACCTAGGCTTGCATTCTCCCTGAGTCTGTAGCATTCTGGTACTGGCTGCCGGCAATCCATGGGATTGCACGGCTTGTTTCTCTGCCTCCCGTCCCATGGCAATGTACTCTCTTTTCTCTGATTCTTCTGATTTCCACTGACTTATGGCTTCTTTCTGTGTGGACTTCTCCAGCCGCTGACTTCCAGTTTCTTCCCTTTGTAAGGTTTCCAGTGATCTGGATTAAGACCCACCCTCATTCACCTTAACCAAAAATAACATCTTCAGGAGGGTCTATTTACAATGGGTTCACACCCATAGGAAGGGATTATGATTGAGAATATGTCAAAACAGGGAACATAATCCAATCGACCACAGTAGGGGAAGCTTTAAGCATGAACCAGAATAACTGGTAGAAGCTGCAGAAATTCATCCATTTCTACATTGATTTCCACCCCTAACTCAGAAAAGAATTGATTGAGGTCACACACTAGAAATGGGCATAAAACATTTTATACAGGTTGCTGGTAGGTGATAATTTCACAGCTACAGTAGTACTAGAACAAATGAAGCTATAGTCACACATACACACACAGATACCAAAGACACACAATATTTTTTCACAGAATCTCTTTTAAGCACACAGCTTAGCCATTTTTAGAAACCTTAAAATAAACCCTATGAAGAATAAGCCTCCTGGATATGTGTCTCCCTTAGCCTTATACAAGACACAATAAAGTCACAAGCACATTATCTCAAATGAACAACAGGTTAGTTTGAATTAATAGCCGATATCTTTAATTATTAAAGAGCCAGTGCCTCTTTTGGCAAAGGTTCAAGATTTTTCAGGGTCAAAGTTACCTGGTAATGGTAAAGGTCTAGCTGGGAGGACATCCCATAAATATTTAATGTGACACAGTATGAATGAAAGTAATCACAGCCACACACATGCTTGCAGCATTCTGTAGTGCTTGGGAAGGTTTCCTGAACCTCTCCTCAGAGCATTGCCATCCATTTGGAACCGCAAACTGTGGCTGGGAAAGGACTGAAGCTAACAAAGTGTTGGTTGGAACCTGAAGCATCATCCTCGCACTAATATCAGACATGGTGGGACTTCAAGGTTGGAGACTGGCTCTGGTCAGTGTCCTATCCTTCCAGCCACACTTTAATTTAGGGGTAAAGGAGTCTCCAGAGAGAAAAGAAAGTGGGAACATGGCTGAACTCATTGTGGGGTTCAAAAAAATAAAAACCTGGAGTGGTCTTACATGAGGGGACTTTGCAGATTCTTGGGAGGAGAAACGTGAAGCGGGGGCGGGGCGGACTTTGAGTCAGAGGGTCAAATCCAGTTGTCAAAGTTGAGGGCTGCCTCCAGAGCCATGTCTGGGGGAATGGCTCTCATTAGGTAACTTAATTTGGTTCCCCAGAAGTCGGTTATGAGGCAAGGACTTGAGTGCAAGTAGTGCATTTGGGATGTGATCCAGGAAGCTGGGGGGGGGGGTGCGGCGTAGATGAGATAGTGAAGGTACAACAACCAACCTAAGAAGCACCATCTACCAACCACTCCTGTGGTGAGCTTCATCCCATCAGCTGGGGTGCACTTTAGGTTTTGTTCATTTAGCAGAAGAAAACTGGGGATTTTATACACATACTCTGTTAACGTATAAAAAATTGATTCAAATCTGCTGGAGGACAGGGCATTGTTACTAGCATAGAGAAAGCTCTCTGGCAGCGTTGGGATTAGAAATGGCTCTGCTGGGGATACTTGGGTGCCCCTCCCAGAAGCTCGTCCACAGATAGACTCATCCCCAGGGATGGTGTTGTCCTACCACAACTCAGAGCCAGACCCTTCTCCAGAAGGTTGGCTCAGTCAAACGGGAGCCTCCTGGCCTGGTGTCTTAGTTTGCCAGATCTGCAATGATAAACACCACGCAGTGGGTCGGTTTAAACAGCAGGCATTCACCAGCTCACAGTTTTGAGGTTAGGAACAGTCCCACATCAAGACATCGGCAAGGCTTGCTTTCTCCCCGTAGCATTCTGAAGCTGACCACTGGCAGTCCTTGAAGTTCCTTGCTTTGTATGTCTGCCTCCTGTCACATGGCAATGTTCTGTCATTTTACACTTCTAAGACTTCCAGTTCTCTTGATAAAGCCTCCAGTAAGTTAGATTAAGGCCCACCCTGGTTCAGTCGGCCACACCGTTACTAAAAATAATATCATCGAGAGGTCTTATTTACAATGGGTTCACACTTTCTGGGAACTGGAATAAGATTAAGAACATATTTTTGGGGGGTTTGCAAGGCAAAATTCAGCCTACAACACCTGGGAAGTTAGTGTACCCCCTGCCCCCACCTCAGCTACCTCAAGACTGCCTGATACGGGGTTCAACATTCCAGCCACATCGCCTTAAGACATAAGCCTTCTAGGGTCTTCTGTCATCTGAAGGAAGACAGACTCCAGTTGAGACCAGTCTTGATAGCTTTTCCTCCACCCTTAAACTACTCCTTTCCCATCTGTCTCCAGAGAGCATGACTCCATAAGTCACTGGACAAGAGGATCTCATCTGAGTTCAGCTCCCACAGAACCCAGCCTAAGGCTGGCCTTACGCTGAAGGGGTGAGGCCCGAGGGGTGGGCTACCAAGAGCCCCTGGGACAGTGTTCGAGCATGGCCAGACACCCATGTGCCAGTCAGTCCTCTTGTGGATGGCAGCTATGTCCCTACTGACATTCATTGCTCAACCAGTTCAGCTGTGAGGCCCCACAATAAGTACCTTCCCTGTTTAAGAACAGAGCCTTCAAGGTCCTGGTAGATGAGGAAAGAACACCTGAAAGCTGCAGGAGGGTGGCTGGGGCACGGAGGATTTGGAGTTCAGCCCCCATGGAGGGGAGCTCGCATCTGATATACTCCCTACAGACCAGAAACTGACTCATTCATGCATAAGAAAATAAGGCATTTTTTAAGAAATGTTTCAGGGGGGTTATGTGTAGAAAATCCTGGAAAGACTTTAGAACTCTTCAGTTCAACATGGTAGTCACTAATTCCCTGGCCCCAGTACCTCAAAAGAAAAACAACCAAAAACAAACCCTTTCCCAGGGTTAAATTTAACTTTTTAACTTAAATAAAAAATTCAGTTCCTCAATCACATAAGCTCCATGTAGCTAATGGATACCTGGTTGTACAGGGCAACTACAGAAATTTTTCATCATTGCAGGACATTTTTTTTTGGACAGCACTGTTGCAGAATTTCTCTTCTAAAATAGGTGGAAGATGAGCTCTATTTTAATTTGGCAAATCAATAAAATCTTACTTTACCCATCTGCTGTTCATACCTAAGGGAATTTTAGTGGATTGTATATACCTTATTTAATGGATATATAATTATTGAAATCCTCCCACAAGTAAAGCCCTGTAGAAGATCCAGCAGCAAGATAAGACTCGCTTCCCTCTTTTAGACATATATAGAGAAAAATTACTCTCCCAAGGTCTTTAAAGGGGAAATGGGGAAATGGAATTGAAAGTGATTTTTTATTCCAGACCTCATATTGCTGGCAGTGATACTTAAGCTTTCCTCTCATAATCAGCATACACTTACCCAACTGGGCATACTACTACATTTAGCTCAGTTTCTTGGGACAAGTTTTTTGAAAGACAGTATCCAATCAAAGTCTGGTGTTTGAATTGAAGGGGTCAATTTCCACCTTTGTGATTTTGAGCAAGTCATTTCCTTTCTTCTATAATTATAAGGTGGTTAATCTCTCCCCTACCAAATCACAAATAAGATGTTAACAACTTGGTAGCATGAATATGAAAATGAAAATGAAGTGGTTGAGACAGGAATATCCTTATAATTGTGTCAGCCCAAAAAATTCCTTTGGGTATTTTTATCCAAAAGAAAAACTCTGAGTCAGTTCAAATCTTGATCAGGAAGTAACATTCTGGAAGATGTGTAAAATGAAATAATAGAGTGAGATGGAGTTGGGTAGTGGATGCATTTCATTAAAGGGTGTAGAATGGAAGTCAAAAACCATCTGACTAAAGCAATGTGAAGAGGAAGAGGAGAAGAGAGAGAGGGACAGAACCAATCTTTACAGTCATGGTCCATTACTCACATACTCATAGCAGGTGACATCATTTAAAGCCAGTCACGGCAATTCCATTTCCCTTGACAGTGATTGGTTCAGGACTGGATGCATTGCCAAACTGTGGCTAATTGGTCATGAAAGAAAATCTGCTGCAGGTGGGGAGCGTGGCAATGAGAGAGGATTCCTGGGAAGCATTCTTTGCTCTAAGCAGTGGTTCCCAAACTTTAGCAAACACCAGGAACACCTGGGAAGCTTAGTAAAGCACAGTTTGGAGGTCCCACAATCAGAGTTTCTGATTCAGTAGGTCTAGGATGAGACCAGAAAAAGTCCATTTCCAACAAGTTCCAATTTGCTACCCATTAGGCTGTTATTCTGTATACCACACTTTGGTAGATTAAAAACCAACCATTGGAAGTGGTGGTCTATTTATTTCTCAGATTACTGCTGTGTCAGAGTGAGATGCTTACACCATTAGACTGAGAAATATGCCCACACTGATTTTAGTGTTTGTGAGCTGAATCCACCTACACTGGGGCCTGATCTCATGATGGATTTCCTTTTACATAGGATAGATTTTGTTATTTATTTAAATCCTTTTTTAGTTGGACAAAACACAGATACATAAAATCACTGAACAATAATATTTTGCTTAACAAATTGTTACAGGGTGAACCTTTGTCACCACCACACAGTTCCAGAAATAGAAAGACAGCCACTAACCAAGAGGCTTGTCCATTCACCTCATCTCAATAACATCATAGGTTCTCAAGCTAGTGTGAGCTGGGGTTTCTATTACTTGCTGTTATTTGATATAAAGTACCATAACAAAGATACCATTGTCCAGAAATAGTATCAGATTGCTTTGGGAATTTTGTTGTTGTTGTTGAAGAGATTCATTAGAAACCTCTCCTTTGCAAGGGAAATAGTAAAGATTCTGTGATAGGTTGAATAATGTAACTCAATTTAGACATGGTATTAAACTAATCTGTGTCCCTGTGGGTGTGAAGCCATTGGAAATTGGATTCCTTAAAGATGTTATTTTTATTGAGGGTGTGGCTGAACTGAGATAGGTTGGTCTTAACCTGAGTTACTGAAGTCGCTTTAAAGAGAAGACCACAGGGCGGATCTAGAAGTAGGAGGTCAGCTGGAGATGGGGGAAGAAGGACATCAGTAGTCGAAGTGCCAAAATTACCTGAAATTATTCTGCCAACACCGTCATTCAAAGTCAGATCTCAGCTCAACGTGACTAAATAGTTAATATGATATATATCAACTTTGACTCATATCTAAACACTACTAATAATTAGTTGTATATCCTTGGACCAATGACTTAATGAATTTGTTTCATTATCCTTAAAACTGAGAAAATACTGAGTGTTTTAGAGCACTATCATGATAAGGAAAATATAGAGCTTAAGTTCCTAGCATAGTTTCTCATTCACCAAAATTCAGCCAACTTTGACTTCCCTCCATCTTCCCTTACCCCTCAGATTCAGAGCGAACAAGGTTCAGAGCTGAGAAGTTATGAAGCAAATTCAGGGGTGGACCAAGACTGACTCATGTATGAAGGAAACTCTGGTTACAGTACCAGTTCTGATGTGTTCTGGAGGGTGGCCAACATTCTGTGTTTCTAAGAAGCTCCCAAGTGATGCAGATGCTGCTGAGCAAGACTCCTATTTTGGGTAGAGAAGAACAGGGGGCAACAAAGAGAAGCATAGGTTTTGATGACTTCCATGCCAGGGGCAGCTAAGACAGGACAAAGGAAAGGAAAGATGCTTAAAAAGAGTGGGGTGGGAGGGCAGCAAGGTTTGGCTTTCCAGGGTCGCTGGAACAAAGACCTCAAACTCACTGGCTTAAACAACAGAAATGCACTGACTCACAGATCTGGAGGTGGTGAGTCTGAAATCAGGGTATCGGCAGGGCAGTACTTCCCTTTCAAAAGACAATCCAACCCATGGCTCTCCTTCGGCTTCTAGTCAGTGGCTGGAAATCCATGGCGTTCCTTGGCTGAAGGTCATATGACTCAATCTCTGGGCTGTCCCATGGCCTTTTTTCTATCACTCTGTCTGTCTCCAAATATCCTCTCCTAATTAGGACATCAGTTCTGTTGGATTAGGGCCTCATCCAGTTTGGTCTCATCTTCACAGATAACATCTTCAAAGATCCTATTTACCACTATGGTCACCATCACATCACGGAGGGACCAGAATTCTGGGCGTCAACATGTTTTCGGGGCTGGTTTGCAATGCAATACCAAACAGGTCCTTCAAGGGGAGAGGAGGGAATCCAATGGCAGATTTCTGCCTATTTCACTGCCTTTTTAAAACTGATCCGATAACATCCGTATCACCTCTGGCTCAGCAAGACCAGCCACTCCTGTGCTGCCTGCGAAATTGGATCCTCCAGGTTCATCCCTCGCTCTCTGGAGCAAGTCCCTGGACAGCTGCTTCCGTGCTCCTGGTGGGAGCCCTAGTCCATGCTCTGCTCCCAGAGCTGACCAAGGACTCCAAACTGAAAAACAGCTTCGCAAGACATCCACAGGTCCTTCGCTTTTTGCAATCAGGACTACCCAGGGGAAGGAGAGAGGGATGAGTACTTGGATTCTGTGCTGAAGAGAGGAAGGGAGGGGAGAGATCGAAGCCTCTTCATTCGTCCATGAGCCCAGGAAGCCGAAACTGCCTCGACATAAGAAATCAAATTCTCTCCATGGCAACAAAATTGTCATGCTGGAAACACACAATCTCAACTACACAGGCAAGCATCTTATAAAATACATTGAGCGAGGAAGAAGGATTAAAATTTCAAGGAATAAAGAGTAAAATAATTGTTTGCCAAACTATATTGGGGGAAGCAAAAATAAAAGGAGGGGAAAGGAAAACACAAATCTTACCTCTCCCGGGGCCAAAGGCAGCTGTTCCTATTTGCCTTTTAATCATAAAAAGTAACTTAAAACCTTCCCCTCAGTTTCAAGAAGGTCTAAGCCACAGCTCAGTGACCTCATGCTGTGCCACCAGGCTTAGCACTTCCTGCTGGCATTAAGTGCTTCTCTGCACACAGCTGACTTAAACACCCAGATCAAAAGCCTTCTTGCCACAAAACAAATCACATTTGACAAAGATAGAGCCCTCCTAAGCCTCAATTATATAGATTGACTCGGCAACCTACGTTAGTGGTGACCTGACCCCCCCAGCCAAACGTATTTTGTCGTTTTCTTTCAAAAGCAATTAGCTCTCCTCCTTGCTTTTCATTTTCTTTTGTGTGTGGATGGAGAGGCTCCCCCCCACCCAGGGGTTTGTGGAAGAGAGAGAACAAAAATTCCATTTGGCAAATCCCTCCTGTAGATGAGATAGCAGTGTGAAGACTATTATGGTTGCGGTTTAACCATCTAATCCTGCTCTACGTATGGTGAATTGTCCAGACTTTGGCTTCCGCAGCTGCACGATAGAGCAACAACTGTTTCCAAGGGCATGTTTTATCTCAGAAAGATTAGTTTGCCACCAACAGAACTCATTAAACTTGCTCATTCTGGGGCTGAGACTGTCCATCAGATATTTTGCCCAGCACATCCTCTTTGTTTGCTTTTCTTAAAAATTCTCATTGCGGAAACAGATACGCAACATCAAATTTCCCATTTTAACCACGTTCAAGAACACAATTCACAATTCATCGGTATTAATTTTGTTCCAATATTGTGCTACCATCACCACCGTACATTACCAAAATGTTTCATCACTCCAAAGAGAAAATCTGTATCCATTAAGCAATACTGCCCCACTCCTTCCATGACTTTGGTAATCTGAAACGGAAATACTTCGTTTCTCTATGAATTTGCATATTCCAGTTATTTCATATAAGTGGAATTTTGTGATATTTGCCCTTTTGTGTTTTGCTTAGTTCACTCAATAGGAAATCTTTAAGGTTCATCCATGTAGTATCCTGTGTCAGAACTCCATTCCTTTTTGTGGCTTAACAATAGCTCGCTGTATGGATACACCACATTTTGTGTTTCGTTTCATCCATTGCTAGACATCCGGGTTGTTTGTATCTTTTGAATACTCAGTGCCGCTATGAACATTGGGGTACACAGATCTGTGTAAGCTCTTGCTTTCAGTTTTTGGGGGTATATATCTAGAAGCAGAATTGTTGAGATGTATGGCAATTGCCTTATTTCACCAGGGCTTCTATAACAGTTTCCACAGACTGGTGGCCTTAAACAGCAGGAATTTACTAGAAGGCTAGAAATGAAAAATCAAGGTATCAGCAGGCCATGCTTTCTCCGGTGTCTGTCACATTCTGATGGTGGCTTGACAGCAGTCTACAGCTCAGTCTCTAGCTCTGTCACATGACCATCTCTCGCCCTATGTTTCCCACTGTCTCCTATTCCCTGTGTCCAAATTTCCTTTACATCTAAAGACTCTAGTCACATTAGACCAAGGCCCTCCCTGATTCAGTTTGGCCCCCTCTTATCAGGAACTGTGCAGATCCTGTTTACAAATGAGTTCATACCCACTGCAATGGGAGAGGAGATGTGGACATGCCTGTGCAGGACATGATTCAAGCCATAGTAGTTTCTGCATTGAACTTTCTCAGGAACTGGCATACTGTGTTTCCCTTTCTGTATTCTTTCTTTGATCTCTGGGCTCAAACCTTGCTTCTGCCATGAGGAATTTTTTAGTCTTGGGTATGGTCAGAGATGTGTAAAATTGAGGTCTAAGGACAAACCAGGAGGAGAGTACTCCTTAACAACCCAGATTCAATGTATTCTAAAGCTTTATATAATCCCTATGAACTCTTCTGATTTTCAATGGTGCCAGGCATCTGCAGGGAAGTTCACCTGTCTGAAATAGATCAACAGTGATGATCTGCAAGAATGCCATTGAGCCACACAGTTCTATTGAGAGGACCTCACTTTTATGTAACCCAAGGCTTTTATAATTTGGTTTTCATCTTAAGTGGAACACCAGAGAGCACCCTGACTTTTTTTAAGGAAAACAAGTAGCATATTTGTAAAATGAATCAGGAGAAGGTACACAAATAAATACAAGTTTTATGGAAAAAGGAAAAAAAAGCTAATTGTATGTTTTTGGGTATTTTGGAAAATTCTGAAGGAGTCAAGTGGAGAGGGAATCTAGGAGAAGCAGAGAAAACAGTGATTGACATAAACATAATTAGCATTACCATAAGTAAAGAGGAACAGAGTGAAATAAGAATAGCAGAACAGAGAAACCAGCTTAAAAGAGAGAGCATACTGATGGAGAAGAGGGTGAAAGACTTAAAAGTTCCCTCATAAGGCAAACCACTGAGAAAGACAAATACTGTATATTGTTTTCCAGACTTGTTTAGTATGAGTGTTCTAGAACCTAATGCCCAAAAAGGTTTCCTTGTTTGACCGACACGTTGCTTCTTTAACCAGGTACTGGGAACCACACAGTCACTTTTTTCCCTCTTGGTCTTGGCAGCTCACAAGTTCAGGGCCAATTTCAACTCTCAGCTGAGGAACTTTCTTCCCCATCTTCTCTACATTGTAATTTCTCTTGTAATCTGTTCGTACTGTCCCATGCTTTTAGATTTTATTTTAATGGTGGACTAAAATCATTTTTGGTAATAGACTGGGCATAAATTCTAAAGAAAGAAAGGAAGCAAAAGTGGAAAGCTGTAATGTGGAGAGCCCAAGGAATTCAATAAATTCTATGATGAATGAATAGAATATTTTAAGGAAAGATTATCTAAAATTTGGAATTCCAAAGAGAGTACAGCAAGTCCTTTCTATATTGTTTTGGGGCATTTTTTAAGAAGTCCACCCAATGGTGATTTAATTTCCTGCAATGTACCTGATCTTTGGTTGTGCTACTCACTATTTGATTAGAACCTAGGTGCTCTCACAATACATGTTAACGCACATTTCTATACAATGGAGAAGTTCTATTATCCTTTAAGATATTAATTAGTTTTTTTTAATCTACTTAGCAATTTTATTCTAATATTTCCTTTTTCCAAAAATATATGTGTACTCATTCCTCAAAATACTCCTTGAACCAGTTTTACCATCTTACTTGTTCTGTGTATAATGAGTTGAATTTTTTTTGATGGGCTCATTCTATATTTGCATGAGAATTATGTTTTTAACTTATTAAAGATCATACTTTGGCAAGTGTCTATTGCTTAACTATGTTAAACTACTCTCTAGGCTTCAGAAAAAAAAAGAATGTATGCATTGGTCCGTGGTGTTTATGAGCTTACACTTAATCCAGAAGAGGTAATGGTGTGTGTGCGTGTGTACGTGTGTGTAAAACCTAGGCTTTGAGAAGCAGTGTGGGGTAGTATTGGGTGATAGAACTGAAGAGGTAGGTTTGCAGTGCCTTCTTGTAGGAGAGAAAGAAATGAGACTAAACAAAGCAGCCCATGGCAGTTGCATTCTGCCAAAGAGAACATACAATGAGTTACAGGATTGAGATGGAATACGATGAGACAGAACCATGGACATTGAAAAAGTCAGAATGGAGAAGTACACAGGTTTGTACTGAGCAATAAGATTTGCTCATTGCCTTCTGAATTAATTGAACCCATGAAAATGACTCCCAAATTTCCCTACCTAAAATATTGACTTGTTCCTGGTCCTTTGGTCAGGACATGGTCTTATAGTGGTTAAGAGCACAAATTCTGGATCTGGATTTCCTGGGGTGAGATCCTGGCTTTGCTGCTTATTTGCTGGCTGGACAAGATATCTAACCCCTCTGTGATATGACTGTTTCCATTTATGAAACAGAAATGACAATAATACTGGCATGGAGGGTTTTTGTGAGGACTGAGTTGATGTTCCCTAAAGATATAGAACAATGAAGGCTTGTGAAAAGTGCAGAGTGTATTCTTGTTTTTAGTTGTATTTGTCAGCTGGCAGTGGGAGGAGTTTGCATCTAATGCATGTACTCCCAACCATTCAGAGAGGAGCCAAATCTGATCACGACAATGATGAGTAGTAACTGTCTAGCATCTGGCTGTGTACTTGCTGTTCAAAACACTATATGGAGAAGTCAAATGAAAAACAAGATGTACTTTGAAATTGCCACATATACCTGAAGACATCCTAGATTTCAAATCATGTGGCTCGATATGCTATCTTAGGTACATTTGATATCTTTCCTCTTTAAAAAAAAAAAAAAAAAGAGAGAAGTTCTGAAAGAATGCATCAAAGAGGGATATTCACCGAGACACCTAACTTTGCTTCTAGGTTGTTTCAGTGAAGAGATAAGGTATAAGCTTTTTTTTCAGAAGGAGAAAAATAAGTCATGAATTTATGCACAAATAAGTTTTCTTCCCTTAACTTTCTAATATATGTTCTTAATAACATTAATATAATTACTTATCTGTGTTATACTAATGTATATGTATATTATATGTGTACATATATTCATATGTGCATACCCGTGTGTATGTTACTATATACATTCTACCAAATACACACACATATAATCCTACCATATATGTGTGTGTGTGTGTATATATATATATATGACTCTGTATTTATCCACCTCTCCCTATATATTTGAATCTATATATGCAATTATATATATGGATGTAGATATTTGCACACAGTTTATGTTGTACAGATATTCATATAACAAAATAGCAATGTGAATATGGTCATTGACAACAAATGTTAACTATTATTTATCATCATAATTTGTAGTATAAACTCTAAGAAAATGGCTTGTGCTTATTTTTGCCAACTGTGTGCCTGGCACATAGGAGATGCTTAAATATTAATGGAAAGATCTGTTAGTCATGAATTCACTCAATCTAGTGGTTTGCCACCTTTGTCACATTATAGTACCACCTGGAGAGCTTCTATTTCTTCACTTTACTAATGCCCTTGCCTGGATCCCATCCCAGACCACTCAGTTCAGGATGCATGGGAGATGGGCTCAGAAACCTTTGCTTATAAAGTTCCCCACATCATTCAAACAGGCAGCCCTGTGATGGGTACCAGTGATCTAGCACCTCTTCTACTTGTGTTTTGTTAATTCTTCCTGAGGGACTTGGGTGGGCCCAGCTGTCAGATCCTTGGAAGCTTTGCTGGAGGATCAGTGCTAGGATACCCTAACTCTATGGACTATATCTCCTGTATGGACTTCCTGGTGTAGACTGTAGTGGGGGGAGGAAAAAGAATTCTTCCACATCCACTCATGCCAGACTTGGGCCAGGCATCCAGATTCCCCAATGAGCAGGTCAAGTATAATGTGTCAAGGAAGAAGCAGCTCTGTCTGTCAATATCCAGCCATTAGGGAAGGAGATGGACTGTCCTCAGACACACAGCTTCCCCAGAGACTGCTGAGGAGCTACTTAGCAGGAATGGCAACCGGTTGGGAATGAGGCAAACCCCAGCTGTGGAAAACCTGTTGGAGAGCCACTGAGTGGCCACCCACCTGGGTTTCTTCATGAAATGAAAGGTATGCCTTCTGTTCCAGCCTAATTCTCTATCCTGCAGGGAAAAGGATCTTTTGGGCATGCATGTCTGGTTTCAATGTGCACATAATGCTGCAAGGCAGTCACCTCTAGTCCACTTTATAGATAGAAAATGGAGGTACAGATTGGTTCTGTGGCTTGCAAATGCTTCCATGACTTGTAAATGCCATAGCCAGCATTTGAACTCTGGCCACTGAGTTTTCAAGTCTCTTTCCTTTATTTGACATGCCTTTTTAGTCCTTATTAATGAATCAATTTATGACTGTTTTGGTTAGGACCATGAAATTTGGATTCAGATGACCTGGCTTTGAATCCAAATGACTCTCCTTCCTAGTTGTGGGATCATGGGTAAACTATCCAACTTCTCCAGGCTGCAGAAACCCTGCCTGAAGGCAAAGGGTAACAGTACTTACCTTAGAGAATCTTTGTGAGGACTATCTACCATAATGTAGGTAAAAGCCTTAAAGTATTTGGCAGAAAATATTCAGCAAAGGGCAACATTGATTTTAAAAATGTTATTTTTTTTTCCTTTGGGCCTTTGATTGACCATTCTTCTCCCTTTGAAATTATATCCTGCAACTTCTTCTCAGCAAAACCATGATACTTGTAACTTTAAACACACTGACTCAGAACTGAGGATTGTGGGAAGATGGTGCTGGACTAAGAGGCAGAGCTGAATGCTCTCACAAAAACAACAGAGAATGTGCCAAAAGCTGTAGAGGGGACCTGCTTTGGGGGTCAGCATACCAGGACAGTGCTCCCAGGAGGGAGAGGGACAGAAGGATGAAGAATCCAAAACAACAAACCTAAGTTACCAAGCCACCATGGCAGCTGGGAAGGGCTCCCCTCCTTCTCCCCCAAGATATAAAGCTTGTGCTAAAATCCCTGGCTTACTGCAGATGATTGGGAGGGGAACAGACATCTTCCTCCCTGTCAGCTGTTTCAAGGGAAAAGGGAGGGGGAATCAGGAAGTGTTTCTTCAGTAAATTCACCCTGCACTCACCAAACTCCTCCAAAAAATTGAACAGGAAAGAATGCTACCAAACTTATTTTGTGAATCCAACATTACCCTAATACCAAAATCAGATAAAGATATTACACACAAAAAAAGAAAATTTCAGACCATATATCAAATGCATATAGATGCAAATATCCTCAACAAAAACTTGCAAACAGAATCCAAAAACTCAGTAAAAGAATTGTACACCAGAATCAAGTGGATTTTATCCCAGGTACGCAAGGGTGGTTCAACACAAGAAAATCTGTTAGTGTAGTAAACCACATTGATAAATTGAAGAAGTAAAAATCACATGAGCCTCTTGATTGATGCAGAAGAGGCATTTGACCAAATACAGCACCCTTTTTTGATAAAAATAATCCAAAAGATAGGAATAGATGGAAGCTTTCTCAATATGTTGAAGTGCATATATGGAAAACCCACAGCTAGCATTGTCCTCAATGGTGAAAGATTGAAAGCTTTCCTACTGAGATCAGGAACAAGATAAGGAAGTCCACTGTCAATATTGTTATTCAATATTTTGCTAGAGGTTCTAGCTAGAGCAATCTGGCTAGATAAAGAAATAAAAGTTACCCAAATAGGAAAGGAAGAAGTAAAACTTTCACTGTTCACTGATGATGTGATCCTGAAAATTCTCCTGAATATCCTGAAAAATCCACTACAAGCCCACTAGAACTAACAGATGAATTGAGCGAATTATCAGATACACGATTAATTTGCAGAAATCAATAGTGTTTCTATACTCTACTGATGTGCAATCTGAGGAGCACATCAGGTAAAACATCCATCTATGATAGGAACTAAAACAATCAAATATTTGGGAATAAATTTAAACAAAGACCTGTATTCAGAAAGCTACAAAATATTGCTAAAAGAAACTGAAGAATACTTAAATAAATGGATTTAAGACTATTAGAAGACTAAATATCATTAACATATTCTACCCAAATGATTTACAGAGTCAATGCAATCCCAATAAAAGTCCTAACAATTTTTTTGGCAGAAATGGAAAAACCAATTATTAAATTAATTTGTAATGGTAAGTGTAGCTGAGCGTGAGGGTCTCGACCTCGCTCAGGCCCAAGAGTTGGGAGGGCTTGCTCCTGCCGGCGGGGGGTGCTCCAAGAGGGAGCACCGGTTCTCCAGGCGTGGGGGACGCGCGGTTAGGAAAGAACCATGGAGACCGCCTGAGCGCAGGAACAGGTCTGCTTTATTGCAGAAGTACACTTGGTTATATAGGCAGGGAAGGGGGTGGAGTATGAAGGGGAGAGCAGGGCGGAGGGGTGGCTGCGGATTGGCTAAAACTGGGGGGGCAGACCTCTGGTAATACGCCGTAAGCAGTTACTGGGGAAGAGGGCAGATTGTAGGTTGGTAATATGGGCGGGACTGGCGGGAAGGGTGGCGGGGGCTGGAAGGGGAGGAGGGGCGGAGAAAGGCGGCAACAATTGTTCCTTTTGTTTTAAAAAGAAATTGAAGCAACAAGTTTTGGTGCGCACGGTGGGTGTGAATGGCTCGGCTTGCGCAGCAACAAAAGACAAGGATTAGGAGGAAGAGTAGGAGGAAAAGGAGGTTATAGGGACGGGCACGGGGATAAGACGAGGAGTGGGGGGAGACCACGAGGACCAGCCGGCCGTGAGCGGACGACATAGCATCTGGCCAGGATGCATGTGCCCGCCATTAGGGTCGGCGCACACCGGCACCTGGCGCGCGCCGAGCCTTGCCAGCGAAACGGGCCTGTGATGCCCCTGTACCCCTCGCCCGAGGGGGAGGAGTAGTTGGGGAGAAGTAAGGAGAGGAAGACAAGAAGCTATAGGCGTGCGGTCTGGAGTAGGTGGAGAAACCTGTGGCAGCAGGGTTGTGTCCCCCCCACTCATAAGATGGAAGGTTCGTGCGTCCAGTGAGGTTGGCGACATCAGTAGTGAAAGAGGGGGCGGAGGCGGTTACGTTCGAGGCGAGGAGCCTTTTTTGTTGCCAGAGGGAGAGGGTCCAATTGAAGGGCTGGTGACTCGGGTTGGCAGCGGCTGGGAGAGCGAGGGAAGCCAGGACGAAGAGAACGGCTGCGAGGCTGTGTAGAGGCATCATCTGACAGTGCGGCATCTGTGGAGAAAACTCCTCGCTCTCCACACTTGGCGAGCGGGCAGCATGAGGGGGGTAAGGAGAGCGGGGTAAGGGTCTGAAACGTTTTAAGAAGGGGCGTTCCTTGATGATGGCTGGTGCTGGATCCGGGTGAACGGGGCGACCTCTGGGCCGTATCCACTGTCAATGTTATCTCTCACCGAAGGCATAGGGTGCTGATCGTTCGGTGGAACTAGTGGGTCAGTGGCGGGCCGGATGCAGCGCCCAGGAACCCAGAGCGGCTGCGGCTCAGACTCTGGAAAGACACAAGCAAAGCCCCTCCCCTGTGCTAGGAGGGGAGCTGGATCTTGCCAACGATTTGTGGCAGGGTCTTTCCAATGGACGAGGGGAACTTGCGAGGGCTGCCACATGGGTCCCCAGTGTTTATGGGTGGGGGAGAGTCCATGGTCATGAAAGGTTAGGAGATTGTGATGAATGAGGCAGGCAGTCATGACGTCAGCAGGGGCCTTGTGGGGAGAGGAGGCCCTTTCTTTTTGAATGAGTAGCTTGAGCTGTTGGTGAGTGCGCTCGACGATTCCTTGCCCCTGTGGATTGTATGGAATGCCAAAATGATGCGTGATGTGATACATCTGCACGAAGCTGGTGAAGGCGGCACTGTGATATGCTGGTCTGTTGTCTGTCTTGAGATCCCATGGAATTCCCATGAACAAAATAGCTTGGCGAAGCGCCTGGACGCAGTGTTTAGCACTTTCCCCCGTAAGAGGGACTGCATAGCACAGATGTGAAAAGGTGTCAATTGCCACATGAAGATATTTGAGGCGGCCAAATGCACTGACATGAGTGACATCTAATTGCCACCTTGAGTTTGGGCGGAGGCCGCGGGGGTTAACACCCTGAGGCTGCAAAGGCCCAAGTGGCAACAATGGCGCGCAAGTCCGGCACGCGCGCACAAGGTGTTTGCAAGTTTCAATGGGTAAGTCGGGGAAGAGCTTCCGGATGGACTGTGCGGAGAAGTGGAATTGGGAATGCAGGAGCTTGGCTTGATTAACAAAGTCTCCAAGTCGCCGCCCGTCGGCAGGGCTTTCATGGGGGAGGACTGGGTTTACCTGGCGGCTGGACACAGAAGCATCAGCGAGGTCATTCCCTTGAGCCAGCGGTCCTGGTAGGCCAGAGTGGCTTCTGATATGAGCAATGAACCAAGGCTGCTGCCTCGCCTCAAGCAGTCGCTGTACGAAGGCGAGCGCTCGGTCAATGTTTGAGTCACTCGGTAAGAAAGTGGCAAGCGGGAGGCTGCGGCACACTTGAAGAGTGTATAGGCTGTCAGTGAAGATGTTGAGAGACTGGTTTGGGTGGAGGTTAAGGACTGCAGCGACGGCTAGAAGCTCACCTACTTGAACAGAGAAGTCATTTGCGAACAGCAGTTGCTGTGGCTCAGGATTTCCAGGAGTGTATATAATGGCTGCAAATGCCATTTTTGAGGCATCTGTGAAGGCAGTGATGGCTGAGGGGATTGGGTTCCGCGCGGGCAATGGATGGAACGGGTTGGAAAACGCCAATTGAGACATTCCCTGCAGCAATCGGTGATGAGGATAGTGGTTGTCAAAGGAGCCGCGAAAGAGCTCTACCAGGCTCTGCATTTGGGCATTGTTCATGATGAGGGAGGTAACTTCCTTGGCATCTAAAGACCAGACAATGGTGTGTGGTGGGATGCCATACGTTTGTATGGAGAGAAGTACTAAGTCAGTGGCCAACGCGATCCAGGCCCTTGTAAAAGGGCAGATTTTTGGGAGTTTGCTCTTTGACGTATGCAGAAAAAGGAGAGGGCCATCTTGCCACAAGAGACCTGTGGGAGTGATTGGCGTTGGCAGAACTAAAGCCAAAATTGGAAGGTTAGGGGAGAACCGCTCCAGGCGTCACTGCTGCAGAGCGGCGCTAACTTGCTGGACGACTTCTCGAGCAGCAGGAGTGATGGTGATGCTGCGGGTGGCTGCAGTTGGTGGGCTGTCTTTGGTCTGCAAGAGCTCGAAGAGGGTTTGCATCTGTGCTGTTGTGATGGGCAGCGCCGAGCGAAGCCAATTGATTTGTCCGCAAAGTTGTTGGAGCTCAGTCAGCGTCATCTTGTGAGAGACATGAATTTGTGGGCTTGTGGGCTGAATGAAGTGATGAAAATGAAAGCCCAAAAATTGAAAAGGAGGTTGGAGGTTTATTTTGTCTGATTGCACGGTAAGTCCGAGGCTTGAAAGGTTTGTCATCACTGCAGAGAGCAGGTCATTGAGGAGCGCGCTGGAGCTCGCTGCTAAGAGAAGGTCATCCATATAGTGGAGAATGTATGTTTGCTCTGGATGAAACTTTGAGCGCAGCAGCTCAATGGCATGGTTGACATAGAGCTGACATATGGTTGGGCTGTTCTGCATACCTTGCGGTAGCACTCGCCATTGGAATCGAAGCGCTGCGCCCTGGTTGTTGGTGCGTGGGACTGTAAACACAAATCGCGGACAGTCTCGCGGGTGAAGAGGAATAGAGAAAAAGCAGTCCTTGATGTTGATGGTCGCCGCGTGAAAATGCTGGGGGACTGCGGTGGGATGCGGGCATCCTGGCTGAGGTGACCCCATTGGCTTGATATGCTTGTTGATTTCGCGGAGATCGTGGAGAAGGCGGTATTTGCCGGTGTTCTTTTTGCTAATGACAAAGACTGGTGAATTGTAGGGACTAGTGGATGACTCTATATGCCCTGCTTGTAGCTGCTCTTCGACGAGGGCAGAGAGAGCTTGCAGCTTGTGAGCTGGCAAGGGCCACTGCTCGACCCAGATGGGCTCCTCTGTGTCCCATTCCAGAGGGATAGGGTCAGGTTTTGAGATGGGAGCAGTGGCCCCTAGAAGGGGGGGGGGGTGCAGCGCAGCTGAGAAGGCTTCTGTGGTGATTCAGGCCTTTAGCTGGCTGAGGACATCTCTCCCCCATAAGATGGTTTGGACAGACGAAATGACGAGTGGGCGAATTTGGCCTTCGTGGCCTTCTCGGTCGCTCCAATGCAGAGGCTGGGATGTTTTCCAGGAGGTGGCGGCCCCAGTGGCACCGATGACTTGAGGGCCAGTTTCCAGGGGCCAGTGATTGAACGCAGCGACTTCGAAGGGAACACAGGAGACTTCAGCGCCGGAATCCAGGAGCCCATCGAGCCATTGCCCATCGATTTTGAGCTCTAATGAGGGCCTCTGGCGGCGCGTGATGGGCATTGTCCACATTATGGCTTGGGAACTCTTCTGAGGGCCTCTTGGGGGTGGGGCTGAGGCCTGCCCCGCTGGGAGTTTAAAGGCTGCTGGGAACCTTGGGTGGAACGGCAGTCGCGGGCCCAGTGATATCCTTTCCCACAACGCGGACACGGCGTAGAAGGGCCCCTTGGCCGTCACATCGGCGGGTCTGAGCGAGGCGCTGGGAGCACTCGCGGACGAAGTGGCCGGGCTGGCCGCACCGAAAGCAGACAGAAGTGGGGGCGGATGAAACAGCCATGGCAGAGGCAAAGGCAGCGGTGAGTGTTTTGACTTGTGGGTCGACGTCACGGCAAGCAAGGACCCATTCGTGCAGAGCTTTGTCACATATGGGAAGGACCACGGCCCGGAAAGGCGCAAGGCACCCGTCTACGATAAGTTCTTTGGCCAGCGCAAACTGGGCATCCTCGCTGGAAATCTTCCGCTGACAGGCTTCCAGGACGCGGGCGACAAACGTTGGGAAAGTCTCATTGGAGTCTTGAAGCAGCTGTGCGAGTTTGGTGGGCTGCTTGGTGGAAACTAGAGAGAATGACCGTTGGACGAGGACTTTTACCCGGTGCCAAAACCCTGGGTCAATTTGGAGATAAGAACGAGGGTCTGCATAATTGTTGGTACCCGTGTATGCATCGGAGGGATCGAGGACGCCAGCTTGGGCATTTTCCACGATTTGCCGGTCAACAGCCACTTGGTAATGGGCGCGCCATTCAATAAATTGACCCGGCGTCAGGATGGCATGGGCTAGTGCAATCCAGTCATATGGGAGAACGAGTTGGGTCCCCAACTCCTCAAGTAGTTGCTGCGTATAAGGGCTGCCAATTCCGTCTTCCTTTACAGCTTTGCGGAGGGTCCTGACCTCTTCCGCTGTAAAGGGTAGCCAAGTTTGGGGTCGCTGCGGCATGGGCTGCGGATTCAGTGGATACAGCTGGGGGGTTTGAGAAGACGTGGCACTGGGGACTGATGGAGCAGCCAAGGCAGGTGAAGGGCTATTGCCGTACGGCGGCGGCAAGGGATAAGCGGAACACGGGTGAGAAAATGGCGGCTTAGCGGCTTCCGGGCGACAACAAGATGGCGGCGGGACCCTTCCTGGCGCCGGCCAAGATGGCGGAGCAGCCACATCCGGCAGCGGACAAAATGGCGCGAGGGGCGCATCCGGTTTAGCGGAAGATGGCGACCATGCAGCTTCCGGGCCCGAACCGGATGCTGACTGGGCAGGAAGAGGTGGGTAGAGGCGGGAGGAGGAGGGCACCGGCGGAGAAGAAGCCGGATGTGCGCCATCTTGGGCAGAAGTGGGGGAAGAAGGCGGAAGTCCGCCATCTTGGGGAGAGGCAGGAGTGGTTTCCGTCTGCTGCGGGGAGCTCGGGTGGGGAGGTTCGCGCTCGAGAGCGGCAGCAAGTTGGTTAGACAGAGAGTCAGTGTCGGCGGACTCATTGGGATCACAGTCTAGAGGCCGTTTGGGAGAAGCTTCATAAACGGCTTCGGTCGGAGCGCCAAGGAGACAGGCGTGAATGGCAACGAGAACGGGTAAGAGGCCTGCTGGGAAGGTGTGTTTCTCATGCTCCATGGCAGAGGTGACTCGATCTATGAGTCGCGAGTATGTGTCCGGGCTCCAGAGTTGGCAGGTGGCGAGCCACGGATTAAAGGGGAGCAAGAGATCCCAGTACTTTTGGAGCTGCCGCAAGGAGACGCAGACTCCATTGGCATTGAGCAGGGCAGCGAGGGCCCTGACTTGCGGCGCCTGACGCAATGACAAAGAGGCGCCCATGATGGGATAGGGACGGGACGACGGCGAGGGGTCCCTTGGGGCTCATCCGGGCGAGGGGTCCCTACCTAGAGAGGAGGACGATCACAGCAGCAGCAGCAGCAGAGAGGAGCCGGGGGAGGAGCTGCCACGTTGGGCGCCAGTTGTAGCTGAGCGAGAGGGTTTCGTCCTCGCTCAGGCCCAAGAGTCGGGGGGGCTTGCTCCTGCCAGGCAGCCGGGGGGGGGGGGTGCTCCGAAAGGAAGCACTGGTTCTCCAGGCATGGGGGACGCGCGGTTGGGGAAAAAACCACGGAGACCGCTTGAGCGCAAGAACAGGTCTGCTTTATTGTGGAAGTACACTTGGTTATATAGGCAGGGAAGGGGGTGGAGTATGAAGGGGAGAGCAGGGCGGAGGGGTGGCTGCGGATTGGCTAACCTGGGGGGCAGACCTCTGGTAATACGCCGTAAGCAGTTACTGGGGAAGAGTTGTTTTTTTTTTTTTTTTGAGTGCAATAACAGGTCTGCTTTATTGTGGAAGTACACTTAGCTATATAGGGTTGGGTAGAGGGAGGGGCGTGATGAAGGGAGGGTTGGCTAAGGGGCGGCTGTGGACAGGCTGAAGCTGATGGATAGACCTGAGGTAAGCAGTTACTGGGGAAGAGGGCAGATTGTAGGTTGGTAATATGGGCGGGACTGGCGGGAAGGGTGGCTGGGGCTGGAAGGGGAGGAGGGGCAGAGAAAGGCGGCAACAGGTAAGAGGTCCTGAATAGCTAAAAAGAAGGAAGTTGGAGGACTCTCACTTCCAGACTTTAAAGGATATTACTTAGCTACCATGGTAAAAACAGTATTTCAGTACTGAAATACTGAAACGAATACAGATGGATTGACCAAGGGAACTGAATCAAGAACTCAGAAATAGACTCTTGTATCTATTGACTAAAAGTCAAGTGATTTTTTACAAGGCAGTCAAGCTTTCCCAGCTTGACCAGAACAGTCTATTCAACAAATGGTACTGAGAAAACTGTTTATCTATATCCAAAAGAAAGGTACGGGAACCCTATCTCATACCTTACCTAGTAATTAACTCAAAATTGATCAAGGACCTAAATATAAAAGTGAAAACCATAAAATTCCTAAAAGAGAATGTAGGAAAATATCTTTAAGATCTTGTAGTAGGCAGTAGTTTCTTAAACCTCACAGCCAAAGCACAAGCAACAACAACAAAAATATATAAATGGGACCTTCTCAAAATTAAACATTTTTCACCTCAAAGAACTTTGTCAAAAGGGTGAAAAGGCAACTGACTCTGCAGGAGAAAATATTTGGCAACCACATATCTGATAATGTTTTAATATCAATGATATACAAAGAGATCATTCAACTCAAATTAAAAAGACAAGCTAACTAATTAAAAAATAGGCGAAAGACTTGAAAAAGAAAATTGGCCAAAGAAGTAAGTAAAAATGGTGAAGAAACCATGAACAAATATTCAACATCACTAGCAATAGACACACGCAAATCAAAAATTCAATGAGGCATCATTTTGCACCTATTAAACTCGTCATTATTAAAAAGGCAGAAACTGTAAATGTTGATGAGAATGTGGAGAGACAGGAAAGTTTATTCACAGTTGGTGGGAATGTAGAATGGTGCAGCTACTGTGGAGGACTGTTTGGCAGTTCCTAAGGAGGTTGAATATAGACTTCCATGGGATCCAGCAATACCATTACTAGGTATGTACCCAGAAGAACTGAGAGCAGAGACATGAACAGACATCTGCACACCGATGTTCAAAGTAATATTATTTACAATTGCCAAAAATTGGAAACAACCCAGGTGTCCATCAACTGATGAATGGATAAATACAAATTGTGGTATATACACACAATGGAATATTATGCAGAGGTAAGAAGAAATGAAGTCTTGAGGCATATGACAACATGGTTGAAACTGGAGGACATTACATTGAGTGAAGAAAGCCAGACACAAAAAAGACAAATTCTATATGATTGCACTATTATTAACTGAATATATTGTGTTTAGATTCATGGAGTTAATAGAATATGGATCACCAGAAGTAGAAGGAGAGTATAGAATAGAAAACTGAGGGTTAATATGTGCAGAATTGGTAATAATGTTGTTTGGAAACCTTTGGAAATGAAAAGAAGTGGTGAAAGCATATCAAGGTGTTTGTAACTAGCAATGCTATTATATGGGTATGACAGTGGTTAAAGGGAAAGTTTAAGATCATGTATATTACTAAAAGGAAAGCTAAGAATTGTGACATGGGATTGTGTAAGACTGTAAAATCTTATGTAAAACACAAAATTGGGTGATATTGTACATATCACAGTTTTTACAAAATATAAACACTGATATACTAGAAAGAAGGAAACAGAATAGCAGCTATGTATGGCCAGGGAAGCAGAGAAGGATTGAGAGGTGATAAGTTGTGTTAGTTTTTTGGTTTGTTATTATTATTGGAATAGTGAAAGTGCTCTGGGAATGACTGAAGTGATGAATGTACAACTATGTGATTACATCAAATACTATTGATTGTACACTTTGGATGGATTTATGCTTTATTAATATGTATCAATGTAGCAGTTGGATATTGTTTATGAATTTCAAAAATAAATATTGGATTATGTTTGTAAACTGGTTTTTCTAAGCTTTCACTTTTGCTTGATTAAATTATGATTAGGGCTTTGATTGGGCCACATCATTAGGGTTTGGTGGGTGGGGACTTGGTGTGTGGGGACTTAGGGATAAAAGACATAGCAAAGGACAGAATTGGGAGTTTTTGAGCTGGTGCCCGGGCAGTGAAGACACAGGAGAAGAACACAGAGGAATAGAGATAAAGATGGCTCCTTGGACATGGCAGAAGTACCAGTGAAAGCCACAGAGCCATTCACCTGATAGTCTAAAGCTGGCCTTGTAGAGAAAGCACAGCAGTTGAGCCTGGAGAGAAATGGAGCCCCAGGAAGAGAGGAACCCAGGAAGCCTGAACCCTGGCAAATGTTGGCAGCCATCTTGCTCTAACATGTGGAAATAGACTTTGGTGAGGCTTTATGGACTGGTAACCGTAAGCTCCTACCCCAAATAAATACCCTTTATAAAAGCCAACAGATTTCTGGTATTTTGCATCAGCACCCCTTTGACTGATTAATACAATTAATAAAATTGATTTATTAAAAAATACTGATCCATTTTAACAGAAAACTGACATGTGCACACAAACAACAAGCATAAAGACAGAAAACTAAAAATGGCTCTCATTCTTGATGGCAATTCAAAAAAAAAGTAAAATGTTAGCAAACTAAATTCATCAGTACTTTATAAAATAATATCCATAATACAACAACCAATTAGGACTTAGGCCAGAAAGATAAAGTTTTTTTAATATTGGAAAAAACATGCTAATGTGCTGGCCTTATAAATCAGTGGGTAAATATAGTCAAAGCACTTAATAGAAGCTCTAGTCAGGCAGTGGACACCTTGAAATCGTGTACAATATTTTATATATTTTCCTCACATGGAAAAGTGTTTATAATATTCATTCAGATATTAAAGGGGTCTTTCAAACGAAAATATAAATAACTATAGATATATAAATTCAACATCCAAATCTGATTTTATGAAACACAAATTTCAACAAGCTCGAACAGAAATATAATTCTTTTGCAGTGATAAAGATTATCTATCTAGATATCCATTCTACTTTTAAAGTTGTTTCATATAAAAGCCTAGCTGAGTGTGTATGGTCTCACTTCTATCAAATGTTGGAATGCTCTACAGCAGGCAGTCAACCAGCATTATCTCAAGCTGGTAAGCTTATAGATTATTCACATTTTCTTACTTTTACTTAGTAGAATTTTATGTATTTTTCGAATTGATGTTATTTATTTTATAGTGAAAAGTTATTGAAGGGAAAATTTACTAGCCTTCATTTATGCTTCATATAAACAAGCTATCATAATAATACGTTTTGACAGCTACTTATTTGCTAGAAATATATGAAATGGAAAAGCAAACCAATTATGCAATACTTATTTTCATAAAGGCCTCTTATGATAAAAATGCGGGTTGAGGGAAGAAGAATCAGCATATTTTGAATATCTATTATGTGTTGGGAAGTACGGTTGAATTGACAGCCCTTCTAAATCTTGGGAAGCCTGCTTTTGGATGTGAACCCAGTCTATGGCAGTGTTCGAGTCATTCAATGTCCTCACCATGTACTCCCTTAAACTTGGGTTTAGGTTTTCAATAACCCACTTACCAAGTCTCCAGTTAAGTTGAGCAGGGCTATGAGTCCCGGGGAGGTCTGACGAACTGGAAAAAGCCATTGGAGAGAGCAGGGATGCTAATGGGTCATCACAGTTGTCTAAAAGAAGACAGAGAGAAAGAACCAGATTCTATTAGCAAGAGATATTCCCAGTGAGAGAATCCATTGCATTAATTGCCATCATGCATTAACCAAGGTCATGGGTGATTTATTTACATGTGTTATTTCAAATTCTCCTCACAACAACCCTGGAGGACAGATACAGCTGCCTTTCACACAAGGAGGAAACAGTATTTCAGGGATGTTAAATAGTTTGCCCAAGGTCACAAAACTAGAAAATACTGGAGCCAGAATTCTCACGCGGTGCTGTCTGTCTCAAAAACCAGGCTACCCATTCATTCTTATAATCTACCGCCCAGCAAAGCCTTGTTGCTGCTAATTGAGCTTATTCTCTAAGAACGGAGACCTATTAAAGGGGTAAGTATTGTTTACTACCCCATCTCTGGTCCTTAAGTTGTCCTGCAATAATGAGTGTACCTAGAAAGAGAAAATAATTTGGGGTATCTCACTCGCAGTCTGTTAAAACCTTTGGAAAATGAGATCTGGTTCTAGTCATCTCTTTCTGTTCCCCGGAGTAGGAGAGCATATTTCCAGAGCTCCTGGAATGTTGGTTCTGACTTCACTGTAGTAGCTATCCCTCCAGCCCCAGCCTGTGTCTTCCCTAAATGTAGTAAGAATGTTTGCTAAGGCTTCACTGATGCTGTCAAAATGTGGACCAGGGCGGGGCTAGAGGCAAAGATACTGGCTTGGGTAGCAGATGTATCCTCCAGGTCGACACTGATATCCTAAATACCCAATATCATATATGGACCCCTACTCTTCACTCGTAGGATAGAGTACATCCAAATATTCTCAATCATCAATTTATTTGTTTGCATCCTCCTCTAAATGGCAAGCTCTTTGTGGGGACTTAGCAAAGAATCTGGTACATAATAGGCTTTTAGTAATGGCGTGTTGAAAGAATGGCGAGTGAATGAAGAAAAGGACTAAAGATCGAAAGGGTTGAATCAGTCAGCAATTAGTGAACATATCAACAATTATTCAACATCACATTGCTAAGTATTATACTAAGACACTTCCCTTTTTTTTTCCATTTCCGACACAATTGATCCTGGAGGACATTGCAAAAATGACTTCATGAAATCCAGTCATTTCTCATTCTAAACACAAATTTGAAACATAACTCATTTTGAAAATTAACTTGGAATGAAAGACTCTGAGAGAGAGGTGGGATTGTTTTTAAAAGGAAATTTACATGGGATTATAAGACTGCTTGTTTATCCAGCAAATTCTTAGAGAGCAGTATTTCAATTAATTGCAGGAAAATTAATCAGAAACATAACGATTAAATTCTTGTTTGTTCAATGTGTTGAAAATAACAACTGGCAAAGCGTATTTTGAGTTTTTTCCCGAACACAAATGTTTGAAAACTATTTTGAGGTATTCGGCAAACACAAAACAGAGCCAGATCTTCCCTGGCAGGAATAATAGAATCACAGCAACACATGCTTTGCAGCCGTGGTCATTCAGCAAATACAGTCCAGAGCTCTGAGCCCTTCCTTCTCTCCTGGCGGAAGATGCAGGTGAAAGATGGTCCCACATACCTCCCCAGCAGAGGACTTGAATCGTCAATTTATTATGTAATTGATACCCTAGGCAACAATTTGAAACGAAGGCAAATCGTCTGGGTGCGTATGCCCTATTTCATCAAGAGGGCATAAAGTAGGTGAATACAGAAAAGTAACCCCGGCTGCAGTGAGCCGCAGAGGAATACGCAAAAAATGCACATGCACGGGCCTCAAGCAACAGCCAGGTGTCAGGGTTTTGCATTCCTTAGGAGCTGCCCTCATCCCTCTCTGCTGTTAAAATCTCAGTCCAGTTTCAAAGAATACTCCACTTCAAAAGAATTTATAAGCAGCAGTCCTTTTGATGCCCACTTCCACAGACAACTGCAGATGTTTCAAGGTAAAATACCACCGTATTTACTGCTGTAGTCATGTGGTTCTTAAACAGTTAATGTGTAAAACAACGCTTCCTTCTTGATGAGGTTCTAATGGTCTTTTTTGGTGTCACGAATGGTGTTTTTGCATATTGTGCACCTAACTCTATTTTTCCACTGAGCTCTTTCTCAAAGGCTTTATTTATTTGTTTATTTATTTATAAAAATCAGGCACAAAACAGAATTTCTATATACTGCCCTATCATTAATACCTTACATTGGTATGGAACATTTGTTAAAATTGGTGAAAGCAGTTTTTTTATAATTGTACGGTTAACTAAAGTCCATGGTTCAATTTGGGGTTCACGGTCTGTATAGTGCATTTCCCTGGATTTAAAAAAAAAAATTTATTCTATTACCATTTATACAACCTAACCTTTCCCCCTTTATCCACACTCAGATATATTTCAGTGCTGTTAATTATATTCACAATGTACTGTGACAGTTACCATAATTTATTACCAAAACATATCCATCATTCCAAATAAGAACTCTGTATTTTAAGACTTAGCTTCCCATTCCCTATCCCTATATTGTCCCCTGGCAAACTATATTCTAGATTCTGACTTTTAAGAGGTTGCTTATTCGAATTATTTCATATCAATGAGATCATATAATATTCATCCTTTTGGTCTGTCTTGTTTCACTCAATGTGGTGTCTTCAACCTTCACCCATGTTTTTGCATATATTAGGTCTTCATTCCTTTTTTATGGAAAAATAATATTCCATTTTAGATATATACCATACTTTGTTTATCCATTCTTTGGTTTAGGACACTTGTGTTGCTTCAATCTTTTGGCGGTTGTGAATAATTCTGCTTTGCACATCATTGTGCAAATAGCTATCCAAAATCTATTTTCAATATTATAGGTATACACCTAGTAATGGGATTATTACTAAAACCAGTAAACTTGGTACCTTGCTGTCCAAACTTCCGGGCAAGTGATCTCCTGTCTCCTCCAGTCCTATGTAGCAATCCTCTATCTTCACAAGACACTGACTTTCACAAGTGGCTATATTGGTTAACATATCTGAACTTACCCTCTCCTATTCCTAAACGTGATAAGAAATGGGCATACTTAAAATAAGAGAGATAGAAAAGGCCCCCTGCCCACCCATCCACCTCTAGGCAGATATGCAGTTCCCTTTCATCTTTATGTTGCATGGACAAAATCTAACCACATCACCTAAACTAAGACAGACCAGGCCTCTAATGAAATTACCTCCTAGCCATGGGGCATTAAGTGTATGTCTGTATAACCATTCCAAAGCCAAGGGCAGCACTGTTTTTAGACATGTGTCCTATTTTTAAAGCAGAGGAGAAGTGACCTAGGATAAATGAGAACAAAAAAATTCAGGCATTTATTATTTTATTCATGATTTGGGACAGCTTCGGGTAGTGGAAAGTATCAGGAGGGCTAGAGCTAGAAAGTCCCAATTCTAGATTCATTTGTTCTAAGGATTTGTTGGTTACTCTAGGTACATACTATTTTCAAGGGTCCCATTCTGTATTTCTATTATCTGCAAAATAAAGTCATTTCTGCCAAAGAATCATTTTGAAGATGGGTAAGAATAGATGCAAATGTTGTCTTTTAATGTACAGAGCATGGAATGAGAAAAGGAAAGCAGTATATGAACTAAAATATTATTCAAACGGTCAAGAGTAATCCTTTGAACAAGTTTAGCTCTTTGTCAGAAAACCTTTCCCAGACTTGGAGTCACAGATAGTTCTTTTCAATTGGAGGTTTACAACTGACTACGTGAGAAGCAGATATGAAGTAGAGGGGAAACGAAGGGGATGAAGATACAGGCAGGAAAACGCAAGGTGGCACTGGGCAGTCCTTCCCATCTGGGAACCAGCAGGCTGGCGGGAACTAGCTCCACGTCACACAAAACACTGGCTGAGAAGGAAAGAACTGAAATACCATCTCCTCCACTGCAAAGCAAACCCATGCTGTTGAATGTCAGACTCCACTCGGGTTATGGCTGGCTAAATCCACCAACCGGTTCCTCCAAAAGCATATGTGGATGTGCGCTGGTGTTTACACTGGGAGAGAGAGAAGGAAGAAGAAACTGTGGAGGGGACAGAGTATTGGAAGTTGAGGGAAAAAACTACCATGGAATGAAAAGTCTGGCCTCTCTAATATTCCCTTCCACTGGGACACATAACCTGAGACAGCTGATAGTAGTTTCTGCACAATCATTTTCCCAAAATGAACCAAACTTCAAGGATGTGTTGGTATAGAAGAATATTTTCAAAATGTACTCTTATGAAACTTTTTCATAGGTCCTTTCTTTAAAATAGTTGTTGCTAAAGTCAAAGGAAATAAAAAGGGAATTAAGGAAATACAAACCCTTTTCCACATGCCTTTTATTATACACCACTTTTCTCCAATCAGTGGCTTTCCTGCCATTTTTATTGTTATCCTTTATAACATCAAAGCTGCTTCATGTGACCCACCTCTGACCCATTTGATGTAGATAAAAATCTGTGCCTATGAGTATGATAAAAACAACTCAGATCTTTCCATTCAGTAGAAGTTTGCTAAACCCAATCCTACTTTCAAATGACCCTTAAATTTCATTCACAGGCTAAGACTATATCAGAACTTGAAAGAACCTCTGAAATTACAAAATCCTCAGGTGACAAGGTAAGAATTACTGCCAGTCTGTGTAAGTCTGGTGACCATTAGTTATATCATATATATATACATATATATATATATAATTATTCATAACATTTGCTTAACTGATAGCTTTATTTCTGCAAAAGGAAGGACATAGTTTTATTTCTGTAAAAACAAAAAACATAGAAGAATACTCCACAACATTCAAAAAAATTTGAATTTCTTCTCTTGTTTTCTCACCTTCATTATCTCTCCTTTCAATACTCCCCTACCCAGCAAAAGAAAAAAAGAAGGACAGGAAAAAGAAAGATCAAAAGAAATTTAATTGTTTCCTTATTGATATTTGTATAATTCCTCAATGCAACCATTTTATTTGATATTTTCAGTCTGAAGAAGTTGGGATAATGTCTTCTTCAATATCTACATATTGTCAAACACTAAAGGTCTTTCACATTAATTAAAAGGTAAAGGGATAAAAGAGAATCTTGAATAAATATGATATTTTCACAACTTAAAAATTATTATTGAGCCTTTAATATGATTCTACTTTAAGTAAGATTTTTTGTTGCCAACATATATTTTTATTCATTATTATTAAAATACCAATAGAGTTACAGATGGCACTGAAGCTAAATTTTGTGATTACCCCAATAAATTGTCTGTGTATGGGAATTTGGTGCTTAAAAGATCCACTTGTATTTATAGGTGAGATAAAATTCCTCTTAGCATTGCACACTTAATGGCCTACTTTGTTTAACAGACATAAAGTATGCATTTTGTATAGTGCCTACAACAGTCCTTAGAAGAGACAACTCATGCTTTTAGTGTCATTTATTTTTCTCCTCATTACCTATAATTTTACTTTAGCAAACAAATGAAATAAATATTATAATATTACTTTTGAATTTGACCCTCTCCCCCTTCTCCATCATGAAATCCAAAATGATAAATTCCTTCATAATAAACAGACCAAGAAACATAGTTTTCTAAAATGAGTCATGAAAAGAGGAATAAACCTTCTCTATCCTGTTATCTATCTCCAATTTAATTCAAGGCATGGTTTTTGATCACCTACTCACGGCTGAGCAACTGGCTGTGGGGAGGAAAATTGAAGTCGAAGTCATAGACTCAGACTGCAAGAAGTCAAGCATCTGCTTTGAGTTGAAATATAATATCTATGTACATATATACACACATATGTATATCCATATATACACATATACATTTATGTATGTGCATTTATGTACATATTCTTATGTCTTAGCTTGTCACAGGGCTGCCAATGCAAAGTACCAGAAATGGGTTGACTTTTATAATGGGAATTTTTTTTTTTATTGACTTTGTAATAATATTACATCAAAAATATATATGTGAGGTCCCATTCAACCCCGCTCCCCCACCCCCCCTCTCCCCCCCCAACAACACTCCTTCCCATCATCATGACACATCCATTGGATTTGGTAAGTACATCTTTGGGCACCTCTGCACCTCATAGCCAATGGTCCACATCATGGCCCATACTCTCCTCCATTCCATCCAGTGGGCCCTGTGAGGATTTACAATGTCCGGTGATTGCCCCTGAAGCACCATCCAGGGCAGCTCCATGTCCCAAAGACACCTCCACCTCTCATCTCTTCCTGCCTTTCCCCATACCCATCGTCCACCATGTCCACTTTTCTCAATCCAATACCACCTCTTCTATGTGGACATATAATGGGAATTTTATTTAGGACAAAACCTTTCAGTTCCAAGGCCATGAAATGTTCAAATTAAGGCTTCATCAGAGATGTTTTCTCACCAAAGTTTTCTCATCAGCTACTGATGATCCTGGCATCCTGCCCTGTGGCAAAGCAAGATGACAGCCAATCTTAGCCAAAGGCACTGCCTTCACATCCAGGCTCACCTTCTCCTGGACCCCAGCTGTGGGCGATCAGCCATATTGTTCATCTCTTCAACCTTGGGCTGCTCCATGAGCCCTGCACCTCTGGTGCCTCTTTCGGTGCTTCTGTGCTCTGCTGATTACAAATTCTAGGACTTTTCTCAGCCTCTCAGTATTCTAGCAGTCCTCTCTCTTACATGACAGTATCAACATTGTAGCTTCCTTTCTTTGTATTTCCCTTTGTGTTCTCAGTTTATAAAGACCCAGAAAAAGGTTGGAGACCCAACCTGTGTCCCACCTCCCAGACTTAATCCAATCAAAAGTGATTAAAGTGATCTGATAAAGAGATCTAATCAAGTGATCTAATCAAGATCCTTTAACAGAATGTAATGTAGTCAAAGGGTCTCACACCAATGGGAATAGATGAGTTCAAAGACATAATCTTTTTTTGGTATTCACCAAATTCAAACTATCATACCTTATGTTTATGAACAATTACATGAAGTAAAACATTGGCATGGGATCCATGAGTCCTGGTCTTTTTTCCCCCCTTAACTGGGAATGCTTTTTATAATTACCTTTCTGAATATCAAATTCCTCAACTATGTTTCATTCAATCAACAATCTTTAAGTGCACACATACTACTGTCTGAGTGATGTCACCTTCCTCAAACAAAGTGGATATTTATGCACCAAAAGTAACTAAAGTGCTGTATAATGGGGCAGATGGAGGCACAGCAGGCAGTGGGAGCAACCAGGAGAGAGGGGTTAGTCCTGCCCAGGGATTTACTAGATGGGATTTTTCCCAGGCTCTAAAAATGATTCTAGCAAAAATTTAGGGAAATATCTATTTGGAAGTACTAAACCTTACTTAAAAGTTGCTTGCTATGACCATATCATAATTAAACCAAGTAAGTATGACACAGAGCCTCCTGATGCCACTTACTTGGTATTCTGTCAGCAGGAACTGCAGCAACTGTGAGACAGAGACTGCTTCCTCATTTCATGGATGAGGAAGCTACAAGTTTCTTTGTCCATTCTCAAATGCTAGTCAAGTCTCTAAGTTTGGCTTTGAACCAAGGTCAGCGGGAGTTTTTGTACATTGCCCTTCTCATAAGCACGGTTCCCATCCCTAAAATGAGGCCAGATCTGAATGGGTACAAGGGCAAGACCCTAATTTGATTAAATGGTTTGTGTAAACATACCTGTTTCTCTTGGATCTCTGCATATGAATGCCACACAAGCTCAATGGCTCAAATATATACTTCCTCTCAGACTACTCAATGTTTGTTCCATACTGCCACTGTTTTTTTTTGGGGGGGGAGGAGTGGGGGGGAGGGTAAATTGGATTCACAGTTGACTATTTTTGGTTTTATTTCTATCCTTAAATCTAATTTATCAATGATTAAATCTAATTTGATGAATGTTTCCTAAATCCCCAATATGTGAGACACGTAATATGCCAGTAGTATGGAAATACGAAGGGTGATTCTGACTAAGGATTTTCTCTTCCTTAGCACTTATATCTGACACTACATACATGTTCAATAAATCTCTGTTGAGTGAAAGGGTGAAAGACATAATCCTATTATTTTTCTTTAAAAACACCTTTCCATTTTATTCCGTTTCCCACTACTTGAACTTACTCCAGGTTTTCCAAATGTTCCATTACATTTTTTGCAAGTGCCTTGTTGGTTAGTTAACTACCTGGTTTGACCCCCATTAAACCATCCTTTCTACAACCTATATTTTTCACCAAAACATACTAGGGTGCCACTTACTAAATGGACTCTGAGTGCTTCGGCTTTGCTTCCAGTGGTGGCATCATGAAGCTGAAAGCCAAGAAAAAAGTATCTGATGAGTGGGTGTGATATGCATAAGACCAAGCCATCACTGGGGGAGTGGCAGGTTGGTCGGAGTCAGGAAACAAGGGCCAACAATTAGGCTTCAGGAGTGAGGGCTTGGGACTGGGATGTGTTTTGATAAGAGGGTTAAGGACCATTCCCGTAAGGCATCGCTCTGACTGTGCTTACACCCAAGTATGCTAACACTATTAACCTTTAATATCAGGAATGCTCCTTCATGGTCAAGTGGATAAGGCAGGAGACTTGAAACTTTTTAAAAGCTTTTATAAGGTAGTGTAGGAAAGGTGAGATTCATAGAAGAAAAGGTTTAAAAATTTATATCAAATGAGAAGCTGAGAGTGGTGAGTAAGCTCTTTGGGGGAAATTGAGACTGATAAGACTAAAGCCAATTTTTGAAGCAAAATAAAAATGATCTATTTCAAAAATGTTTCTAAACCCAACTCTGCTACTAAACACTATTGTCCCCTTCCTCCCATCCTTACCTCTCAAAAGACACACACACACACACCCCATTACAAAGTACAGTGCTGTATTAGTTTGCCAAAGGGAGTCAGTGCAAAGTACCAGATATGGGTTGGCTTTTATAATGTGAATTCTATTTAGGATAAAAGCTTACTGAGTCTGTGAAATATACAAATCAAGGCAACATCAGAGCTGCTATCTCACCAATGTCAGCTACTGTTGAGACTTGCCATGTGGCAAGGGATGGCTGCCAATCTCTTCCATCCCCTCCAGAATCTACTGTCTCCCCGAGCTCGGCTATGGGCAACCAAGCATAGGTCCTCCTCTATCAGCTTCAGCTGTTCTGCTTTCTTCCCGAGATCAGCTCAAAGCAGTTAGGCATTTGGCTCATCTCTTCCTGGGCCTCAGCTCTTTGAATTCTCTGGGGTTTCTCTCCTTGAGCTCAGCTGTGGGCAAAATTGGAGTCCTTTCTCTAACTTTGCAGAATCAAATATGGTGGTTTCCCTTATCTGTGTGTCTCTGTTTATATCAGACCAGCAAGAGGGCATGGACTCAACCTGAGTCACGCCTCACTGATGCAGTCCAGTCAAAAGGGTCTCACACCCACAGGAATGGATTAGTTAAAAAAAACATATTCTTTCTCTTTCAGCGACTCATAAAAGAAGTATAAATTGTTAGATGTGCCAATTAGATTCAGAATTTATTGGATTTCAAGAAAAGCTAAATAAATGAACAACAAAAAGAATAGAATAATAAGATGGGGAAAAGAGGAAAATAAAAAGTTTAAAAAATAGAAAAGTAGAGATTGACTTTTCACTTTTAAAAATGCCTTGTTCAGAGTGCACCAAATATTAAATCAAGGGAAAGGAGACAACCAAAGTACTACAAAGATATTCTCTGTCAATCCAGTGCTCATCAGAGTTGTTATTTCCTTCTCTAGGGCTGTGTCTTTTTTAGAAGATATCTAATCTTTTATTGAGTACAATGGAGCTAAACTTCCAATAGCTAATCATGATGCTGCATTGAGTACACCTAAATTACACTGAAAATCCTAGTTACACAGGAAACTGTAATCTTAAAGTGCACCTCAATCAATCTATACACATACATAACCCCCCCTTCATCTCTCCTAGGTCCAACCAGAGTGTTCCTAAAGGAAATAATACATTCTCTTTTTCATCAATTCACTTACTGGAATTTAGGAAAATGCCTGTTTAAAAAGATAGGCTTGGGTTGGGTACTGACCAGTTGGCTGATGGAACAACCAAAGAGGTCAAAGCCAACCACTTCAGAGTGGAATGGATAGGCATGTACTGACAATTTGAGCAAATACTGACCTTTCTGGTCTGGGTGGTTGAGAAAATAATGCCAGCCTTTTGACAGGTCTAGAAGTGGTAGTCCTTCAAAATCAGAATCTGGCTTGGTGTAGTATATATGTTTTCCTTCTGGACCAGTAGGAGACTGTAGTATATTTGGAAAAATCCCAGACTTTGGAATCCAGCCCAGTTTGTATTCAGATCCTGACTCTGCAACTTACTAATTATATGTCCTAAGGGAAGTTATTTATTCTCAGTTGCCTCTCTGTAAAATGGGGATCATTACTATATAAGCATTTGGTGAGAGGGCAAAGAGAGACAATTTATGTCAAACATCTAACCCAGTGATGAGCACATAACTGGATGCATATTAATTATCTTTTTGTTCTATCATTCTCTCTTTCTTGGATTCAAGCTCACCATGATACGTTCTACCCACTGCATTTGAAAATGATATTCCTGGTACCTTCCATGCATTTTATATTTTGCCTATTGAGATTCTTTAGCACTGTTTTCAGCTGCTTAGTGTTCAGAGGATAATTCTGTACCAAAAGCATGTTCTCCTTCTGTGTGACTTATGCTCTAAAATCAAATACAATACCTTCCTAAGTTTTATCACTGTTCTTTATGTATTAAACAAATGTTTGTTAAGTCCTATTCACTAGACACTGTGCTATCTGGACACAGATGCTGGATCTTAAGGGGAACAGGAAGCACAGCTCTTGTAGAACATTAGAGTGCATGGGGCAGGGCGGGACATTCGGCTAGCAGAAAACACATGGTTTATTAAAAGAGGACCTCACATTTTTTTGTTGTTAGATCATAAGTTTAAAAACAAGAAACACTAATTTGGTCAAGAGAGTCAGAGCAATTTGTATTTTAGAGAGTTTGATTTCTGTGTTGAAAATATGTGTGTGTGTGTGTGCATGCATCTGGAGTGGGGATGAGAAAAGGGTAATGGGGGTAAATGATTGCAGTAGCAATGCCTGATCAGAGACTCTAGAAATAGGAAAGAAGAAATAATAAAGGTCTGAACTAAGGCAGTGACAATGGGAATAGAGAAAGTAAAAGGAAATTTAGTCATATTGTATCAGAATCAGCATGACCTGATGAAGTGAAAGGGAGGTAAGAATGAAGGGTGACTTCAAGAGTACTGGCTGCAGGGACTGTCTGTTTTGTTATCTTTGAGATGGTGTCAGGTCACACATCAGTTTCTAAAATTAACAAATCTTTAGATAAAAAGGGAGTGATGAATGCTCACACATCAAATTCATATTTAAAATCCCTCTGTCTCTTTAAGATAAATTTAAGGTTGTGGGAGTAAGTATAAACATACATATGTATGCTATGCATATATTATGCAGACACACATACACATATACACATATATACTTATTGGTATGCACATACATACATATGCATAGACACACATAGACTTAAATACACACCCACTCATTTGTTTGCAAGACAAAAAGCCATAAGATATCATAAGGTGATGCATTCTTCATTGCCCAAAGAGGGGTCAGCCATGAGTACTATAGTCAGGAGAAAAGGAAGTCACACAGCCTGTGGAAAGTAGCTCCCTGTTGCCTTTAGAATAAAATTTCCATTCCTTGTTCATATATCCTTTCATGGACAGACCCTTGGTTATCTAATCTTCCGACTCCTTATTTCCTAGTCTATGGCCGAAATGCCAATTTGGACAATTTTCTGGCCTCCTGTTCCTTTCTATTTTTGTTGGCCCTGTCCTGAATGTCTCTCTACATCATCTCTCTTTTGCCCTCCCAGCATCTCCTAATCCCTGTACAGCATGCAAAAATGAGTCTGCTTCCTCCCAGAAGCCTTTCTTGATCTCTCTGGACACAGAGAACCACTTCTCATCTCTGGGTCTTTGGGGCTGGTGTTCTCCCACCATTAGAAGGAATCAGCACAGCTATGGTCATGTGTTGTGATGCTGATTTTGCACAGCAGACAGAGAGCTTCTTGGGAGCAAGGTCCATGTTTCCTTATCTCTCACAGTGAGGATCACAGAGCAGTACCTCGATAATTATCAGGGACATATTTTTTTTTATAAGTGGAAAAGAGTCTTGAACTAGGCCTAAAAATCTGAGTAAGAACTGGTCAGCTTTCTAGAAGGAGTAAGATCTGAGTAGCAGGAAAGAGATGTGTCTTAGTTTTTGCCCAGCTTCTATAACAAATACCACTCAACGTGTTGGCATTAACAATGGGAAATTATTGGATCCTGGTTCTGAGGCTAACAGCAAGGAGTCAGCAAGGCAAGGCTTTCTCCCTAAAGTCTGTGCTGGCAGACAGCAGTCGTAAGATTCTTTGGCTTATATCCCTGACTCTCATCATATGGCGACAGACCCTCCTTTCTTTTCCAGATTTTATTGCCATCTGGTTTTTGGCTCCTCCCCTTGCCTTTCTCTCTCCCTGGCTTCCAGTTTCCTTTTCTTTAAAAGGATTCCCTTTATCCAGATTAAAAACCTACCTCATTCCTTTGGGCCACACCTTAACTAAAATAACATCTTCAAGAGATCCTCTTTACTGTGGGTTCATACCCACAGGAATACAGATTAAGATTAAGAAAATGTCTAAATCAGGGTACATAATTCATTCCTTGCAAGATTCATCTTCCCAGTTGACATAGGGGATGAATTCAACACTGTCAATGCTTGAGGACAGTTTCGATGTGATCATCACCACCGTTCCTTACGTGCACATAGTTCCGAAACACCGTTTTATTTGTCTTTCAAAAAATCATCTCAGGTAGGTAGGGCAGCCATGATAAGGAAGCACAGGTATGAAGGTGACACTGGTATTATTTGGAAGGAAACAACATCTCTCCAAAGTATTCATTCCAGCATCAAACATGAAGCTGTTTTGCAGGAAAGAAATCAAGGGGCTGACGGTGTTAGGAGATGGAGGGTAGCCTGGATGTGTGATGCCTTCCACTCAAGCCACGGCGGGTGTGTAGGTGTAAAGTAGGGTGAAAAGATCACAACTGTGGTCCCAGCACCCTGCTTGCTCATCCTGGTGGTGCCATTCACTGTCTTTGTAAGTGTAAGGCAAATCCAGGCACTTCCCTCTGCAGCTGTTTCCTGGCCTGAGAAACGAAGATGATGCCGCCTTTTCTACACAGGGTAGTTGTGACAAATATGGATCGTGATGAACCACCCACAGAGGAAACAGGCACATAGAAAGTGCTCAATATTTAATGGTACTTATAACATTATAGTTAGTATTATCTTGAGGGCTACTGTAAAGATATCTGAGTAAGGAAATGATGTTTGGAGAGTTTGTAAGTGAGAATGCTTTTAGCTCCCACTAGTCATTCCTCTTCCTAATTTATCACTAGCCGTCTCCCGGGCTGGCTGTCTTTATTATTGAGATGCGAGATGGACAGGGAGGTGAAAAAACTGGCAGGAGTGTTTCACAGCAGTTGGCCCATTTTAATCTGTAATTGATGGCTCTGCCATTTATCTTTATTCTCTTCTAAAAAAGTCTTTTCATACTACAAGGGAGGGAACTAAACAGAGCTCAGGACTCAAAATTCCAAGTCTGGCCCCAAGTTTTTTTGGCATTCTTGGGCATGCTATCATTCTTACAAAGTTTATCCAAGCTAAGGCATTAGAGAAAAGAGCTTAATTTGTTCCACAGAGATAAAAAATTAACTATACAGCTGATCAGATTTCAATTCGGGAAATTTCATAGTAACATGATAAACAGCCTGGTTATAATTTAAGGATCAAATTGTGGTGTGCTGTTCATTAAAACTCTGTACGCTGGAAAACGCTTACACGTCCTAAGATAGAGGAAAGGGTAGGTTCTCACAGACAACGCATCCCACCAATTGCTTCTGTGGTCCAGAGAACCTGCCCATCTGATATCAAATAGGCTCCTAGGGACTCGATGACATGACCTTCCAGGCACTCAAATATAATGATTTTCTGAGAAGTTTCAAGACTCTAGATAATGATTTTTTGGGGACAGGCTAAAAATAAAAACTTGTTCCAGGCAGAGTGCTTCAGCATGTTCTACTTTTTCCTTATAAAATGCTATTCTTGCTCACTCTAAATTACAATTCTGATTCTTAAGCAAATACTGGCAGTATCTTTGAAGACATAAAATGCTCTAAATGTTATATGGGCATGTCCAGGGTTTTGGTGCTGTAACATCAATAAAGTTTGAGTTCTATTCAGGGTTTGCAAATCTGTCATGGTCAGATGAGTTCAATTTCCATTTTTTCCTCAACCAACCCTTCAAATTATGCAAGAACAGATTGAAATAGCAGGAAAATACATTGTGTTGTGTTCACTAAATTTCTCCCATTTTGGAGTAAATCTCTAGCAATCTAATAACATGAGAAAAAACACGCTGGAAAGCAATTACAGCAATGGGAAATTTTCATTTCATTGCTAAAGACAGAAAGTGGTGTATTTAGAAAACTGTGAGCAAAGATTAATGGAGGTGAAGGGAGTGGTACAAACCCACAAAGCAAGACATGTAACTTTAACGTCATTGCGAAACATAAGAAGTCATCATTTTAGGTTTCAGTAACCTCAATCTGAAATGAATTCATTATTATTTTTTCTTCCCATTTTTCCCCCACCATTGTACATTGCAAGTTGAATGGGCTTGACAGGGAATTGGTCTGAAAGTTCAGGGTTATTTTCCTGAATAGGGGTTAAGCTTAGTTTTAATGATAGTACAGTTTGGATATCTCCTGCCAAGCATTTCCTTGGCAAGTATACTGAGGATTTTCACTTTCTCTGCCAGCTTTAGCTCTATCTCAAGTGGTTATGGGTCTCAAGTCTTGGAAGGAAAGAGACAGCAAAAAGAAAATAAAACCTTCAATGCATAGTACTGGTGTGAGAGCTCCTGACAGAATTTTTGCAGTGCATGTTAATGAACTGGGTCATAGAGTCTAGTTCCATAGAATCTACATAATATATTAGAAGGGAATTCAAGTTTCTTTAAATGGGATTGTAATTCGGGAATAAATTTAGTGTACTAGGAAAATGTGAATACAAAACTTTTGGTTCTAGTCATTATATTTGCCATAGACACTTGGGCTGCATCTGGATTAATGTTGAAAAGAAAAGTGGAAAAAATTCAGTTGTTATTTATGCAACTGATAAACAACAGTTTATTTGTTACTGATATTTTGATTGGGTAGCCCTTTTTTTTTTCTGCCTATAGTCTGTGCCTTCAAAAGAGACAGACCTTGATGGGATCCCTACTTTGGGTCATTGACCTTTAATAGCTTATCCCGTTCCATCACCTGCCTGACTGCTGTCTCCTATTTCCGGCTGAAACACCTGCATTTGATTTCCTAGAGCATTAGCTATCCTAGGGTACTCCCTGGGATAGTGCACTCCAAACTTTCATGTGACCACAAGGCCCCTAGTGATACTGTGAAGCTCCACATTCTGACTGAGGCTCAAGCTCCCAGATACCTCTGATGCTGCTGGTCCATGAGCCACGCTTGGAGCAGCAGGAACTCAAACACTGATGGCCTCTCTCCTCTAGCTGTCCTTCATTTTATACGTCATCTAACTGCCCCTCTGACCCAATACAGACCTCTGGACTCTACATAACTCTTGTGAATATTCACAGAGAGCTTGGCAAGCATGTCCCCACCCTGTGGTAGAGGAAAAAGTGGTGGGGAGAGGAGGAAAAGAGGAGATTATCAGTATATGGGCATTAGATAGACAAAGCTTCCCTTCCCATTACAAAATGCATTGCGGTGTAGGTTACTGTTTGGGTTACTAGAATCACCATCATTATAATAATACACAATTTGATACATGGATTGTAGACCCATAGACCACCATGATACGACAGGTGATTTACATAAATTAGCACATTGACTTCCCTTATTACATTTATGACTTAGAAACTACTGTCCTGGATTCATAAATAATATGAAACATGGAGCATTGAAGTAACTTGCCCAAGGTCATGGTGATGCCATTGCAAGTAGGTCCATCTAACTCCAAAGTCTCTTGATTTTTACCATCTTGTTGCTGTCCTGCAGAATTGACACAGGACACTTGACCAATCCATTCTATTCATCTGTCCTAAAACTTTTATGCAATCTTGGAAAGTTTAGAAAAAATAAAATACTTCGCAGAATATAACCAAACTAAACTGTAACTAAATCATGAAATAGAGACTAAATGCCCACTGTTAAAACTCCCCAAGATAGATTTCATCCCAACTCTTCTTGAGCTCTTTGATAAGAATTTTTTTGGAATTATCCTGAACACACACATGACTATAACTCCAGGGTCTACCAACAATACCTCCAAAGCTAGCAAGACACATAGAAGAGCTAAAAGGAGACTATTCTCCAAGTAAGGGTTGGGTACACTCTACTCCCTTTGTTTCTGGGACTGCAACAAATTGATTACCCTTCTTGAAATTTGGAATTTTGTCTCCTTTTCCAAGCCTTACCAAACTTCCTGGCTTTAAATGTTCACGATCTTGACAAGAATTTAGTTTGGTGTCCTAGACTGTTTAATCTGGACCCAAAGGTTGAATCTATCTCTGGTCTCACTAGAATGCTGATATTCAGATGCTGCTCTGAAAGCTGATTCCGTCTGGGTCCTCCTGAGTCTGATCCTCACCTGAGCAGTTTGTCACCACTCACAAGCCAACATGATGGATTTTATTCCTTAGCTTTACACAATGGAAAAGACAGCAACATGAAATGAACATTTAAAAAGTCCAGGTTTTCATCTGGAAAGCTCCCTGGATGGCCACTGAATCAGCAGGGGAAGCTACACTGACACTTGCAAAATTCATATTCAGTGTAACTACAAAAGCAGTTTTCCATTATCACTGAAACAGCCATATTGAGAAGAGGAAATTAGAGAAGTTTGGGTGTAGAATTATACAGACAATAACACAATGATAGAATACATTCTTCTATATTGATTTTAGAAATAACTTCAAATTATTATATTAATACATTTATACTGGTCTCTGCAAGTGCCTTCTGTTTTCATAAAAGGCCCGCATCCCAATTATGCAAACACTTATGGAGACAAAGGAGAAAAGAAAACAGTACAATATTGATGATAAGGAGAATGGACAGTCTGTAATTCTTCACCAATTTTGAAATCTAAAATGAGCCAATACTTTGCGATATGGTATATATCTTGAAACATTGCTTCTATAATCCTATATGCCAGATATTTGAGAACAAACCAAAATATGAAACACCCTAATCTTCAGGGTCAATTTAAAATACTATTTCCTAATTTGAGATATGATCTCACACCTCAAAGGATGGCCTTTCTTAAAAATAACAACAAAAAACAGAAAAAAAGTGCTGGAGAGGACGTGGAGAAATTTGGAACACTCCTTCATTGTAGGTAGGAATGTAGAATGGTGCAGCCTCGGTGGAATACAGTTTGTCAGTGTCCCAGGAAGCTAAATATAGAACTGCCGTATGCTCCAGTAATCCCTCTACTAGGAATATACCGGAAGAACTGAGAACAGTGACATGAACAGACATTCGCACACCCATGTTAATTGCTGTGCTGTTCACGATTGCCAAAATATGGAAACAACCCAAGTGTCCATCAATCAATGAATGGATAAACAAAATATGGTATATACATATGATGGAATACTATGCTGCTGTTAAGAAGAAATGAAATAGGGGCATATATGATAACATGGATGAACCTTTAGGACATTATGCTGAGTGAAATAAGCCAGACACAAAAGGACAAATACTATGTGGCTTCACTAATAGGAACTAAATACAAAGAACAAACACACAGATTTAAAATCTAGAGTATAGTTTATTAGGAGATAGGAGGAGAGCTGAGAAGGGATACTGATTCTTAATGTACATAGAATTTTAACTAGCTTGTGGTAAAAGTGTGGAAATGGATAGAGCTGATGGTAACACATTATAGTGAGTAAAACTAACATGACTGGTTTATAAATGGGATTGTGGCTGAGAAGGGAAGTGTAGAGACATTAATGTCAATTGAAAGAAAGCTAGAGAATAATTTAGGGACTGAATAATATAGTGAATCTGGAAGTGGATTGAGATTGTGGTTAATAGTATACATTAAAGAAAGTTCTTCAGTGAACTAAAACAAATGTATATCACTACTACAAGGTGGTAAGAATGTGGTGATGCGTGGGAAAATACAATTAATGTAAATTATGGACTATAGTTAACAGCAATGCCATAATATTCTTACATCAAAGCATAAGAAGTTACTGTAATAATGCTAAGCGTCAATAATAGGGGGGTATGGGATTTTTTCTTTCAGACTAAGAAAAACGTTCAAAAACTTTCACAGAGACTGCACAACTCTGTCATGAAAATGAGAGCCATTGCGTGTACACTTTGGATAAAATGTACAAGGCATGGGACTGTATAACCGTGAACCAGGTGGTGGAAGATGGACTGTGGTTAGCAGTAGAAATATGAGCGTGTTCTCCATGAACTAAAACAAATGTGCAATACTAACACATGGTGTTAATAGTAGGGGTATATGGAAAAAACATACCAAATGTAAATTGTGGGCCATAGTTAATGGTAATTGTCTGATGATGTTCTGTCTTAACAAATGTTCCCCAACAATGTACAGTGTCCGTGGAGGGGTGATGTATGGAACTTATGCGCATTATACATCGCTTCTTTGTAAGTTCACAATTTCTCTAAAACACAGTATTTCCTGAGCACACCGATTATATGCTTTCCCCCATTCTGAGCTCGCCTCATGGAGCAGAGGTCTCTTATTAGCTCACACGGTAGTCCTGGCTATCTTTCCTAACAGACTGGGAGTCTTTGGAGCAGACTTAGGCATTTCCATGTACTCCAAATGGACAGCCCTGCAGGGAAGATGGTGGATTTAGGCTTAAGACGTCTTTTGCAAGTGTTTACATGTATGATCTTGAATATTCTATTTAGCTTTACTGAATTTGATGTTTTCTGACAAAAATGAGATTATCTTTTCTTAGTCTGACTGTTTTGAAGAACACTAAAGGTGAAAACACATAAAGAACTTAGATTACTGTAAGTATCCAATAATTGTCGATTCTCTTTCTATTTCACAAGGCATTCATGGTCAAATACCTCCTGATTAGGTGTTTGATTAATACAGTTTCCATAATTGCACGTTAGTCTTGTTTTCTCTTTCTCGCTGAGGGCTTTTATCTCTCTCTCTAGTCTACTTATCTTTCAAGACACTTCTATCAGGACCTGACACCCTTTGCTCTCTCATGTCACATAAATGGATGAGCTATGTCTTCACCTCCAGACATTGCTGACTGTTAGAAGGCATGCACCTGAACTTCCTTCCCCCATGACTACTGAAAAGGGCCACTGACCATCTTATGCATGATCCTTCCTGCTCCGGAGGTGGAATGGGCTGAATGAACTTTGAAGGTATCTGTGGATTTTGGGTGTTCATTGAAGGAGGAAAATACTTTAAAATCTACCAAGCTAAACATCATAGAATTGGCCATATTTCCTTGAACTTTTATCAAAAGTTTATCTTCATTATTTATTTTTATTTCTCAAGAACTTAAAGCGATGCCTAGGTTCAAGTAATGCTGAAACTAGCATTAAATGATTTTATGTTCAGTAGCTGTCTTTTAAAGGAAGGTAAAAGAGTAGGAATACAAATGGCTTTTGTGGCTCACATCTCCATTGAAATAATCGCTGTGGCAAAGAGCCAATCATACTGAGGTGTAGCTCACTTCTCAGCCAACCATCTCTCCTATAGCAAACCACACACAACCCCCCAACATCAGCCTCCACCCCTCCCCCCAGACCCACCTCACAAAATGAAATAAAGGGAGGAAGGAAGGAAGAAGGAAGGAAGGAAAGGAGATAGGGAGGGAGAGAGGGAGGGAGGGAGGGGAAAAATGAAATTCCAGTTTCTCAGAAATTTCTGAATTCCAGGGTCATTCAGAGTTTTATAAAACAAAATGAAGCTTAGCTAATAAACCTGGAAGCCTGTGTTAAATATCATATGAAAAAAATCAATTTAAACAGTGTAATTTGTTATCTTACTTTTCAAATGATGGCCTCTGATGAAGGAAACATTTGAAAATTTGATTATGTCACTACCACACCTGAAATTCCCCTCTGTCACCTGGGGGTTAAGCCCTAACTTCTAATCAAGGACCACTTGCCTTTTCCTCCTCAGCCTCTCCAGCCTCACCTTCCTTAACATCCCATGATTTTTCAGTTAGACAAAACAATCTGGGCTTCTGTCAATGTTTTGATCATTTCCTCCCTCCCCACCTCCTCCCTCCCTCACTCCCTCCCTCCCTTCTTTCCTACCTTCCTTCCTTCCTTCTTTCCATCCTCCCTCCTTTCCCTTTTTTCCTATATTTCTTTCCTTTCTTCTAGTTTGAAACTTTAAAGATTGAAAATATAAAGACAATAATATAATAAACACCTAAATTTCCACCACTCTGGATTAGTAATTATTTCCACTTTTTTCATGTTTGTTTCTATTGTTTGACTATTTAAGAAGTGAAATATTACAGGTATTGCAGAAAAGTCTTTAATCACCATCCTGAGTATTCTTATATGACCATGAATCTGGTATATATCATTATAGTATGTTTTATGATTTATTCATATAAATACAATTATTTTTGTTTGCACTTAAAATTAATTTTATACCACGTATATCATTGTGCGACTTGTTTTTTCTGCTAACAATTGACTTTTTTTTAGATCTATCCATATCCATACTTAGATTTAGTTTATTCCTTTAAGCTTTGTTTAGGAATTTTATCAAGTAACTATTTCACATTTTACTTATCCAATGTCCTACTGAATGTAGGTTGTTTTGATTTTTCTATTATTCCAAATAATCTTTCAATAAACAAATAGTCTTTCAATAAAAATCTTCAGAAGATTTCTAAATTGTGGTATATGCATATTTTCATTTTTAGAAAAAGTCATATTGCTCTTCAAAATGTATTAATTGAAACTTACTCCCAGCAATATGAGAAAAATTTAATTTCTCTCACTATTCGATATTGGAGAGTTTCATTTTTGCAAAACAATTGGTAAATTATAATACCCAGATTATTAGTAAGGGGATTATTTTTTCTATCTTTTACAGGTCATTTAAATTTCTTAAGACTTAAATGAATTGCCCATTCACGATTTTCACCATTTTTGTATTGTGGTGCTTGTTTTTTCTTATTGATTTTAAGCATTTTTTTCATATATTTTGGAATTAATTGGTTCACATGTTATATACTTCTCCCAGTCTGTCACTTACCTTTAGCCTTATATTTGTCTGAGATTTCTTGCAGATTTTCAGAAAAACTCTGCAATTCTGGGTTATTTTTTGTTAAGTTTGTTAGTGTTTACCACAGATATACCAGGAATAAGGTTTGTATGCCTTCTCTACCATTTTATTTCCCAGTTAAGTTCTTCTCTGTTTTCAGGTGTCACCCTGACCTCATTTCATATGGAAATCTTCCACACACTTCCATATACCTCTCTCCTAGGCTGGGATAAGCCAAGTCTGGTCTCCATTTTCCTCACGAGCAACTCTATCCTGACTTGCAGCATTGTAGATATGTGTTGAGTCACTTATATCGTAATAAAAATTGCTTAACTCCCTGAAGTCAACTCTTTATAAACATTTCTAGGGGTTAACACAGGAATGGACACATTCTATGTGCTCAATAAGTGTGTCTTCAGAAAGTATAAACCTGAGCACCTTAAGCATGAGAGGAAGTGGAACGTTGGCCATGAAGTGTTCCTTGAGTCCTGGAGATTCTCTCTTGGCGGGAAGATGAGGCTTTGACCTAACACTTGATGGAGAATGTATGATGGGGATGGCAGGTCTAGGTTACAGGGTTTACTAAGACAGCCCCTGGAAAAGGGGCAGTGACTCCAGTGAAGAAGTAGAATCTTGGAAGGTGGAGTGATTTCAGTAACCCAGCTGAACATAGTGCTTCATGTGGGATCATGGAGATAGTAAAGAAAAAAACAAAAGAGGGGAGACAGGTGGTCTTTGAGGACAAATTTCCCTGCAATTGTCTTCAAGACAGTGGAGCAGAAACAGAAGCGATAGGTCTTGGAACTTTGCACTGTAACTCTGCACTCTGCTGGAAGAAGGATGGCTCCCTGGATAAGAAAAAGAGCCAAAAAGGCATCCTCAGGAGTTCGCTAGGATATACAAGATGTATGGACTAAACTGGGCAGAAAAGACAGGGTAATGGATAATATAAATGCCAGATGAGTCAGCAGGGGCAGCACCGGGGGAGGACAGAGTGGCCCAGGCTGAATGAGGTGACCTGCAGGAAGTTCGGTGCCCCGTACCTGGTGGTGGCCATTTTAGTGAACCACAGAAAATCAGTGGTAATCTGGTTCTTATTTCCAAGCCATGTTTATCTACTCTTAGCACTTGTGATGGAGACAGCCCAGGCAAGGGAGCAAATGAAACATAGTAAGGTGCCCCTATTTCTTAGGATCAAAAAGACTCTGAGACAAGTTTTGATGCTTCAATGCTGTTTCTGAAGGACTCAGGGGTCTCAGGAAATTCAGTCTGAAGTCCCCCCAAGAGAGGGCAGCAACAGAGCAGAGCAGAGCATCCAACTTCCAACTTTTAGATGCTAACAGTCAGTTGGGCAGCAGTCAGCACGTAGACCAATTGTTCCACTGGACTAGGGACATAGGGTTAAGACACACAAGGTAGGAAAGAAGTGCCTGCAACCTCTGAACAAGGCTAATAAGGCTAGGGATTGAGAGTAGGGGGATAATGTAAGATATAGGAGAGGATTAAGTTATTAAGAGGGTATTCTGAACTACTTTATACCAATAAATTTGAGAACTTACATAAAATGGATATATTCCTAAAAATGCAACCGCCTTTAAACCTGAATTCTTCTCTAATATTAATATCAAAGAAATTAGTAGTTAAAAATATCCCACAAAGAAAATGCCAGGACAAGAGAGTTTATTCTGCCAAACTTTCAAGGAACAATAATTTCCTGAATTGTTCCAGACAATAGATTATGGACTAACTCCACAGTTAATTTTATGAGACTAACAGAACCTATGGAAACTCAGCAAGTAAAATGACAGGAAGCCTCAGACCACTGTCACCCACAAACCTGGAAGCAAAGCTCCCAAAGAGATCTGACAATGAATTAAAGATAATTAGAATGACCAAGTTAGATGAATACTAATTAGAGCTCTGTAATGTATCAAATAGGGTAAATTCTAAATACAGTTTAGCAGTAGTCAACGTAGGTTGCTGGGGATAGGGAGTGGGAGGAAGAGATGAGATGTGGGGGCGTTTTCAGGACTTGGAGTTGTCCTGGGTGGTGCTGCAGGGACAGTTACCAGACATTGTATGTCCTCCCATGGCCCACTGGGTGGACTGTGGGAGAGTGAGGGCTATGATGTGGACCATTGTCCATGGGGTGCAGCAGTGCTCAGAGATGTATTCAACAAATGCAATGGGTGTCTCATGATGATGGAGGAGATTGTTGTTATGTGGGGAGGAGTGGGGTGAGGGGGGTAAGGGGTATATGGGGACCTCATATTTTTTAATGTAATATTAAAAAATAAAGACAAAAGAAAACAAAAAATAAGTTACTATAATTCTGCATCTTAATAAAAATCTTAAAATCCATTCTTGAAAAAATTGAAGGATATATATGACAAATCTATAACAAACCTCATCCTTAATGATGGAATACTGAAGCATTCACCTAGGATCAGGAAAAAGACAAATACACCAACCATGATCATTTCTTATTCAACATTGAACTGGAGGCCTAACTAACACAGTATGGAAAAAAAAAGAGAAATACCTGGTGATTGGAAAGGAAGAAACATAGCTTTCACTATTTGCAGGTGACATAATTATAGACTTAGAAAATATTAACAATGACATAGAAATTATAAGCAATAATGCGAGCCCATAAGTTACTAGACATAAAATCAATGTGAAAAAATCATTTGCATTTATATACACCCGTAGCAAATAATTGGAAATATTACTTTAAAAGTGGAACATTTTATAGTAGTCTCAAGAATCTTGGAATAAATCTAATAAAATATGTGAGAAATTATAAAACATCTTTGATGATGTAAATAAATGGAGAGGAATTCTTTCTTTCTGAATAGGATGACTCAATATTGTGAAGGTGGCAATTATAACTCTTGAGTAAATCTATACATTTATTGAAATGCTTTTTTGAATTCCATATATATTTCCTTTCCTTCCTCTCCTCTTCCTTCTCCCCACCTCCCTTGCTCCCTCACCTCCTTTCCCCTTCCTTCCTTCCTTGCTTCCTTCCTCCCTCCCATCCTTTTTTACTTCATTTTTGACTCTGACATACTGATTCTAAAATGCATATGAAAGAGAAGTTTTAAGAATAGGAAAGATATACCTGAAGAAGAAGAATATGGCAAGAGAAAATGCCTTTATATACATAAAAATATTGAAAATCTGTAGTAAATAAAGCTATGCAATTTTTGTTACATTTTGATAATGTAACAAAATATGACAACCAGAAGAAAAGAGATGGAAAAATATGGAAACCTTATTTATGACAGAATTAGTTCTGTAGATTAGTAAGGGTATTGTACTTTATAATTAATGGTGCTGAAAATATACCCACATAAAAATACATGTAATTGGACAGATCACTATTCACTCCATATACATAAAAATGAAAATTCCAGATAGATTAAAGACAAAATTAAAAAGAAAAGTTGCCAGACAGTACAAGAGAACGTTTTTATAACTTTGAGGTAGAAAACTTTCTTAAACAAAACCAAGAAAATTCAAATTATCAGGAAAATGATGGATTAATTCTGTTAGCTAAAAATTAAGACTATTTGTCATTAAATATATTTAAAAATTTAGTTAAAAAAAACACAGATTGGGAGATATTATCGGCCACAAGTAACTGACAAAATATTAGAATTCAGAACACATAAAGAGTTAATACAAACCACTAAAAAATAAAAAAGGCATATGACTCAGTAGAAAAATATTCATAATATATGAAGAGCTTCTTTAAAAAAAGGCAAATGACTCATAAACTTTAAAAACAGCAACAAAATAACTTCATTAGCATTTAGAGAAATGAAGATTAAAATGAAAATGAAATATTGCTTCATAACCTCCATGTTGTGGCAAAATAAAAATTCTGGCAATACCATGTGTTAATGAGAACAAGTAGAAACTGGGACGCCTACACATTGTTTGCAAAATGTGGATTTGTGCAACCATTTTAGACAACAATTCGACATTATTAATAAAGTTACATATATGCACAAATTATGACCAAGAAATTCCACCGCTAGCTGTATAATCTAAATGGATGTTTTCACATGGGCACTAGGAACAGTGCAAATTTATTCATGGAGACCCTATTTATACTAGCAGAAAACTGGAAACAACACATATATCTACTTTAACAATAAAATGGATAAATTAGTTATTGTAAATTATAAAGGAACATCATTTAGCACTGAAAACAAACTAGAGCTATAATGCAACAAGACAGATTATACTTGAGACCCTAATGTTGATTAAAAAATTCAACTCTAAGAAAGAGAATAGAGTAAATTAATATACTGATAGGAAGCTAGAAAGGGGCTCATAGGCAGATTCCCACATGTTGGCAGTGATATTTACCTTAAAGCAAGGTGGTGGACATAGATATATTTGTTTATTATTATTTGTCATTTCTTGCGGGTGATTTTTGCTTCTTTTTATATACCCCATATTTAATAAGAAGTGCTTTAGAAGTTATAAATAAAATATTGAATGTGTGTATGAACATATATGTATGTTATCAGGCACAAATTTAGGAATGAATGGCATCAGCCCAACCACCTACCATTCTACCTGGAGTCTTTGTAGAGGGTGGGTATATAATGGGCTTTTGAGCCCAAACTCCGTGGGAAATAGGCTGGGGTAGAATATCTAGGCAAAGCCGACATTGTCCCAAGGCTGAGGATCTGGGAAGGACCAGAAGCAGAGGATGGCGTCTGCAGCCTGTGTTCAGCCTTGGTGACTGAAGGCTGATGTATGACCTTGACCTCCCCAGGGCATTTCTTTTGTACTTTATTAATTGGCTAATTAATTTCTTCATTAATTAATTACTAATTTGCTAAAATTACCTGTTTAATTCAATTCTCTTCAAAATGTTCTGTTTACAGTGGGAACTAGGATGCTTTCTAGCTAGCAATTGCTAGAAATTTGCATTATTTTTTTCTAGCTTCTGGTTTAGAGATCAAGGCAATATATGGTAGCACTTCTAGTAAATAAGATTTACTTGTGACACAGACATCAGTTATGAAAGAGTTGATGCGTGTGCCATCTTTGCCTGAAAATATACAGAGCAGTAGAAGTTAAGAATTGCTAATCATACAAACTATTGATAAGATTTTCGTGATATTATTATTGGTTGCTGTTTATTTGACATTGTCCATGTGCCCTGCTTCTTTTTAAAATTGAGCCCCTAATCTCGAAATGGCCTTTAAGGTAGATATTATCATCCTGATAATATTATCCTCATAACATGAGGAAACTGAGGCATCAAAGTTTAAATAATTTATTTCTGCAGGGGAAGATCCAGACTTTGAATCCTTAACTGACTCCAAATCCTTGTTCTTAACAATTGTAGCCTGTTTAACCCTTACAACTTCTCATACATGCACAGGATTTTCTTGTTAAGACAGAGCTCCATTTATTCTCTCAGAGATCATATCCTGAACAATTTAAGCCATTGTACAAGTAGTTTGACAATTTTCTTTTCCCCTTGGGCATTTTTCCAATAATTTTTCCTGATCAGGGGAAAAAATGCTGCTATTTTTTATCCGATGCCATTTATTTTTCACAAGAAGGGCATTAAAAATAACTTAGCACAAACTACCCTGATTCCCAGCTACAATTAGGTACATCATCAACCAGATGCCCAAATTTTATATTAACTCACAGTGGGCCATCTAGCTGCACTATACAAAGAAACTCAGTTCTTGAAAGTCATGAGCAAATGAGAATTCCTTATTGAAAACCATAGATTTTGTGTCCTTGATTAAAAAATAAATAAAAAGTGGACCTAGATACATTCTTGAGTTAATGATATTTCCTGTTTCCAAGCTCATTATCATCATTAATCTCTCTTCTTTTTTATAACACTCTCTTCCCTTACTCCATTTCCCACAAACAACCATTCCAATATGATTAATGTGCACTTTTATTTTATATGTGGCCTCAAAGATGTTTACTTTATTATCTATGCGTGTGTGTGATGGTTAGGCTAATGTGTCAACTTGGCCAGGTAATGGTGCCCAGTTGTTTGGTCAAGCAAGCACTGGGCTAATTTTAATACAAGGATATCTGATGGACTTTAATAATCAGTGAGTTGATTGCATAGATGGTTGATTACATCTACAATCAACGAAGGAGATTGCTGTCAGCAATGAGCAACATCTTATCTGATCAGTGGAAGGCCTTTAAAGGGGAAGTAATTTCAGCATTCAGGGAGAGAATTTCTAGCTCTACTTTGGACAGTTCATGCCTCCTGGGAACTCATAAAGGACCTTTCTCAGAGCTCCTAGTTTGCAGCCTGCCCTGAGGACTTGTGCATCCCCAAGGTTGTAGGAGAGAATTTTATAAAATCTCATACTATTTATGGATATCTCCTGTTGGTTCTGTTTCCCTGGGGAACCCTGACTAACACAGTGTGCATGATATTTTAAATGTTCATAATGGCACATGTTGCACAGGAGTGGGCAAACCACAGCATGTGCAAAATCCAACTGTGGGCTCTTTTTGTAACTGACATTTTATTGGAGCAGGGCCATAGTCATTCAATTGTGTCACAACCATTGGGGTATTTTCTGCTACATTTGCCCTGTTAGGTAGTTGCATATTTTGGGGAGAGATCCTCTGGCTCAACCAAGTGGGACCTAGCTACCCTCAGGCTCTTTATAGAAAGCATTGCTGAGCCCAGCTCTCAGGTGTTAATGGACCATATTGTAAGCACCTACTTTGTCAGGGATGCCAGTCACAAGCCTCCTTACCCCCAAAAGCACTAGAATGGGCATTCTCCCTAGTGTTCTCCTAAAATGTTTTTGAGAATTTCTCTAGGGTATATGCTCAAGATGGGCATTGTGGGGTCCTAAAGACATAAGCTTTCTCCTGCGCTGATTCTCCTATAGCTGTGCCAGCCCCCAATGTCACTGCCACCCCATCAACTCTGACCCTTGGTTTTACTCAGCCCTCTGCTGCTTGCCAGAGTCCTAGATGTTAATTGACGCTCATTTTTGTTTAAATTTGCATTATTGATTTTTTTTTAAACTGAGATTGACTTTCTCTTCTGATACTCAATATATTTATATATCTTTTCCCTTCTGGAAGATCCAGTGATCTCTTTGGCCACTGTGGTGGTTTGGACCAGTATGTGCCCCAGAAAAACATGTTCTTTAACTTAATCCATTCCTGGGGTGTGAGCCCATTATAAGTAAGACTTTTCAGTGAGGTTCCTTCAATTAAGGTGAGGCCCACCTCAATCAAAATGGGTCTTAATACGATTACTGGAGTCTTTATAAGCAGAATAAAATTCATTCACAGATAAAGGGAAAGCCAGTGGAAGCAAGAAGCTGATACTCAGCAGACCCTGGAAGAGAATGGAGAGTCCAGGAGAGGCTAGCATATGCATTGCCACATGACAGAGGAGCCAAGGACCAATGATCACTGCAGCCAGCTCCAGAATGCCAGGCTTGGGAAGAAAGCATGGCCTTGATGAGGCCTTGATTTGGATTCCTCCTACCCTTAAAACCATGAACAAATAAATTCCCATTGTTAAAGCTCACACATTGCATGGCATTTGCTTGAGCAGCCAAGGAAACTAAAGTAAGACTCATTGGTGAGTCTATCATTTCATCATTATTTTTGATTTGCAAGATCCTTACGTATTTTAAGAGCAATCCTTTATGGACCTGAACTAACACACATAACCTCTGTTATCCTGTTACCCGCCCATTAATTTTCCCCATCATGTTCAATGTTGAAAAGAAAATCCTATTTTGGACATCCTCAAATGAATTAATTTTTATTGCATTTTTTGAAATTTGAAGTGACAATTAAGAAGTCCCTTTCTAGATTTAGGTTAGAAAGTAATTAATCTTGAATTTATTATCTGTATTATACAATATGGCCCTTCACAAACATGAGTCTGTGATAAATTTTTTGTCTACCTTTAAATACTGGATTAAAGATCTGATTTTATTTTCTCCATACCATGAGCTAGTCTGTCTTTTCATAAAGCAAAAAAAAAAAAAAATCCTCTTAAGCACCTAAGTCAAGTAAATTCTGTGCTTTAAATTCAGTAAAAACACACTGTTTTTGGAGATTTGGAGTGTGAATGTTATGAATGGGAAACACAACCTAAAAGGCAGTTTCCCTTGTGCAGTCTGAGGAACTATATATGCCAGGGGCAGTGTGGTTTAATTTCATTCTGGCCCCTTAGCTATACGACCATCTGAAAGTTGCTCTAACTCTCTGTGCTTCTGTTTCCCTGACTGTAAAATACGAATCCTGAGACCTGTCAAGCATAAAACATGACGATGTGTGCAAAGTAACTCAAGTCAGGAAGAAACTGTGGAGCTTTTATGAGCAGCCCAAGGAGCCTGCCCCTTTTGGGGTAGATAGAGAGGGAGAGAGAAGGAAAGAGGGGGAGAAAGAGGTGGTCTCTCCTTAGGAAATCCATTGAAGAACTAACCCAATTGAGAGTAGGGCAGTTGTTCTCAAACTTGAGCCTGCATCGGGAACCCCTGCAGGCCTTGTTCAATACAGATTGCTGGGTCCCACTCCCTGAACTTCTGCTACAGAAGGTCAGGGTGGGGCCTCAGAATCTGCATTTCTAGCAAGCTCCCAGGTAATGCTGATATTGTTGATCCGGTCCACACTGAGTCTCTGCTGTAGGGCAGGAACACAGATTTTGGATATAAACTTGCCAGGCTTGGGATCTGATTGGTAGCAAAACTTTAGCACAGTTCTGAGACCTTTAACTTTTCATCAATAAAATGGGGATAATTATAGCTCCTTCAGAGGATTATTTTCTGAGGCTTAAAGAGCCCAGTAAGGCACTTGATACTAGCGAAACTGAATTAGTGGAGCTCTCATCATCACTATTATTATAAAGTAACAACCCAGGGTGATAAAATTATTCAAAGTAAATTTTTCAATGCAATGCTTAAATTTCTAAATAGGATTAATTTGCAACTGGCTTAACGATTGGAGCTATTTTCAAATATTCAAAATCGTTTGCCATTCTCTGAAAGGATCATGTGCAAGATCAGTGAATATAGCCTTGTCAAATGACAGCAACCTGACACACTGGGTTATCAGAACACATAGCACACCTATATACACGCCTCCTGGTGTAAATCTTTACCAGGTGCAATTGGGGTTTCATTAAAATACGTGACAGTTGGCTGTTCCTACTTGTGCAGTTCCACACTGGCCTTTCTAATGTCATCAGAAACAGTGGGAAGAAGTCGATGTCTTGAGGGTTGGGATGTTCCAGTGATCCAAAAGAGATAATAAAATGTGTGTGTGTGGTGGTGGTGGTAGTGGGAGGTGGGAAAGCAATTGAAGATGAAGAGATGGTGCAACAGTTGTGTCCTGGAACCCATCCCAAGGCCTGGGATAAGTGAGAAGCGGGACCATCTGCAGTGAACAGACATCAAGCTGCGGCCAGAGAGATTCTGGGCTAAGATTGATTAGTCACGGGTGGCCCTGAGTTGCTGGACAATGATAAAGCCAGCTCCACACAAGGTTCTGCTGGGCCTCACTGCTGATTATTTGCTGGAGTCTGTTCAAGATTGGGTTTGTTGCTGTTCTGCCCTTCCCCTCTCCTTTTCATTCCTTCCCACCTTCTCTTCCTCCTCTTTGTCCCTATTAATCATCTGCTAGAGTCAGGCCTCAGATCAGAAATCTGGAAGATTTAACAGGAATTGGTTTACAAAATAAAATTTTGGGATTTCAGGAACAGGCTATGGAATAAGGAACAGAAATTATTAGGGTAGAATGTGGATCCCCATGTGTCAAGTATGGTATTGTATTCCAAGTGAAAGGTTAGTGACTTGATGTTGAAGTGCTTGGTTTTCAAAACTAAGCCTGCCAAAGCAGAGCTCCAGAGACATTTTCTTTTCATCCTGAGTAAAATTCCATGGTCACATTCAAACTTAAAATAGCCTCTTAATCAGAATTGTCCTTCAGTCTACAGATACATATTGAGCACCCATTGTGTGATGGCTGCTGTCCTAAACACTTGGGAAAAAAAGACCAAATTCTGTGCCCTTAGAAACCTTAACTCTTAGCCAGGGGAGAAAGCCAATAAACAAAATAAGTTCTATCTCTCCATGCCTCCTGTGGACAGAATGCAACAGAAGCCAGAGAGAAAGACAACCTGCCAATGAAGTCTGGACTTCCAGGGCCGGGGCAGGTGGAGGGTTGAGTGTGGATCCTGCAGGGCAAGAGAAATCATCCTACTCAACCCTGACACTATGGAGATATTCTCACGGGAATTAAAGAACATCACAGTGGACCCCGCAGCACCAAGGCATTTACCTGACTCCAGGAAGATCCAAATCAGAAGAAAATGAAGACTGCATGTCTTCAAAGCAACCCAAGGAAGACAGTTTTATAATCTACCTAAATGACTGCTTAGCACTTTTCTTCTCTTTTGTATTTCTTCATGTAAATAATGATAAAATTCATAAATGACTCCTAATATCTTAAAAATAAAAATTTCAAATCATTAACTTAAGAATCATGGCATGTACCTCTTTGGCCACCAATCACATTAAATGACTTTCATTTATCTGCATGGGTGAAGTATTTTCATACCTGCACTGCCTTGGAATGTTTTTATTTCTTCTTGAAACTCCCTGACATTTTCTCTGAAAATCCTGATTACTCTAAATAAGTACTCTTTTCTCTGACTGTCATACATCATGACAACTCTCCCAACCAACTGTAGAACAGAAGAGGGGGGCAGGAAGAGAGGTACTTGTGCATGTTAACTGGGAAGGGCCTGCCGAAATCAAGATCTCCTATTACTATATTTCCCCCCAAAGGTTTCAAACCTTTTATGGCAATCCTGTCTGTTTTAGGGGTCCTTCTATTCAGACCTCTAATACTTCACGATTGTTTCTCATTTGAATTATTACACTGTCCCATTTGAATTCAAAAGGACAGGACCCATGTCTTCTGTACTTTGTTCTCCAGTTCAGATTGAGCAAGTTGGCACTCAGTGACTCTTGGTTTAATGGATACTTGCATGAGTGCTCTGTTGCTAGTTCCCCTTTTTAGTTCTCTTCAAGGAACATAAGCCCATTACCTTGCAGAGCCTTTCTCTTGGACTACCCAAAGTTGAACCCTCTTCCAGGTAACATCATCTGAAACATCTTCAAACATTATTTTCTCAAAGGCCAGGATACTGAAGAAAATTATGCAATGCTGGCAAAGGTTTTCCTTTTTCTTTAAAGTTTTTCCCCATTAGAGTTTGAGGTCAACTGGGAGATTTCACTGACTATGAATACAAAAAATATCACATTCTCTCTCCCTCTTTTAAAATAATCCATTTGTAAACCAGAGTCACTACTGTTCCAACACAGGAAAGCAAGAGAGATACATACATTCCTAAACAGAAATAAAGTCTCTTTTCATTTACCATCAACACTGGTTCGAATGTGGGGATGTGACTGGGGAATTTGTTCACAGATGGTTAAGATTATTCCTTGGGAGCATGAATACTACAGCATTAAGAAATAAAACAAGTTCTATGTACAGTTTTCATTCAATAGAAATGTATTGATCTAAAAATAAATCTGACCTTACGTTATGAAACTGGATAGAAAAAAATATTCTGAATAGAAGATGCAAGCTAATGCTATTAATAATTTATAGGGAAAACTTTTTTCCCTTTTTTTTTTTGTTTCAGGAAAAAAATTAGCCATGTTAGTTATAAGATAATATAAAAGCAAAATTAGAGATTAATTGACTTTATAAATATGGTTAATCTTCTTTAAATCAGCCATGTAATTTTTATTACCTCTGTTTACCTGAAAGTATAATCCAGGCACAACATTTACTATTAGTAGTGGACAATATGAATTATGAATGCTACCTTAAATTAACTCAATTTCATTAAGGCCATGAACTCCAGGTTTTCAGTAATGACTAAACTCCAGATTCCAATAGCATGGTACTTCATTCTAAAGGGAGATCATCTGATCTTCAGGTGAATAAAATTACCATTCATATTAATAATTACACTTGCCCCTTACTAATTTGTTAAACTAGAGTTCCCCCAAGATACTTATTTCAGACATTACATTTTGTCAAAAAAAATCTGGTTTTCAAAAAAAAAAAAATTCTGCCTCATTTTTGAGGAAGGGTAATTAAATAATACATTATTGGTAATGTACTTTAAAAAATTAAAGACCAAACCTGTATAACGGTATGGAACCTGGAAAGAGGAGGCCTATGTTTTCGGTCTTGCTTTGCCTGTAAGAAACTACATGGCTCCATCCCAGTTTCTCTCCTTTATACTACATTTCTCTAGCAGTAAAGCTGGAGGTCTGGGTTAAGTTGATAACATGAAGACACTTTGCTATGGATTTGCACTCTTTTTCTTTTGAAGTAGAAGATGAGACTGCACTTAAAAGATCCATTTGGTGTGTGCTCACCAATCCAAAATGAAGGAAAAATTACACAATGGTTTGATTTACTAGGCTTTGTAAGGCCTTAGTCATGGTGGGATCAGTGGACGGTCCTGGAGTTGCTGAATGACTGGTATTGGGATGATAGGAGTAGAGGTGGGTAAAGCAAGGAAGAAAAAAAATCTTGGTTTGGTACTGCTTAAATGGAATACATGGAAACTTCTAGGTTGTTCTTATATGTTGATTGATTCTAATGATTCTATAACTGACCATAAGTTAGAAGTCTTCAACGTACTAGAAGTATTTTCATAAAAGTAATGCTAATCTAATGTTTTACTTATTGATAGATATTAAAGAAGAAAATTTGGGCAAGTGGAAGCTCTGGGCTCTAAAGGACTAAGCAGACCCTGAGATGCAGAACGAAGGTGGTCATAGAATCTGCACCCTTTGACCACATCTCTCCCTACACATACCAAAAACGATTGTATATATAGCCAGTTCTATATCATTTACTTTTTTGTTGGTTTGAGGAAAAGGGTAGCATAAAGTATTTGCTCAAAGTCTTTTGCAGGCCTTAAGTCAGAAATGGAGGTGCAGAAATTTAGGTTTATTATATTTAAGTGACCCATCCAGGGTCCAAAAACTAGTAAATTGCAGGGCAGATGTGTGTAGATGACCCCAAGCAGCAGTTCAGCAGTGGCTGCTGGAGTCACACTGGCTAATATGGCTGAGTAGAAAACTTTCCAACAATATATTATATTCAGACTATTACTGACTTCTTTCATTTTCCTCCACGAGAATATTAAGGTTTGTGAGGTTGTGTATTTTTGTTCTGTGTACTGCTATATCTCTAGTGTCTAAATGCATGTCTGATATCAGGGTCAATAAATATTTACTGCATGAACAACAGAATCAAAACCAAAAATAACAATTCCTAATTATCTAGCATATTTGTATGATTAGAATATGCAATCCCTAAGCATTTTGGTTAATTTAGTTTGACTACTTGCTCAAAATGTTAAAAACCTGTTAAGTGTAGTCTGAGGTTAACTTATCCAGGCCAGGCTTAAGATGCCCCGATATGAAATCTTATAAGTCATGGTTAATCTCATTCTTTATGACTGCAGAAAGTTCAAAGCATAGCAGATGCCACTCTGAATCTGGGCTAGGGTTGAAATAACAGTAAATGTCTTTCTCTCTCTCTTTCTTTCCTACTTTCCTAAACTTTATAAAAAAATCTTTTCTAAACTTTATAAAAAATCTTTCAATTAACCTGTCTAATTTTAAGAATCACTCCGAGTTTTGTTAAAGGATCTGATTCCCAAAGCCACTCCCAAAGGGATTATTATTAACAGGAAAGTTTGGAAACACTGGCTTTGCTGACCCATTAATCTCTAGACCTTTGTTTTAACTCCCTTCAGGATCACCTGCTTTCCACAATAAGCCATGCTTTCCTTTCTGCTCATGTGCAGAGAGTTTAAGAGCAAGGCACCCCAGAAAAGAAACAGCAGAGAAGACTTTTCTGTGCCTAAGGTCCCCTAGCTCCAAAACTGCCCCTCACCTTTCCTCTGTTGAAAGTGTGCTCAAAACCCCAGATGCCAGGAAACTGGAGAGACCACACATTTTGGCCACCACCACCTGATTCCCTCATTTCTGTGGTCTTCCCCTTACCCTGGTCAGATCTTCAGTGACTTTCTCCACCTCTCTAATAAACCATAATCTTAGAAGATGATTTGCTATTGATTATTTATACTTTCAGGTGCTGAGTCAATATGTTCCCCCTCTCCTGCATTACTTGCATTTAACCTTATCTCAAAAGACTTATCCCCTGTTGAAAGAATGTTAGGCATTAGAGAACGGGTAGAAGAAGCTCAACTCAAATTGAGCTATTGAGTTAATGAGGGTTTCTTTAGAAATTACCACAGGTCAAACACCCCCATAAAAGCTATGGGCATAAAAATATATGAGCCTCAGACTTTAAGCCTAGGAGGTTCCCAGTTGGGCAACTTTCTGCACTGTATTTGAGGATGGCTGATATTGACAGCTCAATACACATAACTCCGATCCTCCCTCACACCCCACGTTTGTTTTCCTGCTTCAAAAATGCGCAAACTCACTGAGTCCTATCCTACCATCCCTTTCATCCCCTTTGGGGACATGAGTACTTTGATATGCTTCCTGGAGATTTTAATTCATTATCTAATCCACCCCTGCAGGTCACTTTGGGTAAATGCTAAGTAAATTTCTGAATTTAAGCTTTGGAATCAGATAGAACTTAAGTCAAATTCGGAAAAAAAAATTCTGACTTTGTCAGTTTTAGTTGGAAGTCCTTGAAACTTTTAGTAAAGGACTCTGAATCCCAGCTAATATAGCCAAGTATTAAGAATAAAATTTATTGCAATATGGTGTCATGAGATACAAATATAATCACACCCCTGATGGGTGCAGTGGTTAGCAAGTCATGCTAATCTCTTGCCCCTATATTTTCTTTTCTTCTTCTGTGTTACTAGTCTCTCTCTCCCATTGTGTTCGAACACCTTTGGGTCAGGAGAAGATGGTGATAGAGGGAAGAGAAAAGCTGGTATTATACTGAGTATGCTATGGAAATTGGTAAACAGGGTGCTTTCATTTTTCTGGTTTCTATCTTCATCGTGCTATCGGGCCCTGTTATTGGCTGACGTTCTAACAAGACATGCTGAAATCCTCACCCCAAGTACATTAGACTGTGACCTTATTTGGAAATAGGTTCATTGTAGACAGACTTAGTTAAATCAAGATGTCTGATTTCCTTATAAAAAGAGAAGAGACAAACATTGAAATGCTGCAACTGCTAGCCAAGGAAGGCCGAGACTGCTAGCAAACGACAGGAGATATGAAGAGGCAGGCAAGGTTTCAGAGGCACAAACCCATGCGGGTATCTTGATTTTGGACATCCAGCTTCCAGAGCTGCAGGACAATAAATGTCTTTTGTTCTAAGTCAGCTGATGACCCACCCAGAAACTAAGCCGCAAATCCATGGTTCCCTCTTCCTCCTCCAAAGTCACTGCTTGCTGCCGGCATAAGGAGAAACACACAACACATTGAGTTTGCTCTGTGTATCCATTACTTTTGCCAATTAAGTGCAGAAGGAATTGCACTGTGTCTCAGGAAGGCAAAGAAGTGAAATCAGTGAAATTTGCCTTTACTGGAGAACCCCAATGATTCTGAAAGAACATGAGGCTTGTTTAATTTGGTACTTCCATATGAGAAATATGGCAAATATGTAAATGACTCCAGAGAAATTGAAAAGATCATTCCACCAGTGAAGTTTAAAAGAACCACCATGGGACATCTCTGCATTCACATTGAAACATTTAAACACCACTTCTGATGATGAGTTAATGTAAAATGTGGAGAAAATTTTATACTTAATAAGGACTTTTTTATAAAAGGAACAAAAATGTATTGATAATGCATGCAATTATATACACATTATAGCATTACCTAGAAATATACATATAACCTAATTTCCATGTCTCAACACATTTATACATATATAGTTACATACTTAGATATATGAACTTCTATATGCATCCGTGGTATGTATAGTCAGTCATATATGAAGAGCTTTTATAAATATGCAATGAATTTATGTATATATATGTGTGTATTAGTCAAATAAAGGGATGCTGATGCAAAATACCAGAAATTGGTTGGTTTTTATAAAGGGTATTTATTTTGGGTAGGAACTTACAGATACCAGGCCATAAGGCATAGGTTACTTCCCTCACCAAAGTCTATTTTGGAGCAAGACGGCAGCCGATGTCTGCAAGGATTTAGGCTTCCTGGGTTCCTCACTTCCAGGGTCTTGCTTCTCTCTTTGTTCAAGGTTCCTCTCTTCCTAGGACTTGCTTCTCTTTCCTCTGTGTGCTTACTTCCTGGGGCTCCAGCTTAAGGCTTCAGCATCAAACTCCAACATCAAAAACCCTCAGCTTTGTCCTTTGCCATGCCGCTTATCTGTGAGTCCTCACCCCTTGGACTCACTCGCCCTAATGACATGGCCCAATCAAAGCCCTAATCATAACTTAATCACGCCCAGTACAGACCATACTACAAACATAATCCAGTATCTATTTTTGGAATTCATAACCCTATTAACCTGCTACAATATGGAAGTATATGGAAAGACCTAGTTACACTAATGTGTCTCTAAATGTAACGTGTGATTCTATAACTAGATATGTGCATATTCAAATCAATGTAGACATGGCATGTACAAAAACAAATTTAAAACAATTTTTCTTGTATCAAATGTTCTCAAAGTGTGCTCTTAGATTCCCACGATCAGCATCACCTAGGGGTCTATTAGAAATGCAACTTCTTAGGCCTCACCTAAGACCTATTGAATCATAACCCCAGAGGTGATGTCCTGCATATTGTGATGCAACAAACCCTCCCTCCGATTCTGCCACTCATAAAAGCCTGAGAGACATTGTTCTAAACACTATATATTAAGTGCAATTTGGCATATATTGTACTTACAAGATGCAATTTGGCATACATTGTACTTACAAGAGTATACACATATGCTCTTATGCAAAGAAATAAATAAAACGAATACCTGAATAGACACAAAAATGTAAAGTAACTGCCTATTCTAAAGGGGCTGATTAATTGGTGGCTTGCCCCCTTTGGCGTGTGAAGGGTGCCTTCCCACCCTGCCCTTCCCAGCGCAAGCCTAGGACATAGGACAGAATTCACACTCCATGGTGTGGGTGGGGGGAGCCAGAAATCCGCTGAGTGAGGCACCTGGAAGTGTGAGGGTGGGTGGGGTGTTGGAACTCCACCACCTTTCCTCTGTACCTCAGTGATCTACACTTGACTGTGCGCCAGGGTTCTTTGGGGATAGTTGTTCCTAATTCTAGCTGTAGCCCTTCCTAGCTATTGCGACCTTGCCCTGTTACCTCTCTGGGCTTCCAGTTTTCTTATCTGTAAATGGAATTGCTATGCCCACCCCACAGGATTGTTGTGAAAAGCTAACAGCTGACATATGGAAAATGCTCAGAGCAATTGTTTGGTGTATTATGAATACATTGCAGATATTAATTTTATTATTATTATTATTAATTATTATTATTATTATCCCTGATATGAGTGCCAAGTCTGTGTATTTGGACATGTATATATGTAGGTGAAAATAATTATGGGTGCATTTTTGTTCATGCACAGTGGTTTACACAGAGCCTTTTTCTTTAGCACAGTTGAGGCTCAGTCTATGTTTTTTTTTTTTTTTAAAGATTTATTTATTTATTTAATTTCCCCCCCTCCCCTGGTTGTCTGTTCTTGGTGTCTATTTGCTGCGTCTTGTTTCTTTGTCCGCTTCTGTTGTCATCAGTGGCACGGGAAGTGTGGGCGGCGCCATTCCTGGGCAGGCTGCTCTCTCTTTTCACGCTGGGCGGCTTTCCTCACGGGCGCACTCCTTGCGCGTGGGGCTCCCCCACGTGGGGGACACCCTTGCATGGCACAGCACTCCTTGCGCGCATCAGCGCTGCACATGGCCAGCTCCACACGGGTCAAGGAGGCCCGGGGTTTGAACCGCGGACCTCCCATATGGTAGACGGACGCCCTAACCACTGGGCCAAAGTCCATTTCCCTCAGTCTATGTTAAGTTTGGCGGATGAATGAAGTATCCTCTGAATAGAATTCAGGCCTACAGGTTTTGTGTTTACTCTACTCCCATTCACACTGCCACATGGCTTGACAAAGGACAGAATTAAAAACGGTTATGAGGTCTCTGTAATAAAAAATATAGAAAAAAAATAACAGGGTAGGTTGGGGGGAAGCATACTAAATGTGGGATATGGACTATAGTCAGGAGTGGTATTTTAACGATGCTTTTGCATAGTTTGTAGCCAATGTTTCACACCAATGCAAGGTGTTGGTGGAGGGATGATGTATGGGAGCCCTGTATGATGTTATGCATGTATTTTTGTAGGTCAGCAACTTTTACTATATACTTATTGTTTATGTATGTTCATGTTTGAATGTTATACTTCAATAAAAAAAATTTTTAAGAAAAAGGTTGTAAGGGTAACCTTGAAGGGCAAAGGGCTGTCTGTACATCAAGACCAAGATCTTTTATGGTTTACTTTTGTCGCTGACACAGCTGGGCTACAAATCGAGTGTAAAGAGCCGTTCATATGTTTAACATTGTCTAAGATACTATGGAAGAAGACAGAAAAATAAAAAGCAAGAGCATGTCCTGATCCTTTGACAGCAGTATGAATGCAAAAGACAAAATCAGAGAAGTTTCCAGAAAGCAACCTTGTGCTGGGTTCACAATTCTGTTAGTCAAAACGTAGGGGTTGGGAGTGCCAGGGTGAATAAAGAGTGGCAGTGAGAACGCTGGCAGGATATGTGACGTTTCACCTGGGCTGGAAGAGGGAAGAGTAGTTGAACAAGGGGTTAGGGCAGAATCCCAATGGGCATTGGAATGCAGATGAGAGAGTGATTCGAAAACTTAAAAACATAATGCAGGCATCAAAACGGTGTCTGTTAGGAAACTTCTTGAGACCCCAAATCAACGCACGGGGTCTTGTATTCTTAGGCTTTATTATTAATAAAACTCTTTCGTTGTCTCCTGTGTTGGAAATAAACAAGTTTAAATAGGATGTTCGGGGTCTCTCTGAGGAAGTGTGGCATGCTAGTACAGACGTAAAGGAGAAAGAAAAGCCATCGGGTGAAAAGAAAAGTAACTTCCCAGGTGGAGGGAACAGCAGGTTCTAAGGCCCCCAAAGTATAGAAGCTGCCAGAGTGGTCCAGGAAATACAGAGAAAGCAGGATGCCTGCAGTGTGAGGAGTGAGGGGAGACGGATGCTAAAAAAATCCCCATCCACACAGTCTTCAGCATCCAATGGACCTGCATGGACCCCTGTATTAGTCAGCCAAAGGGCTGCTGATGCAAAAATACCAGAAATTGGTTGGTTTCATAAAGGTTATTTATTTGGGGCAGGAGCTTACAGACACCAGGCCATAAAGCATACATTACTTCATTCACCAAAGTCGTCTATTTTCATATGTTGGAGCAAGATGACTGCTGAGGTCTGTGAGGGTTCAGGCTTCCTGGGTGCCTCTGGGCTCAGCAACTCTGTTTTCTCCACAAGGTCAGCTGTAGACTATGAGCCTCTCTAGACTTTGCCCCTCCACTAGGTCAGCTGTAGGCTCTTAGGTGAATGGCTTTGTCTCTCTCCCTGGAGTTTCTGCTGTGTTTAAGGAGCCTTCACTATTCCTTTGTGTTCTTCTCTTGGTTCAGGTCCTCTCTTCCCTGGGCTGGCTTCTCTTTCCTCTGTGTGCTTACTTCCTGGGGTTCCAGCTTAAGGCTTCAGCATCAAACTCCAACATCAAAACTCCAACATCAAAAACCCACAACTCTGTCCTTTGCCCTGCCTTTTATCTGTGAGTTCCCACCCCTTGGTGGGGAGGGACTCAACACACTAATAACATGGCCCAATCAAAGCCCTAATCATAACTTAATCATGCCCAGGTACAGACCAAATTATAAACATAATCCAATATCTATTTTTGAAATTCATAACTATATTAAACTGCTACAACCCATACCCAGTTCAACATCAACACTGGTCAGTAAAAAAAACAATGCTTTCCCAAACAGTCACTGGTTTCTGAAGAAAATTGAAACTTCTTAGCCTGATTGTTCAGCCCTCTCAGCAATCTACTGAGAACAAACTTTCCAAACCTGTCTGTCCCAGCTCACCAGGGATTTGGTCTGCTTGCTGTAAGGAGCACAGTCTCTTTATCCACTCCATGTCCTCTTCCTAAGATACTCTGTGTCTTTTCTGGTCCATACCTCATGACTTGAGAAGAGAGGAAACAAGGGTGTGTCTCCTGAGGACAGTGAGTGGTCCAGCTTGGTCAGAACAATTTATATTGGAGAATAATTGTAAACAAGACAAAGAATTCGAGTGAGTCCTACTGATGGTAAATTCTGGATATTGGGTATTTCGTCTATCTTATTTTTTTTCAGAAGAATATTCTTGATTTCTATCAAGGAGTGAGGTGGAATAAGGGTTGAAAAGGGGGGAAAAGGGGACAAGGGGGGAAAAGACAAACACAATCATTGTCCCCTCAGCACTGTGGCATGTCCTGTGGATGTGCCTTTACTTGTTTCAGCTCCCTTGACAAAGTGGTTCACCCTAAAAGTTAGCACCATCTAGTCCCAAATGCCATTGGGAGCCAACTGGTAGATCAAGATTTTAATAACTTGTCCCCCAGATGGTTCTCTGCTTTGTCTTTTCTTCTCCAAGCCATTATTCACACTCTCATCTGGTAAGTTGACATATTTAACAAATAAAAACACAGACTTCCCAACTAAAGTTGAATTTCAAATAAGCAATATATAGATATTTTAAGTATGTTCCATGCAATATTTGAGACACATTTATACTAAAATATTCTTTTTTATCTGAAATTTAACTACGTGTCCTGACCAGAATGTTTCTTCCAAAATATTCATCTGATCACGCTACTCCTCTGTTTAAATTTTCCCAAAGCTCTCACCCCCCATTAGGGAATGGGAGAACAGAAATTATCCCTTTGAAGTAGTTCCTGCATGTACTTCCAACTTTCCTTCTCTCAAACATGCAAATCCAAAGTTCCTATAAACCTGTCAATATATTTCCAGTCCTCTGAACATGACTCCATCAGCCTTGCCTTTATGTCTTACGTGTTACTCCCTCTTCCTTAAATGCTTCCTCAATAGCTCCCCCTAATTCCCACACCCCCCCACACCCACACCACCCTATCCATACCAGCACTTCTTAGCCTTCTAGCACATACACAACTTCCTCCAGAACTCTCCAAATTCCCTGAATCGTATGGTTTGCCTTCTGCTCTTTGTCATAAAATCCTGGGAATCTATCTTTTTAAGACCTAATAACATACTTTGCTAGAATTGTCTACTTATCTGTGTCCCCATCTTAATTATGAACACCTTGAAAGGGCAGATAGTATCCTTCCCCCTCAGCCATTTGGGAGCCTCCTCATACAATACACTAAAAACGTGTGTTATGAGTGAATGTGTGAACAAACTGTCAACCACATCATGACCTTTCTTAGAATGAAAACTAGAAAGAGACCACATGGAAGTTGCAATTAAATACATTAACTGTGTTTTATACATTTGTCAAATGAGAAAGGATTGATTGTGACTTACTAGTTGATTGGATTGATTAATGCAATGGATGATGGTTTCTGAAAGGAAACTATTCAACCCAGCACCAGCATAATGACATAAATTCAATATCAATGGATTCCACTGACTTACAACCATTGAATGTACATTTCATTTTCAGCTTTTCATAAGACTTGAATGTATTTCAAAGGAAAATAGAATTTTCCATTTATTGAAAGTGGTTAAAATGGAAAACCATTCAAGATTTTCAAGGTTACCATAAAATAATTAGCAGTGAATGTACCTTTTAGGAACTGACATTATAGCATGGACTCAAAAAATAGAGAGCTTTTAAGCCACACCACCTTTGCAGACATACATTTAATTCATTCATTGAATTGTCAACTTGGTCTTTCACAGATCACTGTGCCAGGTGGTAGGGATACAGGAATAAATAACCATAGGGAAGAATCTAAATCTTACTAATGATCAGATCAACTTCCTGGCAGAAGTCTGAGCCAAATAGTGAATGACTGGTATGGATTATGGAGAGGAATAAACAAAATGTAGAAGCTTTCCAGGTTAAGGAATACATGTGCTACTTATTTGCTGCTATGAGAAAGAATAACAAAATCCTACATCCCATATACAGAGGTAACCTGGTTGGGAAAATGCAAAATCTAAGCATAAAAGATTTGGGCATGTAAAAGGAAAATAACTTGGCTGGCCTGGAATAAAATGAAGAAAAGTAGAGAAGACAATAGACTAAAGTTGCCTTCTTGGTCCTGAAGACATTGTAGAAGGTTAGTGAAGAGAAAATGTAACACCATGGGGACAGAAGTTGGCTTAAAAGCAATGATGTGAATCTAATCCTCTATGGCAGATGTTTGATATTTGTAAAACTCATTAGAAAATTTGGGTGGATGCACTTTTATGTAAATGACAAATACTTAAGTGAAAACACAAGGTCTCAAAGGAAGGTAAAGGAAATGAACGGATGAGACTGAAAACTTAATTCCAGCTTTGCCAGCGATGAAGTAGCATCCAGAGTTTTCATTGTTCAAGTCAACATGCTCAACTTCATTGATGCAAACTTCACACCTCTGAGAAGTTACTGAAGGAAAGGAGAATGGTCTCTGCAGCCAAAAACATATGAATACAAATTCTAGTATCCCACTAGTTCTGTAAGCTTTGGCAAATGGCTTCACCTTCCTGAGGCTCAGTTTCTTTGTCTGTAAAATGTGGGTAATCATATCACCATGTTAGAAATATTTTGATATTTAAATGAGATAACATTTGTATTTCCACCTAGCATAGCACCTAATAAGGTGCATATATCTATGTTTATGACATTACCTGTCTATGCTTCCTTTGAAAAGAATGTAAACTGGTTTTCAGTGGTGATAAACCATGCTCCTATAAATGTTCAATTATTATGTTGGCAGATAAGTAACAGACCCATGTTTGTTTTTTCTATCACAATGGAAGATTAGATTAATTTAAGGATGAAAAGTGTGCTACCATGTCTGATCACTTTGGGGAGAATTTATATTTAAAAAGACTTCATATTAAATATGGTTTTCCTAAATTATAGATAATTTAAACCTATAACTCAAGTTCAAACTATACTTAGATGTTTGAATGACTTTCTTTCTAACACATTTTAAAATCATTGCATGCCCTCCTTTCCCTTTGCCAACTCTGAAACTCAAAATATCTTATTGCCAGGAATAGCTGCTGATTAAATCAGGACTAAAGGCATACAAGAGATTCCTATACTGTTTGGTAAGTATAGTCTACCACATAACTATGTCTAAATAATCTTATGAATAAACATTATTCTACATCTTAGCATCAATAATCTCATTTCATCTTCACAAAGAGCTGTGGCACAGGTAGGAGATGGCTGACATTTTGCTGGATATGCAGGCAATATGAAACACAAGAAAGGAAGCGACTTGCCCAAGATCTAGAACTACCACTCCATTTCATCTAAGTCCCTGGACTCCTTCACCACCTGACCTGGTTGCTGGACCAGAGCTTCATTTGGGTAAATTATGAAAATACATTAGGAGATAGGTAGTCAGCTACCTAGAAAGAAAGAATAAAAGAATGAAAGAAAAAAGCGAAACCTAGATATAAGCTTATTTGCATACAGGTAACACATTCCTAGAATATTGGCATAAGCCTTAATATCTTAAATTGTATTCTGTATTACCACAGCTTGATTATGTGTCAGAAGAAAAATTCCTACAAAATAAAATTTTGTTTCTGAGACGTAATAAATTCACTCTTAGGAATACAGGAAATTATACTTCACCTGAATTCATTCTCAAATTATTCGTTAACCCCCCAAAGCTAATTGCTATGGCTATTCAGATACATCAAGGGTCTTGTGAACGATAGAATATTAAGTATGAAATTTGATAGAAAGAGAAAATTAGTATAAAATATAATTAAGTGTACAATTACACAAGTAAACTCGGAAAGAAAAAAGATTTGGTTCCGTTTACTGCTAACATAGCAGCTAAATGAGTGGACCCTGTGAGATGAAAATTTCTGGGTTTCCTCAAACTCCCTTTCACATTCCCTTACAGAAGTAGAATTCCCAGTATTCCTGAGTTTCTCTGATCCAACTGTTTTTAAAAACGGTCAGCTTTTATCAGGCTCAGTACATCTCAAGTGAGAGGAAGGCACACAAGCGTAGCCGAGGGGCCCATTCAATGTGAACAATAAGAGGAAATGAGCTGGCAGAGGAGGGCATTTCCTGTAACTTACACAGCAGAGCTTGAATTATCTGAGGCTGATTTTCATTTCCTGAAATCCAGAACTGAGGAAATGGAAACATTTCCTACCTGTACATTTTCAGGTAATATATCACCAAGTAGTTTTATAATTCTTTGAATTGTATCTATCAACTGTTGGAATTAGTTCTAATGAATGGTAATAAAACTCACATCTTGGATTTAGGAGCAATTTTAACCTTATCTAAGTATTTCTGCACCTCCTATTTATTTTCCATTTGTTTAGATGTGTACTTTGGGTTCCTGCCTACCAGAGAGTTGGAAGAGGTTATACTTGGATTTCTTAGTGAAGCTTTGTCTTTTCTTTGTCTCTCATTAGCATTTATGTTGATATTTCAAACAGAGAGCACACAATATTTATCTTTTTAACTATATTGAATACTTTCATGGAACAAAACTAGATCTAAAAATACGCATAAAATATTAACTTTGATATCACCAATGATGATGGAAAGAAAGAAGAGGAATTAGATAGTGGTAAAAATTATCTATTTCAAAATTCCATCAAGTGCTTCCAGAAACCCAGCAGAAAATAAACTCTGGAGAATGATATCTGAGGTTGGCCTAAAATCTTTGCTTCTCCAGCATTTACAGGAAATTGATTTTCTGTGATAAAAATCATCTCAGCACTGCAATCTCTTTGAAGTCCTGTCAAAGACCGCGGTGCTTTTTCATGCGTTGTTTGTAAGCTACTAGAATACTCTTTCATGAAATTAATTGTTGGATAAGAGAGCAGAAGCCAAACATTTTTTTTTTCATATTTACAGACTTGATGTTGCTCAAATCATGTCTTTTCATCTCTTTCATTCACTGTAGAACCATCCAAATCACATCTGTACAAAAAAAATTCCCGTAGTTTTATTTTCCAGAGAAGCCCTCATTGGTTTAGATGGAAGTATAAAATGCGTGTGCTGAAATAGCTTTATCCTTGGGGAACGGAACCGAGCAGGTGATCAGCATCACATTCCAAGTGCAGGCATGGGGCCAACTCTTGAAATCTAAAAGTCAAACTTTAGGGATGCATAGAAATCCTATTAATTCTGTTAAAGTTGCAGAGTTCGGATTTTAATAGTTGGAAGTTGGAAGTGCATTTCTGTTTGGGTGAATTGGAGTAAAACTTCCCTCTATACTCCATGCGGCATGCCAATTGGCAGTTCATAAAATTAAAAAAAGCGTCTTTATCTCGAATGTTGGTCACTCTTAGTTTTGTCCAATGCAGCATCTAATAATAATGTAATCACGCTAAGAAAATCATTTACCTCAACACTTTGTGATTTAAAAAAAGAAGAAGAGGGAAAAACTTGTTGGCATTTTCCTCAGTTAAGGTGACCTTTTAACATGCCAGCACCAACATGTGGCAAGTCAGAGTAAGCATGCCTGGTAGGGAAAAGGGAATGGAGTTAAGATGGGAGAGAGACAGAGAAAAAGAGAGACTAATTTTCAAACTTTCTTGAAAGTGCTATGAAATTCAGAGCCTTTCCTGCATACTATGTACTGACTCAAACTTTCGCCTCAAACATGTATTTACACATTATATTCATTCAATGAATATAAACAAACTGCAAGAGTTCCAGGAAAAAATAATGTGGGATGCTAAAAAGCCTGCCTTACTCTCTGGGGTTAAAGGAAAAAAAAATCAACTGTAGTTGTCACCATCACAACAACAAAATATTTTCAAATCCAAGATGAAGAATAAATACTGCTTCTGAGGCACTAACACGAAAATGAGCTTGGGGTCTTAGTGAGACATAAGCTAAATAAGTATTTCAAAAAACATATTAAAACTCTAACATTAAACAAGACATTGGAATAACTATAGGAAATATCAGTATGTGGGAAACACCAAGCAATTTCTAAATTGTGGTTGGACAAGTATGATTATAATCTGAACGCCAGGTCCAGTTTGTGGTCATAGCAATTGAATGACAAAATCAATAACTATGATAAGTCTGGTGGATAACAACACTCATATTTAAAAGATAAAGGAGTTGGATAGTAAAGAATAAAAAAGAAATTTGATTTTATAATCTGGCAGATGCCCAGATGGGGTGAGGGTGTTAATTTTACATATCTAATGGGTTCAGTTGAAAGGAAAATGTTTCTAAAGAAAAGAGTGATACTCAGCAGACCCAATTCCCCAGGTGAAGACAGGAATAGATGACAAAACATAAATCAGAAGGGAAAACATAAATCATTAAAAAGCTGACATAAAAAGTAGGGAGAGTACTAATTCAAGGATTGGAGAAATATTACAGTAGAGTTCTTACCCCAAATATCTCCTTTCTGTGAGATTTCAAGGGAATTTGTGTGTGATTGCATGTGTGTATGCCCCAAATGAACATTTTTAAACATCTGCCATGTGCCAGGCACCATTCATAGGTTTGTGTTTCTATTCCTCCTACACACCAAGACAAAAACACCACTCTTTATGAAAGAGGAAAATGGCAGATAGAAATGGAACAAACCCATGTCCAGGTTCATACCTCTTCAGTATGGCAGAGATAGGACTTGAGGTCTGAGTTCAGAACCTCTGCTTGCTCCTTGCATTCTTTTTGAAAGAACCCAGCAGCCATTCTCAAACAAGGTGAGTTGCCATCAGTGTGTGTCTCTGAACTTGAGGAAGTCCCCTGGCTTACAGTCCACGAAACTCCTAAGAGATGCTCCTTAGAGCTCTGGGCTTTCTACTCTGAGAAGACATACATCTTCCCACACCAAGATCCATAACTGGTTTCTCCCTTTTTACTTGAGCCTCACAAATTAATCCATTGTGACATCAGGAAAAGATCACAATATAAGTTAATTATACAAAATCAGGAAGCTAAATTAAAAATATGTAATTATCTACCTTGGGGATACAAAACTAAGATCTGTGTATGTATATATCTATATAGCCATTTAATATATAGAGAGAGCATTTTAATCACTACAAAGTAAGGCCCATGACATAAAAATGTTAATAATCATTCTTATTGATTGAATTACAAGCATTTCATATTTTCTAATTTTTAAATAATTTGCCAACTTTCTAAAATGAACACATTTACTTTTATAATCAGAAAAATGTATAATCATTTTTAGTAATTGTTTAACAATATCTCCCTGAAACCCATCCCAATGTTCATATAATTCCCACTACCGTCAGGGATTCTCACCATTTTCACTACAGTTTTGAGAGGGGAAATGCAATCTTCCTTTTTCCCTTCCTCTAACAAATTATTTAATTTGTTTTTAATATGGGCAAGAGCAATATGGAAACTTTGAAAACATAAAAGGAATGTGAGCTATAGTTAACCAAATGATGACAGAGAAATATCTGGAACAATTAACCATTAGTTATTCAGTCATCAAACATTTTGGTGTCATTAATGAGTAGGGGGTGTGGCCAGGCTTTGAGAATACAAAGATAAATGAGCATAGTTCCTTGGTTGATGGAACCTGTGGCTTGCACAGAAGTGGGGGGTTTTGCATGGAAGTGGGCGGTCATGGGGTTGCTGTTTGCTGACAAAGAATATGAAACCTAACCATGCCTGGTAGGCAGAAATCCTTTCTGAACGTTTTTCCTTAGAGAGTCCTTTTCCAGCATTTTCCACATGGACAAAAAAAGCTAGGTCCTTACTCCACTGAATATCTGTGGATATTGCACTGACTCTGGTAAAAAATAAATTTCCCAACATAGGGGAAGGTAAATAGACTACAATAAAGGTGGAAGCCGTGTGAGACATGGGACCTCCGAGGACCTCTCCAGCTTGCAGGATGATCCAAGGCCTCTGGTGATGCCTGGTTAGGGCCACCCAGCCAACCCCATGAGGCCCCTTCTTTTGAGGGCTCTCAGTACCTTGTCAGAGCTACCCTCACAAGCCCTTGACCTTTCCCATATCTGGAAATTAGCTCAGATGAGCTATATTCACATGGTCGGCTGTGATCTTGGTATGTCAGCCCTCAATGATCCAAGATGATAATATTGTGCAAGCCTGCTCTGCGATTGGAGAATTGGGGTATTGCAATTATGTGTTCCACAACTTCACATCATTTATCTGATCTTGCTCAAGGAGTCAAGGCCGATTCAAGCCAGTGGGCAGGGAAAGAGAATATTTGCAGAGGACAGACGTGCCAACAGGGCATCTGAAATTACTTGATGGAAGCCAACATTTTATATTCCTTCAGTAACTCTATCCTGTTTTGAAAAACAACCTGCTCTCTAGCTGAGTGACAGCCATATGGGGCTGTTGTTATAGTTCCCAGCAACTCAGGAAACACAAATCAACTCACATGGCATGGTGGAGGAGGTGGAAAAGGAAGTAAGAAGCTTCTCAAATGGCTAATGGGCCCAGAACATCATCACAAGAGCCTGCTGGGTTTCCAAGTTAAGAGTGATGAGACTAATGTGCAGAGAAATCAGGGTAAGTGACGCAAGATGCTGCTGCTGGATGGGCTCTATTTAGGATAGCCTTTCCATTCAGTCCTCAGTCTGCGCACTAGAGCCTGGTCATCTGTCTCAATGGGCACTGCCTGCTCTTTTTCCTGCAGCCACTCATTCATCTATTCAACAGACAGGAACCCACTTCATGGGAAGGGTGTCTTCCCTATGTGTGGGAAACCCTGGCATAGCTCACCTTGGCTCACAGCTGCAACCTGACTGTGCCGCTGCCCATTCTCTACCATATTCTCATTCAACAGTATCTCCCCGCAGTGGAAATTCACTCCAGATACTCCTGTGAAGAGCCCCGAAACCACGACGACCCCTCCCCCACCCCAGCTTCTCCTGGGCAGGCGGAGGACACCGCTGTGTGATTTAATAGCGCCATCTCTGCTGCCGTCCCAGGGCACCACTCATTTGAGAACCGTCTGCACACAATGCTAATATTGGCAAGGTTTCTGAAAAGCTAACCCAGGTACTAAATCACGCCAAATGAATGAGTCAAATCCGTATTGGTCTTCTCCCATGGTGACTCTGAGAGAAATATAAAGGTTATATCGGTGACTGAGGTAGAAGTCAACTCAGTGCCCTTTCAGGAAAAGAAGAGTCTTTAAGTTGTATAAAGTCTTACATTGGATTTCTTCGTAATTATCTCTCTGTGTGGGCTGCCTTTTTCTATGCTCTCAGCTCCTGTCCTTACTCCAGGCTCCCTGTTGGCATGCCTATCTGGTTTGCTATGTGTTTTTCTTGCCACTCCTCCCTCCAAAATGGGAATATTTAGCATGCTTTCAAATACACTTCAATCAGTTTTTCCTGGATAAGAGATGTGCCCTACACTGATGTTGCTTTCAAGTAGAATTCTTACCTAAGATCCCAATAGTTTTCCTAAATAAAGAAAAGAGCAAGGCAGAGCTATATAGTGTGGTAGAGCTGGTCTTCACCACAACTCAAGGACTATTGGTGCTTGCCTCTGCCGACTGCCCCTTCTGTATTAGCAGAAGCCTGACTAAGGACTCTAATACACCCTCCCTTTCTTTCTGCATCTTAAAAAAGGAATTAATGACTAGGCCTTATATATAAATTATTAAAGGCTTGTGATTCTAACAGGCCAGGGTTCTTGGATCTCAGAATGAAAAGTTGGTGTTCTCCAGTGAGCAATGCAGAAGTGCATATTGCACCATCAGATATTCTTTTTCTAAAAATGAATCACTACCTTTTTTCCAGTGTACTTTGACAGTATACAACAAATGTCAAGTCTTTGTAATCTCTACTCATAACCCAAGAGCCTTTGTGAAACTTGCCCCACATTGATGTTTTCATTCAGAAAGAAGCCTTTTCTTTCTTGCATTTTTTCCCATCATCATCACAACTAATTCTTCCTTAATAGGAATCGAGTTCTTCCTTTTAAACATGTTGCTTGGTCATTTGTGTAGGTGGGTAATGTCTAAGTGCCTCTCCACCTTCCCCGTGGCAGTCCCGAGCCCAGGTTCATAAGAACGCTAAGCCCACCACCACCACCAGTGGTAAAAGAAAAACAGCCCTAGTTCCCCAGGTTCTTCCACATGTTCTCTTTTATTCCCCATGTGGAAACGTAGAAGAACTGAAAGATAAAATCAATGCAGTGGGAAAGACGTCATGTACATAACTCAAACAATGGAGAGAACCAGGGAGAAACATGCAAAGGAGACTGTGCTGAGAAGAGAACTATCTGACCTGTCGATTCCAAATTTGGCACTGGAATTAGGGCGAAGGAGGCTCCTTGAATTCCATGTGAGGCCTGGGGTGGTTGGAAGATGTATAATCCAGGTGGTAGGCCAGTGCAGAAAGAGTCATCTTTATAATCCTGCCTCAACATCAAAGTGGAAGACGCATCTTATTCCCAGTTCAGTTTTCATTAAAAATAAAATGTGTTTGTTTGTTTGTTTTGGTGAGTAATAAACATGGATGAATGGTCATGACAATAGCCATTGTTATTTTTGTTTATACTCTCCAGTTTTACACAGAGGATTTGAGGAAGCTGATGTGATATGTTAATGTTCCTGCGGCACAGACAATGCTGTACAATACTAGTCGCTTCTTCCTTTCTCACTCTTCTCTCACTTCACAACAGGTAATCCCCAAATGATATTATTGCAGAAAGTTGAGATGTATGCTTTATACCATGTAAATTTACCCATCTGCTCACTAAGAGCCTAGGGTGGGTGCATACTCTTCCCTTTACCTTCATATCCTCCTAATATAGAATTTTAGAAACTACCAGAATCTCTTCTAAACTTTCCTGTGAGTGTAGACACAGAGCTCCAGCTTTCTGGTCTTCCTTAGGACCAATGCTTTATAATGGGACAATTTCTTCAGGGGAAGGAGAAGGAAATCAAAACTGCATATTAACCAATATGTAGTCATTCTCGTACAGTTCTGCCCTTAAATAGTTATAAGAAACTGACTTGCCTCAGGATATATATCCTGCAAAAGGTTGAGAAGAATTATAGTAAATTCTTCCTCCTATCTGTGGTTCCCATTCTCTTCTCTTTCTCCCCCTCTTGCTGTGTTTTGACTCTCTGTTTTGTCCAAAAGAGTTCCCCGCTCAGTCTTCTCCTTCTCTTTCTCCAGGTAAATATGAGGCATCAACAATCAGCTCACAGACAGGAGAGAGAGCTCTTTATGCAGATGATGTTTTATACTGGGCTGGTCCTCTTGTATTTAAGAAACATTGCAGCTGTTCTTGAGAGTCCTATGCAGGCAGGTTCAAGGAGATATCAAGAAACAATCTGTCCTCCAATGCCCCACAGTTATTTTCAGAAAACGAGGCAGAATATGTGATAATTAAATCAGTTTCTCCACCTTGTGGTTATGCTTTAAAAAAGTGAGAAAAATATTTTTCAATAATTTTATACAGTGCTGAGAAAAGTGAGAACGTTATTAAAAAATGTTCTGTTTCTAACTTGACAAGTCCAGGTGATAAGGAGAGTTGGAACTGGAGCCTCCAGAATGCAAAAGAAAGTTTTGCAATCTCTTATGATTTTAACTGTGCAGCCACATGTGGAAATATCTTAAGCAGGGACTTTTCCCAAATAACTTTGAAGAGCAGAAGAAACATTTAACATAAAATAGATATGGTGTCCATAAGCTGTAGAACTTTCTAAAATGTTTTTGGATGGAAGGAAAAACCATCCTGGTATGGCAGAGTATATATTAGAAATCTTTTATTTTGAAGAGAAAAATTTTATGAGGAATTACAGTATAGAATGCATTAAGTTGGAGACTTTAGGGAACATAGTGGGACAAAAAGATGAGATATAAAGGAAAAGAGTGGAGAATTTTTACCTTCATAAAAGCAAGGGAAAGGTGGACAGAAAATCAACTGAGATTCCACCATGTGGAGCAGAGGCCTTAGATTTCATTGAACTTCCCAGTGACCACACCACAGACAGCCTCCTTGTGCAAATGATACTATAATGAGAGAAGCCACGTGAAGATAAAGTGAACAACAGGAAGTAGGGACAGCATAGTAGCACTTGACTTATCCACTTCATCTTGGAGGATGGTTTGGGGAGGAATTTGAGGAAGTTTTGTTGAAGGACAAAGGTTGAAAACATGAGGAAGTGGACTTGAGTTGTCAATAAAAGGGAAAGGGGGAAACAGACTTGGCCCAGTGGTTAGGGCATCCACCTACCACATGGGAGGTCTGCGGTTCAAACCCCGGGCCTCTTTGACCCGTGTGGAGCTGGTCCACGCGCAGTGCTGATGTGCGCGAGGAGTGCCGTGCCACTCAGGGGTGTACCCCATGTAGGGGAGCCCCACGTGCAAGAAGTGCACCCCGTAAGGAGAGCCACCCAGTGCAAAATAAAGTGCAGCCTGCCCAGGAATGGTGCCGCACACATGGAGAACTGACACAGCAAGATGACGCAACAAAAAGAGACACAGATTCCTGTGCCGCTGACAACAACAGAAGCAGACAAAGAAACAAGACACAGCAAATAGACACAGAGAACAGACAACTGGGGTGGGGGGGGAGGGAGAGAAATAAATAAAAAAATAAATCTTAAAAAAAAAAAGGGAAAGGACTGAGTGTAGGCAATCTTGGGGACTTCTTGGATTCTGTAGTCACCTTGGCTTTCCCAATGACCTAGTGATTATCATGTAAATATCCCAATTGTTCGTGAATCCCAGTGACCTCACTGTATTCCTACTGCATGGAAAGAAGTCCCAGGAATTGGAAATGGTAGAGGTCAATTTTTAGGTGGCTTTTGATAATTAACTTGTGTTATTGGCACAATAATAGTGATGACACCGCCACTTAGAATAAGTAAAACTGGAAGCCAATAAGAGAGCAAGGCAAAATGTAAAATTGGTGATAATGAACTAAGTGACTGATGAGACAAGGTTTCAAGTTCAGTGGGTTCAAACAGAACTGTTACTGAGTTGATCAAGGCTAAAGAGCAGTGATGTCCATTTCCTCATCCTGTATTCCCTGTACTTAAATCCTAATTTAAATAAGTATCCCTGGTTCCAAGCTTTAGATTATTAAATGTGATTTAGGTTCTCACTGAGCTTTAATGAGAACTGCATATAATTATTATGGTAAAATCTCCCACATGATGCTTTAATCAGGATTATGGCACATCAGTTTTAAGCAAAACAACAGTCCGTGTAATTCAATCATGTGTACAAACTCACAGCTGTTAAGCCATAGGAACGATGGATGATAAAGCAAAGCAGGCAAATCACAGCCTAGACAATTGGCTGCTTGAAGATTTTTTTCTGGATTATTAACATTCATGTTTCAACCAGAAATATGAATTCTGGAATCTCAGGGTAAAAGGCAATTTAGAGAGACTACATGTCTAGACCATATTCTTTATTGCAGTAGAACAGTGTTTCACACTAACACCCCTCTGTATGTTCCTAAGGTAATATGGATGAAAGAGTGGTTTGGGAGTAGAAAGCAATAGAGTTTGGGGGACTGGGTCTAAATGAAATACACATGCCCCATGGGAAGAGCCAAGTTCTATAGAGTTCCCTATATTTATTATAACATATACAGAGTTTTATAAAGAAAAGTCAATGGACTTTTTTAGTGTAAAAATGTCATGATTTGAAATATGGAAAGTAATAATAGAAAACATTTCATTCATCAAGAACTCATGGGCTATCAGCTTGGGACTTTTGCTCTGGACTGTGTGCATTTCCAGAGTAGATCTCTTGAATGCCTCCACTTTTATTATCTTTTCCAGCATCTACTACAGGACCAGAGAGAGAAAGAACCCTAGAATGTGTGTGGAATGAATTGATGGAAGATACCAATGGATATGAAGGTACAAATAATATAGCCTGTGCATAAATTCAAACTTATTTTATATTCAAATATGCCTAGAATGCCAACTGTGAAGTACAACCTCTATAGACTTTGGATATACAGGAAGGATGCAAGCCAAATATGTCAAGCTTACCTGGAATGTGGGAGGGTTCATGTTAAAGCTGACTTGGAATGTGGGGGATGTATGTTAACTCAAGCCTACCTGGAAAGTGGGCGATTTGTGTTAAATCAAATTTACCTGGAGGAAATAACCTATCTAATATTCAGATAAAACACTTGAAGAAACTAACAAAAAAGTCCTTCTGCATGCAAGCACCGTTTGACTCCCCACTCTTATTTCCTCTGTATAAAAGGGACCCAAAAATTCTATTCGGTGCTCGGTTTTTATCAGGACAAGAGTCCGCCGAGTCCGGCCGGTTGAACTAAATCATCTTCCTTCTCAGAATTCTCGCGTCCTGGCCTTCGATACCGCGTACACCTGACTTCTCTCTGCCACTACACCAAGAGGTTCAGGGACTTGTGCAAGGGTGGGGAGCTGTTGGCAGAGGCAGAGCCAGATCATTCCAGATTCTGTTTAGCATCCTGATCCTGCAATACGCCTCCCCTCAAGATTGTGGTGATGGAAACGTGAAAAAGAAGTGGGGCTTCAGATATTCATGAGACTGAGCCTCTAAACTTTAATGAGAAAGTTTGTTCCACAGCCACAAGGCAGGGGAGGGTGAGAGAATGGTGCTGCAGATGCTAATAATACAAGTTAGTAATAATAATAATGAGGTGATAATGAAATTAACTCAAATTTTTGAACACTCTGCCAAGCACTAGAAATATAATTTCTTATTTGAACTTTACAAAACTGTCAGGCATTCCTATTTTATAGAAGAAATTGTGGCAAACACAGAATAAAGGACTACTCCAAAAATACACAACTACTGAATTGTACCATGAATGCTCTCCAACTCAGCTTTTATTCTCCAAACAGCCAGGTGAGATGGGCATCGTAGTACACACTTTGCAGAAGGAGAAAGGGCTTTATGTCATGTACAAAAGCATGCGCCCTGAGAGCAGTCAGGTAAGCTGGGGATCCAACCCTGGTCTGTTTGACTCAAAAGACCCTGCCTTTGACATCTATGGCTACTGTGTGAGGCACTCTGTTGGCTGAAATCTAACTTCACAGATGAGGTGCAGCATCTTGACCACATGCCTGCAGAGTTTAAGTCAGTGCGAGCATAGTTTGCTTTTCAGACACAAAGCTGTCTGCCTCAGGTGCCTGTTTTCTAGCTGCTGGGCCTCAAAGCTTGCTGTCAAGTCTACCCGCACCCCTTCTCCCTAGGCAAACATGTTTCCATCCACACAAAGCTGCTTAAGACATACCTGCAGCCTTCCCCCTTCCCCAGCTACAGCCTACTTTCCACAGGGCAGCTTTGGTGAGGTGGAAAATCTCTGAAGTCACATCATGTAAAACCCCTGTTGAAAAGCCTTCAAGAAATTCTCATCCACATCCTTCACGGGTTTTGTTTGGCCCTCCATGGTCTAGCACTTGCCCACCCTCATTTCCCTCCCCACAGGTCCCTCCTGTCCTTTCACTCTCCCTGGCATTCTTGACGTTCCACCAGTGAACCAGGGAGCTTCAGTCTCATGGATTGCTCCCTCCACATAGAACTCTCTTCTTCTAGATCTTGCGCTTTTTTTATATAGGCGCCTACCCAAATATCAGAGAGACAGTTTAAAAAGATCTAAAATGGAGTACCTCAATTTTCCATGATTTATGTCTCCTTTCACCTCTTAACACATATCTGAAAGTATGTCATATTATTATATTTTGTCCCTGGAATGTAACCTCGCTGAAGGCAGGAGCATTGCCATCTTCCAAGCTGTATCTAAGCACTTAAAACAGTGCCTGGCACATGTTGGGTGCTGAATAAATACCTTTGCATGAATGCATGTCTGCTTTCAAGGGTGCAGGTCATTCTCTAATGTCTGAATATTACATTTCAATGTTTTCAGAGTTGAAAACACAAGAACAGTCTTGTTTTGAAATACACTAGAAACAAACCCTACTGATGAAAAGAGATGTACAAAAAGGAATGTTCTGGTTAAATGCCAGCTCAGTAGATAAAGAACTGAGCCACGGAATTTTGAAAAAAAGAATGCCCATGATTTGCAAGAGTGTTTAAGAGAAGTTTTAATTATTTAACAAAACATGTGCAGAGACAGCGGCTTGAAGCTAGAAAAAGAGTAGATTTGTTCTTCATGAGAGAAGGGTAAATATTTTTTCCTCCTTTTATTAAGTTGGAGAAAATTGAGATGAAGAAGGGAGACCAGATATCAAGATGAAAATGGGGGGAAGGTATATAATCTTCACGGCTGCCCAGGACTGAGTAGCTTTCCTTTAATACAGATGTAAGAAAGTCTACCACATTGCTGTCAACATGGGAGCTTCCAACAAAGACAGTGTTGTTATCATTGACCTTGAAGGGAAAAAGATAGATGGCTCTTGTTTGTTTAATTTCAAGAAGAAGGTTGGCGCTGGGTGCTGGCACTTCTCTCCTGAATTGTCTTCCTGTAGGTCAGGCATAACTCCCTTCCAGACTTTTCGAGGCCAGATAATCCCATCTTGGCATTTGCAGGAAATGGATACTCTTTATTAGCAGATAAGAAGCCTTCCCTCAGAGGGTCTCCTGTGATGAGACCTTGGCATAAACAAAGTAACCACTCCCACAGCCATGTTCCTTTGGGCTGGCAGCATAAGCAACCATCCTCCTTGCAACCATGGGCCAATGTGGTGGGGTTGGAATGGCAAATATCACGAGTCAGGATGTCTTAGCTCTAATCTGGTCCTGCTATTCATTATTTCCTCATGTTTGGATTTCTGGATTTCAGTTGCCTACTTGGTGAAATACAATGGATGTGCATAAATAAACCCAATGGTCTGGTTCCAAATTTAAAACTCCATAATTACTAATTTGTAGCTGTCACAGGAAGAATATGGAAGAATATGCCTGCTTGATGATATTTTGCATGTGCCTTATGGCTAGCAACTTGAGGCCGTTGTTTTTTTTATTCCAACATGGAGGAGTAATGTTTTAGAACAAAAAAGTACTGTGCTTAACTTTAGGATTTCTGCTTGGTTAGTTAATATTTAGGAATACAGGGAGATAGACAGTATTGACATCATGATGCCATGCTTGGAAAATATGCCTTGTGTTTTAATTTGCTAGTCTGCCAGAATGCAATATACCAGAAAAGGGTTAGCTTTTACATTGGGAATTTATTAGTATCAAAGATTACAATTTCAAGGCTGAGAAAATGTCTAAATCAAGGCCTCATCAGGTTGACACTTTCTCACCAAGACCAGCTGCTGGTGATCCTGGACTCCTCTCTCACATGGCAGAGCACATGACTGCATCTGATGAGTTCTCCCTCCTCCTCCAGGCTCCTTTGCCTTTAGCTTCCATCTCCCCACCTTCTCTCTATTTTGGTGTTCCTTTGAATTCAGCTTCTGGCTTCTGGAGTTTTCTCTATCAGCCTCTGGGAGTTTCTCTCTTTTTCTTTCTCTCCTTATTCATCCCATTCACAAAGGAATCCAGTAAGAGGATTAAGACCTACCCTGGGTCACACCTTAGTGAGAAAATCTATTCAAAAGGCCCTTAACTGAAATAACATAATTAAAAGTTCCCATCTACAATACATTCACACCCACAGGAATGGATTAGCTCTAAAAACATGATTTTTAGGCATTCACCTTACAATACATTCTATGATATATTTAATTGCTATTATTACTTTTCCAGTTATTAATACACACAGCGATATAGTAACTAAAGAATTCCTAACTTAGTTTTCAAAATAGAAGCCATCAGTGCTTTTCTTTTCTCTTAATCTTAGATGAAATTCAGATTTAAAAAAAAAACTTATCTTGGTTTTGCCTTTTTACCTCTCCGTTCAAACTCTGGAGTGGGGTAGGATGTAAGGAAGAAGGATAATCAGGTTTTTGCTTTCAATTTTAACATCAGTACTGTGATCTCCAAATCAAAGACAAAGTTTCTCTCTGCATATTGTTGATAACTTGAGTAAAGCTCACCAGTAGTTACTCCTGTGGGCTGCACACATGGAAGGCTGCAGAGGAGGATTCTAACACAAGGCAGAACCGAGCCAACTACTTTAGCTCTTCATGTTTTCATTTGCTAGTCTACAAAATTCCTAATAGTCTCCACCTCCTAATTCTTCTTAAAAAGATTAAATGGCATAATACAGATAAAGTACTTAGGACAATATCTGACATCAATTAAATATGCCACATAGGTTACCCTTAACAAGGGTTTAAATGGTTTTGGTTTTGATGGTGGTGATGTTGTTATTGTTCAAAGAAACATCTCTTTATAAGGAGGAGGATAAAGAGTAACTAAATTTTATCTTCAAAAAGCATCCTCTTCCTGGTGATGTATTGCATATGGCTCCTGGCACCTCTATGTCCTACTCTTCACTTCATTCAATTAGGCACCATGATAGTTTCCAACAGTTAGTGAACATTTATGGGCCAGGCTCTGTGCTATGAAATTTGAGTGTACAACATTCTTTCATTTTCACCTTGTGGGATATTACAGAGCAGGTATGAATAGAGAAGTGAGTAGATATGTTGCCTACAGCCTTTGAAGTATTCAGGGGCACTGAATTCCAATCTCCAACTCCAGAGGGGAGAGCTTAGCCATCAAGGTGTTCACTCACTCTGTGTGTATCTGCTACCTTTTTCATCATTTTACCTTTTGTTCACTTTGTCTTCTTAACTCTTGATGTCTTAAGACATGATTATGGATGAGTTTCCAGTGTCAATTCACCTGAGACATTTTTCAGTCACCCACAATCATTTACTGAATTTGTAGATAGATGCTGAAAAGATTTCCAAAATTTCATCATCCTTAACTGTCCAATGGTTTTCATCTTTTTATCTAAGGGTAGGTAGTAGGCCACTACATCCTTAGCTCATATTGACCTGGCACAGTCACTATTTGTCTGGTGTTTTGTTGTGTTTTGCCCTGCATTTTCAGTGAATGCAGCGATCATAATCTTTCAAGATTATTTTTTGTTAAAATTTGGAGCTCTCTTTAAAGCGACAAAGTAATTCACACTAATATGAACATATAATAATGCCAATTTAATAGCACCCATCTACTTACTACCATTCTTGAAACATCCACTTTTCATCAATAAATCTTTAAATAAATGCTGAGTGTTTGCTAACCTTTAGCCACACACTAGCTAGGAGTCTTAGAAAGGGGATTTTGTGTGTAATTCCCTTTAGTGTATATGTTTGCAAGGGCCATGCAAGGCTGCCAACTCTTCCCATCCTTTGTTCCTCTCATAATTCTAGAAGCTGAAGATTCAAAGTTTATTTTCTCCATATGCTAGATGCATCATCCACCTCATCAATCCTTCACCTTAACTCCCTTCCTACTGCATAATGCACTCAGAGCTTTAGAACCATACAGATGGAGTTTTCACCTTCATTATATTCAGATGGATATAGGACATGTTAAATTACACCAAAAATGTATACAAGTCTATAGGCTAAAATGTAAACCATAATGTAAAACAGAAGATAAGTAAAAATTTAGAAAATTGTATAGTCTAAAATATAAACCATAATGTAAACCCAAATGGAAACATGTTTGAAAGCTATTGTTTCATCAGCTGCAGCAAATATAATATGAACATGTAAAAATGATTGTTCCTGGGGAAGGGACAAAGGCTTTGATGTTGGATATGTGGGAGTACTGCATATTGTATGTGTGAATTACTGTGATCTAAAACTTTTGTGAAGACAAAATTAATAAGTAGGAAAAAAAAAAAAAGAAAGGATGTAGATACTGAAGGGTAAATAGAAGAAATTGCCTAGTCACTGTACACACAGGGCAACATCTATAGCAGTGATGAAAGGAAAAATGTCAAAAACAAATCTTTTTCATTTTTTGATACCCCAATTTATTTTTACTTTATTTAATTTTTCTAAATTAGTATGTATTCTATATCTAACCTTTAAACCCATCACTATATTCCATTTTACTATTAATGGAATCTGGCAATATATTAGGCTTCATTTTTTAAAGAAGTTTTGGACCACAGAGAGGTTCAGCTATGGCAAGGGAGGAACACAAGTGTGGGTGTTATTGATAGGGGCACATGGTTGGGAAGGAGTTCTCCAAGGCATATATACAGGGTATATAAAAATGTTTGGATATTTTCATAATGGTTTCAGTTAAACATGACAACTGAGGAAGGGCTGAGTTCCTACCCAGGGGAGCTCTATCACAGTCCCCAATAGAACAGTAACAATCCCCCAAGTGCAGTGGCAAAGACCAATAAAAATGATGGTCCAACAATGAGCCCTTGATGGCTACAATTATGAACCTGTGCCCCTGAAATATGAACTAGGCCTAAAGCTGCAGGGTACCTAAGAGTTACCTCCTGAGAGCCTCCATGTTGCTCAAATGTGGCCACTCTCTAAGCCAAACTCAGCATGTAAATGCATTACCTCCTCCCCAGCGTGGGACATGACTTCCATCGATGAGCCTCCCTGGTGCTGAGGGATTACTACCAAGCACCAACTGATGATGTAATGAGAAAAAGACCTTGAATAAAAGAGTCAACTCAGACCGGCAGAATATCTCAGCCTACATGTAATATCAGGAGTTAAAAACTGACTTTGGATAAAAGGGGAAATGGAAAGGACAAATGAGTTTATATGGCTATGAGTCTCCAAAAAAGAAACAGGAGGTCATCAGAGGGATAATGTTTACATATGCCTCAGCAGGGTCCCAGAGACAGCCAAAGCATATAGCAGCCCAGGTACTGTTTCTCCTGAGGGCTACAGAGACCCACAGGTTCAATGGTCATGGAAGATCGCTCTGGAGTTCAGTGCCATATGTCAGTTGTCCCCACTTCAGAGTTTGTGTTCCTGAGTGTGATGGGAGCTGGACTCAGATAATGCCTCTTCTGTTCCTTTTACTGGACCTGTGGTTGGCACTGGGGTTGGTGTATACTCAGGAGACCTGAATCTCTGTACTGCCCATGTGACAGCCAGGCCCTGAGCCTCAGCAGACTTGGAACTCCCACCATCTGGTTTATTGGACTTACCCTTGCCAGCTAACAGGGAGGTGAAGAAGGTCAACTACCACACCAGGGAGCCAAGAGTACCTACAACTGCCAGCAGGAGAATTGCATCCATCATCCATGTGGAACCTAAGCTCCTTCTTGATATAGAAGGGGAGTGGGCATAACCATCCTAGGGTCCACAGGCTGGAGGAATAGAGTATGGATTAGAGTGGACTTACTGGTATTCTACTATGGAACTATTGTGATTAGTAATGGAAGAAAATGTAGCCTTGATGTGGAGAAAGTGGCCACAGTAGCTGCTGAAGTCAGGGAGAGGGAGGAAGAGATATGATGTGGGGGCATTTTTAGGACTTGGATTTGTCCCGGGTGGTACTGCAGCAACAGATGCTGGACATTGTATGTCCTGCCATGGCCCACTGGGTGGACTGGAGGAGAGTATAAACTACAATATAAACCACTATCCATGTGGAGCAGCAGTGCTCCAATATGTATTCATCAAATGCTATGAATGTGTCATGATGATGAAAGAGGTTGTTGTTGTGGGAGGAGTGGGGTGAGGGGGTGGGGGGTATATGGGGACCTCATATTTTTGGAATGTAACATTTTAAAAATAGATAAAGAAGGAAAAAAAAGTAAATGAACCTAGTCAACATGCTTTAGTCTTTCTGAGCCTACCTGTAAAATGAGAATTAGAATATCTTCTTTGCAGGGTTGGTAATAGAATTAGAAATAAATTGATGTACTCTATTTACAAAAATTGTTATCATCAAGTCATTGCTCCAAGAAGCCCAGTCAGCATGCAGCCTCTTTTATGGTCTAAACCTTTTCTTATTGACGTTTCCCCTAGTTCTGTTGTGTTGTTTACAATTGTGTATAGATTTCCCCCCACTGTATTATATATGATAACAGCAGGTTGTTCCTGACGCTTTTGTGAAATGGGCAGGGTAGAGAGTAAATGACCAATGTGAGCAAACAAATGAAATGAAATAAATAAATAAATATATGCTTTTGCCTGTGGGTTTCCAACTCCTTTTGCTCTCCAGCTATACAATCTGTAACAATGCTGATAATTTATAAATCCCAAAGAGGCAACTACGTGAGAAATGCAAAATTTAACGCAGGGCTTGCCTGTGCAGAGGCAATACTAATTACAGTCATTTATGTCAACAGCTTACCATTTATACCTAATTACCGTGTCTCAAAATTGCATTATGTATATTATTAGGTGTGTGTCAAATTAACTCTGTTGCAAGTTTTATTGGATTATGCCTCTGTTCTTTACACCTGCATGCTCAGGTTTTATAGTTTGTTGGTCAATTGCATTCACTTTCAAAAACAAAAAAGACAGCACACATTAGAGATAAGACTATTGTATGTGATATCTACCATCAAATACTTGATTTTTTGGGAGGAGGGGCAGAAAAGGCACAGCCTATTGCATTGAATGACCAGTTCATTTCCACCACTGTAACGTTGAACTCTCCAATTCTTTTGGCCGAAATGGCACTCTTCCTCTCCAATAGCCCAAGAAAGTCTAAACATGGCAAAAACTGAATGGCCTTGCAAATTAGTAGACATGGATTCAAACCTCTACCATTTACTGTGTGTGTGATCTTGAGACAATTTCTCAACTGCGCTGTTTCAGCTCCCTCATCTAGAAAAAATAAAGACACTGATATCCACCACAGCTTATCCTACTTGAAAGGATAAACAATATCTATTGTTCAGTCTGCAGAAGGTTCTGAATGAGAAGTGAACCTTCTCATCCCTTTCTTTCATATGTATTTATCCCTCAAGCCCTTCAAAATTTAGAAAAATGTTTTCTTTCTTATGAATTCCCTAGAAACTTTGATTCTTTCATGTAGGTAGATATGTTTGGTGGTAACTGATAGTGAGCTTAAGAGTGAAAATTTGTTTTTAAAATAAGATCATAAACATCTATCTCAGGAAAGGCGACCTTAGATTGAACTATACCTTTGAAGTGCCAAAGTGCCTTGGCAGAACATGGCATATTAGATGTAAAAGGAAACCTAGCTGTCATCTTTTCCAGTGCCTTTGTTTTCCAGGACCCAGAGGGGGGCAAATGACCACCATGGTCTCACAGTTTTTTAGTGAAAAAAAAAAGGGACGAAGTATTCAAACCACTATCACTTGTTAAGGATAGGGGTCAGCAAACTATAACCCACAGGCCAAACCCAGCCGTGGCTTATTTGGGTAAATAGAATTTTCTGGGAACATGATCCCACTAATCACAGTCTCATTCATTTACATGGCAATCATGGCTTTTCTGCTCCAATATCAGAGTTGAGGAGTTGACACAGACATTATAAGCAAGGCCAAAATTATTAACTTTCCAGTCCTTTATAGAAATAGCTTGCAGACCTTTGATTAAGAAGTTGTAACTGGAATTAAGGAATTCCAAAACTCCTACTCATGATGTGAGATATCACCCAGACCTTCTTCCATCTGAATGAGGGGAAAAAAATACAACCGACCTACAACTATCATTGACATTTCTACCCTAACTGAGTTTTATATCCTAAAGGACACACACCGTCACAAAGGTATTTGTCAATATTAAAGACACTTGCTCTCATTAGGAGACATAACTGAAGAGAACAGATGTTGAATCCTACGAAATGTGTGTCTCTTAAAGCAACCACTCTTAAATTCCCTTGCTCAGGATTGTAATACTCATTAAGGAGTCCTTATTTGAAGGCAAGGGGTAGGAAGTGAATTGCAAGATTCCTGTGGCTTTGTTCATCCATGCACAAACAATCACTGACCACAAGCAGCAGACCTGTCCCCACACCTGCCCTACACCTGCCCTACACCAGCTCCACACCTGCAAAGAACTATTCAGGTATGTCCAATGAATAGAATACCTACCTTGGTAAGATTCCTTGGTAAGATACATTATACTAGGCTATCGGATCGTGAGAAAACTAACCACCCATGTCTAGGACAGACACTTAAGTAGGCCAGAAACAACTGACATGCCCACCCCATCCCCACTCACCCCATTTCAGCAAGAAAATAGCTATCAAAATGTTACCAACATTTGTAGAACCTGTTGACGTGGATGGCATAAATATGCAAACGCTAGGTAACCTCTGTTACCTCTGCCAGTCCTTTACTCACCCCATGGTGTGGATAAAGGGCACTTTAAGTGTCATTAAGTACCAGAAAAGACCAAATTGACTGGCTTGAACAAAAAGGGAAGTTTGTCATCTCATGTAACAAGACAAGGCACAGAGTTTCAAGGACGGGTTAATTCATTGGCTTAACCCATGCGCTTCCTGTATCTTCCCTCCAAAGTCTTCAGCATGTATCTTCATCTTCAAAATGGCCAAAATTAACTGAGTTATGACAATGGTCAACAGAGGAAAAGGAGTTCTTTGTTCCCATGTGCCTTCTTTTAGGGCCAGGGCATCTTTCTCCACTTGGCGATAATTTTGTCACATACCTACGCCAGGCGGCAGTTCCTGGAAGGGAATCATCAGGCAGTCAGACATGATTGTCTTTGTCTTTGGGGCATGGCTAGAGATGGAGGCTGCCTCTCTCAAATAAGCAGCTATGTGGAAGAAAGCGAATGCCTGAGCAAAGTCAGGGTTCAGGCAGGAAGGCACAGGGGTATTTTGGATAGGTGACTAAAGGCCCTGAGAAAGGGAATTTTGGACAGGTTATTAAAGCCCCCCCCCTGCATGTCCCATTTAGCAAATGAATAAAATATAGCTCAGAGAAGTTCCATAACTCAGGCCAAATCAAAAAAACAACCTTGTATTTTCTGTCTAACTTTTGGTACTTGTGAAGCCAGCTAGCAAGATAGGGAATCAGTAGATGGATCTGGAACGTGGCAAGAAGTCCATGTGGACATGAATAACACCAAAGGTGGCTCCTGGAGGACCTTCCCCAAGATTCTGCCACACAGAAGAAGACTTCCTCTGGAAGCAAAGAGAAGCCCCGGATATTCCCCAAGAACTTTATCTTTGGGGTCTCATGGGTAATCAATCAAAACAACAAGCAGCTGGAACTCCTCCCCTGCCATTAGCAAAGGGGTGAAATAATTAATGGTTCAAAAAGCAGATGCAAGGACTGAATTCACTCTTTCTCTCACCTTTGGATCCCTGTTCCTGCCCTTTATACCTAGCTCTTGCCATTTTTCTTCTGCCATGATGGCCACAGAAATAAAACCTGGGCATTTATAATCTACAATGGGAAATTGTCTGTAAATCAGCTCACTTTATCACTTTTCAGCCCCTTCCTCTTCACCTGGGACACATGGTCTGTTATTTTCTCCCTTGTCTCGTCCCTCCCTACCTGAATAAATTACTGGCCTAGCTCATCCAGTGTGCTCTTGAAATTCATTTCTGCAGCATAGCCAAGAACCTAGACAAATTTCAGGAACACTTAGACCCTTTTTTCTGCTGGAAGGGATTGTAAAAAGTTAGAATTGTACCTATAGTATAAAAAGATAGAAAGTGGTTAAGTGAGGAAATTTCAATCAAGGGACTATAATATTAGGATGGTTAGAAAATAAAAATAAAGTAGTAAAAATAGGAAACCAAAGAGTCAGAACTTGCCTCTAGGTTTCCTCGCTGCAAGAGCATGGCACAGCTGCCTCTTTCCAAAACAACACTGAAAAATAAAGTGCAGGAAGAAAAGCTGAGTGAGACAGACTCACCCCCAGACTCACAGTGTAACTTGCTAAATATATAATAAATAGAGGCTCAGAAGATTGGTACACTTATGGTTCGCGTATTACAGATGAGAAAACTGAGGCTTCCCTTGCATGTCTATGCCGGGATGCAGCTGGAGTTTGACCCAGGCCGTCTGGGTCTGTGAACTCATAATTATGCAGATCTTCCAGTCAATGTAATGTGATCTCAGAAAACAAAGACAAACAGAGTTGGCTGGTGGCCACAGTGAGTAATTTTGATCTTGAAATAGGATTAAGACTTGAAGGCTCCCTTTTAGAAGCACTTTGCAAAAGTCACATGGAGTCTTGTTTTGTACTAAGGATGGGCCTGTTGGCCAGTTCACTGTCTCTAGAGAAGCAAAGACCTGCTCCTTCCAGGCTGCTCTCCTGAAAGTGTAGAAGACGTGCTCATTGAGATAGAGAATTGCTTTGCTTGGAGCACCCCTACTTTCTCTCAGAAGTGTGTTTATTGTTTTGCTTTTTTTTTAAATTTGTTTTGTTGTTTTTTTTTCAGTGCATGCAACACATGTCTCAGAACTTGTGGAAGAATGGGGTGATGAACTTCAAATGGAAACCCTCTCCCTGCCCCCACCCTCCCCAAGTTAGGCAAGTGAAAAATATATCTGCATTTCCCTACAAAGAAAGCAAGCCTGGAGAGATGCAAACAATTTAGCCCAGGAGGAAACATGAACAGGATTAGAAAAGGCAACTCTTGGGAGATGGAAATGAATGAAAACCTTATTTTTCCTAATAAGACAAATAAGGCAGATTTAAATTAAGTGGGCCCATCTCTTACAACATCCTACACATGCACTATTCATTTAACACCCACTCCCCTAAACACAGCTCTGTGCAGACAGGGGCTCCATTGTGAATTCCACAGGATAAAATAGCTATTGGCAAACTCTAATATGAATAGAGGAGGTTGCACAGCAATTATTGAAGGAGCTGAGAATGTTTAGAGTGTAAAATGAAGGTCAAGGTGGGGTATTGTCATTGTCTTTAAATATCTAAAGGGCAGTCAGGTAGAAAATGGAATGGACTCATTTTGCATTGTTCCAAAGTGCAGAGCTGGGATGACTGATGGAAAGTACAGAGGCAGGTTTTAGTTTAGTATGAGGGGAAAAAAATGGAACAATTAGTGCTGTCAAAAAGGGAATGGTTTGCTTCTGAAAACAGAGAAGTCCCTCCTTCCAGTGTATTTCAAAAAGAGGCTTGGGTGGCCATCTGTAAAGGATTCTGTAGAAAGAATCCATGCATTGGTTGAGCAGGAGCAAGGTTCTTATATCTGGATGCATACTGGACTTATTTGGTGCACTCTGAAAAATACTGATATTCAGGTTGTACCCCAGAGTTCTGATTTAGTTGGTCTGCCTCAGAGCTGTAGCATTGGGATTTTTAAAGCTTCCCAGTTATAGGTTGAAATTGTGTCCCCCAAAAAGAAATGTTCATATCCTAATCTCCAAGTCTCGTTGTTGTCACCTGATTTGGAAATAGGGTCATTGCAGATGTGAATGGTGAAGATGAGGCCAAATCGGATTAGGGTGGGCTTTTATCCATCATAGCTGTTGTCCTTATTAGAAGAGGAAAATTGGGCATACAGATAGACATGGAGAGGAGAATGTAATGAGAAGATGGAGACAAAAAAGAAGGTCCTGTGAAGCCTGAGAGAGAGGTTGTAGAGGTGTTTTTACAAACTAAGGAACTCACGAATTGCCAGCAACCACTAGAAGAAACAAGGAAGGATTCTCTGCAAACTACTCAGAGGGAGTGTGGTCCTGCAAGCACCTTGATTTTGGGTGAATAGTCTCCAGAACCATGACACAAAACTTTTATCTCTTTCCAGACACTCTCACATTTTTTGTTGTTTGTTTTTAATTTATAAGAGAAATTGTTGGTTTATAGAAGAGTCATGCATAAAATTCAAAATTCCCATATACCACCCTCTTACTGACACCTTGCCCTGGTGTGATGCATTTGTTCCAGTTGATGACAGCACATTTTTATAATAGTACTATTAACTGGCATCCATGGTTTAAATTCAGGTTCACTGTTTGTGTAGTACAGTACACTGTATAGTGTAGTTCCATGGAGGTTTTTTTTTTACTCTATTACCTTATTTACAATCTAACATTTCCCCTTTTAATCATATTTTGGATATATATTTCAGTGCTGTAAATTATATTCACAATGTCATGCTACCATCACTACCCTCCATTACATTTCCTTCATTCCAAATAGAAATCCTGTATATAGTAAGCCTTAATTTCCCGTTTCCTATGCTCATTCCATCTCCTGGTAACCTATTCTAGATTCTGACTCTGTGAGTTTTCTTATTCTAATTGTTTCAAACCAGTGAGATAATGCACTGGCTTATTTCACTCAACGTCATGTCTTTCAGGCTTCAGCCATGCTGTCACATGCATCAGGACTTCGTTCCTTCTTATTGAAGCTGGTTAGTAAGATAGGAAATTGATAGATGGATCTGGAACCTGGCAGAGTCCACGTGGACACCAGTAACCCCAAGATGGCTGCTGGAAGACTCTTTCCAAGATTCTATCACTCAGAAGAACACTTCCTCTGCAAGCCAGGAGAAGCCCTGGATATACCCCAAAGTATTTTATCATTGGGCCCTCCTGGGAGATTGATGGGGGAAATAAGTGATCAAAATGGTATACAGCTGGAACTCCTCCCCTGCTATTAACAAAGGGGTGGGATAATCAACAGTTCAAAAAGGCAGGCACCAGGCCTAAGCGCTCTCTCGTGTGGTCTCTGGCCTGTGGACCTATCTGCATACTGCTCTTGATATTTTTCTCTGTCATATGGCCACCCAAGTAAAACTTGGGCATTTATAACCTACAAAAGGGAATAGTAGTCTGTAAATCATCCTGCTTTATTACTCTTCAACCCCATCCTCTTCACCTGGGACCCATGACCTGTTATTTTCTCCCATTTCTCGTCCTTCCCTGCCTGAATAAATTACTAGCCTACCTGACTCCATGTGATCTTGAAATTCATTTCTGCAGCACAGTCAAGAACCTAAATAAAATCTGGTAACATATGGCTCAATAATATTTCATTGTGAATAATTCCCATCTTCTTTGGAGAGATGTCTATTCACATCTTTTGTATATTTGCTAATTGGTTTGTTTGTCTTTTGTTGTTGGGTTGAAGGATTACTTTGAATATTCTGGATTTTAAATCTTTATCAAAAATGTGGTTTTCCATTGTATATATAGTCACTTTACTTTCCTGATAAAGTTCTTTGAAGTTCAAAAGTCTTTAATTTGGTGAGGTTCCATTTAACTATTTTTCCCTTTTGTTGCTTGTGGTTTGGTTTAAAAATCTAAGAAACCATTGCCTAACACAATGTCCTGAGATGCATCCTTATGTGATTGTCTTGGGGTTCAGTTATTCCAGCTCCTATTTAGGTCTTTGATCCAATTAGATGATTTTCCCCCTCCCCCTCCCTCTCCTTCTCCTCCTCCTCTTCAAATGGAGATAGTTTCCCTTTCACCATTTTTTTTTTTAAGATTTAATTATTTATTTATTTTTCTTCCCTTCCCCCCTGCACCCCGGTTGTCTGTTCTCTGTGTCTATTTGCTGCATGTTCTTCTTTGTCCGTTTCTGTTGTTGTCAGCGGCACAGGAATCTGTGTTTCTTTTTGCTGCGTCATCTTGTTGTGTCAGCTCTCCGTGTGTGCGGTGCCATTCCTGGGCAGGCTGCACTTTCTTTCGTGCTGGGCAGCTCTCCTTACGGGGAGCACTCCTTGCGCACGGGACTCCCCTACATGGGGACACCCCTGCGTGGCAGGGCACTCCTTGCCCTCATCAGCACTGTGCATGGGCCACCTCCACATGGGTCAAGGAGGCCCGGGGTTTGAACCGCAGACCTCCCATGTGGTAGACGGACGCCCTAACCACCGGGCCAAGTCCACTGCCTCCCCTTTTGTTGAGAAGACTATTCTTTCTCAAATGGGTGGTCTTTGCCACCTTTTCAAAAAGCAGTTGCTCATAAATGTGCAGGTTGATTTCTGAGCTCTCGATTTAACTCCCCTGTGCATATGCCTGTCCTTATGCCGGGACCATGCTCTTTGGATTATTGCGGCCTTGTAATAATTTTTAAGACGTGTGACCAAGACAAAGCTCAACCGAGCTAGAGGATGCCTTCATCCTATTGGCCATTTATGGAGTCTCGTCCTCAGCTCTGAGCTAGGGGGAGCGTAGCAGATCCTGGCAGCACCCACCCATATCCCCTCACCCTTCAGCAGACCAGAATTCCCATTGAAGAAACTGCTCATCTTCGCTGAAGTCGTGTTTTCCCCCCTGAAGTCCTCTTTGCCCCTTGCATGGCAGGACCGAGGTGCCAGAGGTGCTCCTTTGAAGTAGCCTCAACGCAGGCCTGATGGGAGCCCCCTCATCCTACAGGGCTGTGTGTTCTACACATTCCCCAGGGGAGTTAATTTCCAAGGCCCTGCTGCCAGCCGGCTTGCTAACACCCTTTCTGGGCTGCCTGCCCTTCTTTGTTTCACTTCCCCAAGCCCTAATGTTACTTCCTTGTCTCTGAAGCAAAATCTTTGCACTTGAATTTTTCTCTCAAACTAAGCCGATAAGAAAGCTCCTCCAGGTTTGAAAGAGCCCACACTGTCAGGAAGAAAGGTGACAGTTAGACAAACTTGTAAATAAAGGAGATTTTATCTCAATTTTTTGGATGAAAAAATTGAAGCTTAAAGAGTTTCAATCTCTGCCCGGTTTTACTCAGCTTCCGCACAGAAAATGATGCTAAAGGCCACTCTCCAAACCAACATTCTCAGGTTTCCTCTCACTGCTGGAGACAATTATTCTAAATGCTTATTAAATGTCATTTATTGTATATACCCTCTCCACTTTGATCTCTATCTTTTTTCTATTTTTCTTTTCTATTTTTTTTTAACTGGATGCCACTACCTTCTCTCCTTATTCAGAAAATCAATAGGGGGATATGAATTATTTAAGCAATTTTATTATGTTATGAAGGGTTAGGTTTTATAAATCTACTGTCAGGAATCCTGGCATCAACTTTCTGCTATAGTTGAAGTGTAGCTTTAAGCTGGGTAATTAACTTCTGATATACTCTGAGCAGAATTAACGCTGGGATGGGCTAGATGATCTTTATCCCAGGATTTTCAATGGAGCCTAAACAGTAGTTTCCAAAGTGCCCAACATTGACAAATGAGGATGATTTCCAGTTGCCTGTCTCCAAGTTACAACTTTCTTTTAATAGGAAACTAAAGGAGAAATATGATCACCAAGAAGAGGGCATATGCTATCCTGAAAAGGATCAACAGCTATTTTCTGCAAAGCTTAAAGTCGGACGGTTGCTTATCTGTTCTCTGTGTGGTCTCTCAGATCTGTCAAATCCTCTCCAACACCCCGAGGTTGCTCTTGGTGAGCCCTTGCCTGGAATGCTCTCCCTTCTCCCCACCTTTCTGAATTCTCTCCTGCTACCAGTTCTGGGTCCAATGCAGTCTTCCTCCTGTCTTCCTTGACAGGTCTCAACTCTGAATGGTGTATCAATCATAATTTCACCCAGTGTATATAATGATCACATATTTTGCATAAGTGGAATGGTTATATAAAAAGACATTGGCAAAAGGTGAATGTGAGATTCCAGCTCTGCCACTTTTCGCTGTAAGGGCTTGGGCTATTTTCTCAACCTAACTGAGCCTCAATTTTCTCATCTGCAAAATGTTAATAATAATAGAACCTGCCACAAAAATGTAAGGGAGTCAAAATGGGATAATGGATGTAATACATTTAGCTCAGCAGCTAACTTATAGTGTTCATTGAATAAATAAAAGCTAATACCATTACCAACTTTTATCTTATGTCACTTCTTGGGAGAATATTCATCTAAGGAGCACAATGGGAAAGCAAGGTAGACCATATTTTACAACTCTACTCTATGGGTATTAGGACATACGAGTGAGAACACATTCCACAAATTGCTTTACACCTAGAAGACTCTGTTTCCTTATCAATATAATGCATTTGCCATTGTCCACCTCACATAATTTTGGTCAAGTATAATTTAACAAGTCATTATGTGAAAAGCACTGTCATTAGACTTTTACTTAATGTCCAATAGTCTGCACTCCCTTGCCCACCTTACCCTCTTGCCCACCCTTTAAGGAGTTGTAATTTCCTTAAAAATAAGACACAGCACAGAGTAGGCCTCTAGTGTTTACCAGATGATTAATACATTATGATATTCCTCAGAACATATGTTCATTTGGTACGAACATATTCAGTGTTTGTCCAGGCTAAACTAATTGAAGGTGATATTGATGCCTGAGTCAGAAGGACAAAGAGGGATTATTTAGGCCAAAGAGACAAGGGAGCACCTTCATCTACAGTAGCCCATCAGGAAGAGCCAGGTCCTATGCTATCTCTCAGGCACAAAGAAGTCTTGAAACATATATTTATTGATTCATCTTGGCAATCCAATTAAGGGCCTCAGGCCAGTGAGTAAAAACATTTAATTGAAATTCATATGACAATGGCAACAGAGTAGAATATTTTAAATGTGTTGAAACATAGACTTAATTATTAGCCCATTAGGAGGTCCAATTAAGGAAGAACATCTTACAAACACAATGTCTAAAATCGCACAAAAGCAAGCTGCAGAGCTGATTTTTAAATCGAGTTCATCAGCTTTCCAAGGCCTTTTTACAAGAGTGGCAGTATTTACTGAATCCTGAAAGAATGCTCAGGAGGGCAGCCAAGGGCGAGCCACCACGGCAGCAGGTAGGGCAAGGCAGGCCTGGAGTACACACTGGCGTGTTTCGGTCATTCCTCCAGTTAGAAACCTTCCATAGCTCTTGTGGTCTCCAGCCCAATTCACCTCCTATCATGTACCACGCTTGCCTTGCATTCAACGATCCAGTTACCCTGAATTCTGTTCAATGGCAGGCTCTCTCGTGGGCTCTCCAAATGACTTCTTCAGGCTTCCTGTAATGGTCTTCCTTCTTTCCTCTGGTCTTAGCTATGAAGCTACATCCTGAAGCATGTGTGATCCTCTCCTTAGAACTCTTCAGAACACCTCAGAGCTCTGCTTACAGCACCCTTGTTGATGTTTTACTTTTAAAAACCAGCTCTTGCGTTCCCAAAATGGAAGATAAAGATTTATCTGTCTTTCCTCAATACTCACTACCATTCACAGAAACACACCTTTTACCACTCTCATCCCTTATATTCCCAACAAAACAGTATTGAAGTTGCTAGTTTGTTGAATAGTCATTGTTTACAATAGTATGCCCATTTAATAGCTGTTCACAGCTGAGCCATAAAAGCAACTGCTTACTTTTATTTTTCACCACGACTATTCACTTTTCCTAGAATTAATAATGAACAATTTCTTATTCTTTCATTTTGCTTTATTTGCTTAGAATTTTCTATAGAGTTGTTACAATTTTCACCCCAACTAGCTTAGGAAATTGACACATCTGGAAATGTCTCAATTTCATCTTCTTGGAGAAATCCTTCCTGAAACTTTCTGAAACACTTTTCACCTCCTGAAACACTTCCTACATCTGAGGGTCTATTAATCCCATGCATATGTCCAGTATAGAGCTTGGTACCTGACAGAGTAGATGATACATTGGCATTGGTTTATTTTTAAAATATATTTATTGATGTATGTCATTTATACATGAACATACATAAAATAAGTATGTAATATAAGATGTGACCTTGCAAAACAAACATGCATAATATCATACCAACACCTTCCATTGTTGTGAAACATTTGTTACAGATTAGGAAAAAAAATCACCAAAATATTACTATATACTATGTTCCATATCTCACATTTGGTGTATTTTACCTCAACCCACTCTATTATGAATACCCTGAATTAGTATTTTATATTTATCATAGTTCAAGAGAACATTCTCTCATGAACTATGAGGCCTGGGTTAGCCACTAGCAGGATGGATTCATCAAAACAGAGCAGTTCCCCTCCAAATAAAAAGAACCCTTAGAGCTAAAAACAAAAACAAAACAAAAAAAAACAGAGCAGTGACAGGCACAGCTGAGGAGGAGAGCCGGTGCCTGACTCAAGGACGGGCCTCGGAGGGTCAGGAAGCTGCTGGGATATGTTCCCCGAGGCTAAGGGGAGGGTTTTGGCATCAAAGAAAGATGCACAGGTGGTCTGGCTAGATACGAGTTGTTCAGCATTTGTTGGCTCTGCACAAGCTCTAGGAATTTTCTTTTTCTAGTCAAGGCTCGTGAAGGCAGCAGGAGTCCTGGCAGCCTGTACAATTTCACTTCTACCTTAAACTCTCTGCCCATTCCATGTCTGCTCCCAGAACTGGGGAAGGACCATGAAAAGACCCAAAGTTTTGATGTGTGTGTTGTTTTTCCTTCTGTTTGAAGAGAATTTCTTAGCTGAGGAGAAATAACACGAGAAATCAGGCTATTTTCTCTGACATTGCATGTTCATGAGATTTCTGAACCCAGAAAATGCAAACATAAAGCCATCTTCACTGACACTGGAATGAAGTTATTCTTTTTCTCCCGGGTTCATTTTCCCTCTGATAGACACTACCTTGGGTCACATGGTAGCAATCTTCTATTTCCTTTAGTTCCTTCATCTAATTCTTGTCATGTAAGCATCAAGATTTAATATCTGAGCAGACCATATTTACCTCCACAATCATGTATCAAAATTAAATATAATGTATAGGGACCCAAAATTATCACTGGATGAATGGAAAAGTCAGGGTGAGAGGTATGAACAGACCAATGAGAGGAGAATTGGATGGTCTGGTTAAAAGCAAAGACGTTTTTCATGGAACCCCCACAATCTTGAAGGATTCTGAGAGTGTTATGTATGTGATTAACCTCAATAAAATCCATTAAAAAGACTAAATGGCTGGTTGACTGATATACTTGCACTCAATTTTGCAGGGATGTGATTTATTCAATGGGAATCGTTGATAATAATCATTCATCCCAAATATACATATTGAGTGTCTTTCTTTGTTATAGGCACAGTTCAAGGAAGAGGGATATAGCAGGAATCAAAAACAGGACAAATCCCTGCCTTGATCTCATGGAGATCTGGCAATTCCACGGTAAAATATTTCCTGAGTTAGCTTTTGGGACAAGTAAACTAAAATTAAATGAGAATGTTAAGATCTATGCTATGTCCTGGAAATTTTGAAAAGTGTCTCCTGCAGGGAGATTTAGTTCAGCAATCAATAATAACATAGTAAAATAGCTTGCAATTCCCGAAAACATGGGGCAGATAACCTGGTAGAACTTGGAGTAGGGACAAGCATAAAGAATGAGGATAAGGTAAGGGAGTATGTATGGCCAGATGCCTTTATTTATTCAAAGATTCATGCAACCCAGATTTACTGGACCCTTTATATTTACTAGCATCACATTTACGATGTAAAAAGTCATCTTCAGTCAACAGCTCTCAAAAATTTCTGTGGCAGCACACTGCCTTTAGAATGGTCACTGTTGAAGGTATTCCCCAAGAGATGACAGTGATACACGTGGGTGCTTATGAACTCCTATCATTCTAGAGGGGAGGAACATTTAGGAGTATTCCAGCCAAGGCCTCTCTGCAGTGGAAGAATTCCCTCTACTGAGAAAGCTGGGCCGTTTGGCAACTCCAACGATCAGAAGCTCATTAGCAAGTACTTCAGGAGCCCACTCCATCCCCTAATGCCTTCAACAGCTGGCAGCGGCCACCCCAGGGGCTGCAGGGCTGTCCGAGGGCACCCAAGCACAGCGGGCAACCTCCTGCGGCATTAAGTTTGAAGGGTTATTTCAGATGGCAGTTCTCGACTAAAACTGGGGGCATTACAATTGGACAACCTCTTATCTGCATTTCTGAATCCCCCAGAAATCCAAAATCCAGAATTTTCTTTTCCCTCTCATAACTCAGTTGATGGAGAAACCGAACCTGAACTAATGTGGGTTAATATACTCTTTAAAAATCTACTTGGTGGGAATATTCCTGCATTTCCCTGGGAAATATTAGAGTATTTGATTATGGGTACTGACTCAGACTCCACTGGGGTATTAGGTAACATATGGTGCATGCACTGATTATGTCTATAAATTTTGAAAAAATTCTGAAAATAAACCCTGTCCTCAGGCTTCCAATATGGGCTTTTAACTCTGCTAATGCTCTCATCTCTGTGGAGTCTTTGCTCAAATGGTCCCCACTCTACGGTAAGTCTGACTCTGACCACCTGATTTGAAATTGCAACACTTCCTCCTCCTTCAAGCCTGGCGTCCTATAGAATTCCATATTTTTTCTTTGCCTTATCAGCTTCTAGTTACTTAGAGGAGCACCTGGTGAAGAGTACATATTTGTTAGTGTTTCTTAAATAAAGAAGGGCTTTGTGTATTTATTGTGTATTGTCTTTACCTCCCAGCCCTCTGCATCCCACCACTGACCCCCAGGAAAATGTAAGCTACAAAAGGGAAAATATTTTTTATTCACTGGTATATTCCAGCCCCTGAGAAGAAGAATGCCTGCCTGGCACACAGGAGGAACTCAATGAATCGTGTTGACAGAAAGACTACATTCAAGTAGTTGATCTTTCCACAAATAAAACTTAAAATGCTTTTCCTTATTACTCAAATTCAAATAAAAGAGAAAATAAAAATTACCCCTCGGTTTTCTATATGAGATACATACCGTTAACAATTTGATGAATCTTTATTCTATTTTTTTTTTAATTGGAGAAGTTGTGGGTTTACAGGAAAATTGTGCATAAAATAAAGGATTCTTATGCATCACCCTATTCTCACTTATTTTTACTGAGTTTTAAAAATTTAATTCATAAGCGTTTCCCATTGTGTGTAATATTCTTTGTAAGTATTTAATAGTTTCATTCTATGCAAGCAAATGGATACAATATAAATTATTCTAATGTTGGAGAGTTAGTTCATTTACAAAGCTTTGCATTCATAATTCTGAGAGCATTCCTGTTCAAAATCTGTGCACATTTTTCTCTATTTATTTAGTTGGTTTCCTAGAAGTGGAGCTACTAGGTGGGAGGACCAGGAATTAAAGGTCCTAAGCACTGAAAGAAATTAATTTGACTTGAATGAATTCTAAAATTCCAGAAACATTAGGAGAGGAGGATTTTTTTTTTTCCATTTTGGAACAAAATTCAGCACATTTAGTGTTCCAGGCATTTAGTAACTAGGATTCAAACTGAAGTGGCAGCTTCCAGTGGAAACTGCACCTGCCCAGGTGTCAAGAGAGTTGGCCTAAGCCACCTGTCTTCAAATACCTATCTGCTCTTCTCTGTGCCTTGACTTCACCTTCCCTTTGTTAATGAGAATGGTATCCTTTGCCTTACCTGCTTTACATGGGCTTTTCTGAAGATAAAACGAAATAATGCTCATGAAAAGGCTTTTAAAGTAAAAATTGCTGTGTAACTGCAAGATGTTTTTAATTCAATATACCAGCAATGGAAATTTTTGTCAGTTATGTACTATTTACAGTCCCTATAAACGTGTATCAAATTTCAATTCCTCCCATGTCAGCCAAAGCTCAAAATCTCACTAAGTATGCTTTAAAACATCAAATCCTCCCTATAATTAATAACAATGACTGGGCACAGAAATCTCAAAAATAGACTTATCTCTATTCAGCAACAGTACACACTAATGAGAGACCAAAGAAAGCAGATAATTATACATCAGAGTCTCCTTTGCTACTCTCAGGAGAACACTGATCATGGGCAAATTGAAACCTACCTCAAGTGTCAAATAGCTTATTGCTGAGTTTACATGGAGGCTCCATAGCTCTTTGAGGTGGCAAAGTGTAGTGGGAAGAAAATCATGCCAAGAGATTCATTCAGCAAACTGGTCCACTGTTGTACTGGGGTGGGACTGCCTTCAGGCGAGTTCATTTAATTTCTTTGTCTTTAGAATCATTTGAATGGGGACACATGTTTGTTCACCAGCACGAAGGTGACCAGATGACTTCTTGAGGATTTTTCAGTTCTTGGATATGTAAGTGTGTGTGAGTTGTAGAATCAGTTAAAATAGAGAACTTTTATTTTAAATAATTAATTGTACATATTTGTTATTCTAGGAATTTACTAGGATTTTTGGGATAAACATTAAAATGAAATCATGGCCTTTACCTTTGAGTGGCTCATAGTCTTACAGAAATAAAACAAAATAAAACAAATGTATGGGTTCATGGAAGCCTGAACAGCCACAGAAGTAATGGAAGGGAACCATCTCTGGTCCCAGGACTCGATATATAGCACCCTAAAGAAATTCTGAAAGGATAAGGAGAGTTAGGTAAGGAAACAGAAATGCATGGAGTATTCTAAAGAGGGAAAGTTGATGGAGATGAGAAGCACATGGTTTATTCTAGAATTATGAGTGATTCTACAGGGTGACCCACAGTTGTGTGTGAGTGTGAAAGAGAGAGGAAGAAGAAGAGGAGGGGAGGGGAGGGGATAGGAAGGGGGCAAGGAAGAGGAGGTGGAGGAGGGAGAGGAGGAAGAGGAGGAGGGAGTGGAGGTGGGGGAGGAGAAGGGAAGCACTGGATGGACTGATTCTGTGGGTACTTGTACGCCATATTAAGAAGATTAGATAGGCGTAATGGAATCACGTATTCTTCCGTCAATAATTTCAATCTCAGGGACTAATTCTTCAATTTATTCTCAAGTGCAGAGCACAGGTCTCCCTCCAGCTCCATGTTACGACAAAACCAGATCTGTTGAAGATTCAATGTATGGTAGTCGAGGGATAAAATGGTGATCTTTTATCGCTAAAAGTCACATTCGACTAACATTTGTGAATGAGGCATAGGATAAAATCTTCTTTCAATACTGTTCCATTAAGAACACAATATCCTCTTGGAGAATAATGTTTAAGTCTTTTAAGCACCTTGAATGAAAACAAGATATTGATTGCTGCTCTGTATGGAATTGTGACACAAATGTTTTGAGAAGCAATAGACATGGCAGACACTCCCAGTCTTCTCTCAGTTCCTGACTTGCTTTCACATAGGAGAGGGTGCTTGGCAGAGGGAATGGGGAGAGGTGCTAAGAAGCATTTCCTCCCCAGTCAGAGCTAAAAGTCAAATTCCCTGTGAGATGCTAACACAGATAAGAGGGTTGGGTTATTGACCTCAAATCTACCAGCTTTAAACTTTAGGTTTCCTTATCTATAAAGAATAAGCCCCATTTCCTCCTTGACTGAACATTTCATAATTCTTCACTTTTCCTCAAAGAAATCTAATTTTGGTAAAATATGCTTTCACCATTGCAATCTCCCATGAAATCCAGCAAAAATGAGTTGCCCCCAAATATAGATCCAAATGAAGGTGGAGAATGTCTTGGCAAAGCATCCCCTTGGATTACTGCTCCAAATACCTTCCTCCACATACTCTTCATATCAGACACAGAGACCTCTGGGTACCATGATATTATTTCTTTCAACCAGAATGGACATTGATTTCTTTTCCTGTTCAGGGCTTGCTATCTTTTCAAGGTCAAGTACAAATCCACTTTGATGTCCACAGTTTATGACAACAATATTATATCTTGCAAAAGCATGCCTCCTACTAGAATGTAAGCTCCTTAAAGTTACAGACTAGGTTTTAATTCCATCCCTTATGCCTTTAAAGCAGTCACAAGAGCCGAATCCTAAGTGTGTGTTCAATATATGAGTATTGATGAATGAAAAATTTCTTTAGAATCAGAGTCCTCTCATGTAATTTGGTGGTAGATTATGCCTTTAAATCTTCATCATTAGTGAATGGGCTCAGAATTGATTTTAAATTACCATTCAGGTAGAAAGTCTTTACATGGAGTTTTCTCTACACCAAGTCTATCTGGATCTAGTCAGCATTGAGGTGCTTTTTTTTTTTTTTTTTTTTTTAATATTCTTTCTTTCCCCTCCTACTTCATTTATATACGGATAACATTTGGTTAAAAACCACCATTTTTTAGAGCAAAGTTGGAGGAATAAAAATGGAAAAATGTATAAGATACAAGGTATTTGTTCATTTATTTATTCAATCATCCACACATTCATAAAGCACTGATATACGACCCAAACTCAATCACACCATGTTTGGGGTGTGGGACGCAGAGATGGAGAGGACCAGCTAGCCTTTTAGGTTCTCACGGCCTGCTAACAAAGCCAGACATGGATACAGAACCCCCACACACAATATGAAGCATGCTAAAGAAGGAATGAAGGGGAGGTGAATCCAGGCAAGAGGCATGTCACATCACCCAGCCTTGGTCAAAGGATGTTATGCCTAAATATCCAAAGAACGGGGGGAAGGAAAAACCATCATAGGCAACGCAAAAGAGAATAGAGAACAGTCAAAGAGGACGCTGTTTGCCATGGACAGGGTTTTCCTAAAGAGCTGGCACTTAATCTGAGGTATGTGATTAAAGAGGTGCCCTTGAACTTCTCACTGGTATAAGCTTGGCTTAGCCGCAGCAGCAGGTGTGCACGCAAATACAGGATCCTTAACCCTATGGTTAGCACTAGTTATTTCTCTTTTTTCCCCTATTGTTAGTTCCTCTTCCCATTCTAGTTACCCTATGGCTGGAGCAAATCATGAAGGCCTGGAGCCATTTTCAGTCTTCCTCTGAATCAGCTAGATCTCCCAGCATATAGATGATGGAAAAGACTTGGTCTCAGATGATTACAAGATAAAGCTACACAATTAGAAAAGTATGGACCTTTATTTAATTGAACATGGGATTACACAGTCTGTAAGAATGAAGACTACATGTCCTAGATTTATATGGATGACACGGTTTCAATGCTCCTGGTCAAGTATAAGTTCATCTAGATTCAGGGCTCATTGTCACCACAATAATAAGCTGTGCAGGAGTTCAAAGAGTGTCATGATGAGTAAAGATCAAGGTCATCAATAAGTCTTCATGAAAGAGGGTCTGCTTGAAGTAACTTTAGAGCAGGGGTTCTTAACCTTTTTTGTTCCATGGTCCCCTTTGCCAATAAGATGAAATGAATACTACTGTAATTTATTTATTGCATATATTCATAAGTGAAGGAAATGCTAGATTTCAGTTAGTGGTCAGAGAAAATAAAGATAATAAGTTGGTTTTTTTCAATTCAAGCTCACAGACCCCCTGAAATCTTTCTACTGACCCCTTGGGGGTCTGTAGACTCCTGGTTAAAAAATCCTTCTTTAGAGGATGAAATAGGAATAAAGACATTTTATATGTGATTAACTTGTATATAGAAAGCCCTGGGGTCTTCATTATCATCAATCATCATCATCTTCATCATCATCATCATCATCAAACAAGCCCTCTGGAGTTTTCTCCTAATCTTTTGAAATTGGAGATCTCTACCAAGATAGCTAACTCAGATAACCAATCAAGGCCTTGGTTCATTACCTTTGACCCAATACAAAATATAGCCCACCTGCCCTAACCCCACCCCTAGAACCAGACACCCCTCCTCCAACAATAGCTACTTCCATTCTGTCTTCCTTTGTTGCAGCAAAACTTTGGTCTCCTGAATAGAATGCACTATTGGCCAACTTGATTGCTATTTGTCTTTCACATATGGCATTGAGCAGCATGAATTAAGAGGCATAGGCAAGAATCACAGTCTGGGTAAACAATTTATACGTGAAAACAAAATGAAAAACAGACAAAACCAAGGTCTCCTGACCTAACTTTTAGCAAAGAGAAAGATGATGGCATGGACATATATTTGGAGAGAGGTAGAGATTTCCATGTAAATGTTTATGTATCATGGCTGTAGAAAAAAGAATAGGGGTCGAGATAGCTCAAAAGTAAGGCACCCTTGATGTCCCATTGAGAGAAATAGGATATTTGCAGTTTCAGACATTCTTTTGACAAATGTCAAGTCCTTCCTATAAGCACCTGTTTCCTATTCTTCTTACTTATTTACTTCGGTATTTATATTATTTTTATTTCTCTTCAAGCTCATCCTTACCAATCCGGTGCAGGCATCTCTAATAGAAAAACAATGGAAATGAAGCAACCAAGAGTACTTCCTCTTTGTACAGAATGGTAGAATGAGCTTTAAAGAGGAAGATAACTGCCCAGGGCCCTTAAGTTTCTCGAGGCTGAGTTTCCATGAGTAGCTGAGTCTTCAGAATTGATGGTCCACAGGCTTTCTTGAAACATCCCTGGACCTTAACTAGAGTTGGGTTAAGAAATTGTCCTACCCTTCAGCAAATATGAATTCACGGACACAATGCAAATTATATGACTTCATTAGATGTGAAAATCTTGGCCATTCTTGTACAGGGGACTATTATATAATTTGTGGGATTTCTAGGCATCCTTACTTCTTGTCCCTCTTGCTTCTCTATTGAGGGTGTCACCAGTTCTTAGGGGAAAGAATGAGAATTAAAATGGGTATGGGTTAGTCGTGTTGACATATCCTCTTCCTTTAAATTTAATTCTTCCAGCTATCTGTATAATAGGCATTTTTTTTCTTCTAATTATACAAATAAGGAAGTTAGAGTGCTGATATGAAATCCCAGGTCACACAACCAGAAAGAAGGAGACTCATAATTTGAAGCCTACCTTATCTGATTATAAAGCTTAATGATCTTCCCACAAGAAAACATTCCTTCTGAGTTGATGAAGTCTTGGAAAGGGGACAGGTCAGAGGAAGTGTTGGGAAACCGGGAAACAGTATAAAGAAATGCAGACTTACCTAAAAATGCAGGCAGGAAAGATCGTTAGGACTCTCAACTAAATACAATTATTTGTATTTCTGTGTCTTTCATTTCAATTATCCACATGATTTCCGGGCCTTGCAACCATGCATAATTGAGTTTTATTAGATAGTGTGTTTTATTGACTAGAAGTAGACAATATGGATTTTAAGAGATAGAAATAGCATTGTGCCAGACCCCTTGCTGGGGATATTTTACTAATAGCATGCTCTCTGAAGAAGAGATTGCCATTTAATAGAACCCACTGCAATGTTGCTTCCAAAATGAATTTTTATTAATAGTCTCCATGGCTTCTGTCTGGAACTCAAGTTCATTAATGTAATGTCAGGCAAGGCCTTACCAGTGTTTCTTTGTTGTCCCACGATCTTATTAAACTGGGGAGTATTTCCTAATTGTCTCACTCCTCTTTCCCTTTGATGGAGATAGTCGCATCATCCTTGCCATGTTTCTGCTTTGCTCAGGAAGAGAAGGAGCCCGAGAGTAAGTGGCTAATGGCCTGTGGAACGAGCCTCGGAAAGCCCACTGGTGCAGGGAGTCGAAGCATTCACAAGACCTCACCTTTGGTCTTTACAGATGAATGAAGTCAGAATAAGGCTCCACATACCTTTTCAAAAGGTGCTTGGGTGACATGAACGAAGAATGAGCACATTACCCCCGTAATGTTGCGGGAAAGAACAGCAATTAAGGAGCTATGAAAAGAAGGGGCAGCTGCTTTCGCCACTTCGACTTCCATCAGAGCAGAGTTGCTTTATGCAGCGATAGATTGGCGGTCCCTGAACAGAAGCAACAGGCGTTTCTGTACTTTTTAAATGCATTCATTCAAAACTTCACCTTGGTTGTATTGTTCCCCACCTGCTATGCTAGGATATGGGCACAGAGTAATATTCAAGGTGTGGTTCCAGCTTCCAGCCATCCCACAGTCTGGGATGGATATGTCACTAAAAGGGGGGACTAAAGTGTTGTCAGCACTGGGCTGAAAGTTGGTGCCGGATACTAGAGGAACACAAAGGAAGCAGTGCTCCATGAAAGGGTGCGAGGAAAGGCTTCCAAGGAGAGGAGACATGAGTTGCATCTTCTGAAAAACCAGCTAAGATAAGAAAAGGAAGAATCTTTTCTGCAGCGAGAGCAGCCGCAGCTCCCCACTGCTTGACCAGGTTCTGCAGACGGAAACAGAGCTACGGGTGCAAAGTCGGGATCCTTCACACTGCAGGGGAGGTCAGATGACCTGAGAGCAGAAAATAGCCATAAAATTGTCCTTCTTTGAGTCCAAAAAACATGCAGCTGCAGAGTCAAGTGCAAAGATCTGGGTGTGAGTTTCAGTTTGCCACCAGGATGAGTTGGAAAATTCCGTCTGTCTGAATCTCAACTACCTCTTCTGGCAAACAAACATAGTCCAGCATTTATCTATTTCACCAGGATATTTTGTTGATCAAATGCATAAAATGCTTTGTAAACCAGATGGGATTTGTTTTATTTTACAAAGGCTGTCAATGCAATATATCGGAAATGTGTTGGCTTTTATACTGGGAATTTATTATGTCAAAAGCTCACAGTTGTGAGGCAGTGACAATGCCCTAACTAAGGCATCATCGGAGGTGCTCTCACCAAAGGTCGGCTGCTGGTGATCCCGGACACCTGCCATGTGACAAGCCCGTGGCAGCTCTGCCAGTCTGGGTCTCTGCTTCTCCTTCCCCAAGTTCAGCTGTGGGCGATCAGTCATGTGGCCCTTCTCTCCCCCCTCTCTTCCTCTCTTCTGGCCTCTTGAGGTTTCTCTGTCTCTTTTTCTCTACATGACTCTGCTTTCAGTCTTCTGTTTATAAAGGACTCCAGGGAGATGACCAAGACCTGCCCTGGCTCACGCCTCCCTGACGCAATCCAATCAAAGTGCCCCCAACAAATCCAATCCAATCAACGGTCCCACACCTTCAGGAATGGATTAGCTTAAGAACATTCTTTTCCAGGGTCCACAAAAGACAGAAATCAGCACAGGCTTTTACATTGGAAGAAATATATTATTATTTTCATTCTTCTCCTTACTGCTTTTATTAAAGAATTAAAGACAGAAACACGAGTAGTGGTACCTGAGAGGAACAGAGTAAACATGGGTGCCAGGCTTGGGAGTTTCAGTGAACACAGGAGAAGAATTTATTGCTACAGTTGATCTACAGGTAAATGATCACTTACTACTAAATATGATTTACCATGCCGAAACACTTTCCCTTACATTACTGCATCTAACCATTCAGCAATTCTGTAAAGTAGATGAGACAATATTTATATCTCCATTTTAGAGGTGAGAAAACTAAGTCAATTCTTAACTCTGTGCTTAACGCCTAGTGAGTGCTCCATAAATATTAGTAATATTGTAATATTAGTATTATTAATATTACTATCATGACATTAAATGTACATATAGCTTGAGCATTTGCCTAGATTAAAGAGCAGTAATAAAAATTATCCCGTATAATTAACCAAGATTCTGATCTGTAAAACAGGATTAATAGCGTCATTCTATTTACCTCCTAAAATAACTATCATGGTAAAGTCAGATGACCCATTTAAAAGTACATTTCATATTTCCCCCAGATAAATGAAAGTCACAGTAAGACCAATAGCCTTTGAGGGATATTTGTTACCTGATTTATTTACTCAAGAAAGCCTTACTGATATTCTATTCATGAACTATTGTGATTAGTAATTGAAGAAAATGTGGCATTGGTGTGGAGAAAGTGGCCATGGTGGCTGCTGGGAATAGGGAGTGGGAGGAAGAGATGAGATGTGGGGGCATTTTCGGGGGTTGGAGTTGTCCTGGGTGTTGCTGCAGGGACAGTTATCGGACATTGTATGTCCTCCCATGGCCCACTGGGTGGACTGTGGGAGAGTGTGGGCTATGGTGTGGACCGTTGACCATGAGGTGCAGCGGTGCTCAGAGATGTATTCACCAAATGTAATGAATGTCTCATGATGATGGAGGACGTTGTTGTTATGGGGGGAGGAGTGGGGTGAGTGGGTGGGGAGTATATGGGGACCTCATATTTTATTAATGTAACATTAAAAAAATAAATAGAAAAGAAAATAAAGGAAAAAAGCCACTCACAATGAAAAAAAAGAAAGCCTTAACTCTGAGAGTTGAGCATAGTTTAATCATTATGTATCTAACTACAATAATACAGCCCACTAACTCTGTGCTTTATAAAGTTAACAGAAGGATTTGTTGAGAATGGTCACATCCCTCCACCGTAGCTAGCACTGTATGCAGTTGTAAAGGTGAAGAACTGGCATCAGCTCTCCACTAAGGAACAAGCGCCAACCATTAAGCAGCCTAAGCAAGGACACAGCTGAGGTCCAGCCAATGGCCTCTTCCACACTAGGACACCTGCTTCTTTTTAAGGATCCTGATTGTTTTCCCCAGTTTGATCCCAAGTCTTTTTATTTTATTTTATTTTTTTAAAGTTAATAGATTACACAAAACATTACATTAAAAAACATAAGAGGTTCCCATATACCCCACTCCCACCCCATCATTTTTAATTGCATTTTTTGAAGATACATAGATCACAAAAAAAGTTACATTAAAAAATATAAGAGGTTCCCATATTCCCCCCAACCCCCAAACCCCACTCCTTCTTGGGTGCCTCTGGGAAGGACAGGGGATGCTACAGCCTTGTCTCCCTAGCTTCACTCCCATTGTTTTTGTGTTTTCTGAAACGCTGGTTCTGTGGCAGAGTATCCTCCGATGATAACTTGAAGGAGACATTAAAAGCCCTTGATGCACAGATATTTTTCCTGCTCAGGTGTGATCTGAATATGTGCCCTTCTTTAAACCCAAAGGTGCTAACTGGGCAGCACGTTTAAACATCCTCCTTTCTTCCCACAAGACATGCTTACATAATCCATTTTCTCAATTGACTGGGAACACACACATTAGCCTCAATAGATTTCCTTTACCACACTTCTGCTCAGGTCTCTTTGATGGTGCTACCAGTAGAGGACCAAACCTTTGGATTTCATCCACTCTCCCTTTCTCCCATCTGTTGCCTGCTGTGTAAAGCGCAGTGGCAAGATACAAAGCTAAATGAAATATCGTTCTTTACCTCACCAATCTGAAAAGGAGAGCTCCTGAGAGGAGTCTGTTTCCTTCTAAAACTTGTGTCATGGGAGGGAAAAATATCTCTAAGCAAAAGAATGCTTATAACATACCTGTGAAGCTGTTTCTAATATAAAGGTCTATCATTTAGCTCTTGCATCAAACCACCCACTTTTCCCAATGGAGAAATAATATCAATGTCATGCAGCTGAACTACCAAAACACATTTAGATAGAATTAGCATAGAGCCACCAAAGCTAAGTGTGTCCCCCGATCTACTCCCAGTTACCTCCTGATCATTACCCATCAGAAGAGCACTGGATTTGTTGAAGTAAAGACACAATTCAATTCCTGATTATAGAGCCCAATCGATTTCCTGACTATAGAACCAGACGGACCTGTGCTTAAATGTCAGCTGTGCCTGTTCCAGTAGTACTTACTTGGTCAACTCATTTAACCCTTCTTCATCTCCATTTTCTCATGTGCATATAGGTTTAGAAATACTTATGCCATAAATTGTTGGGGTGGACTTAATGGTCCCATGTGGGAAACACTTTTGTGACATTTCTGCACCAAATGAATTGCATCAGGAGCCTCCCTTACAGAATGGGGATTTAATGAGGTCTTGGGTTTAGACGTGTATGGCTGTTAGATAAGGAAAAATCTGCTCTATTACTCATCAGAAAAGTGGGGCCCATCAACTTCAAATAACTATTTAAGATTGCATAGCTTTTCCATCAGGGCAAGGACTATATGTTCTAAAGCCAATGCTCCTTCTGTAAAACACAATTCACTCATATTAAATGGAAAACTGGTTAACGATAGTGTACCACATTTTAAATTTTCTAAAAACGCTCAAGCGTTGAAAGTGGTTGCTACTACTACTGTCTATGGAATATTATTTTCAGTGTTTTTATACTTCTAAGGATCGCTTCTGTTAAAACACTATATCACCTTCCTTCTTTCCCAATTTTAAAAAGGAGGAAAACCACCCAAGTAGGGTTTTTAAGATTTGTATTTAAAATTTACTTTGGTAATTGGTGCAAATTCTGTCTGTATTCATTCTGTGTTTGAATGTCTACTCTGACCATCGCACATTCCTAGGCATTAAAGGAGGAGAGCCTCTGTGCCAAAGTTGGCAACCGCCTCGGTGAGATAAGTCATGTAGTCAAGTTATGTAAATAATTATGCAAAAAAAAAATTGAAAGGAATAGGTATCACAATGAGCCTGGGACTCACAGTTGGTTTTGGAGGAGCCTTGAGCATCCTGGGGCCACCGGTGAAAATTTCATGGGGGGCCTTTCAGCTGCACCCTGAAGGAGGGTTGGGTGCATGGGCGGGGTGACCAGATGTTCTGGTTGGCCCAGCATGAGCTCAGTTTATGCATCTTTTACAGACATAATTATTAATTACTTCCTGCCCCTTTCAAAAATTATATTGTCACTCCATGGATAAGTCAAAGGGTACTAATCCCACGTGGAAGATTCCACTTGGATGCAAGGAAGGACAGGTGTGACTGGGTGGAAGACTGAGCAACAGAACTGTGAGAAGCAGAGCCGACAGTCAGGTGGACAAGTGATTAGTCAATACAGCTTGGAGCTTGGGAATGACCCTACCTGCTGAAGGACTAAAGAAACTGGAATTTTTTCCTTCTTCCTCCTTCCATTCACCCACACTAGAGTTATCACTTTCTAATCACTCAAATTCTTCACTAAAAACAATGGCAATTACTTGAAGCCTAGGTTGGAAATGAAAGATGATCAGATGCAGACCCTGACAATATATTTTCAATTTGGTGTTTTAAGTAGCAAATCCTTGTCAACAGAAAAATAGAATTAACAAAAAAGTATTCAAAGTCTAATTACAACAATAGTTTGTGGCCTTGAATTTGGCAAGGTGACAGTACAGATGGAATGAAGATGAGGTCCCTGTGCCAACACTTTCTTTTCCTCTGTGTATGCAACTTACTGCGATGCCTGCAGAGCCTCCGGGATTAGCAACCGTATCAGTTCACTCATTTGCAATCCTGACAGAAAGCCTTTTAGAATGAAAGGTAGGGCAGCTGGGGGCACTCTTCCCTCCTCCATCAGGTAGGAAAATAACAAACTAAGATAAAGAGATTTTAAAGCAATCATTTTGGAGTTTCAGTGAAGGCACCTTTATCCTCTTTAACATGAATTTCAGGCCTTCTGTCTTGAACAATTTTATTGTGCATCGTCTAATATCATGATCTGGATCAGGATATGTCTTCTATATTTGTCAACATGTGTGCCTATGCTTTATTTAAGGCTACCTATAAACAAAGTATAAACAAACACTCTCATGAATACAATTTTAGAAATGTTGCGAAGTCCTACTACTTGCTTTCTCTCCCCTTCCCTTTAGTTTCTTACAGATATTTTCACCTATTCTTCTAACCTATAATAAATGGGTGTCATTATCCCATTGTAGAAAAGGGGATAGGTATACCTAGAGACTGAGAGGAATGTGCTCGCAGTAACACAGTTCTGACAGACTTACTCTCCCACTGACTTTAGAGATGTATCCCTTACAAGGCTCTTATTTCATGAATATAACCACCTCGGATGAAGAAATATGCCTTCATCTACTCCTTAATGTGAGTGAATTTTTATTAGCCTTTCTTATCATCAGATTTAGGGGTTTTCATAGATATCACACCAGAAAGCATGGGAGGAAAAGAAGTAAAATTGGCCATCATGGATGGAGCAGTGACTGTGGCATCAAGTAGTCCCAAGTTCAAACTTGATGCTGCCCCTTATGAGCTTGGTTCATAAGAGGAGAGATTTTGTTGCATTTGTTCTGTTTTAACACCTCGATGCCTTGCTTTCTTCATCTGTAAATGTACAATGGTACAGGATGTAATGAAACTGTTGCATAATAATTGTTCAGTAAAGTGCAGCTGTACCACTTTTGCGTTTTCCTTCTACCTTACCTCAGCACACACTTTTGCTTCTAGAAGTTTTAAAATTGGGAACTTGCTAACTCCAAATACAGGCAAAGCTCATATTCACAGAAAGAAGGGTGAATGGGAGATGAAGGAGAAATCATTCTCTGGAGCCTGAATTCATCTTTAAAAGCCTGTATGCTTGCAGATGCCATGGAGATGAGCTCTTTATACTTGGTCTGATAAATAGAAACAATTTTACTAGATTCATTCAATATGCAAACACTTTAAAAATAAGCAAGAGCTGTTACGACTTTAAATATATCTGTGCTTGACAGTCTGCCTAATATTTCACGATTTAATTAGTAATATCATTTCCCTGGACTTAAGGTTATCAATCACGTAGCAGTTATTTCATTTCTGGCTGTCTAAATATAGCTGGATAAGGTTCTGGCATTGTTCCCTTTGCAGAGACGAGGCAGAATTTTCAAGGAGAAAATGGCGGCAGGAAGAAAATGAGACCACTGTACATAATGAGCCACGGATGAGACCCACCAAGCAATTCCACCTTTCCACAGCTATTTAGCATTTCCTCTTTCCCCATCTTGAATTATCCTACATGTAGCCTCTAGTTGGAAGCTTACAAAAGAGCTGTTGAGAAAAAGTGAACATACAAAAGCCAATTAATCTAATTAATGGTGGTGATAGTATAATGCATCTGTCTACTACAGTTCACAGCAGGCACATCTACAAACGTGAATTTCCTTAACCTTGTTTAATTAGCACTAAGCACTAAACTGTTGGCACACACTATGAAACTCAGCGGATGTTCCTAAAAGGGAAAGATCAACATGGGCTGCAGTCATAAGTGAAGGCTTCAGGTCTTGATGTGGGTTGGATAAGGTTGGTGGGACTGGATAGTTTGGGTGAGGCAGGAAGGGAGGCAATAAATGTGTTAGCTGGTGATTTAAAATGTATCAACATTTTTCCATTTGAAAACTCTCTTTAAGCTTATGCAGCACTGAACCACAAAGACATGTGCTTTTCCTTTGGCATCTCTCATGAATGAAGATGAAAGTGTTGGAAGCCAGACATAAGCAATAATCTCGTTGACTGTACAGACATACCGGTCATGATGCGCTTTCTCTCCTGCAGCCCGACTGCCTTGGCTATGCTGACTTTAATGAAACCAAAATAAAGAGAAAGGAGAAAGCCTCTGACATAGCTCAAGAATGAAAATAAGCATGGAAAACCAAGAAGGGAAATGTACACACGTGTGCTAGAAGACCAGATGAGGCAGAAGCCTCGCACTTCTTCAATTTGCTTTAAGGTAAGTGTCTTACATGGTCAGTCTTACTGAATGCAAACCTAGTTAAGCCACTCACAGAAGGCTTGTGAAAGAATTTAGCTGAGTTAATTCTAAGTAAAGGCCATCTGTGTGTGTGTGTGTGTGTGTGTGTGTCTGTGCACGTGTCTTGGGAGAGAAACTCTATCAGTAGCTTCAATCCTTTGAAGATAGAGAATTGTTGCCAGTAAGAGAGACGGCTGAGTCTAGGAACATGTTGTATGGCCTGTGAAACCCAGATGACACAGATGAAGACTTATTATGACACTATGCATAATAACTTAGCTTTATAACCCCCAAATCTATCTCCATCCTCTTAAACCACACCAGCGATAGAAGATTTAACCAAGAAACTTTCCATACATATCCAACTGTAAAAAAATAAAGCACATCTTTAAGAAGCAAGACTAGAGCAGAGAAAATTGTACACCGAGGGACTACTTTGAGGTTGTATAATAAGATACAGAACAAGTGTGTCACTAGATAGCTGGCAGCTACTTTTCTTTTACATGAGACTTCTGATTCTCTCATATACACCCTATGCTTTCTGTTTCTATTCATATCCTTCCCACTGACCACACTGCAGCGTTTGAAAACTTGCCTGGAAGTCCCCAAGCTTGTATTCCAGGTGGGCTCTACCCATATGTGATCTGGTTGGTGGTCTTGGGCAGGCTGAGTAACTGTTCAGTCTTCAGTTTTCTTCCTGTTAAAATTAGCAAGTTAGAGCCAGCAGTTCCTGAACTCTTTATGCATCTGGTTTTCCGGAAGATGATAGATACCATCCTTTTCTCCAAGTCTGTTCATAGTCTCTCTATCTTTCAGGCTATATCTTGTGTGTCAATTCCTTCTAGAAGCCTTGTGTAGACTTGGCTTCTTTCCTTCCCTCTCCTGTCATGCCCCATCCTTCAAGGAAGCCAGACCATGTCTTTGGTTCACCTTTGTATCTTCCCCAGACATCTCTTCTATTCCTGCCTCAAAAAGCCTTTCTTTTTTCTTTTCTTTTTTTTTTTTTTTTTGCCTCTTTGTCTTTCCTAACTTAGCCTTGACTCTGAGAAGTGATAACTAGAAGTGAGCCTGGTTGAGGGTCACCTTCTCTTTGCTCCCACAGCACCCTCACATCAGCCTTATCATCAGACACCACTTCTTGCCTTACGCCATGCAGTGTCTATCACTTCCATCAGACTCTGTCATCCACTGGCAGGTACTATATCCCCAGAGTCATGGTTCTCAAATCTGGCTGCACGGTACAGCCATCTGGGGAGCATATCAATATCCCAATGCCCACGCAACTCCACAGAACATATCTGAAACTATGGGATGGGTCCAGTCATGAGTATTTTTTAAGCACTTCAAGAGACTCTGAATTTGAGATCCATGCCTTTTTAGTACTGGAGTAACCAATGCTTAAGTGCCTAGTAATGGTGTTACTGCATAATAATAAATTACTATTAATATATGAAAAGTATGAAATACATACAAATATTAAAATAATAAATTTCCCTCTGATGGACACAGTAGTGGTTTCTTTCCTTCCTTTCTGTTTCACTATAGCTTTTGCCTCTATATTCTGAGCTTTAGATTTCATTTGTTTTTACTGCTATATTGTAATCTTCCCTAAATTATTCTTATACATAGCATGGCACCACCCACATAGATTTTGACTCGTAAATTTGTTTAAATGAAATTTCCTGTCGGTCATTTAGTCCCATCATGTTATAAACAAAATTCTTAAAACTAGAAAGTGTTTTGTTTTTACTGGTGTAAATAAGAATTGATTTGTTCAATCAAAACAGGCAATTCATACTAAGCACCTACCATTTGCCATGGATTGTTCTAAGGATGAGACGTACAACAGCAGGTCAGAAAGGAATCTACCTGCACTGATGGAATGCATAATTGGAAAATGGAGACAATAAATGAGTTGTCAGGAGCATAAGTAATGTGCAGACAATCTAATTCATAACTGCAGAGAGACAATGATGCAGAATTATATGATGAGATTGACTTGGGAGGTCCTTGCAGTCTCAGGGCTCAGAGAAACTCTCTGGAAAGATTGCACTGCACATATGGCAGTGCAAGACTTCAGGACTGATGTCTAGGAGGAGGGAACAAGAAATGCAAAGGCCCTAAAGAACCTAGCAGGGAGCAGATGTAGCTCAGTGGTTAAGCACCTGCTTCCCACGTACAAGGTCCTGGGTTCAATCCCCCACAATACCTCCAAAAAAAAAAAAAACTTAGCCTGCTGGACAGCCAGAAAGAAGGTCACTGTACTTCCTCAATGTATCCACCTGCAAGATAGAAGACACTCTGACACTTTTCTTTCTCCCAGACCCTAGGCAGTGCTATATAAATAAAACAACATTTGGCCCCAACCTGGATCAAATCATTCCTATGCCATGAAATAGTGTTTGACCTTGAGCAAATGATGTGGCCTGTATGGACTTCAATTTCCTTCTCTAAAATAGGGATATGATTTTTACCATGGAGGCTATTTTAAAGAATAAATGAGATATTCATGCAGATAGCCAACCCTTTAGCAAATGTTGCTTCTCCTCCTCTCCCTTATCTTCCCTTAAGTGTCATATGGCAAGTTTTCACATGTGCTATAGCAGGTAGCTTGGATTAAGAGGCATGAGCTGTTACCAGAAAGCTATTTTTCCTTGACTTTTCACTACATTTACTTCCCTCTGAAATATTTTCTCCATGTTTGGTCTAATGTTCAGAGTTTCCACAAGCAGATTTTGGTCATGATGGTTTAGTGTGGACTGGTTTGCTGTCATGTCACTTGCATATTGGACCACGAGGCTCAATATTCATAAATCCTTTTTACTATCCCTTCAATCAACCCAGTGCCAGAAGTGTCCTCTAGAAGGGACATGTCTAAAAAGGGCTTCTCAACTCCTCTAAACTGGATGCAGGACATGTAAACTTACACATTTGGAAATCCGAAGCAGGTATTGTGGCTTTTGTGGCTCTTCAATTATAAAAATACTGAAGGATGTACATTTGGCTTTTAAATGCATGTGGATATATCTGTATCTATATTTCAAATGCAAATGGGAGGGAGGAGAAAAAATCACATTAACTATGGTTATATATTTTCATATAATTCTCTACACACATTTTACATGCAAATATATATCTATATAGCTAGATAGATTTTAAATTATTTCTTGCATGTACTTGTTCTTCCCTTTTGCATCTTATCTCAGGAAAATTTAAAGAGAAGTGGTATTAAGATAAAAGTTATCTCTTTTCCTAGAAAAGATGTGGACTAAGGATATTGGAAGGTGAAGGAGAATATATAATCTCATTATTCATGAATGGCATGATTGTACATATAGAAAATCAGAAACAATCCATAGATTAATAATTAAGATTAATGAATTTCACAAGGCTAATGGACTCCAAGTCCACCTATTAAAATTAGTTTATTTCTGTGTCCTTGCAACAAGCCATTAGAAAATTATACTTAAAATAAGATATAAATTATAATAGTATCAAACAAACACCTAAGAGTAAACTTCATAAACATTAAGCAAAAGGAGTAGTCTTCTGCATGGAAAATTCTAAAATATTATTGAGGGAAGTTTAATAAAACGATACTAAATAAATGAAAAGGGAAAGGTCGACCACGTTCAGCGTCCCTTAGACCTTGAGTCGACGGGAGAAAAGAGCTTCATGGTTTAGACACAGTCCAGGGTCCACATTCAAGAAGAACCTGGGGTTTGTATTAGGAGCCAGACTGGGAAAGCAATGGCTTTTAGAACTAGGAAAAACAATACCAAGGAGCAACAAGCCAAAATGAGTAGTTTGCAAGGTGATTCTTGTAAATATTGAAGAAAAGAAGCCAGCAGCGAAGAGAAGAGTATTGCTCTGGTCTTTTAGGTTGACACCTGGGCAAACCAGGTATATGAACAAAAGTCTGAAAGAAATGCAGAATTCTTTGTCTTTGTCTTCAAGGAGTTTAATACTTGCTTGGGAGAACACTTGAAATACCCATGATTATATTCAGAGCAGCACAGGCGATTCCAACAAACTTACATGGGTGGGAAACGCTCACGTTTCGTGCAGCAGAAATCAGAAGTCTTGCCCTCCAGGGACTTATCCCAGGGTAGAGTGGAAGGGCAGGGCTGGCACTCGTTGGTGTCTATACTGAACTACTCGTAAAGTGAAGGAGAACGCCACACAGAGCCTTTGGACTTGGAGACATTGTGAAGTCAGGAATGAAAACCGATATTTTCAAGGGAGCCCGACTGTATGTTGAATGAAGAGAAGGGCTGGATAAAAAGAGCACATGGTGCCTGAGAAATTTTTATGATACCCCCATGTGTCATTCCATCTGAGGGTCTTGGCTGTCTGACAGCTCAGGGTTTCTCCTTGTGGCTGCCCTTCTGGCTCTGCTTCAGTCATGTTGCAGATTCTTCCTGATGGCCATGTTCAGATATCCAGGCTCCTTTTGGAGTGTGAGATGAAGGTACAAGTGATTTGGGTTCCTAGGAGAGATCGATAATTCTGTGTTCCATGTGTTGTCGAATGCACACTGTAATAGGCTCATGTTCATCAGCATAAAAGTGGAAATGAGCCCAGAAACAATGTCAGAATCAATCATACTGTGCTGAAAAACTAGGAAACAACCTCTCCACCCTCCCCTCTCCTAGGCAGAAAGCAGACGCCAGTGTAGTCAGAATCACCATTTGACTGTTGTACTTTCACTCTAAGATATACAGCTACATTTTGACCTGTTTACCTAACTGATCTCCAGCATTCTCAGGAACCCGCAATTCACTCCAAACTCTCAAAGTTCCCACTCTTTTGTGTGTGTTTTTCCTTTGTTCTCTGTGACCTTTCCCAAGTGTGTATGGAATTCGCCCAAATTTCATTTCATTTTTTGAATGTCTTCCAGCCAGATAATAAGAGGCATCTGATCAAGGGTTTAGTAAAGTGCTCCATCCAGCAGTATTTATGCTACATAAATTATTCATGCAGTACCACCCTGGACAAATCGCACTTTGATTATGCGGTCATTTTTCAGTCCATTCATTTACCAGACAAGTAGAGATCACGGAAGATCAGAGGAGCTGCACTTGGGAATGGATAATGAACTTTGCTCTTCACCTACTCTGTGTCCTCAGCTCCCCTTTCTGGTGGCGAGTTCTCTATCAAGGACTTCTGGGAAGATCAAATGAGGTAATAGATGTGAAAGTTCTTTGGAATTGGAAATGTACTGAATAAATTCAGATCACTGTCTTTGAAAAGTACACTCGTCTAGTGGAAAACTTGGAGTAATTGGCCTTTGAATGACAACCTGTTGTGGCATTAGGATACAACCTAAGCTATCTGAGCATGCTTCATTGTCTCTAAAATGATGATACAAATAGCCATCACTCTGCATGGGGAAGGAGGAGGAATTGCAATCCTGTGTATGACCAACCAGCACAAGCTTCGCCCACCATGGGTATTCAATAAAAATCTTCTCTGTCCAATGGTTATTGATTGGTCTTGCTCAATTGACAGCATTCTGAATATCACTGTTAATTTTATTTTGGTTTGTCTTTTGAAATTTTATCATGATAAACATATACAACATAAATTCTGCCATTTTAACCATTGTTAAATATACCATTCATTCAGTGGCACTAATTATATTCACAATGTTGTATTAAGTATCATCATCATCGATTTCCGAAAGTATTTACCACCCCAAACAGAAACTCCATTACCATTAAATAGTAATTCTCCATTCCTCCTTGTCCTATCCCCTGGTAACCTCTAATCTATATTTTGTCCCTATGGATTTTCCTATTATAGGTATTTCATATAAGTTGACACATGTAATAATTGACAGTGGGTATAAACTATGGTGTGGACACTATGGGAAACAGTTTGTCAATTCCTCAAAAGGTTAAACATAGATTTACCACATGACCTGATGACTATACTCCTAGGTATACTCCTAGGTATACATATAGATACATGAAAGAATTGAAAGTAGGAACTAAAGCAGTTATTTGCACACTGATGTTATATAAGCTTCATTCACAATTGTTGAAAGTCAGAATCAACCCAAGCGGCCATCAATGGAAGAACAGATAGACAAAATGTAGTATACTCATGCAACAGAATATTATTCAGTCATGAAAAAGAATGAAGTTCTGATACACGTTGCCATATGACCAAACCTTGACCAAAAAAAGTCATGTAAAATAAACAATGCACAAAAGGACAGATATTGGATTTTTTTGTGTTGTGCTCTGGTTTTTGCTTGTTTTTTTAATATGCACATGAACTTGACTACCAGCTAGAGTCTAAACTCCTGAAAGTCAGGTCTTCTCGATTGCTTTAGCTTCCTCTCTTCCCAGGACCAAACCTAGTGCCAAGTACATTCATGTGAGTTCAATAACTGTAAGAGTTCACTGGTAAGATTAAAAGATGCAACCCCTTTCGGTATTGTCCTAATCTTTGCCTATACTCCCCCCACACATGAATATCACACCCTGTACTGAGGACAAAGGTGGTAGTCCATGCATATGTGTGCATGATCTATAGATCATGTAGACATATCTATACCGACAGATATAGATGCTTTCACTAAGCTGACAGCAAAGCAATCTCAACCTGCAGAGGTATTCGACAGAAGACCAGACTTATTAGAGCAAGTAAACAAGAAACAGGGTGATTCTTATACCCTATACCTGTTCAGTTTTCTGAGAGTAAATGGCAATGGTACTTTTGAACATTTATTATAATTTCATATAACTATGTCCTAAAAGTTACAGCCCTGAGTGAGATTGATTTTCTTGTACCCAAATTACTTCCAGGATGATGACGTAATTTGAGGAACCCAGTGCAAAATAAAAATATGGGGTCCTTCGTTCAAAGGCAAGACAAAAGTTCCAATCAAAGTGTTAATATATATATATATATGTATATATGTGTATACATTTACGAATATTTTCATGTTTATATATATGTACATGTGCATTTTTTCCCCTTACTCTCCTGAGCTCTCCCATGACCTGTCATGGTTGTTTTGTTTTTTTTTAATTTGCTATTTAGTGTTGCATGCTGTCAAGCAAGGGATGCTCACTGAATGCATTTCAGATCCTCACACATGCCCAGGGGCTCTAACCTGTGGCTTGACAAATGCAGGAGGGGTCAACAGCTGTGGCCAATAGTTAATCCCTCTTGCCACTGTTGTAGTAATCCTCCATGTCCTGGCTGGGGATGGGGAAGTTGATCTCCTCTTCCCACAAGCCTACACGCTAACACCTGGTGAATCGGTAATCCCCAGGGGATTTGCAATCTGGATGGCAGGGATTTGGTACCCAGACTATGGATGGACAAGAGGCTTGCGTACATTGAGTCACCCACCTAATATGTTGTGGTGTTTCCAGGCTGGAGGGGGAACTGCCACTGTCTTTTGTGCCTAGAGATGTTGCTACGTGCATGTGTTTGAGCCTAACTCTACCCAAGTATGTGCTAAAGCTCTGACAAAACTGGGGGTGAGGGTTTTTGCTGGGTGAGCACTGACAGACCAGTAGATGGAGAAGTGGCAGGACAAATACCTACTTGTGAGCCAAAGCTTTAAGCCCCTGGTGTATACTGTCATTGGGCTTCACTTAAAAAGCACCACGTCAAAGATAAAATTATTAGTAATGTCAAGATGGTGACTGTAGAGCTTTAAATGCTTCTGAACATGGGGTCCTGCTTGCACATCTTGTATGCTGATGGAAACAACCCTGGTAACCTCATTTTACTATATACTCTCTGGGATCTCCTTGCTTGCTGTCTGAATATAAGCTATTAGCTAGTACATCCTACCTCCAAAATTCTAATGTTATATTTTTAACGTGCTGGTGGCTTAATAATATTCTGGTTTGTGAGAGTTGAATGTCCATGGTAAGGGTCTGAGAGCCTAAAGGAATCTCCCATAAGGGATATGCATGAGTTTTATGAGTTCAATTTGGGGAAAACATTTTCTAAATAGATTTTGTTTTCTGAAAAGTAGTATGGAAGTCCCTACTCTGCCTGTACTATAGAGACAATCCTCTACATAGAAATTATTGGGTCACTAAAAATAACACGCTATATGATAAATAACCATTTTAATATAATCTAAAGGAATAATTTGGGAATCATGTATTTTGAAAATTGTGTTGAACATATTAAAATTTATCCATATATTTCCACTAGGCATATGACACAGTGAAGTAGTATTCACCCTTCTTGGCTGAGAAATTATAAAAAGCAATAAGGAGAGGTAGTATTAGAAACACAGACTGTGCTGTAAGCCCCAACAATATAGTGATGATGTACAAGAGGTAAGTTGAGAGGGCAAAGGGGTTAGAAGGTGGGAACAAGTCACCTTCTGCTCGTCTCATCTTTTATAGATAGTCTTCAAGCTCTAATATTAAAAGTAATTGAAGAATAAATATAGTTAATGTAATAAAGGAAACCCTAGGAGACAATACAATGAACTAAGAGCAAGTGGTGAAAAGTAAGTGCAAATTAAAGGAAATATATTAAATTAACCATTACTTATAAACAGAAGTCAATAGATGCTGTGTAAAGAAATAATGGATTGAGGATATTATATAAATTTGTAGCTCTGAACTTAACCACTAGAATAAAAATATTAACCTTCCAAATTATCTGAGACTAAAACATATGTATATATGTTTAGTGATGTATATATACATATCACTAAACAAACCCAACAATATACAGACTACATGGAGAACATTTTTGTAAAACCACAAAAAACAAAATTACAACAAAATATTTGAAGAACTAAGAACAAACATTTCTTTCACACGATTAAATCTTTAGAACTAAATTCAACTATCCAAAGTAGAGAACAACAACAACAACAAAAACAAAACAAGATTGGACAAAAGCAAAAGCCAACTTTTTATGGTATATTCTAGATATAACTGTAATACATGGATTCAGAAAGTTTGGAAATAAGCTAATGAGTAAAGGTAAGCTGGATTGTCCTGAGTCAATTTTGTTAATCCAGGAACTTTTTTTTTCCATATTTGACCTTCCTATATGGCTCTGGGTGAGAATTGGTCAGAAATATAACTTCTGTGATATTCAGAGGCACCTCTGGCCTCCTTTAGAAGGTCTTCATGTTCAAATACAATGACAGACAGATGTATGGGTTCCAGTTGTCCTCATTGTCATCTGCTCCCAGTCCAGTCCTTCTTCCTCATTGCTGAGGCTGCTAACAGTGGTCCCAGACCTAACACCAGAGGTTGGCAGCAGATCACAGAGGGGGTCTACACACAATCCCCACTACACCCAAACTCAAGCTTCTCTTCTCTCTGGGTTCCCATTTGACCTTCACCTAGGTAACTGCAAGCTCCCACCTGGATGACTGATCACACTGGGTGACTGATTAGTGAGAACACATTCTCTAATTTTCTCCCTCCTCCTTCTAGACCTTCTTCTAGATCGTCACATCCTCAGCTCCTCCCACAATTATGTAGACTCAATTATATAATAATATTTATAAAGACCAAAAGGAGTTACATGGAGAAATTACACAGAAACAAATGAATATTAGAAAACTGTAATACCACATTTCATTCCATGAAAGACAAAAAGTCCACAAAAAAGGAGATGGATGACTTGAAAAATATAATTTCAAAAGTAGATTTTATTGAACCGTATTATCATCTGTAGCCTGGAAACTTAGAGCAAACATTTTTCATATGGTCCCTTGAATATTCCCCAAAATGACCACTAGGAAAGCACCAATACCTTATCAAACATGGAAGTGCAGGCAATATTATCTGATCACAGGGGGTAAAACTACAATCAATATAAAGTCAGAAAAACAACTGACTCCACCATCTGGAAATTAAATGACAAAAACAGCAACATTTTAAAATAATTCTTAGGATAAAAGTAAATAATAAATATCAAAATATTTAGAAAATGACAATGATGAACATGAACTGTATTAGAATTTAAAGGATCCAGATAAAGTAGTGTCAAGTGAGAATGCTAATTAATTAGGCCTAGATAGCATTTTTTAAAAATAATTAAACTTGAATAGATCAGAAAGGTTTAATAAAACAGTATTTTCATGAGAGTGTTGGGAAAAAAGCCACTCTCCTAATTGTTGATTGGAGTGTATATTGGTACAAATTCTCTAGAGGACAATTTGGTGCCAGCTCTAAAAATAACAAGTGTTTATATGCTTGGACTCAGCAATTCCACTTCTAGAAATTTCTTATACATGTGCTCAAACATTTGCAAAGTGCAGGGTATATGAAGTTATTTACTGAAACATTGTTTTTAATGACAGCTATTAGCTACAATCTAACTGTTCATTAGTGGAAGATGGGTTAAAGAAATTATGGAACACCCACGCAATATGTGGTTCTACACCATAAAAAAGAAGAAAGAAGTTCTTATGCACTAGGTCTAGAAATATCACCATATATGTTGTGAAGTGAGAAAAGCAGAACAGTGCATTGTTATGCTAACACCTGTGTATTATAAAGGATGAAGTATCTATTTATGCTTATATTTTGTAGAGAACATCTCTGAATGATACAGAGTAGACTGGAGATCACTTACCCCCAGGAAGCAAGTCTGGTTATACAGAGGATAGGAATATAAAGACCTTCATCTGCATATCTTTATATACGTTTTTAACTGTGTACAATGTGAACAGACTAGTTATTAAAAAAAATTTTTTAAGGTTCAAGAGAAACTCTTCTCCTAACAAAACAAAACTATCAATATGATAAGCTCCATGCTTTTTTGAATGAGAAAGCAATGGAGTGGAACTAGTGTGACAACTGGGAGAATTGGATATAAACTTTAAAGCCTCTCTTATTTAAAACAACTATCAGGACCCACCCACAGCAATGTGTTCTGCCTGTGCTGGGGTGGGGAAAAGATAAAACAAAATGGTAGAAAATTGCTACACTTTGTTATAGATGATATGGTATATACCAGAATACATAATTAATATACATATACACATGCACCTCTTCCCTCCCCCCCAATATTATTACATCATGTGTCTGATCAGGCCCCTCTCTTATCCCAACAGATACTGATATTCCATCACCACCCAAGTCTCATTACCTCAGATGGTAATCAGTGCTACCCACATCCTGGGAAGCACTGGATCTAGGCTCAGCATCCATCACTGCCTGTGGATCGTATCCTCTAATTATTCAGCAATATCCACCTGTTTGTTGTCAAACATGAGTTGCTTCTTTGAATCCACTTTTTTCTTCATGCAGTTGGAAGTTTCACTGTGGAATCAAACAGTCACTCCATCCTTGCCAATTTCTGGATATCGATTTCCCTCTTAACATTGAACCCAGCTCAAATACACTATGCCACACCTCCTGGGATTTCTACATCTGAAAATTCAGCCTGTTCCTTAAAAATTCCTGTCACTTTTATTTAATTTAGGGGATTTTTCACAAATTGTTTTATTTATATATCTGACTTATTCCTTCTAGATTTTAAATATCTTTAGGTTAAGAAGAAAGTCTTGTGCAAATTATTCTTAGCAATTAATGGGTTATTTTAGACTAAGTAAACATTTAATAAATAAATTTTGTTAGTGAGCAAAGGATTGAAGGAACACTTTCTCTTTCTCTAAAGATGGTAATGGTGGTAATGATAAGGACAATGATGGTAAAATTTTACTTACTCATCTTTCACCCTGATAAAATGCATGGATAGCCCTATTTCATTGACTTAACTTCAAGAAATAATATAAAGTGATCTCATTTGGGCATTAATTTACTCAATATTTTTGGGGTCCTGTATGCCAGACACAGGGCTAAGCACTGGGTTACTGAAAGGAAAAAGACAGACCTCTTCTAAGAAGCTGAGAATCCATGAGGATATGACAAATAATTAAACAGTGACACTTCAGCATAAACTATGCTGGTGTGGTAGGGTGAAGGATTAAAAACGTAGTGTGGAAATACCCTGAGCTTTCCTAACACAGATTTATTAGCAAGAAATTGAAAGTCATATTTTTCTTCATCTGTACTCCCCAAGAAGGTAGCTGGCAGTTCTGCTAATAGAAAATAATATTTTGTGTGTGTCTCTGTAATGTGATTTACTAAAGTAACTTGGATAACTGAGATGACTGATAAGGAGATAGTTTGGGGTGAAAGATGGAGGCATTTGATTTGGACAGGTTTAATTTGAAAGCTTATGAAGTACTGAATGGAAATACTTACTGGGCAGTGGACACAAGAGTACCAGGTTAAAGAGACTTGGGTCAAATGAATGGACATGGGAGTTGATTCAATAACCAGGGGAGAGTTCTTCCAGGAAAATTTTGTAAAATGCCAAGAAATAAGACCCAGGCCCAAATGCCTGAACATAACATTTACCAAGGTTGTGGCTGAGAAAGTGACTCAGGGATTAAGGTGGGCAGGGAGTAAACAAGGGTAATAAGATCTCATGGAAACCAAACCAAGAAAATAAGTAGATTGATAATAATTAATTCTCATTCTTATAGTAACATTGTATGCCAAAAATTCTGAAAAGTGATTTATTGAGGAAAAAAAAAGTGAATGTTAACAAGGCTAAGAAATTTATCTCAAATGTTAATATTTGCTCAAATCTTTTTCACTGTGAAGCACGAAAATGCTTCAGAAATTCAGGTACAATTGCAACTAAAAAATGCCTATTCGTTCTAACAATGTGGAGGTCTTTAGATAACTTAAAAACATCTTTCAGTTGAAATGGGACAAGTGAGGCAGAATACCGTGTAGGTAAATCACATTCCTGAGAAAGGGGAGCCATGCACTAGTGCACACAGAATTGAGCAAGCACCATTGACTTGTTCCTCCCATTTGTGTCTGGAATAGACGACTGTTCCCATGCTGAGGAGTAAATGGAAATGGAAAAAGTGGAGACGACAGATCTCTGATACATGCAGATATTTGTGGGTAAATTATATGATGTCAAAAATTTGTTTCAAAGTAACAGAGGATGGAAAATTGTTGAGGTATAAATGAACTATTAGTTGATAATTGTTGAAGCTGTGTGATAAGTACTTGAGGTTCATTATACTTTTATTTTTCCTTTAAAAATAAAGAAACGAAGGTTGAAAATGCTAACCATTTGTTGAAGACGTCTGACTGGTTAGGAAAGTTGGGAAAATAATTGTAAGTAGCTAGAGGAGGACAAGTGTCAGAAGTGGTTAAATAACTATATATGTACTTTGTATCATGTGTATTCATTATTATGTATATGTATAGAATGATATTATAATTACCTATAACTATTAACTGTACTACATAATATTTAAGATGATAGGCATGTGGGAATCTCTTATATGGGGAGAAATAAGAGTTAAAAATAATAAAAGCTAACATTTATTGGGCATGTTGAATATACCAAGCATTATTTTAAGCACTTTACCAGGTTGGCTTCATTTATTATCACAAGGGCCCTCTGAGATAGGTACTATATTTAATATAATACATATCCATAGATGATTAGATTTAAGCTCAGAGAAGTTAAGCAATTTTCCGAAGCTCAGATTTCACCTAAAGAAGTGGGAGGTAAATATCAGAGCAGAGCCTGGAGAGAAGAGATCAGCTTTAACCAGAAGAAGGAAACTTTTCCTTGGAAATGGGAGCTAGAACTTGGTTGCTATTTAAGTTGATGTCATGATGATAGAGAGAAAGTCCTGTTAAACTTCTTATTTTTTTCTGGTCCAGTTTGGTGACTTCTGCTGATGTTATCTCTATACAACACCGAGGTAACTGCGCCTGAACAAGTTTAAATGGATGGCCCTTAGGTGAGACCACAAAGCCGGGGAGCAAAGAGTGTTGGGAGTAAGACCCAGTCACTTAACTCCTTGCCCTGTGCTCTTATCATTTGCAAAATCAGCCACAGTCCAGGGAAGAATTTTCCCCTGAGGGTGAATTAAATTTCTTCATTTTATTATTCAGCAGTTTCTGCCAGTAGTTTCTTCATTTGTTTCATGTAGAGACTTATTTTTTTTTGTTTCTGTTTTTGAAAAGTGGCCCTAGGGACTTGGCTTCATCCCTGTGCCTGTAGCATTGCTTTTAATATTTACAAGAGGGACCTCGAAGGTCACATTCTCTTTCCATGCAGTGTATTTGCTTCCTTGATATTTAATTCTAGCTTAGGTGGTGGTGGAGGGGATCTGGAAGCCTCAGTGTTTAGGATGCTGCCGTTTAGGAGGAGGTTCAGGGTTGTCTGAACCTCTGCAGAAGGTCCTGTAGGACTCACAGTGGTTGGTCAGTGATCTGCTGTTGGGGACCTCATCGGCCAGAGAGAGACAAGTCAGTTACAAGGAAGCGGTGGTTGGTCTGAGCCAGAACAACAGATCCAAGTCCTAAGGAGCACACCTCAAATAAAATCAGTAGGCTGCACTTTGCAGAAAGGCCTGAAAGGAGTGCTAAGTGTGGGGCACCATGTAGGTCCATGTTGATGACATCGGCTTGCTATTTCTCAGTTCAACGCTCAGCAATGTATTGGCACAATCTCAAGACATTCTGGTGGGTGGGTTTATTTGCACTAGATTGAGTGAATGACTGAATTAAATAATCTTTACAACTTAACTTTGGGATCTTTTCTATCAGCTGAGCACTCCCTGGTCTGTACTGACTGTTTAGCACCTACCTCTACACCAAGTCATGGGTCAGAGTAGGCTATGGCAGGTGTTTGAGAGTCACAGCTTAAACTCCTAAACCACCTTTATATACATCCATCTTGCCTGGTCCAGTACTTTCTCCTGTACTCCAGTGCCTGAAATTCTCCTTTCCAGCTTTTTCCCACTAGTTGGACATATCTGGGATTCAGCAACTAGTTAGAGGTCAAAACTAGCAAGGCAGAGTAGGAGGCTTGTTATACAAGTCAATCTGAAGTCAGGCAGTCTTATTATTTGCAAACTTGGCGAATTACTTAATTTCTCTTAGTCTTCTCATCTAATAAATGAGGACAGCACCTACAGTTATAAAGGCAAAATAAATAAATGCCTGTAAAGCCATTAAATCAGTGTTTTGTAGTAAGTGATACAAAATGCCAGCTCTAATTATTATAATTACCAGGGGCAGCATCATTATTGTGACTCATTGCAGGATTCTTCCCACCTCTCTAATGATATCTGTGACCTCAGCTTGGTCTAGTTCACTGAACCCTATTCTTTTCTGGACAAACCCTGGGTGGCAAGGCAGAAATGTATAGGACATTTCAAAAATGGCCTTCTTATTCCATTTTCAATGCCCTTGATTCCCATGAATCATGATTCTTCTGTTCAGCGTACCAAACTCTAACCATCATCTCACCCTTAGGGGAAGAATCATTGTGATATCGTGTGCAGACCTAGGAAATATTGCTAGACAGAAAGTCCCAGGTTCTAATCCTGAATCTATGTGGTTTTGAATAGGTTACATAATCTCTCTGTTAATTTTCCTCACTTGTAAAATAACTTTGATAATAGCAAACTCACAGTTTATGTTGAGATTACAATGGAATTTGGAGTATCTTACCCAGAGGCTGACACATAATTCAATCCCAAGTTCTTGACAGGTACCATATGCCAACCCTGCACTAGATGTTAACACACAGAAGTGACTAAGAAGGACTTGTTCTCCTGGGTCTCACTGCCCATGCATGATGGTATTACAAACCAGAGTGATATAATAAATAAGTGTCCAGACTTATAATAAATAAGTGACCAGACAGACTGGGGTATTTGGCACTCTAGAGGTCCAGAGGTGTTCCATCTCACCTAACGTTTGTGCTAAGAAATTTCTTCCTACATTAAGGAAGAGTTGAATCAAGACTGAAAACATTTTTCAGGAAATGATAGCAGGAGGGCCATTCCAAGAAGAGGGGCAGTGAGAGTCAAGCCCAGAGGTTGAAGAATGTCAGCGACGCTGCACCTATTGATGTTATCAGAGCTTAGGCATGAGGAGGGCAATGGGGGGAGATGAGTCTGAAGAGAAGCAGAACCTAAGTCATGGAGGCTCTTGAGTGCTCTGTCTATTCATAGACAACAGGGAGATGTTTCAAGTCATAGGGGTTATTGAATAAGTGGTAGACATTATTATTGTTATTGTTAATGGAGTGATTGGTGCAGTCTCTTCAGGCTGGTAACTGATACTGCTGACACAGGCTCTAATCTTGCATAATGTCGTTCACAGCTGAGTTCGTGACACTGTGCCTTTTCTTGACTTTTCCCAAAAGAATAAATTTCAGTTTGTCTAAGGCTCTCAGGTATTCCTAAAGCTGCCATCTTATCTATGTTTCTCCTATCCTAGGCACACACAGTGGTATAAAGCACAGACTTTAAGGATACTGTGCTCAATTTGGAGTATGGATACACTTAGTAGCCCTGTCTCTTGATGACTTTAACCATTCTGTGACTTTGTTTCCTCTTCTGTAAAGTGGGGATAATAGCATATCACTCCTTACAATTGTTTTGGGGACTGAATGACTCTATACATGCAATGTCATTAGAGCCAACTCTAGCCAGTTCTTACTATGGTATATGCTCAATAATTTTCTTGTAGTTAATGTCCCATTTGCCATTCCTATCTTGGGATATGTACTTTGAAAGTTATTTTCATTCTTCTTCAGTTGGAGCACTTGAGAAAACAATGACAGAAGAGAAGATCATTCAATACCAGGAGAAACATGCCATGTGCCAAGAGCATATCACAGGTACAGGCTCTGGTAGTGTCAGATAGTCTTTATTTGGGAACTTTACTAAAATGTGAGGTTGTGGAGAGGTGGTTGTGGGAGAAGAGTGGACTTGTTTTGCTTCCGTGATTGTGAAACAGGCACACTTCTTTAGTTTTTTGGTTTGATTGTCAATAAGGTAAAGATAATGACGGTAAATGAAGATTCCTCTTGGAGTCATCCAACGATGTAGGAGTTGGGCAGAGAGGGTGTTTAGAAAGCAAAGTCTTTATGGCAGAGATGGAAGTGAAGCAGCTTGACAAAATTACCGAAAAACAGATGTTACAATAAGAATGTCTTTCAGAAACCCAAGAGCCCTAATTAGTTTCTTATTCCCTGGGCAAGTTACCTCAATACTATATGTCTCATCTGAAAAATAAAAGTGCTTAGTATATTTTTCTCACAGAGCTATTGTGAGAATCTGATGAGATAATGCATGTATATGTGCATTGTAACTCTAAAGTTACACCCAAATTCCAATTATTATTAGGACAGTCAAGTATGGATAACAGAGAATTATAAGGACAGCCCAGGCAAAGAAAAATGTAGATTAATGCAAAGATTTGTTTATTTGAGGTACATGGAGGAAAAAAAAATCCCCAAATTGATCGGGATGAATAAAACATGTCTTTTATCCTTAAAGGTTCTATAGGCTAATTGGGGAGATAGATAGTGAGGGTTTTGTGAAGGAGTTTATGTTGGGGAGTAGGAAAGAAATATGCTTGTAAATGGGCATCTAGACTCCCAGTGGAATCACAAGCAATGGAGTTGATGAAGTCACAAGGAGGCACTGGGAAGGTTTGCATGAGAGGGATGAAATCAATTTAATTTTCTCATGAACACCACTTGCAATAAAGGGTTTTCCTGCAATGCTTTCAGCAGGTAATCACATGACTCAAATGAATGCGTTTTGATGGTCAGATATACAATAGGGCAAATTTAAGGTCGGTTGGGTAGGTTGTTCATCTAAGTACAAAAGAGAATTAATAATGATTAGTGGGAGTTGAATTACTCACAGGGCAAGAAGATGTGATTTGTTTAGAAGTTATATTATAGAATAACATAGCATGTGTTTATCAATGACAAGAGGAAAATACCAGCAGAACTTTTGAAAGCAGAATGGGGTCCAGTGCTCAGGGTACCACTGAGACGGATTGTAAGAAGGAATGAAGAGCAATTTGGAGACAGGCAGACTTAGATTTGAATCTCTGCTCCACAATCTGCTCACTTCACAACTTAGAGAAAGTCACCTTTTCCTAGCTAAGCCTCAGTTTCCTCCTGTGCAAACTTGGGTTAATGGTGCTTACCTCATAAAATTCTTTTAACGATAAGATAAAAATAAAGATGGAAAAGTGATTACCGAAATGACTGTCACCCAGCATGCATTCAATAAATGTTGGCAGACAAAAACTAAAAAAGAATAGAAAATAAACCTATATAATGGTAAGCAAAAAGAACTAAACCTGGAAATACAACGTTGCCTTCAATACGAGACAGCAGAAGAGAGGTTGATTCATGAATCATTCAGAAACTATGCACTCAGGTCTACTATGCTTCAGGCACTTTCTTGTGGAAAAAAGGACATTAAGTTTTGTTCCCTGCCTTTCAAGGAGCATACACTCCAGGAAAAGAACCAGGTAAGTAAACTGTCTATTGCAGGCTAGCATTTTAAAGGTAGAGGTCTCCAAGAGCACAGAAATGGGGAGTGTCCACCCTGGTAGGGTTCCTTCCATGGTGCTTTGCGAGTCACATTACCCAGGACTATTACTGCATTGCCTCCCAATGATTACTGGTGAGGTAGTCATCATCTTAAAGGTCGGAGTTGGCATCAGTGTCCCTATCCTCCCAAGGGGCCCAACTTTGTGAGCATCTCCTGAGTTCCAGTTGCATGCCTTAGGTCATTCAATCTTTGAGCATGTCATCAGTGCCTATGGAACCTTTGCAATTTAGAAAAAAAAGTGCCCCATTCTCAACTTTACCTCCATATATTGGAAATGTTTTATGCTATATTGATTTTTTTTTTTTAAACGTGAAGCTGTGGGGACATCTGCAAGAACACTGTCGTAATAAAATGTACACGTCTATGATGTCTCCAGTATGATTGATGGCCCCTCAGCTGAGGCCTTCTTGCACAGTGTTCAACTAACAAAAGCATATCAACAGCTCAGGGCACAGATAAATGAATAGAATTGCCCAGAGGATATAGCTTTGAAAAATGACAGAGCAAAAACTAAATCCATATAGACCTGACCTCAAAGTCCCAGTTCTTTCCACTCTCTGAAATGCTGATTACTTGAAAGTATGAGTTACCTCTGGTGACAACTTTTGCCTCTCTCTGCAAAGAAGAAACAATTTGAGTTTGCACGTTTGCACCATCCCCTGCAATAACTCACAACCTTCTCTGATTCATTGTGCTAAGGCACTTCCAATTCATTAGGCATTTCTTCTCTTCAGCCTGTGTTTCAAAACTCATTATTCAACATTTATCTACACCAAACTGTATTTGCTATCCATTAGCTCTCTATTAGCCTGAGGTGCCAAAATGAGCAAATTTCTCCTCCATCAGAATGCATCGTGCCTCATTATTTGTTGTTCCCCATAATTTAGTAACATCTGCAAATTTCTAAGCTTGGTATTGAACACTGAGGTATCAGTAATAGAAATCATGCAAGATAATGCTGAGGTGAAATAAACATGTCTATTTTCACCCTGGTCAAGTTTACGCGCAAATGCTATGCTATCATTATTGTAGTCCATATTACATGAGATATTTTCTGATCTTACACATGATTATGGCATCTAAAAAGAGTGTGAAAATAGAAGGTTCAAATTAGAGGTTTTCAAGATGAAATAGCAACTGTGGTTTTACTGTGTTTTACCTTTACAATGTCAATTGTGCTTTAATTTTTAATATTACTATGAGTGCATGCTCCTTCTAAAAGGAAAATATCCCATCATCTCATAGCCTAACCTGAAACATCTACTGTCTGTTCATTCATATTCAGGTAATCGCGGGGGAGTCATCAATGTTTATCGAATACCTAATCACTGCTGAGTTGCCTATGCTTAAACAACTATCATGTCATCAAAATGCAAGTCTAAAATCTACAGACAGTAATAATAATAGATGCCATTTGCTGAACATAAAAGTTAGGCTGCACTGGAGATTTTGCATGTATTCAGTATTCCTCACCACAGTCCCTCAAAGTAGCTATTCTCACATCTCATTTCACAGATGAAGACATAGAGGGTCAGAAAGTTCAAGGGACTTGCTAAAAACACATGAGCAAAGTACCTTATTTCCACATGCAAATGATGAAGGAGGGTCCCTATCTATACCATATATAAGAATTAACTCAAACTGAATTAACAACTTAATTATAAGAGTGAAAACCATAAAACCTTTAGAAGAAAGCACAGGGGTAAATTTTTATGACTTCGGATTTGGTGAAGGATTCTTAGATACGACACCAAAAGCATGAGAAACAAATGAGAAATAGATAATTTCTGCTTCATTAAAATTTTTTAAAATTTGCACATCAAAATAACATCATTAAGAAAGTAAAAAGACAACCTCCAGATTGGGAGAAAATATTTTCAAAGCCATATGTATATATGATGAGAGTTTACTATCCAGAATGTATAAAGAAACTTTATGACTCAAATCAACAAAAAGACAACCCAATTAGAACATGGCTGATATGCTTGAATAGACGTTTCTCTAAAGACGATATAAAGAAGGTATACAAATGACCAAAAAGCACATGAAAAGATGTTCGGCACCATTAGTCATTAGGGAAATGCAAATCAAAACCACAATGATAAACCTCTTCATATCCACTAGAATGGCATTATCAAAATACACAAAAGGGAGCAGATGTGGCTTAAGTGGTTGAGCACCTGCTTCCCATACAGAAGGTCCCAGGTTCAGTTCTCAGTGCCTCCTAAAAAAAGAAACAATAATAAAAAAAAAAAGCAAAACAAACAAAAAATCCAACTCAGGGAGCTGATGTGGTTCACTGGTTGAATGCCAGCTTCCCACATATGAGGCCCTGGGTCCAATTTCTGGTCTCTGGTATCCGTCCCCCTCAAGATAATAATAATAATAATAATAATAAGTGTTGCTGACACTTATTAAAACCTAGGATTGCTGCTGGTAGGAATGGAAAATGCAGCAACTTCTGTTGATAAAATTGTGGCATTTCCTCAAATTGTTAAACATAGAATTAACATACAGCTCAGCAATTCACTTCCCAGATTATACCCCCCAAAGAATAGAAATCAGGGAATAAAACAGATACTCACTTGCACACCAGTAATCACAGCCGAATTATCCACAATAGTCAAAAAGGGTAAACAACCCAAAAGCCCATCAACAGGTGAATGGATATACAAAATATGGTATATCCATAAAATGGCATTTTATTCAACCATGAAAATGAATATGGTTCTGATACATGTTACAGCATGAATGAATCTTGAAAACTTTAAACTAAGCGAGATGAGCCAGACACAAAAGGTCACATATTGTTTGATTACACTTACATGAAATATCTAGATTAGGCAAGTTTATAAAGCCAGGGCTTGGTTGAGCAATGATCAGGGCCTGAGGGAAAGGGAGTTATGATTTCATAGATGGAGAGGTTCTGTTTGGGTTTCTGAAAAAGTTCTGGAATATGAATGCGGTGATAGTTGTACGACATTATGAATGTAGTTAATGCCACTGAAATGTGTATGTATATGTTGGCAAGGGATGATGCCTTTCAATCTATGAGAGGAAATAAATTCCACACTGCAAATTTTGCCAGAATATTATGAAAGACTTTTGGAAGGTCCCAGGAGCAGGTGTCAAAAGGAGACAGAGAAATCATGACTACTCAAAGAACTGAAAGCAGGGTGTTCAGTTGCAAGATGTTATATAAAAATCAAATTCTTGTTATTTTATTACTTAGTTTAGTGTTGGGAATTAAATGTACAGGAAGGAAACTATGTCAGTAGCTAATTCTGTCTGCGCTTAGAAGAGAATTATAAGTTCTTGTCTTCTTTACCACTTTGCTCCCCAAGGCCTCTAATGTGTTCAATAAATACCCAATGTAGGAGTGACTGGCCCCATTCCCAGCCCTAGCTTATGTGTACAGCACAAGGTGAAGTTTAGGTCTTAGAGAACAGTGCAAGCTATACTCAGATGTAGAAAACACAATCAGGGATATGGGTCAGAGAAGGAGCAGGTGGAGTAGAATGCATTCACAAGGAAATGAGGGCTAGGGGGATCTGACTGGTTAGTGGCAGGTGGTAGGAAAAGGATCAACAAAGTTCTATGCCTGGTTTGAGAAATCAGAATGAAGAAAGAACAGGCAAAGCTGTGTTTGTACATCAAGGAGGGTCTTACACTGGACAGAAAAGGGGAACAGAACTCCTTGCTGTATTGTACATTTTGGGCCTGAACAACTTGAAGACTGGCTATGATTTTATCAGTCAGCAAAGGGATAGCAGACAACCAGTCATACATGAAAATGTCAGTGAACTCTACTGTGAAACTTTGGGAAACACAGCCACTCTGAGGAGTGGTGAATGTCAGAGCAGGTAGACAAGAAGTCCAGTAATATTACATACCTACCATGGGCAGAAATTTTGGTGATTTTAAGGAAAATAATATGCATGGTGGAAATGTGTCTCTTCCTTATCAGAAGTATTTTGGTTGGGAAGGCCATTGCTTGACCCAGGTTTTATCATCAACAAATTTCCCCTTGCCTTCAACCCCCTCTTTGGAGCCGACCTTGCCAGGTCTGGCTGCTAAGGCTTTCCTGCAAGAGGAAGGGTGACGGGCCTAAATTGCACTGCTCCCTGCCCCAGATCCTTCCTCATTATCTCAAACTTCACAGCTCATGAAGTTAGAGGGCAGAGGTGACAACCCTAGAAGCTGAGGATAAGAAATAGAGAAGCTGATGTCTAGTACAAGCCTAGAGAATCAGGTTCCTTACTTCATGTTTGAAAGTAGGGAACTCCCCATTCCTGAGTCCTGCAGACTAAAGAACTGGGATTCCCCAGGCTCTGAATGAACCTCTGGATTCTTCCATGGCATCCTGGTTGTACGGCTTCAGTCACTTTGTCATGCCAAACAACCTTCCAGAAGGCCATTTGAGAACTGCCTTGGAAAAGGTGTGCTCCAAGAAGCAACTGGTTCTTTCTAATCTGGTGGACCCTGCTGGCTTTTGTGACTAACCACAAGACCTTCTCCACACCTGCGCTAAGGAAGACCATGGCAAAATTCACTACCTGGTACTAATCTTTTACTGGGTCATTGTGATTCACCTATCCTAAATTTTTTTTTTTTTTTTTTTGCATCACATGATTGCCTTCTTTTATTTGGTTAGTTATTGCAGGCCATGTCTACCTTTGTATACTAAGTCAGATACTTTGTGGACTAAGGCAGTGCCACATGGTAGAGAAAAGTGAATGAAGGGATCAGCCCAGAGAGGAGGAAAGGGCAGAGAGTGCTGCAAGTGGCTCTATTTGAACTTTACTTCCACAACCAGCAAGTGTACAAGGAATTAGACTGTGGGGAGGAGTAGATTGGGAGTGAGGAGACTAGGATCTGGCCCAGCTCTGTCACTCTCTAGCTGGGTGCTGCGGGCACCTCCCTTAATGGGTGTTTTCCTCACCTCCCCTATTAAATGAAAGCATTGAACTAGCACAGTGGTGTCGGCCAAACATGGCCCACGGGCCAAATGTCTCAGCGTCTGTTTTCGTACAATCTGTGAGCTAAGATTTTTTTTTAATATCCTAGAAATTTATTATATATATGTAGCCTGCAAAGCCTATACTGTTTACTGTCTGGCCATTACAGGAAAAGTTGACTGATCCCTGGACTAGTCAATCTCTGCAGTCCATTCAGGCCTCAGTTTCCCACATAGGTCCCTAACACTGGCTTTACTATGCTGTTGGCCCCAAATAAATCCCTTAGTCTTCTTGGGTAATCGTTTATTCCACTGTGTGATGGTATTAAATAACCTCACATTTTAATAAGACAGCAGTAAAGTCCAGAAACAGTACAGAAATTGTTTTAAAAGGAAGGGGCTGCTCAGGGAGCATAAGTGTGATAAAAAAGATAAGGAAGCAGTATCAGTTATGGGGGGAATATTATCCATCTAAGTGTAAATAGGTGGCAGCCCAGATTGACACAGAGATGGTACAGATGCCAGCAACATGCCATATGCAAAGCAGAAGGCTCCTCATTCCCCAGGAACTTCAGGTAGCGCGTACATGACCTACTTTGGGGTTTTAGATTCAGCCAGCTGGCTCAACAGAAACCATCCCAGAATCAAAGTCACTGGCAGTTCTGTGCTGTTCTTACATGAGACTCTCAGAGGCACAGAGCCCATTACCTGATAGCTCAGAGCAGGGACACCTGATCTATGCATACCAAATGCCTTCCTCCAAATGTGTTTGTAATCCCTGCACACACACATGACAGGGTCCCAAGCCAAGCTGTCACCTATGCTTTCTTCTTCCTCTGAAAAGAACTGCCATTCATGCAGGGTTATAAACTCATAGCTGTTAGGAGCCTTCTATGGGCCAGGAAGCTTTATGTATTTTATCTCATTTAATTTTCATAGCAAATCTGGGGAATGGGTTCATTTTAATGGAGAGGAAACTGAGGTCCAGAGTTATTACATAACATTTCCAGGGTCTCAAACTAGATGATGGTGAAGTCACAATTCCATTATAGACCAGTTTTTTTTGTGCCACTTCCCATCTTCTAAACTACCTCCCAAGTCAGAGCCATGCCTGACATTCCTCTCCTTCCCTCATATTTAGCTGTTCCTCTAAATCTGGGAAGAAATCTCTCATGGCATCAATCTTTCTTTCTCATGCCTTTATCAAAATCCAGGCTTGCTTGACCTGCTCCAGCGCCCAGTAGCTCTCCTGCATTGGAGCTATACCTTTGTTCTGATCCATTTTGCCCCAAACACAAGTTGAACCTTCTTTGAATCATACTTACTACCACTTCTCTATTCAAAGCCTATTATGGCATTTCGTTTTTTTTAATCTTTTTTTGAAAAAAAAAAGATACATAGAATACACAAAATGTTACATCAAAAAATATAAGAGGTTCCCACATACCCCACTCCCCACCCACCCACACTCCTCCCACATCAACAACCTCTTTCATCAGTGTGGCACATTCACTGCATTTGATGAACACATTTTTGTTTAAATTTCTATCCTATCAAATTCAACCTACACTCCCTTGTGTGGGATGGATTGCGTTCTCCAAAAAGACATGTTGAAATCCTAACCCCCAGGTCCTCAGAATGTGGATATATTTGGAACTCGCATCATTGCAGATGAAATTAGTTAAATTAAGATGCGGTCATGGTGGAGAAGGGGAGTCCCTAATCCAATAGGGCTGGTCTCTTATAAAAGGGGGAGGAGACACAGATAGGAGGAGACGGCCATGTGATGACAAAGTAAAGACTCGGTGCTGGAGGTGCAAGCCAAGGAACACGCTGGATTGACTTGAGGCAAATACCAGAAGTCGGGAGAAGCTAGGAAGGATTCTCCTCTACAGGTGTCAGAGGAAGCCTGACCCTGCCAGCACCTCGAATTTAGACTTTTCGCTTCCAGAAATGTGCAGCAATACATTTCTTTTGTTTTAAGCCAGCCAGATTGTGATCGTTTGTTATGGAAGCCCTAGAAAACTAAGACATGCTCCTAAGCATTCCTTGATTCCACCATGTAAAGTTTCATTTATTTCCCATATGTGCCTCTCTGGTGCTCAGGCAGCACTTCCCTTTCTGGAGGTTCTTGCTGTGCCTCTAGCCAGGCCTCCACTTTCTATTCTCCATGCAAATCCCACACCTCTATTAAGGCCCTGAAGAATCCTAATTCTTCCTCCATGCACACGTCTTTTAATTCTCATTCTCTTTCTGATTCTTAAAACACTATTCGTTATTAAACCATTGCTGAGTATTCAGCTCAAGAGGCGTGGTGTATTTAATAGAGCACACCTTTGTTTCATATTTCATTTAAACCTGATGCTCTCAGTTACTGTAAAGCATTAAACAAATTGTTTGGCCATTCAAAGCCTCAGATTTCTCATATGTAAACAAGGGGGTAATAGTATCAACTTGGAAATGTTTTCTGAGGCATAACATATCAAAGTGTCTTACGTAATGGCAAATGCATAGTAGGAAATCAGTACATATTTCCTTTTCTTTTTCAAACTACTGCTGTGCTTAGATAATATACAAAATAGAACCCAAAGCTCCATTTCTAGAATAGGAAGTGTTGTCTTCTTATTTCTTCTATGGACACAGTGCTTTTCAATATAATGTAAATAACACAATATCAAGAATCAGGCCTTATATTTCTTAATTGGCTCCTTTAGTCCCTAAGATAGTTTTCATTGTAAAGGAACTAATCAATTAATTTTTTATATTAACTGTTTACAGTTTTATAGATAATGGGTAAATCAATGGTATCACTTTCAACTGCTTCTAAAATCATCAAAATAATATGGTGGAGAGGTTTCCCTTTGAGCAGTGTTTTATAAGTTGTATTTACTAACATTTTGTTTGAGGAAAATAAATATTCTCATCAAAAGTCATTGGTTCTTTCTTGAAAAAGATAAGAAGAATATCAGACCATATTTGAACTGATATTTTGCATAAATTTATAATACATTCCAAATTCATTCTCATTTTATTAAATAAAAATACTGCTCACTCAGAAAATACCAAATACCTTCTCACAGCTATAAAATGATTTTTGCTGTTTGTGCTTTCTTGTCTTCACCCACACATTCAATCATATTGTTATTGAGACCCTACTACTATGCAGTGGCCAATTCAGGTATTAGGAATGCAAAGATGAAAAGATTTAGTCCATTCTCTCAACAATCCCCCAATCAGGGAATAAGAGCATCCTACAGAGAAGCCACAGCAGTATGAGATATTGTCACAATGACAATATGTGAAAAGTTGGCTTTGGAAATGTTCAAGCCCTGAGATGAGATTAAAAGGATGAGTATGAATGGGTTAGAAAGTCCAGGATAACAATGTGGCCAGGATATTCCAGACACCTAGTGTGCTTGCAAATGCTCTGTTAACTTTTAAATCTGAACTGTATAGAATTCATTATTAAGTGGATTAATTATTAAACTTTGATTCTAGCAAAAGGTACAGCGTGAAGCAGTGAGACCTCATCTATGTGACCTCTATTTTGAGTTTAAATCTTTCCCTAATCAGCAATGTGATTTTGGGTAAATCAAATAACTTTTTGGATTTCTTTTTTTTCCCCCCAAATTCTGATAAATAATCCCTCCTTTAACTGACCTCAGACAGTTTATTCTATCATATGAAAATGGCTTTAATTAATGTTCTTTGTAAAACAATTGTGGCTCTGACAATATGAGAGACGATTTCGGGAAGGAAGCACTTAATCGTGTGGGAAGCATGAGTTCGTAAGTAGTCACTGGTGTGCCACACATTCAGCTCTCTCATATTCCAGCTGTGTGACCTGAGGCGATTTTCATAAGCTGTCTGAGATCCAGATACTTCATTTATAAAATGAGGACTGTGCAATCAGATATGGAATGATGAAATGAGATGCTGCAAGTCAAGTGCCTGGTGCAGAGTAATCCAATAAAAATATTTGTTTCCTCCTTTTGTTTTTATTTTTTTAAGGGTGTTGTAACTTATGCTTCTTAGAAGATAGAGTAGAAATATTTTTCTCTATTCCTTCCACAAAGTACACCTAGAAATCCTGCACATTGTAAGCAAAATAAATATAAGAAGTCACCAGAAGATGGAGAGAAGATAGATTTGTTAAGAACTTTGGGACCAAAGGAATGACAGTGTAGTGGGCTCGGTGGGTTATCTTTTTGCATCATCTATCTTAGACTTGGAGCAGAAAAATTCAGCAACTTGGAAACAGCAATGAGAACAGACAAAAAAAAAAAAATAGACTCAGAAAAATCCCTGCTCTTTCTAATCAAAATACTGGGGAAAGTAAATGTATAGACAATGACGGCTTAACTCCGATCAAACACCACAGGAAAAGCTGTGGCCACCATCTTTACTCACACTGGCAAAGGCTGGGGTCATTGTCAGAAAAGGCCAGATAGAGATCAGGGACTTTCATCCTCACCTGTCTGTACCAAACCCCCACCCCACAGTGTCAGTGGAGAGCCCATGGGGAGTCAGCCTCCTTGCCCCTGCCTTGCCCCTCCTGAAATGTCCTTGGAGGCTGAATGTGGAGCCAGGGCTCCTGTCTCTGCTTGGCAGCAATTAGGTGATAACCCCCCCCGCCCCCTTTTAGAATCATGAAAAAAAAAAGCAGCCAGTTCAATCAGAGGAATTAAATAAGATCCAGAGTATCATACTATCATACAAATATATACAGTTTCCAATTAAAAATCACTCATCATAACAAGAATTAGGGAGGACTAGAAAAGGACAATTAGTAGGTTTCAGTTCTGAAAAAAAAGAGACATTAGAATTATCAGAAAAATATTTAGAAGCAAACATGATCAAATACTTAAATGAGAAATTTTTAGCACAGGAGAAATAAATTAAAGATATAGAAAGTTACAGCAAAGTAATAAAACTTCTCAACAAAGAAACAGAAAATAACAGGAAGAAGCAAATGGAAAAATTAAAACTGAAAAATATAATAACTGAAATAAAAATCTCAAAGGGTGGGCTTAACAGCAGAATGGACAGAATAGATGAAAAAAACTTCAAACGTAAAGATACATCAATTTAAATTATTTGTAATGAAAAACAGAGGTAAAAAAGAATGAAATGAAACAACCTTGGGAACTATAGGACTACAGATTAAGAGACTATAACAAAAAATCTAACATTTACATCACCAGAGCCATAGAAGTGGAGAAGAAAAAGAGAAGGACTGAAAAAGTGACTCAAAGAAATAATGTCTGAACACCTCCCAAATTTAACAAGAAACATAACTTACAGATTAAAAAAAAGAGTGAACCCAAAAAGAATAAATACAAAAAATCAATGGCAAGAAATAGCATAATTAAATTACTGAAAAATAAAGATATAGGAAAATATTTAAAGCAACCAGATAAAAGCAAAACCTAACCTATAAATGAATAAATGAAGAACAATTTGATGAGTTGGATTTCTCATCAGAAACCATGGACAGCAGAAAGATGTGGAACAATGTTTTTCAAGTACTGAAAGAAAAGAATTATCAATTCAGAATCCTAAATCCATTGCAAATGACCATTATATATAGCTAATATAGACATTATCAGATGAAGGACAACTAAAAGAATTTCTCACGAACAGACTTATTCTAAAATAATGACAGAAAGGAAGATATTGAAACAAAGGAAACGACTAAAGAAAGGAACTTGGAGCTTCAGGGAGGAAGAAAGAGATAATAAGAGGAAAATATGTATAGATCCAATAGCCCTTCCCTCTTCTGTTGAATTTTTTGATGTATGTTTAATGGTTGAAGCAAAAATCATAATACTGCTTAATAGAGTTCTAAGTGTATGTAGAGGAAATATTTAAAACAATTATGTTATAAATAGGGAGGTTTCAAGGAACTAATATTTCTCTACTTAAACAGATGGAACATTAAACATTGATTAAGGCTCAATGCATGAAAAAGACAGCAATCCTAAAATGAATGTACCAATAAAACAGAACTGCAAAGTACATTATGCAAAAGCCAAAAAGTAGAACTGAAAGAGAAATAGAGAATTACACAACTACAGTTGGGGATTTTCATATAAATCCCTAAACAACTGCTAGAGCAAATACACGTAAAATCAGCAAGGATCATCTAGCAACAGGATCTAGTTGATATTTGTAGAACACTTTACCCAATAACAAGTTAAAATTTATTTTCAAGTGCTGTGGGACTTATACGCAGAGAGATGATACACTGGACCATAAAACAAACTTCAAAAGAGTTAAGGGATTGAAATCATACACCATGTGTTTTCTGACTACACTGGAATTAGACTAGAAATCATTAGTGGACAGAAAACAGGAAAACCGTCAAATACTTGGAAACTAAGCAACACATTTGTAAATAATCCATGGGCAAGAAAGGAAGTCTCAAGGGATATAAAAGTATGAACTGAAGTGAATAAAAGTGAAAATATGCAATATCAAAATTTGTGGCATGCAGCTAAAGTAGTGCTGAGAGGGAAAATTTATAACATGAATGCAATATTAGCAAAGACTTCAAATCAACCAGTCTCCAACTGTTAAAACTTTAAAAAGAAGAATAAAATCAAAGAAGTGGAAGGAAATAATAAAGATAAGAACAGAAATCAAAGCAATTAAAGGCAGAAAAAATAGGGGAAAAAATCTATGAAAGAACTGGTTTTTTGAAAAGGTCAAAAAAGTTGACCAAACTCTAGTGTGACTTATGAAGAAGAAAAGAGAAAAGACTCAAATTGCCATATAGTAATGAAATAAGAGATATCACCATAGATACTGCAGACATTAAAAGGATAAAACTATTAATAACCTGAGTGAATCTTCAGGGATTCATGCTCAATGAAAAAAAAAGTCAATTCCAAAGGTTACATATACTATTATTGCATTTATATAGCCTTCTTGAAATAAAATTATAGAAATGGAGAATAGATTTGTGGTTGTTGGGAAGGGACAGGTTTTGGAGGGAAGTGGCTATAAAAGGCAAATATGAGGGATCTTTGTGGTAATGGAAATGTTCATTGCTTGACTCCCTCAAGATAATACCCTAGTTGTGCTCTTGTCCTATAGTTTTGTAAGATGTTACAATTGAGAGAAACTGGGTAAAGGGTGCATGGGATCTCTCTGTAGTATTTCTTTTGACTACATGTCAAACAGCAGTCATCTCAAAATTCAAAGTATAATTAAAATTGGGAGAGAGGAGGAACATTTGATTTATGCTCAGCAGCCTTGGAAAAGACTACATGATTCATATTTTGTCCTATGCCTTCAGATATGAGCAAAATCTCATCACCCAACCTGCTATCAAAGAAAAACAAAACAAAACAAAAAAACTCTTATGCACCACAAGAAATATCCCATCCTATGACTGTTTCATTCACACTAGCCGTAGGCCTAGTGAGAGAACGTCCTTTGCTAGGCATAAAGCTCAGCTAGGCAGCTGCAGGGGAAAGCTTTCGGTTCCTGAAGAGAAGTAATAAACACCTTAGAGAAGCTTCCACATTTTAAGAGCTACTTTGACAAACCAGAGTGCATATAAAAAAAGGTTGCTAGGATGGAGAGCAGTCAAGAAATCATTTCATATGAGGAACAGTCAAGGAAGTTATAGATATTTAGCCTGGAGAAGGTAAACGTTAGCAGGTACATGTATTTTGAAGTGCTGTTAGGTGAGATAGATAGGACGCGCGCTTCCTCTTACTCATGAACAGTGTTTCCCAAAGGACAGTTCATACAGATGATTTTAGGTGGTACAAGAACATATTTCACGTTAATTGTTAGCCTCTCTTTAAATGTATTAGAGGGAAATAAACCTAGTAAATCTTCCAATATAAAATTTCTACCTACGGTGTGATATGCACATTCTTCTAAAAATACACCTATTTTTTTTTTAAAGACAGCATTTTAAAGAATGATCTAAAAGAATAATAGCCCAGGAGTTTCGTGACTACTACAATTCTGAAGCCCGTATTTCCACTACAGACAAATGTCTGTCTGTCACTGGATGCCTTCAGTCAGGTATAACAAACCACATCGGGGATGCCAGAAGAAGGGCTCCTGCCACGCTTAGGACTTTGGACTCAGTATCTCTTAGCTCTTTTCTGATATTTCAGAATCTTCTGGAATGACATTTCAGAATATTCTACAATTGCCTGAGTTTGTTTCTGGTAGCACAGAGGAATTCCAGTTGTATAATTGTGGCAGATGCACTAAAATTCTTATAATGACATTATTTCAAACCCAGAAACAGCAGTCAGCAAATTTTAGCCCAGGCATTCTCGAAATTGCTTAGCTTTGGATCCACAGTTACTTTCTGGGGGCACTTTGCAAAGAATGGAAACTCTCAGAGTTTACAATGTAATTGGTCCAGGGTAGAGCCAAGTAAACTATTTTCAATGTTCTGCAGATGAATTTGATATATGCTCAAATTCAGGAAACACTGCTCTAAATGAAACTACAAACACAGAACACACTCACACTCCTATACATTTTCAAGGTCACCTTCACAGACACAAAACCCAGATCACAGTGTTTTTTCTGAGATAGAAAGTAGGATAATTGTGCCTTTATCTGCAGTAATTTGAGAGTCCTATGTTTAGATTGCAAGACTATTTATGGCACAGGCCATGTTGGACAGTTTATTTATTCTCCACAATATTGTGCAAAATGCATATTTTGAGTGGGATTTAGCTTACCATTGTAAAATGTTTACATTGACTTTCCTAAGCTATGCATGGTTTAAATTAATAACTATTGTGTTTATAGAGCTCAAAAGTTGATTAGTGATTTGGCATTTAGGAAAGAATACCAAAAAAATGCAAGGCATTTTAATTTTAATTCATTGCCAACAATAACTCTTTCCAACATTTGAAAATGTTGCTGATTTCCTTCTCCCTTGTTCTATAATGAACAAAGGCCACACATAAACTTTACACTTTGCGAATTATTTATTTGCAATAAAATAAATAACATTTACTTAGTTCTCTATATGCCAGGCACAGTTCTAAGCATTCTATATGGAGCAATTCTTTTATTCTTCTCAAGAGGTTCGTCATATCTTACTAATAGGAAAACTGAGACCTATTCAGCTATTGTGGAGGAGGAAGTTGAACCTGGCTTTTGAATATAATCAAGGATCTACATGTAAATAAGTAAATGACTTTCAAAGATTTTTATCCCTGACCCATCAGAAGAAATAGAATCCTCGTATAGAAAATAAGTGTTCACACACACATCAGAATAGTTATATTTTTCTCTTCTATTTCATTTTAACAATGCTAGTCAAGAGCCACTAAATTGATTTCATAACTCATCAGTCCATCGCAGTCCATCGTTTGAAACAAACTATACATTCATTATCTTTGCCAAGCGAGAAATCAGAGGTTGCAGAGGTAAACAGGCTGAATCCCTATTACCAGTTTAAAAGGTTATAGGAGGTTTACAAGGTGATGGGTGATATACAATAGGGCAAACCGCCATTAGCATCAGTGAAGAAGAGTAGAAAGCCTGGAGCTCCCATACAAGCACAAAGCGTTTGCACTTGGTTGAAGGCAGTGTGGAGTGATGGAAGATCATGTGTGATGAAGCCAAGAAACCAGTTTGAAGCCTGGATCTGCCAATTACTGGATGATTGTTCTGGGGCAAATTAATTAACCTCCCCATGATCAAATTTCCTGCCTGTTAAAATGGAATAAGGTGGCAGGTGCTTTTGCTGCCCTAAATCACACTCCTTTACTGCATTTGCGTTTTCATCCACGGTTACAGTGGACCTTTCCATGTCAGCTCACACTGAGAGTCTTGCTGCTGGCCTGGCCCGGGTCTCTCTGTTTCAGCCTCTTCTGAAGCTCTTGGAGTTGCCAGATCCATCCCCGCTCTTGATGCCCAAGATACAATCTCCAGCTCATCCAAGAGGAAAACTTTAAACGCCTTTCTTACTTTGCCAGAGTTGCTATCATAAATACCATACAATAGGTTGTCTTAAAAAGTATGAATGTATTGGCTCATGGTTTTCTTTTACATTTTTTTAATGAGACAATTTGTAGGTTTACAGAAACATTATGCAGACAGCACAGCATTCCCTTGTACCACCTCACCCATTATTATATCGTGGTTTCGAGGCTAAGAGAATTCCAAATTCTAGATATTGACAAGGATTGCTGTTTCCCCAAAGACTGTAGCTGTCTGACACTGGCTGAAGGCAGTTCTTGGGGATTACTGTCACATGGCAATAACCTCTCCTTCCTTCCAGCTTCTTCGATTTTCTGTTCTCTTTGCAATGTCTCTTAATTAAACCCCACCCTCATTGAATTGGGCCATATCTCAAGTAAAAATAACATCTTCAAGGGATCCTGTGTAGAATGGGTTCACACCCACGGGAAAGTGGATTAAGGCTGTGAATACATCTAAACTGTGGTATATAAGTCAACCTACCACTATGACCCAGTTTTCTGCCCTCGTAAAACTCACAGCTGTGAGTCATTCTTTACCCTCCCACTGACCTGAGTCGCTGTTGCCTATAGAAGCTTCCTGGCTAACGCCCATTATATTTCCTTTTCCTTCTTCCCTTTGACATTCCTCCCTCTCCCTCACTCTTACCTGCCAGGATCACCTCCAAATAAACTATCAGCCCCCAAGTCTTTGACTCAATATCTACACTTAGAATATCACAAATTAAAACAAGTAATCACACTGACTGACAGTGGTTGTGAGGAGCAAGAAACAGAAATATGTTTGATCTCCACCAGAATGTCTAGTACATAGGAAGTGCTCAATAATTATGAAGTGTTTCAAACTGAAGGCTATATGATGGTATGCAAATGAACTTTTGGTGGGAAATGCTAATGTGTTTCCGCCAAAATATAATTTTAAAGTAGGAAATAACATCATACTGTTAGTCAGGGTAGGAAGGTGGGATTTGGACTTCAAAACCAGGTTAGTCCATAGGTATCAGCAGCTTAGAATATTTTTATAGAAATTATGCTAGATTTTTTTTCTAAAATGTAATCTAAAGAGTGTAATAAAGAATGTGCACCACAAAATCATTGTACCTATATATAATAAAATGTTACAAAACTTTAAAAATATTTACAGTAGAAAGAAGATCACAAAATATTCTTGCAAAGGATAAAATGTTAGAAGCTGATGCAAACTTAGAAAGGAAGATGACAAATTTGCCAAATCTTAGGAAAAAAATGCTTGCTCTGTCTTGTAAGTTACACATTGAGAAGAAAAGGGCAAACACTGTGTTTTTGTTTGCTAAAAGCTGCCTAGAGTGATATATCAGAAATGGGTTGGGTTTTACAGTGGAAATTCATTAACTTACGCGCTTCGAGTTCTGAGGCCATGAAAGTGTCCAAATCAAGACATCATCAGAGATGATTCTCTCCGAGCTGCAGCTGTGGACCATCAGGCACATGCAGGACACCATGGCAGCTTCTGCTCACCTGCCCCCTATCCTCCAGCTCCAGCTGCTTTCAGTTTCTGGCTAAAGCGACTTCCTCTCTTCCTCTGTGATCTGCTGATTCCAGCATCTGGTCCCTGGGGTCTTCTCTCTCAGCTTCTGAGTTCCCCTCTCTCTCTGAGGCCTTCTTTCTGTACCTGTAGCTTTTTATTCTTCCATTTACAAGGGAATTTAGTAAGAGGATGAAGACCCACCTTGGGTCATGCCTTACTGAAGTGATCTAATGAAACATCATCTAAACTCTAATGAGATTCTTAACGGAATCTATGCAAAGTTCCCATCAACAATAGGTTTGCATTCACAGGAATGGATTGGCTTTAAGAAAATAATTTTCTGGGGTCCACAAAAAGCTTCAAACTGCCACACACTCTTCAAAGTACTCTTGATAAGTTTCTTATAAAGAAATAAAACACTTCAGGTCTCAAGGTTTCTAAAATTTTAAATTAGTAAGCCCTCTAATATTAATTTTACTATTTTTCATATCTCTCTATATTTATCATTGACCACACGAAAGTTTTCAATGTTTGACAGCAATTTTTAAATGTCATGGAACAATTATACTTTTTCCCCTTGGTTATTAAGTTTCATTGCCAAGTTTTCATTTGTACAGGGAAAGTGAGAATAGCCTGTATTGCTGTGAATTCTGAACGAGAAAAACTATGTAAAGTCGATAGCACCATGATTTCCCCATGGTGAATGAGGAATAAAATAAAATAACAACAATAGGTGAAATACTGATGAAAGCATACTAAAAATGGGACTATAGTAATTATTATTGGTGGATCTACTACCAAGGTAGTTGTTGGGGATGCTATAAATAAGATGATAGGATTTATAGGTTCTACTTTACCCAGTCTCCCCACTCCCCATTATCTACTAGGAAAGATAGATTCCAAGCTGGAAAGCCCTGTTTACAAATCTCAGGGCTCTGTGACCCTCTAAATTTACTGAATGGAAAGGAGAAGGGAACGGGGATTCCCAGTGGCACCATCTTCTGTTTCTGAGCTGTTCTCTCTGTGTTTGCCTTTCCTTCCTCTTTTTGCTCTCATTCCTTTTTTTTTTTTCACTTTTCTCTCAATTTCTCCACTTACATACCATAGGACTATTTTTTGAGATGTGTAGACTATCCCTACCAAGTTTAATTATAATAATAAATCTAATGTTTTGATTTTAAATATTAAATTGAATAATATCTAGTTTCTGAGGCTTTTGAGCCAGTTTGTTAAGAAATATAATAGTTCTCATCTCCACAAGCACCACAGCTTTGTCAGGAAAAAGGATGTTTAGGAATAACAGGCTCAAACTTCCACCTAATTCATGCTTAAGAATTGTTCTAAAAAGCATAACCTATGATTAAAAGCTGTGGTTGGATTTATTTACTACCTGTGGTAAGCTGAAAACGGACTAGTAGGTATCCATGCACTCATCCCTGGAACCTTTAAGTGGCACAAAACATCACTGCAGATGAGATTAGGTTAAGGAAGTTGAGATGGAGTGATTACCCCATATTAGCTGTTGGACACTAATTGCAATCATATTTATCCTTCAAAGAGGGAAGAAGAGGGAGATTTGACGTCCAGAAGAGAAGGAAGCAATTTAACCATGGAAGCAGTCAAGAAATGCCTTGAGGAGGCGAGGAAGGAGGGAACGAGGCCCTGCCCACACATTTCACTTCAGCCCATTTACACCAAGTTTGGGCTTCTTGACTCAAGGATGGTGAGAGAATAAAGTTCCGTTGTTTTAAGTCATCATGTTTGTGACATGTCTTAAAGCAGCCAGAGGAAACAAAGACACTGTCCCCCTGAATTTGGCATATTATCCCAAGCAACCTTTTGTTTGTGGGTTAATTCAAATCCGCGGTGATTGAGAAGCCCCCAAGTACCAGGCAGCTGGGAAACAGATTTGAATAAGATATGGACCCTGTTTTCCAGGTGCCCATCATCTCAACAGATAGGTAAAAAGGAGAGTTACAATATAGTGGAACCCATCAAATTCTGGACCTTGGTTGCAAACAGCAATTTATCTGTAGCATGGACTACTATTTGGCTAACTAAAATGAGGTCTTAAATAAACATGTAGACATAGAAATATATTCACCTATATTAATATACGAAAAATCCAGAACTATTTAATAAACTTTACCATGCATAGAACATGTTTACGAAGTATGTAGACCAAAGCCTTATTCATATTTTCCTCTGGGTGTTGGGTTTAGAAAGTTGATTTCCATCTTCTATTTTGGTTTTGTGTTTTCTAATGCCTTGATTTTTTTTAAAAGAGGAAAACAATAAGATCCTTTTAATTCAAACAACTGTCTGAGTTCTGTGCCATTTAGAAGCACCTCCAGGATGTAATAGCACAAAGCAGGACAAAAGAACTCTGATCAGCTGATATCCCTCCATGTTGAAGTTTCAAAGGACAACATCTTAGGACCTGGTCTTCAGAACTAGTCCATGCCATGTTTTTCCAAAACTCAGAAGTCAATTGTCAAATGGGGCATTGTGAATTGAATACAAGTTTTCAGAGGAGAAAAGCTCATTACTGGATTAAATATGCATATCCTGATTTCCAAATATTACAGTGTGAAATAAAATCTGTCTTAGAGATGAAGAAATGTGATAATTTTCAAAACATAACCTCGACTTATAAGCTGCTCAAGGCTATGGGGAAATCATTTGGATTAAAAAGATGCACTTCAGTGTTTGAGTGTGAATGTCCATTACCTTCTTCGAGGTGTAGAAAGAAAAGAAATGCTGCCTCTTGTGCTGCACAAATACCCTATGCCAGCTGAGGGGAGATTTTCCGCTGAATTGAAGCACCAAGAGAGGCAGCAACAGGGAGAAATTCCTCTGATCATTGCAACAACTGCTTTGAAATTCTACCTCGAGAGCATATCCACTTACTGTTAATAGCTTTGGAAAGTATTTCTCAATTTGAGCCCAAAATCAGACTGTGAGCACATCATGCTTTTTTTAGCTTTATAAAGCAGATGGACTCTAAGCTGATAAACCTCCAGACTGAGACTAACATTAGTACAAAGACTGTGAACTAAATTGGATTTTTTACTTTTGATTATGAGTCATCTCGTTTGTGGATTATAGCTCAACCAGGTTAAACTGAGAACAGCTACCGTGAGAGGCAGTTGCTATTGCTCAGCACTTGAATTCCTCTATTTCTTTTGGTTGGCACCACCATTCTGCCAGTGTTCTAAATTTGGAAGCTTTGTGTTGTCCTAATGACAAGTTGCATTTCTTTGAAGACTTACTAGAGGCTGGGCATGATGGTTACCATCTTGTACACAAAGTCTGTACTTGGGCAACTACTTAAAGTCTTATTATTAGTTCTATTTTTTGAGATGTGAAAATGGACACTTGGTTTGGGGGAGATTTTAATACTTGTCCAAGGTAACCAGCTGAAATTGGTTGCATTAGCATGTGAATCCAGCCCATTATGCTTTATAAATCCAGTAATTCCTATGCTGACAACCGGTCCTATTTTGATGGTGGGCTCATCCCTTAATTAGGTTGGATACATGTCCCCTCTGACCTCCAGGGGCCCAGCCTGGTGTGATGGTTTGAAGTTGTATGTACCCCAGAAAAACATGTCCTCCAATCTAATCCATTTCTGTGGGCATGGACCATTGTAGGTAGGACTTTTTGATGAGGCTACTTCAGCTAAATTAATCCAGTTACTGGAGTCATTTATATGTGGAATGAAATTCAAGCAGACAGCTAGCAAGCCACTGGAGGCAAGAAGCCGAACGTCAACGGAACCCAGATGAGAAGGGAGAGACTAGGAGACGCAGTCATGCTCCTCGACCTGTGACAAGTGAAGAACCAAAGATCAGTCAGCCCCATACACCAGTCTTTGGGAAGAAAGCATTGCCTTGATTATGCTGTGATTTGGACTTTCCTTTAACCTCAATACTGTGAGAAACTAAATTCCCGGTGTTTAACCCAATGCTTTTCATGGTTATTTGCTTCAGCAGCCTAGAAAACAGAAACAGCTGGAAGTAGCCATGAGGAAACACATCTCTTAAGGTTGGAATCATGAACCATGCCAGTATTGTGTGTGCACTCACGTGAATGCTAGTCTGGCTGATCAGCTTCTTGAACATCTGCTTCAACTTCTGTCCAATCATTTGCTTGATCTTAGGGGACAGAGCATTCAATAATTGACTGCTAGTGTTTGCCAGAATTCTTACCACTTTTGCATTATCCTCAACGTTTGTGCCTGGCCTAACCTGGCTATCCTGTGAGGGTTCTTGCCTGATCCTCTGTGGTCTTTCTGGGATTCGTTGCTTCAATCCATGTGGAGTACCAACTCCAGGAAGGCACTGGGGATCATCAGGGTGCACAAGGTAGACAAGACCCAGCAAGAATGAAGGGAAGTAATTGAACAAGGATTTATACTAGCAGAGCATAAGAAATTATGGAAGAGGTTCTGCGAGTCTCTACAGAAGGCAGCAAGCTAAATTAGAGTCAAAAGACACCTTTTACAGGAAATGACACTGAAGCTGAAATCTGAGAAATGGTAGGAGTAAGTCTTGCTTGAGGGAACAGTATTCCAGGCAGTGTGAAAAACATGCACAAGGGCAAGAAAGCATTCGAGAACATGTGTGCATTTGTAGAACTTCAACGAGATTCTGAAAGAAAGAAATGAAATTGAGTGAAAATGAAACCCATGGTTAGGTCACCAGAGGATGGGGAATGGTGAATCAGGACCTGAGAGGGGTAGACGGAAACCTAATTTTTGATATCTTCATAAGCCATGCTAGGGAGTTTTGACTTTATCAAAGAACAATAACTACCATTTAAGATTTTGTTTAAATCAGGAAATAAAAATATCAGATTTATTTGGTAGAGAATAAAATAGAGCGGAGAAAAGCAAACGGAATCAGCAGATCAGTTAGAAGCCTACAATAGTCATCTCAATAACCAATGACAGTGGCTTGGATTGGGTTGGTGTTATTAGAAATAAAAAGAAGTATGTGAAAGGTATGAAGGTATAGGATTGACAGGATTTGTGATTTGTTAGACATGATGTACAAGGGAAAGAAAGGCTTGTGGATCCTACTTACCTTGTCTGAAAAAAACATATAGTGATCATAAAACTATTGGCCCTCATCAGAAAGTGCTTTTGATTCTTGGCCTTTAATACAGACTTGGGGTCTAGTCCTAGTATCTATTATATTCTTTTTGTTCTAAGTAGAAGAAGCTCCAACTCAGTTGTACTTAAACAATGTAGGACAGATTTATCTTACATATCAAGAAGGTCAAAGGGAGAATAGCATGTAAAAATAATTGATTTAGCTACTCTATTATATCATCAAGGATGTAATTTCTTTCTGTATTTCTTCTCTGCTTTCTTCAAGGATCAATTTCATCCTAAATCTGCTTCCACTTGTATTCTTACAATAGCCACTTGTGGTAATGGGAGTAACTGGTTTCCTTATTCATTTCTAACAAGAGAATCATCCTGGATGCTGTTACCCAGGAATTATAAAAGATTTTTCCTGGCATTTCATTGGCCCAAATGATCCTAAACCTACCCATCCCAGGATCTATCTCCAGTACTGGGTATGGAAACACTTGCCTTACACTAATTATCAGAGGGGAATATCTACCATTGTGATGTATCCCAGCACATTTTCAGCACCAATCCTGTCTTGGAATTTGAGTCTTATTCCAGCTCTATGTCTATCATCAGTCCTGTAAGTGAAAGATATATCTGTATCTTCTCAAGCTAGTACTTGTTGTGTTTACTTTAATTCTTTCTAGAAATGAAACCTGCAGCTTCTCATTGCCCTCTAGTCTACCTGCTGCCATATGAACATAGGCCCTCAGACATCTGCCAGATTTACCTGTTGCTTTAATCATAGGACTACCAAGCTAAGGTTGCTCTGTGTCTCATAATCTCCTCTTTAATAGAGTTCTGCTAAGTGACATCGGGGCATGAGGCTCAAAGACTAGACTCTACCTCTAGGTCCAACCAATGCAATATAAGCAGGATATGATTTTTGCAATTTCCAGTTCAACTCTTTGAGGAGAAGCTGTCCCATCTCACGGATACCACAGGGATAAATGGAGAAACCTATTCCTTTGTAATTTCATCACATCTCATACTTGTTATGAGTATTACGTGTTTAAATAGAAATGAACAATTATTTCAATAAATGGTTGCTTCCCTTACTAGACTCTTTGCTTATTCTTTGTAGTCCGCAGACTTATTGCAGTACCTGACACATAGAGAGTTCTGAGAAGTGTTTGCTGAGTATGAAAAGAATTGTATGCCAAACAAAACCTAAATGTTTTTCCAGTTCCATTTTATAATTCCTATATGTAAAACTTTAATTTCCAATATATAACTAATTAAGGACAAGGAAAATGACTTCTAATTTTGTTGCAGACATTGTTAATCATAAAGATTTCAGCAATTACCTTTGGTATCATTTAAATTGGAATTGGAGAACTTGGAAGCATAGAATGCCACAGTTGTAAGGGATCTTGGAAATTATCTACATCAACAGTCTTATTTAATGGAAAAGGAAAATGACATCTAGAGAAGTCTACTAGTTAGTCTGAGATGACATAATAAGCTGGAAAAGAAAACTTGATTGTCTAGCTCCAAGTTCAGTATTAAATGATGGTCTAACCTGTGTTATGACTTCTACCACCTCGTAAGGTAGCATTTCTGAGACCATATTTTGGCTATATCATTACTCTAACTTCTACGTGGAATTTTTTTAAAAAAGATATTACTATCCTTGCATTTCTTTTGATCTATTTGCTAAGGCACGACAATCATTAAGAGAAAATCACTAAAAGTGATAAAAAGAAGAAAAAAACACACACAAAAAAACAAACCAACATTGGGCAAAAAACAATAACAATAACAACCTGGGTCTCTTATCATTAAGATTAGAGCACATTCTAGTCATTGATTAGGTTAATTCATAAACAAATGAATGTGAGGCCTCCCTCCAGAGACTCTACTACCAATGCAGAGATAGAAATGTGAATGCTGAGCCCTACATGGAAAACTAACCAAAGGGCCCTCTGTGTCTTCTTTCCTTGAAAACAAAGGCTGCAGAAGAAAGGGACTTCCATTTTTTGCGTGTGTCCTTCTGATTGTGGGCCCACATAGACAGTCTAGAACTGCCTCCCACCTTCAGCTCTAACTCTACAGCCATCATCTTCCCATCCTTACTCACATCACATGCCACGAAAAGCCTTTCAATTGTGTTTGAAAGCATTTCTTGAGCACTTACTATATGTTGGCCACTCTAATCAATGTGATCCCAGCTTTCAGTGAGGTGACAGTTGAAATGTGAGTCATGTAGGAAGGTAGGTCAAATTCCATAAAATGTAAACATTGTTCTAGTGAATTACAGAGGAGAGCTATATAGCCATAGCTTCCTGGGGGAGACAACTTCGGAGCCCAGTTTTAAGGTGTAGGTGAACAGCAGTTAGGCAAAGATGGAGAATGGCATTCTAGACCAAGGGAAATGCTAGAGAAAATGAATTTTTTTCCAGAGAAAATGGCTTAAGCAAGGAACTACAGGAAGCTGTACCGTGTAAGTCTGTGAAATGAGAGGAGAGGAGGGGAAAAAATTATAAGAAAAGCAGTAGGAATAGGAAAGAGCCAAATCATAAAATACCCTGTTTTCCAAGATGAGGAGCTTGAGATATATCCTATAAACCATTGGACACAATTAAAGGTGTTAAGCAAGAAAGCAATATAATTAAGTGTGCAATTTTTTAAAAATCAGGAAACATAGTGTCTAGATTTAAGTGATAGAAAAAGGGTACCTCTGAAAGCTCTAAGTCCTCCAGGAAGCTGTGACAGTATCCCAAGCAAGAGGGGGAAAGCCCTGGACTAGATGGGAGCTTGTAGAAGAGAAAGGATGAGTGAGCTATTCAGGAAGTAGAATAAAGCAGAACTGTGTTAATTGGATATGAGGGCAGTGAAGAAGGAGGCCCTGAGTGTTTCCATTTTTTTGATCTAGGATATAGTGGTACTCATTCAGATAGAAACAGTAAGCTTTAAGAGGAGATTCTGGGCATAATTTGGACATATTGGAGAGACTGGCAACCAGGAAGTAGGTTGTAAGCCCAACTCTGATATTACTTAGTTGGGTGGTCTTGAGTTAGCTATTTAACTGTCCTAATTTTATCTTTATTTGCCAAATGGCATTTTTATGTCTTAGATTCAGAACTTAATTACACAGTCTTACAGCCAGGTAACGTACGTTACACCCTTTTAATTAATTATTTATTTATTTAATTTGGTAGCATCAGCTCAAAGACAGGAAAGCACCCAGTAGAACATCCCCCACTAGTATTGTCTTATCATCTTAGAACAAAATGGCCAGCCACAGTCCTTGCAGATACAGAGACTAATAAATCTTTCCAAAGTCCATCTGCTCCTCATTTTCCTTCTCTCATGGCTTTAGTTTTTAGTGGCTTCTACAAGAAGAAGTGAAATGCTAAATACTACTGGTAAGACATCAAATATAAGCTTAATGGATTACCAACCCTTTGGTCAGGACAAAATCAAATTTTGAATGATTCCTGTAGGCCAAAAAAGTATATTAAGTGACATAATAAACATAATACCAAAGCTTCTCTGCTTTAAAAAAAAAATGTTTTTCTGCCTTTGAGGGGGAGATGCAATAATGAAATAAATATGAAAGCTTTGTTCCATCAAATACAGGCTGGGAGGACTTGATGATGAAACACAGTTTTCATAGCTCTACTCCATGCTTCCCTGGCTTTTGAGAGTATATGTTCTTAATTGGGACATTCCATGATTTCCAGGAAAATCTGAAAGGGAAGTTTGCCCACATACCAGTGGAAGCAAAAAAACAGTTTAGAACAGGCAGCCCAGACCTCCTGCTGGCCCCTTCACACATGGCTGGACTGACATCAGTCAAGGCCATCCACAGTTGGGCCAATGTGTTTTAGCATGTTCTGCCCGGCGTTAGCTCGCCAGTCAAATACCCACCACGAAAAGTTTAACTCAGCTGTTCACCTAGTGTGTCTGAGGTCAAAGACTTCAGTTAAGAAAGCATAGCTCTGAGCAACTGACAGACCTCCTCAGGGACTTGAATTAGTATTTGGAAGACACTAGTTTATCTTCAAAATGTTTCTGAATCTCCAGGCATGCACTTTTCTTTCAGAAAAAAAAATGTCCATTTTGCAAAGATATTAGCAGTGTTCACTCTTGGTCTTCATCACTTCTCCCAAAAAAATGATGACGTATTTTGGATTTAAGTCCAGTAGTACACACAATTCCATCCATCATTCCTTCCTTCTTCACTAATTCATTCATGTGTACCTTCACCCATCAATTGTATTTAAGAGCATGGACTCTAGACCCAATCTGTGTTGCTTGGAATTCAGGTGTGAAACATTGGATAAGTTACCTTGCTTCTCTGTGCTTTTCTTTTTTTCATCTATGAACTGGGGATAATAATGGAAACTTTATCACAGGACTATTGTGAAAAATAGAGGATGTAATATATATACAGTGCTTTAAAAAGTACCTGAAAAATAATAGCCACTCAACAATCCTGAGCAGTTATTGTTAATATTCTAGTCTCTTTATAGTAGCACACCTCATTTCATTCTCCATGAGAATCCTCTGGGAATTTTAGGAGGCCCTGAACAGCAATTTTGTTATAATCTGTACATGATGAATTTAATAAACACACATTGGTAATAAAGAAATTACATTTATTAAGTACTTATAATTTACTATGCACCAGCCTAAGTCATTTACATACATTATATCATTCAATTGGTTGATCCAATAAATTATGCAGTTCCTATATATGGTATGCAGAATAATGGCCCCACAAAGATAACCAGGTGCCCAACCCCAGAACCCAAGAATATGTTAGATTACATGGCAAAGAGGGGTGAAGGCTGCAGATGGAATTAAGGGTGTAAATCAGGGGTTCATAACCAGGGGTCCACAGACCCCTTGGGAGTCCGTGGAAAGGTTTCAGGGGGTTGTGAGCTTGAATTGAAAATTCAAAAGCACATTATTCTTGTGGGGAAATGTTGGTGCAGCTGTGATGTATTTATTAAATAGTATACAGAATATTATAGAATTATTAAGGGGTCAATGGTTGTCACCTGACTGGCAAAGGGATCTGTGGGACAAAAAAGTTAAGAACCCCTGACCTTGAGATGGGGAAATTTTCCTGGGTTTTCTGGATGGGTTCAATGTAATCACAAATGTTCTTAAAGTGGAAGAAAAAGGAAGAAGAGAAAGAACCAAAGAAATGACACCATGAAAATAATAAGGTGCCCTGCTGCTGACCTTGAAATTGAAGGAAGGGGCTGTGAACCAAAGAGAGTGGGGGGTCTAGAGAAGCTGAGAAGGGTAAAGGGAAGATTCTCCCCTAGAGCCTCCAGGAAGGAGTAGAGCCATGCAGTCCCCTTGATTCCAGACCTTTGAGACTCATTTCAAACTACTCAGCTAAGCGAAGAAATAAGTAAAATTAAGCCACCAAATCTGTGAGGAGTTGTTTCAAAAATATTAGAAAATGAATGCACTGTGTATTGTTCTCATTAATTGTGATGAATAAGGAATGACTGTAGTACCGTATATGCTTCTGGATAATGTAATAATTGCTTCTTTTCAAGAAATTTGCTCTCTGAGAAAGTATACACATAGTAAACACTGAGGGGAGAAGAGGCCAGGGAGGTCAGACATCTGAAAATAAAATTGACAAAGTCTGGCTGGATTCACTTTGAGATTCCAAGGTAACTGGGGTTCTGGAGTAACTGTGGCATTCCAAAGGCCAGAAGAAAGAGAAAGGAAGCAACTTAGCGAGCACACCAGTCCTTTTTAATATGGGACAAACTTTTGCACACAAAAATGGGTCTAGACTTTCTGTAATTGCCCTAGAATGGCATAGCAGGATTCATAAGTCACAGAGGAGGAATCTAATTCAATCAAAAGTAAAAGACATTGTTGGTGGGTGTTGGGTAGCAGAGCTCTTGGTGAGGAGTCTCCTGCTCTCAGAGCTTGAAGTGCCACCAGAGGCAGGAGAACATCAGCCAGGCATAGCAGTGAGCTTCCAGTCATTGCGCCACCAGTGGGTCACAGATGTGTCAAGGCGAGCCCCATTCTTCAATAAATAAGGAGGGCCTGTGTTGATTGAACCCCTAGTTAGCTGCTTATAACTGAGAGCTGCCTTCCCTTTACCCCAGTAGACTGTGCTGAGATTTTCATTCTCTATGTGCATATGCAACAGGGTATGAATCATGGGTGTCTTTGTGAGATTGAAATAAATGATCTCTCTTTAAAGTCTATATTATCTCAAGACTCTAAATGGGGGGTTGGGGAATAGAAGGAGAGCAGAACTCATATTTATTGCGCTAATCTTTACCTCATTTGTTATTTCCTTTAATACTCACCACAATTCCACAGGTAGGCATTATTTGTTTCCAATCCATTTGGAGCAGTTCAGCCATCAAGCACATACCAATTAAGAAGCGATCAATTAGGGAGGTGTTAAACAGCATGGGGCTGGTTAAGTACAGGAAGAGAACTGAGAAAAACTATCTTGTTGGCTGCAGTGGTGTGAGAAGGCTGCTCCAAGGAGGATCTGAGACTAATTGTGGTTGATGGGGAGGATCTGGCTAGATTGGGACAATGGGTAAGAAAGATGGCCATTATGGGAAAGGAAGACATGGGCACAGTCTTGAACTATGGGTACGTGAAAACAAGCAAAATATGAGACACCATTATGATTGGAAGGAAATAGGGCAGATATATTTATCCAAGAATGAGAGAGTCACATTGAAAAGGTCTTGAGTTCCAAGATGAAGAATTTGAACCTTATGTCATTGGAAATATCTGCAACAATAATATCAGACTAAAAATGAATTGAGAAAACACAACTCATGAGTTTCCAGATGAGAAACTGTTTTGCTAAACTCTTAGGGATACCGTACTCAGTTGAGATTTTCATTTTCTGAAGGGCCTCATATTTCTGTTAGTTTCATAAAAAAAGGACCTCAGATCTTTATTGGAATATTATTTTATACAAACCGTTTTGCTTTGACCTAACTTAATAAATATTTATTGAGAACTTACTCTGTGCCAGGCCATATTGTAGGCATTGAAAATACAAAAATGAAGAAGACATGGTTCCTTTTCTTGTTTTTTTGTTTTTTAGAGATTTATTTACTGATTTCTCTCCCCTTTCCCCACACACCCCGGGGGTCTGTTCTCTGTGTCCATTCACTGCGTCTTCTTTGTCCACTTCCGTTGCTGTCAGTGGCATGGGAATCTGTGTCTCTCTTTGTTGTGTCATCTTGCTGCGCCAGCTCTCCGTGTGTGCGGCCCCATTCCTGGGCAGGCTGCACCCTCTTTTGCGCTGGGCGGCTCTCCCCACGAGGCGCACTCCCTGCGCGTGGAGCTCCCCCATGCGGGGGACACCCCTGCGTGGCAGGGCACTCCTTGCGCGCATCAGCACTGCGCATGGGCCAGCTCCACACGGGTCAAGGACACCAGGGGTTTGAACCGCAGACCTCCCATATGGTAGACAGACCCCCTAACCACTGGGCCAAGTCCGTTTCCCTCCTTTTCTTGTTGAACTCATAATTCAGAAATATAGAGAGTGACAGAAGACATATGTACCACACTCGCCTGTCCAACAAAGCCTTCTAACAAGGGTGAAGATACATCGCAGTATCCTTGCTGTCTCTTGATTTTTGGACCCTTCATTTTGGCAGCACCTAGAGAATCCCCTAAATTACCAAAGGGTCCTCATTTCCCCCATCACTGATATTTCCTTACAAATGTTCAAGGAACCCCATCCGAGTCTGAACGATCATTGATGGAAACAAATCACAATGACTGACACATGGTAGGTGCCCCCCAAAATGTACTGCTTATGATGGTATAATGGGTCATCTTTCTCCTGATGGGGTGTTCACTCTGTCAAGGAGTCTCCTTACCTACTCCATAAATGCTAAACAAACATGGTGAAAAATTCTAGCAGTTTGTAAGATTATGGGGTAGAGAGTTTTATAAAGAATGTGTGAAAGTTTGTTAAATCGTATTATCTAGGTACCTTCCATTAAGAGAGAGGAGGAGAATGCCTTTTTTTTCACAACCACATGCAAAAGAATGAAAGAACTTTGTCTCATGTAATCCTTAGAATAACTCTATGAGATATGGCTTATTGTTTCTGTTTTATAGATGGTATAACGAGGTGAAATGACTTACAGAAGCTCACATAGCCTGCAAGTGGCAAAACCAAAATTCAAAGTGTCTGCCCAAAGTCAAATGTTATGCTCTTTTTATACCCAGGGGTGGGACCTCCCATGCCTGTGTAGGCTCATGTATGTGGACAGACTTAAGGATGTATCCATAAATAGATGATTTATGTCCATGCTTTTGCCTACTTGAGGTTGTAATTTCTGACTGTACTGTTCTGTAACTATGCTTCTCAAGTATCTATCAGTATCAGTTTTCCCGTGGATTACGGAAGAAGTGCCCATGAGCAACTGAATAATGTCGTAGGTTTCCCAATCTGTTTCTACCTGGTAAGTTGCCATCTCCAACTGCCTTCCAAATTAATGTGATCCGGGCATGTCTCTGCAGCAAAACAAATTCACTCATGCTTTTCTTATTGAGAATTGCTTAGCCTGATTAATCCTGACAGATGACTTCATCATGGATGGATTTCTGGTACTGATGTGGATACAGGCACCTCTCTCCCTATAACTCCACGTTGTGCTGTGTTGAGTCATCAGTTCCAAAGTAGCTAGTCTGGGAAAGGTAATGTGGTCATACTATACACTGTAAATTAAATTACCATAAAGTTACTGATATATGTCAATCTTTAGAGGTCATGGACATTACTCCACTATAGAAAGAAAAAAGGTTTGTAAAATCACACTATTAAGATCTGAAAATATTTGAAACATGTCCATTTCTAGCCCCAATCATCTAAAGAAAGTGTGTTTGTGAGAAGGAATGTTATTTTCCTTGGCATAGCATTACTTCCTTCACATGAAACTATGTCTGATTTTCTTACTTTATCCACTGGATATTTTTATCTACTGAGCACACACTCTGTATTGGCACCCAAGAACTCCTGCTCTTAAATACCTTGCCATCTTGTTAAGAAGACCACAATCATACATACATTAAATAACTTTATTAAATGTCAGGGAGAAGATAATACTGATGGCAAAATAACAAAGATGTGAGAATAGTGGGTTCTCCTACTATTGGTTCCGTGAGGAAAAATCTGCAATCTTCTACAAAAGAAAAGAGACAAAAAGGCACTAAGTAAAGGTATGTGCCTAATGTGTGCCATGTATCACAATAAGCAATCCATGTAATTTTAAATCTACCACTACAGCCCTGCAAATTTCATCTCCACATTCCCGTTATACAGAAGGAAAACCCGAGGATCAAGATGACTTGAGAATGGCCACATAAGTAATAAGTTACAGAGCCATACCCTTGAAACTGTGCAATCAGACTCAAAATCTTAGGCCCATTCCAGTATAGCACACAGCTTCCCTTTGGGATGAAAAAGCAAAGCACACATTCTGAGGACCTGCATATGATTAGAGGGTTTCAGTTATTTCACTCATTGTTCACAGAAATTTGATGTCTATATATCATTTCAATAAACAATATTGGGAATTCATTTTATAGCTATGGTTTTAAAATACAAACACATTTAATGTGTCCATTAGTATTTGAAATTTTTAATATTTCTTTTTGGGGGAAGACTTTTATTTTATTTTTTTTTCCACAATCTCTTTATTTTTTTTTAAATGTTACATTCAAAAAATATAAGAGGTTCCCATACACCCCCCAATCACCCTCGCCCCACTTCTCCCACATTAACAACCCCCACCACCGCCACGGCACACTCAGAGCACCACTGTACCACATGGATAATAGTTCACATTGTAGTTTACACTCTCCGCCAGTCCACCCAGGGGGTTATGGCAGGATACATAATGTCCAGCATCTGTTCCTGCAACATCATTCAGGACAACTCCAAGTCCCGAAAATACCCCCACATCACATCTCTTCTTCCCTTTCCCTACCCCCAGCAACTACCGTGGTCACTTTCTTCACATCAATGCTACAATTTCTTCCATTACTAGTCACAATAGTTGCATAGTAGAATATCAGTAAGTCCACTCTAATCCATATTCTTTCCTCCCTCCTGTGGACCCTGAGATGGTGATGTCCACTCCACCTCTATATCGAGAGGGGACTTAGATTCCACGTGGATGATGGATGTAATTCTCCTGCTTGCAACTGTAGGCACTCTCAGTTCTCTCATGTGGTGGTTGACCTTCTTTGCCTCCCTGTTAGCTGGCCTGGGTAACCAGAGGGTAAGAATTTTTGCAAGTCTGCTGAGGCTCAGGGACCAGCTGGCACATTGACAGTCCAGAGATTGAAGTCTCCTGAGTATACACCAACCCTAGTGCCAACCACAGGTCTAGTAAAAGTGACAGAAGAGGCATGTGTAGAAAGGTCACATCTGAGTCCAACTCCATCATACTCAGGAACACAAATTACAAAGTAAGGTAAACTGACATGGCACTGAATTCCAGAGCCATTTGCCATGACCATAGAACCTGTGGGTCTCCGTTGCCCTCAGGAGAACTAGTACTTGGGGTTGTATCTACTTTGGCTGTCTCTGAGTCCTGCTGAGGCGTGCGTAAGTGCAACCCCTCTGATGACCTCCTAACTCTTTTTTTTTTTTTTTTTAATTTTTTTATTTTTTATTGACTTTGTAATAATATTACATTAAAAATATATATGTGAGGTCCCATTCAACCCCCCCCCCCACCCCCCCTCTCCCCCCCCCCCCCAACAACACTCGTTCCCATCATCATGACACATCCATTGGATTTGGTAAGTACATCTTTGGGCACCTCTGCACCTCATATACATTGGTTCACATCATGGCCCATACTCTCCTCTATTCCATCATGTAGGCCCTGTGAGGATTTACAATGTCCGGTGATTACCTCTGAAGCACCATCCAGGGCAGCTCCATGTCCCGAAGATGCCTCCACCTCTCATCTCTTCCTGCCTTTCCCCATACCCTTTGTCCATTATGTCCACTTTTCCCAATCCAATGCCACCTCTTCTATGTGGACACTGGATTTGAAGACTCTTAGTGAAATTTTTAATGATTCTAAGGAAAAATTTTATAGCTTAAGGTAACAGTAAAGAACCAAGATCATACATAAAAAATGTCCTGGTATTATTGAAAGTACATTTTATTTCTCTGACTTAAATACACATAAGGAACAATAAATGCACTAACAACTAAAATTTCGATGCCAGTGTTGGCGATAATATGGCTGATAATAATTTGACTTCTATAACTTAAGAAAACTGCAGGAGAAGAAATAATTCCATAAACAGAATAGGTGGGACAATAATTCAGACTTACAGAATACTAGGGAATGGGCACAAGTCCAGTTAAATATACTGGCAGATTGGGTCAGCGGGAAGCAGCTTGCAAAAGCACTTGCTTAGAGGTAGCAGGATTGGACATCAGGATGGAACTTTCCATACAAAGTTACTACTTGCATTTGAGAAGGTCATTGAGAGAAAAGATTTGACTCATGGGACCGGAAAGAGAAAGCCAGGAGACAGAGTGATTTAAAAAGAGATCATTCTTCAACTGATAAATAATAAGCACCTAATACATGTCATGCATCTTTGTAAGTGCTAGAAATCTCTTAGGCTGATGAGGAAGACAAGCAAATAAATGAACAATTAAAAATGGTGAAATATGTACAACAAAACTTGTGACTTCAAGTTAGCACAGGAAGGAAATTGATAGTGAGCTATGATGCCCTTGAAGCTATGGGAACACAGAAGATGGCCAGATCAGATAGAATGGGTAGTGGTGGTGAGTTGAGAATCTCAGGGGAAACTTACAATGGAAGAAAAAATTGATATGAGCTAATCACATCCTCTTGGAAGGATGAACAAGTGTAACAGGGAACCAGGAGTGGATGCATTTGACAGTGTGCAGATGAAGAAGCATGACAGATCAGTAAACACAAACGGACTAGGTGACCCACATGTAAGACTTGGGGCAGGATGGTAGACAATAAGCCTGCAGAGGCACTCAGGAGCTAGATCAAGCAGAGACCTATAAGACATGCTTAAAAAGTTGGCCTTAGATACTCTCAAATTTTAGTGCACAGAAGGGTCACCCAGGCAGGGGATACTGATTTAGGAAGTCTGAGTTGGTGTCTAAGAATTGGCAGTTGAAACAAGGTCTCCCTGCTCCTTAACTTCTAGCAGTCCCAGTGCCACAGTCCTAAAAGACATCATTGACCAGGAGCTACTAAAATATTTTCACATGGGAGAACTGGTCATGTTTGTTATTGGAAAAGTTCATTTGGGCAGAGTACATTGCAGATTGGACTGGAGACTGGGAAGATGGAGGCTGTGAGGGTTCTTAGTAGGTTATTGCCCTAATCCATGTGAGAAGTGATGACTGCAGGAATTTAGGATAACTCTGTTAATTTCTTAGGTGGAAGGGAGAAGGAAAGGAAAATAATCTGGATAATAGGACTTCCATTCAGTATGGGGTTACAGGAGAATGCATTGGTTTAAGTGGGGAAGGGAATGAACCCAGAGAGATATTCTGTGCCTAGCTCCTTCCAAATGGACATGTCAGTTGATATAATCAAACTCAAGAAATCAATGTTGGACATGGAGATATAATTATCAGTTAGAGTTAAAGGTGGGATAAGTAAACTAATAAAGAAAGCAAAGGAAACAAAGGCAATAATGGAATTCTACAAACATAATATTTGTTAGATGACAGAACCTTGATAAAAATTAAGAAAGGGTAGCCAGAGAGACTGGGTTCATGGTAAGTAGGGACTTGAATAAAATGAGATGAAAGCTGGAATAATTTCTTTGAGGATGCCAGTGGTGGGTGTTGGAGGTTATGTGGAAACATAACCAGGTATTCTAAATCGCCCAGGTCAGGATAGGGACCAAAGACCTGGAATGCTGTCAATTCTCATGGTTAGGTCACACTCAGCAACTGATGGGCAAACAATAATCCACTTCAGACAATCTCTGTGTTCCACCAGGAGGAGCTCACACCCATGAGAGATATGAAGCTCGAGGTGGGCTGTGAAAGTCAAACAGGGTGTGAACTGGTGGAGAGCAGGGAGAAAGAACATTCCAAGGGGAAGAAGTGAGCTGGAAAGTGTGGAAAATCATTATTCAATATCTGCAGGCTGTAAACTAACATGGTGCTGAAGGAGATGATGAGGAATAGAGAGATGCTTATGGGGCATATTGGAAAATGGAACTAGATAAGTTCATTCTTTAGAATAGATTTCCACTTGGGCTGAAGAAGTTGGACCGGATCTTTTGTCAAGTGTTTTTAGAGCAGAAAATCTTAGCTGGCTTCCCTAAGCATCCTTCCTAAATCTTCCCATGCTCATATTCAGCTCATGATGTCAAGGTCCTCCCACACCCTGAAAGGTGGGCATTATGCCCATTTAGCCAAAGTCCCCCAGGAAGGAAGCAAAGGGGTACAAGTCCACCCCCATGCATTTGGTCTCAGACTATAACCCTTCCTAGAGACATAAATAATGGGAATGCCTCAGCATGCTCTCTCTAATGAGAGGCCTTCTGGACACAGCAAGAAGACTGTCTCTTTTTGTCCTGTTGGCAAGAATGATTTTTGGAAATCAAGAGACAGTTTCTAGGGCTGTAACAGATAGGAAAATAGAAAGGGCAAGTGATTCTTTCATCAAGAGCAGGGGAAAGAAGGCATGTTTACCAGGGAATGAGTGGAAAGGAATTAGGTGCTGGATGCTGTACATTATGTAGTTTCCATTGGTGCTGAGTAATGGGTAGATGATCACTGATTCCTAAAGTACCTGGGGCCAACAAGGATGCAACCCCAAGGAAATTAAATTTATTTCTTACTTCCCTTCATCCTCCTTGCTCTCTGATCCCTTCTCTTTTTGCAGGTCTTGACTCTGGGAACTTTCAGCCAGGCTACTGAGGGTGGAGTGGTGACAACCACCTTTCCTAAGTTGCTGTGACCCTTGCTCCTTTTGAAGCACATTCTAGGGACTCCTTTGTTGTAAGGATGTGGGGAATGTAGGACCCTGTTTAGACTGCTGAGCTGCCAAAAGCAATATTCCAGAAATGGATTGGCTTTTACAATGAGGATTTATTGGTTCGCCAGTTTACAGTTCCAAGGATGAGAAAAATGCCCAAATCAAGGCATTATCAGGTGATGCTTTTTATCCAAATATTGGCTGCCAGTGATCCCAGACTCCTTTGTCACATGACAAGGTATCTACCGTGGCTCGCTGGGCTCTCTCTCCTTCTCTGGGCTTCCTTTCCTTCAGCCTCCTGCTTCATGAATTTCATTTTCTTATAAAGGACTCCAGTAAGAGGATTAAGACCCACCCTGAGCCATGCCTTACTGAAGTAGCCTAATCAAAAGGTCCCACCTACAATAGGTTTAAACCCTCCAAAACGGATTAGCTTTTAGAACTTGATTTTCTTTAGCCATCCAGCTTCAAACCATCAGAGACCCCCAGAGCCCCGAGGTCCTAATGCATCAGCACAAATGTGTTCTTTAATATTTTTAAAAAATTTCCTTCATCGTGTTACCTGGAAAACCATAAACATCTTCCCAAGGCCCAAATAGTCATATTTCCTAAGGAAAAAAATATGTAGTTTAAAAAGACAACCAGCCTACACCTTTATAAAAAGAACTGAGAACGCATTATGTCTTAAGAGATTACAAAGAGCCCCAGTCTCTTTCTGTACCCAATTTGAAGATTCTTTTCTGCCCTCTGCTTTGCTTTTCACAGTGCTCTTCCAAGCTAGTTGATGTGCTTCAAGGCCTATAACTTGATAAATCTATCCCTAACGCTGGTGGCTTGGGACTGTGTGCCCCAGAAGAAAACATGTTCTTAAAATGAATCCATTCCTGTGGTTGTGAACTCTTATAAATAGGACCTTCTGATGAGTCTACTTCGGTGAAGGTGTGCCCTAGCTGGTTCAGGATGGCTTTTAACACTATTACTGAAGTCCTTATAGAGAAGGTCTCAGAGAGCAGCCAGAAGCTGGAAGTCAACAGGGCCCAGAAGAGAAGGGAGAAGCCAAGAGAGACCACAATGCACATTGCCATTTGCAGGAAAATCCAAGGACCAAGGATCACCAGCAGCCAGCCTCAAAATGCAGCAGTCTTCAGGGGAAAAGATCACTTTGCTGACACCTCAGTTTTGGACTTCTCCTATACTCAAAAATAAATCCTAATTGTGTAAGCCAACTCATGGTGTGGTATTAGTATTGGAAGCTAGGAAACTAAATCACTATTTAATCTACACATCTCTCTAGTGTCCAAAGAAAGTCACTTTCCTACAACATATTATTTTATCTTTCCCTTATGTTTATTTTGTTTAATCATAATTTCTCAGCATGGTTCTAAGACTTGCCATGATTTGGAAGATCTTAGAGTTTCCAACATCTTTGGGAAAGGGTTAAGCCTTTCAGGGAACTTGATAAGATCAGATAATTGTTTTAATTTTAAGGAATGGCTTTAAGATGAGTAAGGGCAAGCTTGAATGGGCCTTTTAGAGTTTGTTCACCCAAACTTCATTATTATTATTATTATTATTGGTAATGCAACATTAGGCTCTGAGAAATTACATAGCCTAGTAACATTATGCAAGCTTTTAAAAAGAATATAAATATCTGCCTCTGATTTTAATAACTATCATTTATTGTGTCTGACACTGTAGGAAGTTTATGTAAATTATGGCACTTATCCTTGAAATAATCCTACAACATAGGTTATTTGCATGGCTTTTCAGTTGAGAAAACTGAGACTCAGAAAGTCAAAGGCTTGTTGAGTCCTTAAATAACAAGGCCAAAATTTGAGTGTAAACCCAATGCTCTGCTTATTTTTCTAGAATGGACCTTGGGTCCTCCAAGTAGAGATTTTGTCCTGATGACTGAGGGTGCACAGTCGCTTGTATTTAAAATACAGGTAAGATAAATATCTGGTTTATCTCAAAGGAGAACCAATACAAAGAAACCTTAGGGGTCTTTGCAGAGTCTGACTTGATGACGTCTTTCTTATTTGACAAATGGGTGAATCTGGTGGTCCTTGGCTCTGCAGTCAGATTTGCTTATCAGTATGCGGGTCTATTCTTGAGTGCCTCTCCATACACCCACGGCAGTTTTCAAACACTTATTGAGCATTTGCTGATGAATAAGAAATGAGGACAACCAGATGGTTTCAGAATAAGGTGGTCGGTTCAGTGGTCAAGGTATGTCGGTGGGTGCATGGAGAAGGGACATTTAGCACAGCTTGGGGGGTCAAGGAAGACTGGCTGGAGGACATCTCAACTAATTCTTGAAGGATAACTAGAAGTGAACCTGGCGAGGAGGGGCAAGATGCTGGTCCATGCATAGAGGCCGGCAGGAGCAAAGAAAGGTGCACAGGTTGCAGAAAGTCTGGAGTGAGCAGGGAACAGCCAGGAGTTTAGCACAATGAGAACAACAACAATAAAAAATGCAGAGCTAATTGCAGGGCTAGGAAGGGAGCTGGGTTCAGAGCAGTCAGTCAGCACCAGGCCAGGAAGGATTTTATATGCTGCCCAAAGGCCGTTATTCATTTCCTATAGATCATTCTGACCTGGAGTGGAAGATGCAGTGAGAGAGGCAGGAGGTAGGCACCCAGCGCCCAGGGATAATAACTTCCACTGACTCGACACAGAAAAAGGATTATTAATATTTACTGAACGGAAACGACAGAGTGGAAATCTATAAAGCGCTGCAAGTTCTACACCACAGGATTCTTGTATTAATTTCCACTTCCTCCCTGCTGAGAGTACCCGGACCCTTGGTCAAGAGGGACTCAGGGAAATGAACAGCCTGCCTCTGATTCCCTCAGCTCCTGTTAACTCCTGCCTGGTATTCCTCAGCCTGTGCCTTCCACGGCTGTGTGTGCAGTGCATGATTATGCTCATTTGCCAAAAAAATTGTTGGTCTTTCTGTTGATTTGCTTGAAGCATGGGCTTCAAGTAGAAAACAGTAATTTCTACTCTTAATGAGATGATATTTGACAGTAAAAACACTGACTTCTAGGGAGTGCTACTCTAAGTGTGCTCTGCAGACTGGTACAGATTCCGGGACACTTCCTTAGTTATCCCTGAGTGTAAACCTGGAGAGTAAGTGCTCAAGGCACTGGTGCGACTTGAGAGCATAATTGTATCTGTGCTGAATCTAGTAATAAAAATCTGGTTTGTGTGGCACATAACTTTAGTATTGTCTTCATCCTACTTTTCCAGTAGCTCATTTTATTGTACTTTATGCAAGTGTCAGTCTGTGATGGTTGGAACGAGGGGTTAGGAAGGTGTGGTCTATCACCATCCATGGCATGAGAAGCCTTGTGTTACAGATGGAACATAATCAGAAAAGAAAGCAAAAGAAGCAGTCTTAGTCTTCTTTGAGTGCCTACAATGTGTCAGGACGGTAAATGCGATGCTCCCTTGAGCTTTACTGAAAGTCTGTGATAGGGACTTTCTTATAGCCATTTGCAAATGAGGAAACTGGGGCCAGGGAGAGTCAGGTTGGAATTCAGCCTCAACTCTAAGTAATCTTAACAGCAATACTATTATGAATTCGCCCATGTTCCCCTAGACAAGCATATAATTTGGTGCTGCGGTGCAGCTTGCCTTCTCCAAACATGATCATTTCCCTAAGATCAGCGTCCATACCATACGCCAATTTTAATGTTCTTACTCCCCCACTTAGCACTGGAGGCAATCTTGATTTTCAATATATTCTGGGTGACTGGCACCAAAATAGAGTTGCCTTTGCTCTTAAGTTGTTCCATTACAAAAAATGAACCACCAAGTATTCTGGGGTAAACAAAGCAAGACCCTCTTTCCACCCGACCTCTGTTGGCCTCAGGGAGGGGTTTTTGCATCAGAACTTTATCTAGAATCATTAAGCCTTAGACCAACTCTCTGAACCTAATGGGAATTTTTTTTTTAATCTATGAGAGTTCTGTTTGTATATGCATGTGTATTTTCAGGAAAAGAAGATGGAAATAAACTAAGGCTTGGAATTTTTAAAGCCTCAAATCCTTACCGATGAACTCAAAGGGATAACAGTACTGCAATATGTCCAGGAACAATTTTGTTTTACGTCATTATTGCTGATCCTAGTCCACCTCCTATATCTGTGATGTTAGATGAACTGAATGATTGAGTGCGCTTTTCTTTTAGATTCTAACCATGAGCGTTTAACATGCCACAGTCCAGGAGAATCCTCCAGACCTCTGAGATTAATCACCAAAGACGTTCTCCCTGTGTCTATTTCATTTGGAACTCGCACACTTTGAAGAGAGTTTATCTCTCTGGTCTGGTCCCTGCTATAAATTATATTTCAGCACATACCAGTGCCCCGAGCTGCGTATGCTAAGTATAACCAAAGCTGCAGACAGTTGGTGAGATTGATACTTTAGAGAAATTGAAATTCAGCCAAATGTATTTTTCATCCAAGCGCAGAGCTGTATACACTGGAATCCCGGAGGGCTCAGTGCCTGAAACTGCTCAACTTTCTTGACAACGTGTCCAAGGTCCCATGCCTCGTTTTGAAAGAGCAGCAGGCAGGCAGGATGGGAGTGAAATAAGACCACATGCCCCAGGGTATTTGAAATTAGGACAGTCCTAGAAAATCCAGAAGTCTAGTTACTTGTCACTCTGACATGCGCCACCCCCACCGACTTCTTTTCCAAATTCTTGCTCGTAGCCTAGTAACTGCTTTGTTCTTAATCATCTTAATCTCACTAAGAATATCTGCCATGGAGTGAACACCTAACAAGATGTTAAACACTATGCTTAAGGTGTAATAGAAAAGTTAGCTCTCCCCTTTAATCCTAAAAAGTAGGCATTTTGACCATCATCTTTCAGATGTGGAACCAGAAGTCGAGGAAGGGTCATGAGGAAAGCCTGGTCACAAGACCAGTGAATTATAGAGCCTGTATTTAGCTTCAGATACCGAATGCCTAATGTGATTCTTTTGTATTACGTTTTTCTCTAACAGGAAGTACTGTGGGCTTGATAATATTGTTCAAACTTGAAAATGTAGGTATGTACACTGAAAAGTCAAAATTATACACCAAACATTTGACTTCTCGGTTTGAGAATGAACCCTGGAGGGCTCCTTGTGAGAGCATTAGCTTTAAGATTTGCTCAGACCCCGCCACCCCGCTGCTTGCCTCTCGGGGATGCCAGTACAGCACAGCACTTCCTTGAACTTGTGGCATTGTTTCCCTCTCGAGATCAAAGAGCAAGGTGAGGGTTCAGGAATGGTAATAAATGCCCTGCTCCATCCTCTTCTGAGCTATTAGAGAAGGTCAAAGGGAACGAGAGGCAGAAACACAGAGACTCACGATGGCACCAGAGAAGGGAGACCACGTGGACGGCAAAATCAAAAGGCCCACCATCAGTGCTTGTCAGCACTCTATAAAGCAGCCATCCTGGCAATGAGACTTTAAGCCAAGCAAATGGGGAGCACTGCTCTAACCCCACTTCAGAGATCCCCCTTGCAAATTAGGAGGCTGTGCCATTGAGGGGAAAAAAACCCTCGTATTTCATATAACCCAATACCTTGCATGATGCCTGTAAATAAATGTATTTGCTTTAGTGACATGTTCTAAGAAACATGACTTTCAATTTCTCCTGTAAGGTATTTAGACCATCCAAAAAGTTTTTGGTTCTTGGGGTACACAAAATGACCATGGCCTTGGCCTTTTATCACCATCTCCTTCTCTGGATATGAATACTGCCATAATTTCTATTAGATGAATCAGGTTAAAGAAGAAATAAAAGGCTGTTTAATTGTGGAAAATAAATTTAACAGCATAAATGATAAGAGTTTATTATTCTTGTCGTTTTGGGCCTTATAACACTTTGAAAGTATGATGAATGCAAATGGACACAAAAACAACCATGCAAACAATCTAAGGAAATTTACAGGTATCCTATATGTGTCTACTGATGCACCACCCCCAGTTAACAAATCCCTAAACAATCATGAGAGGCAAACAAGCGTATTAAGACTTTAGCTCTCAGTTAATACCTTAGAAAGAACAAACAAAACTCTTTATTTAGTACTTTCTAAAAGCAGAGAGAAAGGAAAGATCGACCATTTAATGGCATGTGATTACTCTGCCTGGTCAGAATGTGTTCAATAAATAATAGGAAAAGAGGAATACCCATTTACTGGTGGGAAAGGGGGCCGTGAAGAAGCCTCCCAAGATTATTCACCTAAGGTGGGGCTTGTATTTGATTCTAGTTCTGTTTGACACTCAAAGTATGTCCTTGGTACACCTTGTGATCAAAGATGGGTGAAAAATAACTTATAGTTTAAAGAGGAAATTTGTTTAGGGAGGCTAGTAATATGCACATGAAAAGAAAATTAAGAATACAGAGAGAAGAATACACTAATGGCATAGTGAAAGAGAATGGTATGAAAGAGAAATTAAAGTTTCAGTGCACGCTTAGGAATGGTTATGGTTGAGACAAGCAAAGGATGATTATCTGATTTGTTCATGTGTGGCAAGTCTATGTGTATGTGGCATGATGTAGGTGCATGGTATATATGTATGTACTTGTATGAATGCAGTATGTGTGTATGGTATATGTGCATGTGCCTGTGGGCATGTGGTGATATGTGTGGGGTATGTGTGTGTGTATGGGGTGTGCATGTATATGGGGGTATACGAATGTGTTTGTGTGTAAGTGATATGTGTGTGTTTGTGTGTGTGATAGTGGCAGGGACAGTATGAAAGCATGAGAGCCCCAGAATGTGGCATGGGCTTCCCTGATCTTAGTTTCTAAGGGCAGGGGCAGGGCTCTTTACCACTATCTACCAAGCACATTGTCTGCAAACAGTAGAACAGTAAGCACTCAATAAATGCATATTGAGTGCATGCCCTGACATGGCTAGAAAGGGAGAGCAGGGTCTATTTGTGGAAGACTGAATATCTGACCAGGGAGCCTGCATTTTATACCCTTTACAGTTGAAGGTCATTTGCTATATTTGAATGCACAGCTGACCCTTAGAGTACTAGGTAAGGGTGAGGCAGAGGCCAATGGCTTGCACCTGTCGAATGCTTTCCGGCAATTGTCTTAACAGAGTGCAGGTGGGCTGAAGCCTTACTCCTAGATGTGTTCAGGCACTAGAGTTAGGGACCAGTCTCCTTCTGAGGGGATGAATTCCAACTCCCAGGGGATGCAAGATGCAGTTTGTGTATAGTGGTTAGAACAGGGACAAGGGTTGGGTTTTGCCCTCTGACAGTCAGACCTAGAAGAAAGGCCACGCTCTGTTTCCTACCAATGATTGCCTGGGGGTAGGGTCTCTACCTGACTGCGTTGCATTTCCTCCTCTTTCAAATGGGACTCATAACACCAGTCTTCTGGCATGAAAACTGTGTGTGCCGGAACCAGAATGCCTGGGTTGACCCTCCTACTTTCCAGCTAATAGACTTTACTTCCCTGTGCCTGTTTCCTTATCTATAAGGTAGTGTTCAAATTATACTTACCACTTAGGGATATTATGAAGATTAAATGTGCTGATATCTGCAAATGCTTAGTATACTTTCTGGTCTGTAATAAGCATCCTCAAAATACCAAGTCTTCCTTTTCATTCTTCTTCGCTGTCCAAAAGAATGCACTCAATCACACATTCCCAGGTCATGGTAGATATGAAGGTAGAATAATTTGTGCAAGCTACTCTCTACAGCTCAGTCTTGGGGATTTTTGAAATATCAGTATCAAAGAAATTTCTCAGAATTGAGATTTTAAATGCTAGTCTAGTAGGAAACCTGATAGAAAATCCTTACCCAAGATTTCATCTTTCTCCTAACCCAACCTCAACTTCCATCCTGAGGAGGCAATGGATTACACAGGCAATATCAAAGCCATCACTGGAGCCTCTGCCTATTGTGAAATTCTTTTTCATGTCTCTCTAACTTCCTTTTAGCATTTAACAACCCAATTATCTTCTATTCTCATATAAAATGTGCCTCATCCTCAAAATTGACCTGGTAGGGGTGTGATTAGTTAATTGCCATGAGCACCTGACATTTGAAGGAAAAAATGGATACCTCTGCCATTTTTCTTCTGATGCAATAGAAAATGATTAAGGTACAGTAGTATCTCTGTAGGGGGCAGCTGTTTGCAGGTGGATATTCAGAGACTGGCAAATTCTAGATATTAAGCTGTTCTTGTCTGTCTTTTCATCTTTTTTGAGGGGATGGCAGGAGAGCCAGAGGAAAGGACAAAGGGGCAGGCTCTGAATAATTTCTAAAGCATCTATACTCTTTGTCATGAAAGTTTTTATCCCTATTAATTCCAGACTGTTTGCAGTGCACTGGTTCAGCCCCTGGCAAAACTGTGAAATCACCCAGCTTTCTCTTTCCAGCCCTTGATTTTGACATTCTATATGTCTTTTTCCCTTTGGGGGTCTGTTTCCTTCCATCAGCCCCCCAGAGCTCATACTCCACCCTTCCAGAAGCTGGAGAAAGGACATGAAGCTCATTCACATGTGTCGAAATCACTGTTGTCTGAAACAGGACTGCACCCCCTCCACTTTCTGAGGAAATAGTAAGGATAAGGTAGCTCCAAGCCTTTCCCTCTTCATCTTTTCTGGGTCACCGGTCTGCTTTTGAAATCAGGTGAAAAAACCTTTGCATAAGGAAAATGCACAGATGTCCCTCCATCTATGGCAATTTATGCAAATTTTTAGGAGGTGCTCAGCCTCTCTTAAATCTAGAAGGGAAATGTTATAGCCAAGAGCAGTAAAGTGCCTAACTAATTGGCATTATAATAAAAGGGAGGTAGGTATCAATATTTTCATTACCCACACAGTACCGTTTTAACTGAAGGTGTTAAGAAATAAGAATCAGGTGGCGGACTCGGCCTAGTGGTTAGGATGTCCGTCTACCACATGGGAGGTCCACGGTTCAAACCCCGGGCCTCCTTGATCCATGCGGAGCTGGCCCATGTGCAGTGCTGATGTGCGCAAGAAGTGCCCTGCCGCGCAGGGGTGCCCCCGCGCAGGGGAGCCCCATGCGCAAGAAGTGCACCCTGTAAGGAGAGCCACCCAGTATGAAAGAAAGTGCAGCCTGCCCAGGAATGGTGCCACACACACGGAGAGCTGACATGGCAAGATGATGCAAACAAAAAGAAACACAGATTCCTGTGCCGCTGACAACAACAGAAGCGGACAAAGAAGACTCAGCAAATAGACACAGAGAACAGACAACCAGGGTGGGGGGGAAGGGGAGAGAAATAAAATAAATAAATAAATAAATAAATAAATAAATAAATAAATAAATAAATAAATCTTTAAAAAAAGAAGAAAGAAAGAAATAAGAATCACTCTCCACCAAAACAACATTCCGGGTTGTAACATTAATCTTGCAAATTTGCTTTAAAAAAAATGTTAGGAGAAAGGTGCCTTCAACCAGAAGCCAAGCTGGAAGGCTTGCAGTAGGTCCATAGAAACTGATTCAGTTCTACTCTTTACTGAGGTGTCTCAAAGTCAGAAAAGAGTGAATTCATTAACCTCTTGTTTGCAATCCCACGTTTTATTTGCAAATTCTGTAGGATTTGTATTCCATCCCAGAATAATATGCATTTGCCTTAATATTAAAATACCGTGCATTTCCGAACCTTTGAATGAAACTGATGCTGCAAGACGAGTCGTGTCCATTGCTCTGTGTGTGTATTGGGTTGTGTATGTGTGAGTGTGAGTGTGGTGTGTGTGTGTCAGTGCAGAGTGTGTGTGTGTTAGTGTGTTTGTGTGCATGTGTTAGTGTGTGTGTATATTCCCTGATTAACCTTGCTCACTTCCTTGGTAGAAGTGATGCTAAAGCTACAATCAAGGAACCTGGGTTCAGAGATGAGGTCTCCCTGAAGGATATGTGTCCCCAAAACATGCTGTGACAAAACTGCCCCCAACATCATGAGAGTTGAAGGGAAATGAGCAACTGTATGGCTTTATGAAACATTCAAGCAAGGCTAAAAGCACAGAAGGAAACTACTGATTAAGGACCATTATAAACCATCATCTCTCTAAGTATGACCTGAGGACAGTGGAATCCCAGGCCTCTGGGAACTCTGTCTTCCACTAGGGAAAGTAGCCATACTCATGTTGAGCAACTGTTTCTGTTTCTTTACAGAAACCTAGGATCATTCTGGGGTTGTAACTGGTACTCAATTAATATTTGTGAAATGAATACAGTTTCTTTCAATCAACAAGAGAATTATATGGAGAGCTGAGACAGGTGGTTTGATGGTACTTGGAGGCTGATTTGGGCACAGTGGAAGAACGCCTGCTCTATTAATCATAAATTTTATTGATGAAGTGGGCTGTCCTGTGAGAACTGAAAAGACATTTAGCAGGATGGAGGAGCCAACTGGCCGGAATGCTTTCAGCAGGTGGGGAGATGTGCATGAGTTCTGCAGATTATGGCTGAAATACCTAACTTCCAAGACCCCTTCTCCAACTCTGTAGCCTGTGACTTCTGATCTTAAAACCTGCCTTGTTCAAAAAACAGACATCAGGTAGAGGCCAAATTCAACCAAGCTATTTCCATGGAAAAGGCAAATTTAAAAAGTCTGTATTTATGATTTACTTGATTTTAAAACCTGAAGTTTGGATTGGGGCAGATAATAATCAAACCAAGCATCCCTATCTAGCTGATCTTTGAGATTGCAAAGGAGGCAGAAAATGTCATCTGATTAGATTTGGTCATGGCCTTCCTTGAGTCACAGGGCTATCCCCCCTCCTAAGTCCTTGCATAGGCCACTTTGGCAACTACACTTTCATCTCAGAACATCTTGCATATATATGTGTGCTAGAGAGGGGTCCACAGTGAGAGAAAAATGGCAAATGGTTAGAAAATGCTTTGTGAGAAAAAGATTTAGCTGTTATGGGGCAGTACATGGTACCTTGCCAAAAGTGACCTCACCACTTGATTTTTAAGAAGAGACTTAAATTTGATGCTCAAAGGGCCTAGAAAAAAACTGAAAAAAAAATGCTGTGAAATTTATCTTTGCAGTTTGCAGACCAAGTGATGTGTTCACCCAGTCACTCTACACAGCATGTCCACATCATTGGCATTACCTCCTGACTGGCTAAAGTCCTCTGAAGCCAGTACAGACCTCAGCCAATTAATAAAAATTGTATTGAATATCACTATACCAAAACAAAAAATTGCATACAGCTTTTCAAATGACATTCCTTATCTCATTTATCATTCACACAAGCTGCTAGTCAGGACAAGTGTCTTCACTCTCATTTGGAAAAAAGAAAAAGAAAACAAAAAAATGAAATGATGAGGCCAAAGTCACACAAACAGTAACCAGAAGAATCAGGGCCATAATTTATTTCTTCAGACAGTTCTATCGTCCAGACTAGATGTTCAAAGGAAGGGTTTTTTAAAAACTCATGATGTTGTAAATATGACTGATAGGTCCCACCCGGAGTTTCTAAAACCTTGGCAATCTTGACATTTTGAGAGCTGGATAATTCTTTGTCATGGACTTCCAAAGGCATTCGAGAAAGTTTACAAGCATTCCTGGACTACCGTCTAGATACTAGCAGCAAACCACCAATTTGAACGAACAAATATGTCTTCAGACACTGTCATTCATCACAATGGCAAACTCTCTTCCAGTTGAGGACACTCACTTTACCTTACCAGGTTCAATTTCTTTTAAAAGAAGAGCACAGACTAAATGGACTGAAAGTGTGGATGAGTGTGCTCTGTAGGCATGAATATACAAGCATGTGTAAAGGATGGACAAGGAAACGGCCAGAAATCTCTTCTAGTAATCAATCCCCACCAACTGGAGAGAACAAAAAAAGCAGAGGTACCATCTTGATTGTGTTTTCTAATTTGGGAAAAGGATTGGATGGCATGGAAAATGAGACTTTCATTGGCCAGCAAGTGAGGTATTTTTATTCCCTTGTATACAAAATAACATTTCCCCCAATGAAGCCACAAAACACTTAGCTATAGGAACCCAATAAGTCAAATTGAATTTGCCAACAAAAATTGATATTTATGCAGAAAACATAGAAATCTTTACCCCCAACAATGTATCAACAAGGGTGAAAACATCAATAGAGTTATACATTCTCCCCTCGAATTGATTTTGTTTCACTTGCTCAAATGTCTCTTGGATTAACTTTACTAATGAATTTTCACAGTGGTATATTCCCTTGACTGCTTAGCCACAGTCTGTGCTTTATTATGATATTTTTTCCCAAGTCCAAGACTTTTACCAGACCATTAACGCCTAGAAAAGATCTGCTGAGAAGACAGCTAAATTAATCCATCTTGTTTTTAAAGGACAAAACCAAAATGCAGTACACATGCGAATATTCATATAGAAAAGCATATACACCCTTGATGCATATATAACAACATGCAGTACCTTTCACTGATACGCTTTTATTTAAATGTCTTCTCAGTACTTTTTATATCGGAACATTACTCAGTGTATATGTTGCTACACGGTACTCCAAATTGATACAAAAGTGATAGAACAAAAGGTACCATTTCTACTATGGAATCACGGTTTTAGAAAGAATTGTTCAACCTAGCTTGATGCATTAAAAAAATCGCCTGATGTGTGTTACCAACTTGTGCTAATAATGAAGTGAACCCTTTTACAAACATACACACACACATACAGGTACAGTGTGCGTTTTCAAGACCCACGACACACCAAAAGGTGATTTCAAAACAAAACAAAAAAATCAATGTCTCCAAACCGTAAGAACCACTTTGTAATTTCATGTCTCTTCCTGTGTTCTTCATTTAATTAGATCATTGTTGAAGGCGCTTTGTATTTCTCAGGTAGCAGCATCTAGGCCTAAATAGATTGCAAGGCCAAGGTGCTCATTAATCCAATCTCATCTTATTATCTATATGCTCAAGTATCTCTGTCTCCTGATTATATTACTGAAATGTCAGTTTGAATATATGGGAAGTTTTGCCTTCTGTTCATTAGGTAGGTCAAAGAGGCCGTGTGAAAGAGCTATAGAGAAACAACCGCCGTAAATCAGAACCCAAAGGATGTTACTAAATGCCACCCTGAAATAGAGGCGGCCACGGTAGAACAGCCTTCGCACACCTCCCAGCAACGCGTGTGCACCCTTCTCGGCAGAACACATTTAATTTCTGAAAATAGATATTAATTTCCATCCAAATGCCCATTTCAATTCATTAACTGGAAAGGTAAATATTCACAACAGTGACAGGCAGCTCAATATTGACCTTGGGGGATAATAAATCTTGACATTCACCAGAACAAGCAGTTCACGTAGAGGGTATACACATGCATAGTTTTCCCAGGCGAATTATCTGTACTATTACAATAAATCACTAATGTTATGGATATATACACATGCATATATGTATATACATATATATGTGTGCCTATATGCTGGCATAAAGTATCTAGTCTATTAAATTCTATTGAAAATGCAAAGCAGGGAGCATTTGGGGCTCATTGGAGGTTTACTTTCAAATGGGAGAACAAGCAAGGCTTTCTGATGGGTGGTACTCAAAGTGAACACTCAGGGATGTGGTTGAAATGAACTGCCCAAGTAGAATCAGAAACCAAGACCGGATCCAGGTATACAACAGTTTTATTTCATTTGTGTCCCTCCCCTATCCTAAGTCAAAATTAATTAACATCAGGAGGCACTGAGAAGGCGGTGCTGGTGGAAGGGAAGGAAGCAGTGGCAAGAGATCATCAAGGGAGGACTGAAGGGCAGGCCAGCCTTTCGGGTGGGGTGTGCCCCTCAACAGCCCCTAACCCAGTTTTGCTGCCTGTGCCTGGGAGTCACTTAACCTCCCTGAGATTTAATCCAATGTACCAAGCAGTTATTTTGCCATTCACTGTGCTACACACGGGCAATTTAATCACAGCTTCACATGATATCCCTGCCTTTTAAGACATCCCAAGGGAATGTCTGGGATGGAAGTGGATAATTCAAGGGCCTCCACAAGACTTTCCCTCTTTACAATGAAAATAGCTATTGAATATCAGCTTAGGAAATGAGAGTGAGGCGATATGTGTGGAGCCAGCTACTATCTTTTCAAGTCAGGAAGTGCTGATAAAATTCTCATGCCCTGAGAGGCATGGAAAATAATAACAAGAAAACCCCTATTTTAAGGGCACCTGTATATTCATTGTGACTTATGGCAGAGGTAATATGGAAAATATTTGGTAACCTGGATGGCAGGTCACCAAATACACCAAAGGCACATGGGTGGGAGCACCTGTGTCCTCATTGGCACATACCACCCCCACTCCTTACAATTTTATTATTATTAATCACTTTTGCACAAAATCATAAACCTAGAGATATCTTCAATTAAGAATAAGGCAGAGATGCCCCCACAGCACACCTGAAAAGAATCTGGGGGGAGGGGGGGTGGTGGCATAAATATTAATAGGTTGAAAGATAGAATCCTGTGCCTCTTCTCTCTGTTTTCTCCAAAGCAACTCTCTAGGTAATTCATTTTACATGCTAAATTTCTAGGGAAGATTTCATGTAGGAAACCAAGAGTTTCTGATCTTAAACTATTTAAATTTAAATAGTTAAGGCCTTATTCTTTACCTTGATCGTTTTGGAGAGCTAATACTTTGCCCGGCATTTATTGATTGCCTTGGTGTGAGTGGATTCAGGACTCTGTGTCTTTTCTTGATAGCAGCCACTGATGGGGGAAGAAAGACAAGAATGTCTGAGTACTGGGCATCTGACAGGTGTGGCAAGAAAGTCCGCTGAGTCAAGAAAATAGCTCACCAAGAGTACAGAGGAGACGCAAAAGTCAGACCTCACAATTGCAACGAGGAGAGCTCAGCTTGAAGGAGTAGAATCCTGAGGGCTTGAGAACAAAGCCCAGAATGCACCAGCCTGTCCTCTGATGCAGTGAAGGAGGAAGGGAAGTTCACACATGTGAGGTCTCTGCTCTACTCAGGGGATGGTGTGAGGACAGCAGAGTAAGAACGTCACTTCTCTTGGTCAGCAGCATAAAAGAAAGGTACTGGATACGCACTCATCAAAACCCACTTTGCTAACTGCTTTTACCGGGTGACAGCAGGAAGTGATGGACTGGATTTACAGACTGATTCTGCAACCCAAAGACAATGCACCTCATGGACAAGTTGCATCCAGGTCCAACTGTCATCCAAGGCTTGGCTTGTCTGACCTTGTGATCTATCTAAGTGCCGTGGAAAGAGTTTTCCTCATTAGCCCCAAATTTAAAAAAAGAAAAGGCAGAGAATTCATTCAACACAGAGGGTAAGGACAGAATGAGCTAGGGATGAGAATGCTGCTCTTAGTGAGGACGGCCTCTAGGAAGCATGAAATGGGAACAAACACCTGTACCATGAGCACTGATGATGGACTCCACAGGGCCATCAGATGGCCACTTGGCTGCGAAGTATAGAACCTGGCCAAGAAGAGTGGAAGAAACCAAGCTTGAAAGAAGAATGTGACCAACTTTAACAAATGGCTTTAGACCTACAGGCACTGGTTGCCATAGTGATTTTTGGAAACTGGGAAAGAAAAAGGACCCTGTGCAAGATCAGACTAAGACCATCTTCACACTGGGGCAGGAATCTGGGAGCCTGGACAGATAAGGCTTTCCTCACCTAATCAGCGAGAAGGGCTGAAACTGCAAAAGTGAGCATCTCCTCAATTTAAGAACAGCTCAGCTTTCGCTTCGAGTTCATGGAAACAGCAGGTAGAGTGAAAAGAGCATGGGCTTTGGAATCGAGTGGGTTTGACTCCTAATGACACAATCTACTAGCTGTTTGTCCTGAGTAAATTACCAAACCATTCTGATGAGCACATCCTCACTCTAGAATGGGAAGAACTACTGCTTCACAGGCTTGCAGCAACCAATAGAACAAGAATCTGGCATGGGGTGTAGGTTTGAAATCCTGGCAAGAAAGAAACACATTACTTACGTTTATCTCTAATCTCCAATGTTCCAACATTCCAATCTGCCAGATTCATTTATTTTGATTGTGTCAAAAGGTTCCCCATTGTTGCCGAATGAGAGGCATTAATCTCTCTTTCAGTATCCTGGTGGTTTCAGCCTGTCTCCAGCCTAAAGGAATCTGCCCTCGTTCCCCCCAGTCCTGTAGCCTGGCAGGGCTCATTCACACACACAGGAGCATCATGAGGTACTTGTACACTAGGAGATGGTTGGAAAGGGGGGCAGCACAGGTTCGGGGTGGGGGTGATGGTGTTACTTGCCCTCAGCCCCTCCAAAAGGTCCCCATTCCATTCACTGAGCAGACATGTGGGTTTCCTTTCCTCCTGCTATTGGATACGCCCGTCTCAATTCCCATTATTGATTAATCATCATCTGCAGTTCACAGATCAGTCCCCGTTGACAGTGGTCAACAAAGCAATCTCAACCTATTTTCCAGAGAAGAGGGAGAGATTGTCGAGTGGGTCTTTCCCATATGGGAAACCTAGGAGGCATAAATAAGGAAGAAGAGCCAAAAACATAAGCCCATGCGCCTGGGTATATGTTGCCCTCTGCCAAGGGTTAAGTGACTAGAATTGGCTCATCAATTATAACTGTAGATTTGGAAAAGCATTTTTGTCGTAGAATAAACAGGGATATAATATGGAGCAGAATGCAAATTTGCATGAGTGTTTAAGTTAGAATTCAAAAACCTTCATGCGTCGGTGCCTTCCTCAAGCAGAGCACTCAGACTCCTTGGGTTTTCATGTGTTTCTGTATTTTTGTTTTTCTGGTGAGCTGAAATTTGGTGGAAAAGTTTGAAAAGCATTAGCTTGAGCCATAAAACGTAAAAACAAGCCATTTAGCCAAAGTTAATCGAAATAGGCAGAGCGAATAAAAGAGATGGAAGGGAAAGTCAGACGGGGGAGAGATAGAGGGAAAGGAAAAATAGTAGGAGAATTGAAGAGAGAAAAAGGGAAATAGGAAAGAAAAGGAAAGTAGGTCAGAAAGAAGGAAAGTTGGAGAGTAGGGGAAGAATTGCTGGAGATAAGGAAGCAGAGAGAAAAGACATAGGAAAAGGAAAGAGGGCTTAATAAATAGAACTGGGAAAAAAACAGAGGGGTTCTCAGTTCCACGGTTTTGTTTTTCAAGCAGTTCTGGTACCTTGTATTGTTTCTAGATCTACGTTGAAAAGCAGTCCTAATGCTTCCTCCTGGTGACTGTAAAGAGATGTATACAGTAGGCAGTTTATAAATATTTGTTGAATAAAGAAGTAAACCAAGGAATGAGGGAAGCACTTGGCAGAGTAAGCATTTATAATTCATTGTATCAAGACCTGACTTTTTTACCACCAAAATCCACAAGACCAAAAGATGCCCCCTATTGAGTCACCGGAAGCAGACTTCAGCAGCACACTAAAAGGCAACCCACCTCTCCCCCATTTCTGGTTTTAGTCCATCTACTTGAGTCTCCTTGGCACCCAGCACACTTCACATGTGTCCCTCCCCACTTTCAATGACGTTGGGAAGGATTGTTCACCAATTCTTGTCCCATAGCTCTGATCTCTTCTACAAGGACCTACTTAGTTTCCTGGAGGGAGTTTGCTCACGAATTTTCTAGAGGAGTTCATTTTCTACTCCCTGATGAAGCTCCCTCATGAGTTTTTCAGCAATCAGATTCACTGACCAATGCCTAGAAGCAGTGATTGTTCTATGAGCCCAGCAACGGAATGAGGAATCCAGAAAGGTCCTATTTCCCTGTCAGGTAGCATCTGACTCTCCCCACAGTCCCTTGGAAATAGGAGTTGAAATGAGAACAGGTTTCCATTTGCCTTGGCAATCATTCAACTCTCTGGCTACCTGGAAGAAGGAAGAGGGAATCATTCTATCTTTGCTGGAGAATGGAAATGCAGTTGTCCTTGTCCTCCTTTGTATTATAACAGTTTGTGAGAGAATCCATATTGAAATTCATTAGTAATTATAATAATAGGTATAATTCCTGAATGTCCATGTCAGGTACATTTTATACTGAGTAAATTATGTTATGCTAAATGCTAACTCTACAAGGTCAATGTTGGTGCCCAAAGGGAAAATACACTCAGTGAGAATTAAATCAATCCAAGATCATGTGACTTATGTCCTTTCAACTGATTTTATCATCTCTCCATTTCCCACCTAGGGTGCCTTCAGCTTTCTGATATGAAGGGTTAGACTTGGAAAAAATCCTTGTCTTGGGTGCCCTTAACATTCCTACTCTTTGCTCTTCCCCGAAGTAGAACATCTGCTTTCTTTCCTTCAGACACCCAGTACTATCATTCTATAAAATTTTCTTCTGGAAAGAGTCTGTTCCTCTCAGTAAAATATAGTTCAATATAGAGTCTCAATTATTTATTTTCTCTCTTTGTGAGTATCTGTGCCTTTCAGCTTACTTCTATGAATTAAAAGGCCTTTTCCCATAGTTATGGAATTCAGAGGATTAATGGAGTAGGTAGGAGAGCTGTTTGGTGACAGATGGGTGGAGGTGTTGAAATCAAGTGGGTTTTCCCAGTGCCATGTGGGTAGAAAATACATAGCAGGCGTGCCCTCATAATGTGCTTTGTTGGGAGATTTCACATTTGGTGACTGTGCCCACATAGTTTAACAAAGCGGCCCTTGGATCCAACAGACTTCTCACTCCCCTCCCCTCACATCCTTAACATTTCATAACTCAGGGAAAGCCGGTGGTAATACACAAAATACATGGCCGTGTGACAGAGAGAAGAAGTGGAAAAAAGGTGAGAGAGAGGTAAGAGGGAGGAAGGGGGGCAGAGGGAGAACTGAACATATATATTCAGCAAACTGGCCTAGGCTAACACCTACATAACAGCTGTCTGTCAGGCAAATTTCTTTAGACTGGTATTTGCTTTGCAATATCTTCCGAAGGATATTTCTGCTCCCAAAGGTGGATGGTTAAAAATAATATACATCACGAGCAGTGTTTTGGCATTGCCCTTCACTTTCTTTCTATCTTCAACTTTACTGTTGTCATCCCTTAAAACTCAATCAATTCAGCTGATCCAGTGAACAGATGGCATTAATCAGCCCCCAAGAATATGCACAAAAGCAATTAGAAATGTAGAGTTGGAATTTATGCCAGCAAATCAATTGCCAATGATAGCAAATCAATGTAGCACACCCAAATTCCCCCTCATTCTTTTTCCACTAAGTAGCCACTGAGAGCTGTAATGAAGCCCTTGGTTTACACCCCTAGCCAAGGGGGATTGAGAACGGGCATATTGAGGTTTAATTACACAATCCTTAATGACTAGTTCTCATTCTGCTGACAAAAACCAGCATAATTTACAGACTAAAAGATGCATCAGGATGATGGATACAGACAACATGCTCTATATGATGTCATGCAAATATGAAATATGCCACATCGAGAATATGTTCTTTTGGAATTCCCAGAGATGAACTTCATTTCAGAGCATAGAGCACCTTTTCTAGCATCTACAGTACTCATTTGTCAAAAACAATGGGAGCAGCTATAGTATACATTTTAAGCACAAATCTGTGCCTTCTGTGAGTTTATGAGCTCATATATCCTCATGTCTTGAATTTACTTGGTTTTTTTTTTTTTTCTTTCTAATACTGTGAAACCATTGCAGATTCTGAGACTTCCTGCTTTAGGTCTTTACTAATTATCCCGAGTTACTGGAACAACCTCTTAACTGCTTTCCTTACCACTAGTCTTGACCCATGCCTTTCTATTCGCCATGTACTGTGATTTAAAAAGTAGCATAATTGTGATTATGTCAGTTGCACGTATAGAATCTTTCAGTGTCTTTCCATAGCTTTATGAGTCAAAACACGAGAATCCCGTGCCTACCTATTCTAGTTTCCATATATATGCCTATAAGCAGCTCTGACAAGTGTCAGTCACTGCAACAAAATTCACTCTCTCATATCTTCACATAGGAAGCTAAAATAACTTCCCCTGATTTCTCTTCCTAGTTAAGTCTGACCTTGTTTAGGCATTTGTTTAAATTTCACTTCCCTCAAAGACCCTAAATTGATGCTACCGGCAGTCTAAGATGCTCCTTTTATGCCTTATATTGTATCCTTTGCCTATATTTGTTACACAACAATTCATTCTGAGAGAAGTAAAGATTTATTTGTTTGATACTCCCAAGTTCGAAGTTCCTTTAAGTCACAGACTATATTTTCTAATCCAACTTTATATTTCCAACTTCATAGGAAAACTCGAGTTTAGGAAAAAGATACTTTCATTGGGACCCATTTATTCAATAAGTTTTTGGGAAGGAGTAGTAACACACAAGCTAAACACTTAAATCTTCTTCCTTAAAAATTACTAACGTTCGCATCTTCTTCCTTAAGAGATGAGATGGGGGCTTCAAAATATTTTCAGATGTATGCTGTAGACTAGCAATAAATGTTTCCAGAAGTTTAGTACTAACACCCCATTGAATGGTTCCAAACTATTCCTTCTTATAGCCGAGGCTATGAAAACCGATTTTTATAGCATTATGCCTGGGCATCTTTTCAGACTACATAGGAGCACTCATTAAAATTGCATAACGCAACTTAATAAAATTAGCTCAAACTTAGTATCAAGGTCAGATGGATGAAGAGATTTTCCTCATTTAGGGAGAATTGGCCATTTTAGCACTAAAACAATATGATCTCAGCAATGCAGTAGAAGGGAATAGCAGGTTTGTATAGAGGCAAGGGCCCATTCTCCAGCTCCCATTCCCAATCAAGTGAGCTGAACTTCAGCTTTTTCATTTAACAGCTCCACAAAGCACCATATTCTGGGCATTCTCAAGACATCAATAAGTCATACTTATCAACTTAACAGTAATAAATGGGAAAAAAATTTTAAAGTGAGACTCTAGCAAAAGGGCCATAGAAGGATTCTAATTTAGAAATCGAAATTCTTAACTGGAAATCATTCATTTATTCCCTAATTAATTCATTTACCCACTGGTTTAGGTGTCTGATACAGACATTCAAATAAAAGAGGGTCATTCAGGAACTTTGCTCTTATGGAAATATAACACATGAGGGAACTTGACCCAGCCTGGGGAAATGTGTGCGTGGTGTGTGTGTGTGTGTGTGTGTGTGTGTGTGTGTGTGTGTGTGTGCGCGCGCGATGGAGTTGGGAGAAAGAAAGAGAAGATTAAAACTGGGAAAAAGTATTCTAGGCCAAGAAGGGTGCAGATGCAAATGACTGCAAGATCTGTGAGACAACATGGCTTGCTTGGGGGATGTGAAGGAGTTTCACAAAGTTGTAGATTAGGGGATGTGGGAGTGCAGTGAGGTTGAGGTTTAGAGAATTAGGCAGGGCCTGTGCTGGAGAAAGGAATTTTCGCTTGCTATTTAATTAATATTCCTTTGTCTGACATCTATAGTCTTGCAAGACTTAATGTCAGCAGTGGGGTTTTCATGGCATTGCTTTGTGTCTGTATGCACATGGAGAGTGTTCCCAAGTCTTCAGCAAGGCTGTATCCTTTTCCTATCAAGTTTTTTAAAAATTGAAACTGATAAAAGAAAAATAAACTATCAACTGGTTTCCCAGATATGCAGCCTCTTAGCTGTGACCAGAGGGATGTATGGTATCTTGCATTAAATCTGGGTCCCATATGCTTGGTTGTTTTATTAAGCATTTATCAGGCATTCGTGTATGGGATGGCTATTTCTGTACCTTTTGTATGGAAGGCAACTTTCCACAAATGCTTATACAACACCCTAAATGTATGCATGGGAGTCAATTCCCTAACTTTCAAAGTATTTAATCTTTGAAAATAGACATGGCTTCAAATTCTGATTTTTTCCATTGCTTGTCTTTGTGACCCTGAAGAAATAAATAAACTCAATTAACCTTAAATGTATTCATCTCTAAACTATGTAATAAAGCCTACCTAGCTGTGCTGCCTTGCTAAGTTATGTGGACACTGTATATGAGGTGAGAGATTTAAAAAGTATACAGGGGTTGGCAGGAATTAAAATCTTATTATGTTGTAATTGTAAATATGATTGCCTAACAATTTTGGAGTATCCAAATAGAATGACAGTATGCAGCATTAGCCGTTAAAGGCAGAAGGACCGTAACAATCACTTGATTCAATTTCTTCATTTAATACATCAAGGTCATCAGAATAAATATATAACCTTTACCAGGTCACTAGCCAGAAAGTGACAGAGATTTGATGAATGAACACAGCTTCCCTTTTGAACAAAAAGGTCACTATTGGCTCCAAATGAGTCCACTCTAACTTCACCATAAAGTCCCTTGCATGAGTCTTTATTGTATTCTGGCCTTTTGGGTAAAAAGAGCCTCTTTGTACCTGCCTATCAGACAGAGGATAATTGACATTATACATACAGGCCATAATCCATCAGAGTATATTGTCTTTTGAGTTAAAAGGCTTTGGATCATCAACTAGGCTTCAGGAGTATTTCAAATTCTATCACTTTACTTTGTTTTATAAACAAGGAGCACAGGAAAGTGCAACAATTTATTAAAAGAAAACTAGGTCCCACTAAAGAAAGCAAATGCAATTGGGCAGAGGAGCAAGGGGGAACAAAAGAAAGCTGCAATTTGGAAGATAGTCATTCATTGGAGCAAGAAAAAAAGAGGGAGAGTTTAATTCTTTAGAGTTATTCCTAGGGAAGCTAATTCTCTCATAATTGTATACTCTTATGTAGAAGTTGCTGTTCTTTCTTAATTAATATTTTCCAGTTTTGGAAATACAAATATGCATTGGAGATGGGGGAGGAATATGTGAAAAGACAGGGAAGAAGGATCATTTGAATTGTCAAAGTTAAATCCATTCAGCCACAGGGAACCCTAGGACTCTTTCAGGTAGATGAGCTCTCTACTTCTTCTTTCACATTTGCTGATGATAAATGCTACAAAACGTGTTTTCAAACACTTTCCTGCTGAAAGAATCAGCCTGATCTATGTTTTACTTATAGTAGTACTATTAATCGATTTAATTATGTTTCAGCTCATTCAAGGAATGATGAAACTCTTTATTTAAAATTCATTGGTACCCTAGGATATTTTAAATGTAGCTCCACTGGTAAGCAAACAGCTACAATAAAGTTTTTGTTTCTTCACTCAGTGCTACATCTTTATGAATTAGATATGTAGCGGCCAGCTTAGATAGGTGCTTGGGGATCCTTCAAAGTGGTTTATCATATAACACCTATCATTCAAAAGAAAATGATTAGGGACCCTATATATTATTCCATGCTTTCCTATTATCTTCTGAATGCAAGTTCTACTATTACAAGAGCTTTTCAGCATACCTAAATACCATAACAATCTGCTGTTGCATATTCCAATTGCTGTTTTATAACAAAATATGTGAGCAGAATGATATATAAGCAGATTGATATTTGACATCAGCTCTGGCATAAAAAGAGCTAGAACTCTTCAAAGTTCTGAGTTAAATCAACTACTGAGTCACATTACTTTTTTTTGCATCAAAGGAGTTATATGTAAAATGGTTTTTCATTTAACGTTGGCCTATTATATATTCATTTGAAATTGATTAATACCCTCAGGGAAAACCCAAAGGAAGTATTGTAGCTATTTAATATCCTGAAAATCTGGAATGGGGGAATTTCCGGAGTTTTTATTACTAGTAGATAATTAGGCTCTCTGCGCAGTTTCATAATAGCTATACTGCATTTGCCCTTTCTAACCTGACTATATTTTAATTTTGCTTAATTAGAAACTTATAAAATTTAGAATTGGGTAATCACTCATTTTTCTCCCAGAGATAAATCTCCAAGTTTCAGTCAGAGGATGAGAAAATTAAGTGCACACATACATACACACACATCACGTAATCCCCCTCCCATACACACACACAAACACAATATACATAAAGAAGAGTGGAGTGGCAATAATTATAAGTTATTTTTGTTGGAACAAAGTCCAGAGGTATAGCTCTATACTAAGAAGCAACTTGAATAAATAATCCATTTTCTATTTTAAAGGCTACTTTTTCAAAGGATTTGAAATATTATTTCAAACATAGAAAGAATTGTCATAGTGGGAAAAAAGAATTTCTCTAGTTCATTCATAAACCTGTACAAATGTACTTTCTCTGAATGGAAACCCTATTACTCAGTATAAGCATTTAATTTTAGTGGATTGCAGATAGAGAATCTAGCAAAGCCTGTAGTTCATGGATAAAGTGTGTGGACAACAGAAGTCTGGAGGAAGAGAATTGTGAAACATTAGTATTTTTTTTTCTTAGAGGTACTGTATCATAGGTTTTGAAAATCACCAATAAGTGTTGAGTTCTGAATTAATCTCCTGCTATTCTATTGTTCACTGAATTTATACATCTTGCACAGCACAGTAAAAACAGTTATCAATATTACTTAAGAACACTGACCTTAAAATATTTCGCTAACAGTGTGCATTCAATTGAAATGTTGATTGGAAATGGGGAAATTAAACTGTCATGATGAAATGGTAAAGCTCTTTATCACAAAGTTTCCTTTTAAACGTTCAGAATTAGCTTTATTGCTACATCCCTAGTGATAACCATGAGGCTTAAATCCATGCTATTTAGGTTTCATGAGCATTACTAAAGCATATTAACCATAGTTCAATTATTTTGCAGAAAGTGCCATTTTATAATTACTTATTTCCTGGCTGTTCAGAAAATGTATTGAGCAAGAAAGTCCATCTAGCATTCCTGTGAAATATCTTCTACCTGTTCCCACCCATTTCCTCACTCCACCTTTATGAATCTTCAAAGTGTCTCCTCTCTTCAGATAGGTAAATGTGCTAGACAGAAAACACAGATATTTTGCAGCTACCCCTTTGCATGGCTAGGACAACACTGACCTCTAGTGTTCCAGGAGGTAGAAAAACTACCCCAGCACCATGCCCAACTTCAAACTAAACAACTTAGACCTTTTCTTCCAAAGCACCAAGGTACCAACTTCACTTAAAAAAAAAAAAAAAAAAAAATGAGGCAAAGAACTATATTCTAAACTGTCATTATGTATTTCCTGAAATAATTTCTGCACCAAGGGCCTTCCTTTTAGAGAGGTTGACCTCAGCCCTCCTCGTTTAGAATACAGACTTTAATAAAAATCTTCCTAAGGCAATACCACTAACTAGAGATTCTGGACCCAAAACTTCCATTCACAGATATAAACCTTGACTAGGTTGTGTGCCATTATCAGTATATATTTGTCTCTGTTCCCGTGATGTGTAATTCTGGAAAGAGATACTCAAGGTCTTCTAGGAGGAAGGGGGCATAAGCGGGTGCAGGGGGAGTATGGTAGAGGACTCAAAAATAGTTACATATTACAAAATACAAATCACACTGCTCCCATGCGCCTTACAGTTCTGAGGTTCTTGGAGGAGACGAGGGATAAGGGAGCAAGTCCAGAAACTTGAGGGACCTTTATAAACCACCTTTGAAAACAACCCAGATGGCTTAATTACATTCTTTCTCATTTAGGAGTTCCCAGAGCTGGAAAAACTTCCCTTCCTCTGCCGAGAGACGCAGCTGAGCAATTGAGCTTGAACCTCTGATAGCCCTAGCGATTTATTCAAGTTTGACGAACTGGGTTCTTTAAATACACAGTGCAGGTGGTGGATCCCCGGGTGTCCAGCCTTCCTGCCTATTAAATTAAATGCCCTGCACCGGCTCAGGTTAGGATTTGGACGCCAGAGTCTAGACTTACACGGCATACTCACTAGGTGTTCGCTGGCACAAAGATTTTGGGGGTGGCGTGTGCACCAAAGCTCGGTCTCCTGTAACCAGAGCAGCCATTGATCTTCTGGTTTGACTCGATGGGGCCATGACTCTTAGGCCAAAACTCCCAATCCCGGTAAGCCGAAGCCCCCTGGTTGCAAGATACCGAGTGGTACGCCTAGCTGTAGGCATAAAGTCATGCGTTGTAGGAAGCTCGGTAGATTGCAAACCCGGAGCAGCCGCATTTGGAGACGAGCCACTGTCATCGAGGGCGGTGACTGGGAGCCTAGCTGCTGCTGGAAGCGCAGCCCCCAGCGGGACTGGGAGACCCTCCCCGAGAACTTTGCGATCCGGGGAGAAGGACAGGACATCCAGCGGGGCTGGCTCATCTCAGCTCTGCTAACTTTTGGGAGGGTTGGGGTAGGACACCCACAGCCATCAGCATGCCCCCCAGCCCCGCCTCTGGTGGGAGCCCACACAATCGAACTCGCTTGGACAGTTGAGTGCGTCTCTCCGAATCCACCGCCCCTCCCCTCCCCCAGCCCCGGGTACTCACAGTTTGTCGCTGTTAATCCTAAATGCCACAAGCCGGAGAGGAGCAAAGTCCAAACGGCGGTCCGCCGCGGTCCAGAATCCATGTCCCCAGGGTAAGCGGTCGCTGGAGACCGAATGCCAAATTCGCCGGCGCCAGCCGCGGCTTCTCGCCTCTCTCGCTCTCTCCCGCGCGCCGCGTGACCCCCGCCCTCCCCCCCTTGGAGAGGCTCTGTCGCCGTGTCACTCCATCCCGCGCCCTGACGCTCCACCGAAACCGCGGCGGGGGCTTCTCCGGGGCCGCAGCCGAGGCGACCGTCCCTGGCCCTGCCGCCCGCGCTCCTCGCCCTGCTCGCCCGCCGCCGCCGCCTCGCGCCCCCGGGCCCCTCCTTCCAGGTGCAAATCCAGACCCACAGGCGACCGCGAGCGCCGAGCGGGCGGCGGGGCCGAAGGCTCCTCGACGGGCTCGGGAGCTGGAATCAGCACCGGGGCGGCGGACAGCTCCTTATAGCGGCGCGGGGCCGCGCGGCGCCGCCCCCGGCCGGGCCCGCCCCGCTCCCGCCTATGAGAGCCGCCGGGGCGGGTCCTCGCCCGGCTCCCGCGCCGCTCCCCCGCCGCGCCACGCCGCTGCGGTGCGCTTTGGAGACCCGAGAGGGCTGGACCAGGGGCACCGCTCTCATTCATCCTCGCTCAGTTTCTCTCTGCATCTCCCGGTCCCTCACCACTCCTCCCCCTTTTTGGAAAGCCAGGTCCTGACATTTAAGCCAGATTTTAGAAGAACGCTGCTGAAAGGGCTGCCGAAGGAGTTGGGAGACCGAATGCGTTAGCAAGAGGGAATTGCCCAGGAGAGCTCTGTGACAAGCTAACGAGATGCTTTTTCTTTCTTTCTTTTTATCTTTTTTTTTCTCATGAGAGACTAAGACTTGAATTATGCCATTTAATTCCCCCTGCGTTTATCCCCTAGTTGGGAAGGCAGATGGGTGGTGGTATTGTTGGGATTTCTCATTTAGCTCTTGAACATGGTTCCACTCCCCTGATTTCCGATTCCGCACCCTATTTCCGTCGCTCCTCCTTTCACCTGCTTCTCTCTCGTCTGCGGCTCCCTCTTCGCTGCTGGCGTGTGGCTTTGGGCAAGTACTGCGCGGTGCTCGGTGCTTGGGTTCCGCAGCCTTGGTGGCTCACCGGAGCCTGAGAGGGAGGGAGATTGGGATAGACACCTCGGGCGTGTAGTGAGGAGGGTTGGGGTGGGGCTTGGCAGGGAGGATTTAAATGTTTAAAAAAGAGTAGTTTTGCTTTCTTCCTAGAAACCCTGCTTCTGTCTTGGGGTTCTAGTTTCCATCTGGGGACTCTCCTGCTTTACCATAGATCAACTAATTTCGCTTTTAGTGGAAGCTCTCAAAAAGCTGTCAAGCCTTAACAAAATGAGGGACTGTAATGATTTCTCCTAGGTGAAACTTAGAATCCAGCTGGGGGAGACAGGCTCTTTCCACTTCAGGGCCAGTGGATTCCCCCTCCCTTCCAACAGTAGCAATTGCACAAGCTTATTTTACCCCATTGAGCCCTCTCAACGCCTGGTGGTCAGTGACCCTCAGTGCTCGCAGCAGCCTGGAATGGGGTTCAGACAGATTAGCCTTGTGTTAGGGTTAAAGCTTGATTCGCAGCATGGAATATGGAGAGTTGTGTGACCATTGGATTCCTGACCCCCGACCCTCCCCCCCCCCTTTTTTTTGTTACAGAGGAGAATTCTGAAGGTCTTCTCACTTGCAAGTGAATGCCCTTTCCATCTCTAAGCTTCTGACTGAAAATAATGACTAAAGTCTCTCAATTCTTGTGCAGCCCCAGCAGCGGGTTTAGTTATCAGGGAAAGGCCATGCCTAGGAGATGCTGAATCACAAAATAGTAAAACCGAGGGTCCCCAAGAAGCTGCCCTGTTGGGAGGGACTGGGGCATGGAGGGGACTGAGGTTTAAAGGTCAGCCCCTTGGACTCCCCTTGCCCTTTTATTTAGGTCCCTAAGGGGTCACTGCATTGGGGAATCATAGCGGGAAAATCACCTGTCAGGCTTGTTTAATCACACCAGAAAGTCTAGAGGAAACATAGTGAACAATAATCCAGCTATGACAATTCTTTCATTTTAAAATGAAATAAAATCACAGGTACAATTTAAGCCCCATTTGCACTCTTCCCAATCCCCATTTTCTCCCAACATAGCTAATGGTAAATACCATTTCGGTGTATGTCATCCCTACACCTATTTTTATACTTTTACTGCATATATTTACATTTCTAAACAATATAAAGCTTTTCTTTGATTGACTTTAGGCAATATATGAATGACATCATCATGTTTAATTTTGTACCTCACAATTTGCTCAGCATTAAGTTTTTGAAATGTGTCCATTCAGATATATGTAGTCCTACTTCTTTCATTTTGACTGCTATATCATATTTTACTTTATTAATATGCCACAATTTATTCAACAATTCTTCCACTTATTGATGAACTTAGAAATTATTTCTAGTAACTTGTACCAATCTCCTAGTTTTTCCTGGGACACACACACACACACACACACATACTCAGGAGGAGATTTTCTGGAATCCAAGAATGACTTATCTTCAGTTTTACTAGATATTGCCAGTGGTCTTTGAAGCAATAGTCCCAATTCATACTCTCCAGCAGCATACGAATGTCCACAAGTTCCACGTCCCAACAAAAACCTCAAGACCTCTCTTTTGACAAATGGGAAAATGAGATCCAGAGAACACAGGTCTTACGTCATCAGATTTAATGCTCCACTATATCATTCTACTTTCTACACTGCCTCCCCATCAAAGAAATTTAATTAAATAAAATATTACAAACATGATAGAGAATGCTGACTTCATTTTCTGGCAGAAACACTTACAGTGAATCTATCTGCATCGTAAAATGTGCTGGGAATATGTATTAAGAGGCAGTCAGGGAAATCGGTTCCCCTTAAGCGCTGAACTGTGGCTGATCTTCAAGTTATTAGTAAATATTGGAACTCTGCATTTGGATATCCATATGTAGACCCATTACACAGTATATAAATTCCACCTATTTAAAGTCCTGTTTACAGCTGTAGCTTTTCCCTTTCTATCAAACGCACCTGTTCTCAGATTAACTTTTAGCCTTAAACAGCAGACGTTTGTCTGAGATTTGTTAACATTCCAGTAAGAATATTGCAACCCTGAATGCAGTGAGGGGTAAACAGCTGTTTCTCTTAGACAATAATGTAAACAATGCCATCTTCTGGGGGCATTTTGCCTGCAAGTTTTTATTAGCAGTAGAATATTTATCACTATTAAAATGGTTTTCGACAGACTGAGACTTACTTACAGAAATTCTTTTGTAAACATTTAGTCTGATAAAGCCACCTTCCAAATGGTGGAATAGAAGCTGACATATCTCCCTCTTCTCCCCATGTTGCCTCCATATGGAATATGGAGCACCTCGTGTTTTTTTTTTATTATAGAGGTTGTGAATTTCCAGAACAATCATGCATAAAATACAGGATTCCCCTCCTAGGCTACCCTATTATTAATACCTTCCACTGGTCTGGTATATTTGCTACAACTACAAGCATATTTTTTAATTGTACTATTAGCTATAGCAGTCCATGGTTTAACTTAGTGTTCACTGTTTGTGCAGTGTAGCTCCATGGATTTTTTTAGAGCACCTTGTATCAAAAAGGCTTAAAAGTTCTGCATGGATAGAGAAAGCTGAATGCTAACTAGAAATAGGGAAATACAGACAAATTAAATCTTAAAATATGTATATTTTAAAATGATAGATCTGAGTATTTGTTCAAGCCAATATTTTATCTGAATTTTTGGAAGGATGGAATGGTTAGGATTGAGTCTCATGTCCCTTTAGCACTCTCACTTCTTTCCCCTCCTTGGAGCAGAAGGAAAAGCATCATTCATCAACTGGAATGTCAGCCTTCTGATGTTCAACAGGTGATCAGGCTCTCTGATTTTGATTTTGTAACTCTCCTGTGAGGCATAAAGAAGGTAGATTTGGTCACCCCCATTTTATAGAAGGGATGCTAAGAGGAGATGGATGTGGACTTGTTAAATATCATGGAGAATTAATGCCTCCAACACACACAGGATAATGAAAATGAAAAAAAAAACTATTACATTTCTTTTTTCTCTAGAAAGCTTGTAGGGAAAAGGATAATCGATTCACTATGACTTACAGATATCTGGGATGTAGGAGAAAAGCATCTATATGTGGTCACCATAGGCTACTTTGTTTTGAGTGTCAGTAATTTTGAATCATTCTGTCTTCACATATTATGATTTTTTGTAACAATTGAAGGATGCCTTCTTTTGCTAGCTATAATACCAGAGTAGTTTTTTATCAATGTGATAGTTGATTTATTTCTTTATGTTTTATTTTTTGTATTTCTTTTATTCTTTATGTTTTATTTTTTGTATTTTTCTTCCTTCTTTATTAAGCATGCAACATGTGGCCAGTTATGTGCTAAAGGATGTAATGGAAAAATAGATATCCCTGCTCACACAGATTTGGGGAAATAAGATGTAAACACATTAAAAAGTTAAAATATAGTACACGTTAACATATAATTCTGTGCCAAATGGCTCAGATAATAAGTGCCATAAGAGTTTTAAAGTTGTCAAAGATTGCTTCCTCTGGGAAGGAAGACTTGCAGTTAGCATAATGAATCCATTCTTTGTCTCTTTGGGGGTAAAGGGACTTGAGTCACCCTGGGCCATGAAGCTCGTTGCTCGGGTCACATCAGGTCTATTTACTGAAACAGCAAAGCCAGGTCTTAGAGTAATGAAGGCAGAATTCTATTTTTGCAGAAGAATGAACGTTCAGATTAAGGCCTACCAATGTTGATAAAATGTTGAGAAAATGTCACTCCAGTCATTCCTTACCATTTATCTATCCTGGTTCCAGAGAAAAATCAATCTTTCCCTTCAAGACTCATTCTAGACATTAAAACTAGTCATTTTCTATCATCTGCCACCTTCCAATATTACAACCATTTAAATACCTTAGCTTGAAGCACATGCTCTTCAGCTGCTAATATACCATACTTCCTTTATTTCAAACCAGGCAAGTGAAGGAATCATGATTGGGTTGATCCTACCACAGAAATTCCATTCCCCTTTGTGAATGGGTGCTTGCTCTGTGGCCCAGTTCTTACCAATAAGATTCAAGGGGAAGGAAAGATTTTCTTCTCTGGGAAAAGGGAGCGCAATGCAAAGAAACTTCCTTTGCCCCTGCAGTTTTTTCAATAGCATGGACAATATATAATGAGAGCATGATGTTTGTAGTTATAGTAGTCAACTTGGGAACATAAGGCAACACATGGGACAATGATCTGGTAGGGAGGAAAAATACAAAGTTCCTGGGTCCTTAAATACAAAGTTGAGTTGTTTTGACCCTGGAACAATAAATGTTTTGAAATTTAAGCAACTTTGGCCAAAACAGAAACCTATTAAGTGGAAATGCAAGGAATCAAAACTAAGATTTTCTGTTTCCAAAATCTGGGCTCATCATTCCATTTCTCAGTGCCACAAAAGTTCAGAAGTGAAACACATTTAATAAATTATATGTGTGTGTTTAATCTGCTCACTAGGGATCCAATATGGTTGGCAATAATTTGGCTTCTACTAAGAAAAAAAAATTGCAGTAGGTTTACTGACGCCCTGCTTTTGTCTCTCTGGGAAAAGCTGTCTCCAAAGCCAATGTGTGATTACTAAGTTTGTTAAAGAAAATTAATGAAGAACAGCAGGGATTCCTTTTATTCCAGGTGCTCATCTACTTTTTAAGTAAGTCAGGCTGACATCTGAACATAAGATCTGTGCTAGCCACAACTGTGGAAAGTCTTCTACAAAATTCTGGCATTTTCCAAAGGTGTATGTTCCAGGAAATGACTTATTTGGAAGGAGAAAGAGCTGTTTTCAAAGGATTATTTTATTATGTAACCTAATCCCTAGCATTTACGTCCTTTTATCCCTTTTGCATTTAAGCCAGCATAGAAAACATGGGGCAGCACATCTATAATTTGCTTTTGGTTGGCATTTTTAATAAGGTGAAATGAATGTTAGTCTAGAGCCAGCAGGGGGTGTGTTGACTAGTTGGAAGGAAAAAGAATCAGAGCATATTTGAAGCAGCAGTCTGGGCAACTTCGGAGATTGCTGAATTATTGTTCATTTGGGGGAGGGTGGAGAGATGATGCAGAAGAATGTGATCAAACAAAAACAAACTTTCTGATGACTTACCTTAAACTTTGTTTACATATTTGGCATGTCTATTAAGAAACAAGACTGAGGATAATAAAAGTTTATAATCCAACATATTGAGCAAAATCCATTATCTTAGTTATTCTTATTAATGAAATACACTACTTCACTACTTTCTTCTTTCAATTTAATTTTAGAGGTTTTTTTTCATTGTTTGAAGTTAGACAATTTAGAAAGAATATATTTTCATGGTTAGTGGTATAGACATTTAGCATATTTTTTCTCAGTAGTCCCATTTTATTTCTATAATCTTTATATACAATTCAGCTGCCATTTTCTAAGTACATACTCTGTCCTCACACAGTTTCCTGATTGAGGCACTGTAGACACTAGCTTAATTAGCCAAATCTCTGCATGTTGAGACCCCAAAATATTTTAAATAGCAGGAAACTTATTTTAAGATAAGTATACTTTTTCTTTTGTTTTAGAAGAAGGGACATTCTACTTTAAAGCTCTCTGTCTCTGTCTCTCTCTCTTTGTCTCTCTCTCTCTCTCTATATATATATATGATGTGAGAAAATGTCTATTGAAAGTTCTTAAAATAGAGAAGTTTGCAATGAGTCACTTATATGAATTAATTTAAGTAGTATTTATCTTGATTCAATTCACACAAAATTTCTCTATTAAGGATCCAAACATAAATCTGACAATTTATAAGTAGATGCCTGGGATACATAAGTGTCATATAATTTTAAACTGAGTTATTAGTATATGGGAAAACATGATATAGCTCAAGGGTCAGCAAATTCTTGCCCATGAGCCAAATGCGACCTGTTGCTTGCTTTTGGATAGCCCATGAGCTAGGAATGGTTTTTACATTTTTTAACGGTTGAAAACAACCAAATAAAGAATAATATTTTTGATACCAAAAAACTTTAATAGAGTCGTAATTTGAGTCTATAAGTAGAGTTTATGTTGTAGTGGTGGTTGTTTAAAAAAAAATGCTTATTTGTTTACATATTATCTATGACCTCTTTCCACTACCATTTCTGAAATGAGAAGTTGACACATAAAACACATGACCTTAAAAATCTAAATTAGTTACTACCATGTGGCTCTTTACATAAACTATTGCTGGCCCCTGATACAGTCTATTAAGTGCAACATTAGAACTGAGTACAAGGTACAGGAATACTAAATACAGGAATACAAAGTATGTGATATGGCCCATTCATCAATTCAGAAAGTTTTGTCAAGAACCTTTAATGTGTCAGATACTGTGGGATAAGTAGATTAACAAAACAGTGATTGACGCCTTGGAATGTATAAAGTGCATATCTAGATTGTTAATGCTAATTAGAATGCATTGAAACCATTCTGGAATTGGGATCTTCAAGGTTCTACCAATTTTACTTCCCTTAAATGTACAGAACACTATAGAGTGGTTCTTTCCTCTGGCTTTTTGTTGATTATTAATCATTATTCAATATTTATTACCCTCCAATAAATTTCTGTGAACCAGTGTTGCTACTCTGTCATGCTTATACTTTTGTATTGTGCTGGGACTATTTGTAACCTTTCAATTTGCTGTCCTTTCAAACTTACAGAAAAATCGCCAAAATAAGACAGTTTCAGAGCTCTGTTTCCCCACAGAAGCTTTGAATAACCAAGAAGAGCTGGCAGGAAATTCTTTCTCAAAGCTCCAGAAAACAGTTGAAGAACTGTAGTAACAAGGCAAGTGCCAAAACAAGGGAAAAGCCTTCTTGAAATGGCAGTATTTTATGGCACCACTTACCAATTCAGTGCAGAGCCAACTCATGCTTCCAGTGTAGATCTCCCGTCCTGATTCTGGAGAGAACAGAAGTCTTTCTGCCCCTATAGGGAACATGTATGACTGGTTCAACCTGTGTGTTGGTGGCCTAAGCGATGCCCTGTGCTGGAACTTGCCCTGTGTGGGGAACACAGCTCACTGAGCTCTCCAAAAGAAAGCTGCGTGGGAGCAGTCAAGTCGTGCTACGTGGGGCAAGGGATTGCTGGCAGTAGGACATGCAGTGTAGTCCTGACACAATGAGGAAACTGTTTCCTAGTGGAGAGGGGATATTCTTATCCATGTTAATGGGGGGATTCCCCAGGCCACATGCACATCCCCAAGACAAGAGCCATGTGCAGAAAAAAACAGGGAGCTACTACTCTCTGGCTTCAAGCTTTTCTCTAAACTCATTGAATGCAGATATTCTGATGGAAAGCATTTCCACAGGTCAGTCTGAAAAATAACTGGGAAGGATATTTTCTCTTTTTGGTTAGCCCTTATCATTCAAGGAATGCTTTCTGGCAACACTATCTGGATAACAACTTAAGGAATCGATGCCTGAGAGAATAAATTCCAGTGACCACACATTAAAATATCAAAATGTACAGATGTCAATATATTTGAAGTGCTGAAAAAAAAGCAAAAATAATAAATAAATAATAAATTAAATACCTGCCAACAAAGAATTCTATACCCAGAAAAACAGCCTTTCAGAAATGAGAGAAAATAAGACATTCTCCGATAAAAGCTGAGGGATCTCATCACCACTAGACTGGTTATATAGGAGTTGCTAAAGAAATTTCTGCAGGTTGAAGTAAAAGGAAAACAGGAAAAAAAAAATCAAATCTGCATGAAGAAATAAAAATTACCAGTAAAGTTAACAAATGGTAAATATAGATGCCAGTACTATTGTATTTTTGGTTTGTAACTCCACGTTTTACTTTCTACAAGATCTAAAAAGCTGTGTATTTGTCAGCCAAAAGGGGTGCTGATGAAAAGTACCAGAAATTTATTGGCTTTTATAAAGGGTATTTATTTAAGGTAAAAGCTTACAGTTACAAGGCCCTAAAGAGTCCAACTCAAGGCTGCTTTATCACCAAAGTCAGTTACCATGTGTTGAATCAAGATGGTGGGCGATCTCTGTCTGGTCTCTCCTTCCTTCTTCTTTTTGGGGCTTTGTGGGCCCAGCTTCTTCAAATCTCAGCTCTAGGCTGGCATGAGGCTCATTTCTTTCTGGTCCTTTTCAGGCAAATGGCTCATCTCTCTTCCCAGGGCCATGGGATCCAGTTCTCTCCTCTACCATGTGTATGGAGCTCTCTCTCTTCCTGTTGTCTCCTTTTGTGTGAGTGTCTGTTTGTATTAGACCACCAAGGGGGCAGAGACTCAACCCTGAGTCACACTCCATTGATGTGGTTGAATCAAAGCCCTAATTTTAGCATGTAGTTAAATCAAGATACATCATCACAATCTAATGCACTCAATGTGTATCACACCCAGAGGAAAGGCCAGTTTATAAACATAATCTTTCTTTTTGGGGATTCATAAATAATGTCAAACTGCACAGACAATGGTTAAAATGTATTGAGAAATTAGTGGCTTTGGACTCACAATATATAAAAACATATAATCTGATACAGAAACTACATAATGGTGAGGGTGGAGGGGAATGGGGACACAGTTTTGTATACTACTGAAGTTAATTGTATAAAGGCAAAAGAAATTATACCAGATTTGAGGGGTTAAATTTAAGGCCAATGGTAACTACAAAGAAAATATCAGAGAAAATGCAAGCTCATAGAGTCCAAGATTAGAGTACAGGCTTTCTGGGGTAGAAGGCAGGGTAAATGAGGAGGTGGTATCAAATGGTTGTTTGGTTTCTGTTTAAGGAGATAGGAAAGTTTTAGGAGTGGAAGGTGAGAGGGTAAGGCAATATAGTAAATGTGATTAATCCCACTGAACGTAATGTTTGGGAGTGGTTGAGATGGGAAAGTTTATGTTGTGTGTGGGTATGTGTATTCCCATAACAAACAACAGCACCTCTAAAGTGCAGTTAAAGAGACAATGGCTGGAAGCAGATGTGGCTCAAGTGACAGGGCTTCCACCTACCGTGCTGGCGGACCCAGGTTCAGACCCTAGAGCCTCCTGGTGAAAAAGAAGAAGAGAAACTTTGTCTGTGTGGTGAGCCAGTGCCCCTGTGGGGAGTGAGTGGCCACACAGTGAGAGTGTCTGCACAGCGAGAATCCCTGCGCAGTGAGCCAGTGACCACGCAAGTGAGTCATGCAGCAAGATGATGATGCAACAAAAGAGAGACAGGGGGAGTCAAGGTGGAGCACAGCAGAGACCAGGAACTGAGTGGCACAGCTAACAGGGAACCTCTCACCACATCAGAGGTCCCCGAATCTTGATGAATCCTAGAGAAGAAAAATGAGAAGAGAAGACCAAAAAGAGAAATAGATACAGAAGACCACACAGTGAATGGATACAGACAGCAAAAGCAGCAGGGCAGGAATAAAATAAGTAAATAAATCTTTAAAAAAAAGAGCGAGAATGGCAATTAAAGGCAATACATGATTCTGGATGAGATCTAACAAGCTAACAAGGGAGGAGAAAAGGCCCAAAAGGATATTATTGGGGCATATGAAAAATTGGAATACAGACCATAAATTTTATATCAATTTAAAATTGATTGAACTTGATAACTGCAACTAAGTTGTATTCAGAAGTGAATATCCTTATTTTTAAGAACTGTTCTTGGCAGTGTTAAGTGTTCAGGGAGCATGATATATATAACCTACACTCTACTGTTCAGAAAATTGATTGATTAATGAATAGACAGGCTGATAGAAGGATTGATGGAAAGATAGAATGGTATGGCAAATGAGGCAAAATATTAAAATTGATGGATCTGGGCAACTGGAGGTTAGGGTTAGGTTGGATTTCTCTGTGTGGGGTTTGTATTATTTTTGCAACATTCCCGTAAGTAAAAAGTATTTCAGGATAAAATGTTTAAAACAAACAAACAAACAAATAAATAAATAAGGAAAAACCCTGATAGTGGGCAGAGAAAGAGAACAGCCAGGAAGGCTCATGAATATCAGGATCTAATATATTTTGTTCCTGTCAAACAACTCATTTCAATTGTATTAACCTAAAGAAAACAAGTCCTTGGTGCTAGGAAGTCATGCCTGGAAGGGGACTTGAACTTGCTGTGTGGTTGGGAAAGCTTCTAAGGGAAGGTAACTTAGGAGGAGAGCTGAGAGGGATGAAAGCAAGGAGTGTTGAGGAAACTCAGGAAGGGGGGCAGAGAGGTCAGAATGGGGACAGCCACAATTCCTGGTGGCCTCCAAAAGGAAAGGTGATGTTGCTTACAGTCAGACTATATAAAAATTGTTAAGGATTATATTTGTATCGTGGAAGAAAGGCAAAAAAAGTGTTGGAGATTGGTCAAGGAACTGACCCTTAAGAAACATATTTCATTGTTCTTTGGCTCCAAATCTCAGTGAGGTCATTTCTAATCTGATAAACTAATTCTAAGAGGACCGTTCGTGTTTTCAATGAGCTAATACACTACTCGTCCATTCAATGTATGTTCTCACTTTGGATGTCCCTAACGCTTTACTCAAAGAAATAACTTCTGATGGATTGAAGATGATGCAGCCAATTTGGGGGCATAAATTATGCTTTCACTTCACTTTAGGTTTATGATATAGAAGGTAAATCATTCAAATTTGTTTTTATCTATAAAATGAGATGACACCGAATCAGATAGCCGTAGTGGAAATTAGAGTTTAAGAAAAGGAAATGCAGTGCTTAGTACTTGAATCACCTATTAGATGATGTTCGTTATTCATAGCTTGGTGCCATTCAATAGGACACTGACTCCCAGCAAATCCTGATAAGGGCCACTTAATCCCCTCACAGAGCAAAAAGCATCATAGGCACAGCAAGGTCATAGTCACTGTCTTCACCACAGTAAACCGTAATGTACCCCCTTGAGAGAACAAGATTTCTAGAATGTGGTCAGTGCAGGTGTTCCAAGTGCTTGGCACTTTACGACAGATTTTCTTTGGAGGACAATGATTTGTTTTCTGCAGAATTAATAGCAAGTTTCAGAATCTAAATGATAATGTCTCATCCTCAAAAATAATTTGTTTCATTGGAGCCAAAGGGAACAGGCATAATAAAGTCTGCCTTAAAAATTTATAAGGGGAAAGGACAGATGGAAAGCAATTTATTTAAAGAGAACTTTTGAGCAAAAGCAAAAAGTCTTCATTCAATGAATTTTGTCAGAGTGATAACATTGGGGAAGAACAGATTTGTAGGTTTTGAAATTCAAAAGTTTGGTACTAAATTCACTAGATGAATACTTCTAAAGAAATTCCATCTCAAATAATTTACTGATTCTATCCACAGCTCTCATGAACAACTCTCTTTTTTCATGACATTATTTCTTCAATTGGCAAAAAATCATCCCTTCTTTATAACTCCAGGAATCATTGTCCGTTGCAGTACGGAGGATGAAGAAACTTCAGTTGGTTCTTAGAAATGTCTTTGCAATACTCCTAGAATCCTATATAAAATGGTATTTCCATTGTTTCTTGTTTGTCAGAAAGTCTGATTAATGGATTTCAAAATTTGCATCTTCGTTTTCTGGCAATTTTTCATTTGGTAAAAATGAGAACTCGATTTAGAATAAGTCTAGGGATTATCAGTGTGTAATTTCATATTTGTGTTGGTTAGATGGAATTCTGTTAGATTTGGGGGAAAGGGTTGTATGAATAAAGGATGTATTCAATTTACTCTTGATCAAGCTTTTCATATGGGAGATTTTAATTTTTTCAGCTTACCATCTTTGAACCATTTGCATAACTCCCAAGGACATTTGTTCTGCTGTGAAACAGAAAATAAAGAAAGCCCAGACCCATCATGTTAGAGGGAAACCGGGCAAAAAGAGAATAACTGTAACTGAGAATAAATGTAAAGGTCTTGTAAATTTTTATTTAATTCCAAAACAACACATTTCCACACATGGACGATTTTAGGAATTCACTTAGCTACTATTATCAAGTCTTGTGGTCATGGCATGCAGTTGCATCCTTTTCTGCCCATGTGGGGTAATTCTGCACAATGGAAGATCCCTGGGACATTGATAAAGTCATTATACTTTTGTTTCCTCATTGGGCAATTTCCATCGAAATGTTTGAAGCTCTTAGTGCTTTATCAGAGCCTGGAGGATTCTGTTACTGATGTGGTTCTAAACATTTTTCTGCCTGTACATGGGAGGAGTCAAAGAATTTTGAGCCTACGCAGTCAACAAATGCTTTGAACTTCTAGCAGGTACCAGGTCCTGGGATAGTTGTGCTGGCTATACAATAAATAAAACATGTTCCCTGCCCTCAGGATGTTCCCTCAGGTAGATAGTGAGGCAGACACCAAAGCAAATAAATATATATGAGATGAAGAGTGAATGAAGGAAGCTAGAGCAGGACAAGGTAAACTCGGCCTGCCTGGGGCTCAGTTGAACTAAGATTGGTTGTATCCAGAGCTGATGAGTAAGAGTTCATTCAGCGTGGAAGAAAAAGAGGGAATTCTGGGGGGAAGGCAAAGTTTTGAGCGTATATATACCATGTTCTGGGGAAAATTTCAAACTTCCAGTGTATTAGAATGAATTTTGTATTCATGGAAGGTATGCAAACACAATGAAAAGAATCATCACTGAATATGTCAATGGTTTATATATTTTAAGATGGTAATAAAGCTGAAATAAGATGTAGAAGGCAAAATGTTAATCTGAAATTGGGCCGTTTTCATGTTTAGGCTTGGAATAGGCTATAGATGTTAAGATTGGCAGGGAGGAATAGAGCATTATGCCCATATTTTAGATGTCTTAGCTTCAAATTATCTGCAATTACATAATTGGCTTCCTCTCTTTCAAATGTGCTTATATGTAATTTTAGTCTAGAAGAGAACAGGGCCACCAATATTTAGCTAGTCCAGAGAATGGTTTAGAAGGGAAAGGAATTTCAACCTTTGTTTCCATAACTTCTTAAATTCCAAAAGCCACAGAAGTAGGCAATATTGGCCAGTTACCAAGATGATTTTGCGCACAATGGAGTCATTTCTTTGAAGAAGTCTTAAATGCTAAAGAACAACCAAAACAGATCTTTTCACTTTGTTCACAACTGCATGAAACATTCTTTAGACCTGAAATGGCTTTGGATGAGTTCTTTTACACAAAACTAATCAAATACTTTTGTCCCCTAAAGCCCCATGATAGCACACTTACAGAATTCCAAGTAGACTGGGCACAGACATGACAAAAGATTATATTGAATTGGACCACACCTAGAAAAAATGCAAAGCAGTGAACAAATGCTTCTGCTTGTAGTTGTAAACAAACTGGGAGATCTGAGGTTTGCTCTAGATTCCAGTATCTTTATATAAATGGTAAGTTGTTTCAAAAATGGCAACTGGAAAATGACCTTATACGGAAGGTTCAATGCGGATCAGCAGAATAGCCACGTCTACATAAAATACCATGACTTTAAAATGCTGTTTGACCTAAAGTAAGGGGGAAATGGAAAGGAGAAATGAGTTTATATGGCTACGAGTTTCTAAAAAAGAGTCTGGAGGCTGGCAGAAGGATTGCCCTCATGCACAACTGAGCAGAGTCAGAGAGACAGATAAAGCAGATACAACCCCCAGATATTGGTTCCTTTGAGGGCTAAAGAGACCCATGGGAGTTATGGTCATGGCCGATGGGGTTAACTACCAGGTCAGATGGCCCCTCTTTGGAAATGGTGTTTATGTGTGAGGAATCTGGACTCAGATGGGATCTCCCTTCATAAGACTTTCATGCTAATGTGCTGGAGGTGCAGTTAATGTTGGGGTTTAAGATATATTTAGGGGATTTGAATCTCTGGACTGACAATGTGATAGCCAGGTCCTGAGCCTCAACAGACTCCAGCACCTACAATCTGATCTATTGGACTTACCACACTCAGCTAAGATGGAGTTGAAGAAGGACAACCACCACACCATGGAGCCTAGAGTGATTACAACTGAAAATGGGAGGATTGCATCCAGCATCCGTGTGGAATCTGAGCCTCCTCTTGACATAGAGGTGCAATGGACACAACCAATCCAATGTCCACATAGAAGAGGTGGCATTGGATTGGGAAAAGTGGACATGGTGGATGATGGGTATGAGGAAAGGCAGGAAGAGATGAGAGGTGGAGGCGTCTTTGGGACATGGAGCTGCCCTGGATGGTGCTTCAGAGGTAATCACCGGACATTGTAAATCCTCACAGGGCCCACCGGATGGAATGGAGGAGAGTATGGGCCATGATGTGAACCATTGTCTATGAGGTGCAGAGGTGCCCAAAGATGTACTTACCAAATCCAATGGATGTGTCATGATGATGGGAACGAGTGTTGTTGGGGGGGGGGGGGGGAGAGGGGAGGTGGGGGGGTGGGGTTGAATGGGACCTTACATATATATTTTTAATGTAATATTATTACAAAGTCAATTAAAAAAAAATGGCATTTACTATTTCTCAGGTATCCTCCTGTCTTACCATGCTCAGAAAGTGAGAGGTTACGGAAACAAGTATTACAGGGTGGCTTTCTCTCCTGAGTCACTCCCAGCCATTGGGATCAGTCGGTGTAAGTGGGAAGAAGAGAGAACCTGGAACCTCTTTGAAAATGTGTACTAACTAAAGCCCCACTCTTACCTGACCCTTTCCCATATTGCCATTTGGACCTAGAGGGAGGAAACCAATTGATGGCTCATCTTCCTCCCTTAAGAATTTCCTGAGAGAAACCACAAAATGTATCCCCACAGAGCAGCTCCAGGTACACCAGTACATAACTAAATTGAATTTCCTTTTTACTCTAGAAAGCTCACAGATTTGAAACCTAGAAAATAATGGACTAACCATGGTACACAACATCAGAAACATCTGCAAGTGGAAATGACACTATCCTCTGGAAAGGTATTTATGATATCCACTTTGAAAATTGTCAAAATGCTTATGTTTTGTCCCCCTTTAATGTCAGTCTTGTGGGCAGATGCAAGGGAAATTCTGTAAGTATAGATCTTATCCCAGGGAAGTATACAAGAATGATCACTGCCGTATTTTTAATAGTAAAAAAGTATAAATAATATTCCTATTCGATATTGGCCAATAAATTTTATATATACATAAAATGAGGTCTTACACAGCCATTACCAATTATAACTATGGAAAAATGCAGACCTAAAATATATACAATATGCAAAGGCTAATTCAACATATAATAAAAATTCAAACTTTAATAAAATTTATGTTCATTCTTTATATACCTGGACAAAATATATAAAGGAGTAGGAAAACATTCAAATAGATAAGTTGGAATGGAAGCATCATGGGATTTCCTTTTAGAAAATTCTTTTTAGTGCTGTTATATCCATTAATGATCTAAAATGATAACTGAAATGGTGATCAGAAAGCCAAAGAAAACCACGGAGCATAAGTAACTGAAATAGTATGTTAGCTTTCTAATTATTATTGGTTAACGATATCAATTGAATACTCAAATTAGATAACCTCTTGTGAGAACTGGGAGTTAGACATGAGATTTCATTGCATATTTCCAACCAAGAAGGTATAATAGCATGTGTGGTTGGGGAAGACAGAAATTGAGAGAGGAATATTTTGAGAAAACCAATATGGTTGGCTTGATGCTGTGTTCTCCATTTGTACTATGGCTCCTTTATATATATATATATATATATATATATCCTAGGTTTACTAACAGTGATGATCCAGAATCTTTCACATTCCTCTGCCTCTATGCCTTTGATCACCAGAGCTTGTATGATAAATAACCTACAATGGCTTAAATAACAAGAATTTATTGACTCATAGTTTTAGAAGCCAAGAGTCCCAAATCATGATCTTGGCAAGGCCACACTTTTCCAGGGTTGGGAGGAAAGGGCTCTGGAGACTGAAATCCTTCATTTCATGGTAGTGCCCTTGGTCTCCTCCTATGACTTTCTCAGACTTCTAGCTTGTAAATCTTCCAGCCTCTCTGATTATATTTAAATTTTCTCAGTAAGACCTTCATATAACAGATTGAGGCCCACCTGATTCACTTTTGCTACACATAAATAGGCTCTTAGAAGGTCCTACACACAAGTGAATCTATACCCTAATGATAATAAATCTTCAAAAGTTCCTACTCATAAACGGGTTCACACACACAGGATGTGGATTAAGATAAAGAACATCTCTTTGGTTGGGGTACAGGATTCAATCTATCAAACTCAGTTTCTTCTGTTGTTAAAATGAAGGAATTGACCCCATAATTTAAAGATTCTGCTCAGTTCAGTCTTTGCTATCAGTATGGCTCTAGCTATAAGTCTAAATGAATTTAGGAAGAACATCATAACAGATGTGTTCGAAGGAAAAATGTTAGCCAAGAAGAGGGCATGCAACAGCCCTGTGGGGGCAGGGTATTTAGAGAGGCCATCACAAAGACAAGGCCAAGTGGGACAGAGGGAAAGATTAGTCTTATGATTGCTGAAAGTGGCCACTGAGTAACCTCAACCTCAGACATCTGACTTAACAGTCATTGGTCTCAAATTCTTCATCCAAAAAGAAGGTCAAAGAATAGCTCCTCTGCTTTCTTTTCAGGGCTTTCTGAATGGACTAAAGTACTGGTAAGTACTTACTAAAATATCAGCAGTAAATGCACTACATATGCTTAATATAAACTATTCATAAATGACAGCAATCATTTCCTCTAGTCAATCCTAAAATTTTGTAGAGTGAAGTCAATACCAGAAGGTCCACTATTGAAATCTTGAAGTTAAATAATAATTTTGGAAAGCTGTCCCACAATCTGTATTAGGAGTCTAGGAAAAAATTGTCAAGCACTTAAAGATATCCATGGCAGAGTCAAATTTGTACCTAAAAAATTTTAAAGCCACATAAATGCTCAATTATACCAAAATGATTAAGTAAATTAAGGCGTTATTAACATGTGATAGTCAGTTGTCAATATTTACAAAAAATGAGTAAAGTTTCTTGGTATTTTTAAGAAGAAAATCAAGATATTCAACATTAAATATCAAATTTACATGTAAGCTGTGCACAATACGTGAATATGAAATCTGGAAGTATTTGCTTTTGGGTGATGGGATTTCCCTATATACTGAATGTTCCATATTATCAGCAATTATGATATGTATTTTTTCAATTCAGGAAAACGATTTTCTTTGAAAATAAATCTGGAATGATCGATTGTCACCAGTTGCAAAAAGGTGTGAATGATCAATGTGGTGTGAACACTAAGAAAACTGTTACTCATATTATTTATCTGTTCCTTTATGAACATCACCTGTATCTATTATATTTAGGTCACTGTGCAAACAGATCGAAAGATTCATTTTATATTTATTTTGGATTTTTAAGAGAAAATTAGCCAGAAGACAAGATGAAGTACATTAAGACTCCAGACATATAATGACAGTTGTAAGCAATGTTTTTCTGGAAGTGTGAAAGAACCAGAAAAGAGAGGGTGTGAATTGAATGTTCCAAACAACAGTGTTTCCTGTTAAAAATAAAAAAATCTAAAAGTATCATAGTGTAAGTTAAGAAACAAGGAGAAAAGGAATGAGACAAACTTGTCACATTTAAAAAAATTCTAGGTGTTATGGTGTTATTTCTACCAGTTATTTCAATTAAATCTTTGGATAATGTGGTTGCCAGGTTGTAGTTCGAGGCATCCTTGTTATTTTTGCACTTCAGGGAGGTTTCCCTTATTTCACCCACTCTTATCCTTCTGGATTTCTATTAAGGAAAAAATGATAAAAAAAAAAAAAGCTAACAAAAAAGCCTGCACTTTGACATTCTAAATATATCTAAAAGATGTGTTAAGTTGCAGTGACTTCTTAAGGACACTAAGATGCCTGGGAATCACATTTTAATTCAGGCAAACCTTATCTGCAGTATGCATAATTAGAACTGGGTCTGAGTTCGTCATGAACTGAATGGGGTGATAATTTACTACATTGCTGAGCAGATTACATGAGCTAACACATGGACCTATGTCTGGCACCGCAATGGGTTCTCAATACATAAAAGTTATTGTCAATATGTATGATGATGCTCAAAAAAAGAAATGATACTGGATTTGTGTATTAAAGAACTTAAACTAGTATACCAACAGGAGAGATAAGTTTCTGGGAAATAAGAGGCAATATTAATGATCCATAGGTGCAATAATAAATACCAGAGGGAAGCTAATATTTACAGATTGCATTTGGGAAGGTATTCCAAGAAAGAAATGAGCTCAGGAAGAGGGTGTCAAGCAGAAATGAAATGGAATATAATGATTCCAGAGATTCAGCTCTGAAATGATGGAAAAACAGCTTCTTTGAGGTCCTAAAGAAAAGGAAATAAAATTGAGGAAGCTTCTTGACAAAGATCAGATGGGTGTGGCTTTCACTCCTGTTGGTAAAACCTCTCCTGTGATAAAGATGTTGCAAGAAGTAAATTCAGGTTAAAGGAATGTCACACAAAATCTTTTCATCAGATTAGCTGATACAGGCAAGGGTCATTAAAAGTACAGCTGTCAGGATGGCGCCTCGGGGGTGATCACCGGACATCGTGGATCCTCACAGGGCCCACTGGATGGAATGGAGGAGAGTATGGGCCATGATGTGGACCATTGTCTATGAGGTGCAGAGGTGCCCAAAGATGTACTTACCAAATCCAATGGATGTGTCATGATGATGGGAACGAGTGTTGTTGGGGGGGAGAGGGGGGGTGGGGGGGTGGGGTTGAATGGGACCTCACATATATATTTTTAATGTAATATTATTACAAAGTCAATAAAAAAAAAAGTACAGCTGTCAATAAAAGTTCTGTAGAGGGGGCAAGAAAGCAAATAAAATAGATCAGAGAATATTACCTTTCAAAGAAGCATAGTAACAGTAAACAACAACAAAAAAGAATGCCTCAAAAAGAAAAATGGAATATAGAGCTAATTATATTTAAATAGACAAGAAGCCTACTAAAATTTTCAGGGAATTTTATTGCAAAGATATTGTGAGCTTGAGTCAAATTATAAACTCTTTGACATTCAAAACAACTCTTGGGCTCTTACTTTCTAATGAAGCTGTATGACTCCCAGTGAGGAGATAATCCTCAACAGTTACTGCAGATGTGTCCAAGGAGAATAATTCCAGAGAGCAAGAACATTTCAGAGAGTAGAGTCAGAGGCCTTGGAGAGCAATGAACTGGGAGTCATTTTGGGGAAACAGAATCGGATTTCACCAAAAAAGTCCCCTAACCAAGGACAGAAGGCTCTCAGAATATCCATCCAGCTCTCAGTTTCTATAGACATCAGTCCTCTGGCTGTCTTGTTCTTCCATTTATGGATTGGATGGGAAGTTTATCATGATTGTCCTGTCTTTGTTCTATATTATAATTTGAGTATGTGGGTGGGTGGGTATAAGTGACTTGTCTTTATTTCATAGACCTCTAGTCTAAGAGAAACTATGTTTGGATCTGATGTAGAGACTACCAAACATCACCTACAGTCTGGATGATGTGACTCTTGTTTGTTTGACCTTACAAGTAGTAGATGTAGTGTACAGTGATTAGAAGAGTGGTTTGTCTCAAAGACATTTATGTTCATCCACTGCCACATGTTTTCCTAAATTCCCCAGTCCCTTTGTAGTTAGCCAGGACCAAATGACTTGTCCTAGCCAATAGAACTGTAGGAGGAAATAACAGGTTTCCACTTTGGACTGGAGCACACAAAACCCAACATGCACACTTCCAGTTCTCCCTCTCCCAGATTTTATAGACTGGGGAGTTTGTGGTTCTAGATGAACCTGATAACAATCTGATAGCCTTGTCAACATACAACTAAGCAGGAAATCAACGTTGGGAATTTTTGGTTTACCTGCATAATTTTATCCTATCTTAATTTTTTACAGAGATTAACTGGTACAAAGGTTAAGAAATTGAGGGAAAAACTATTAGGATGTTGCTTTAAGAAATGTTTTTCTCTTGCTGTTATTTTCCAGAAGAGAATACATTCAAATTTCCATCAAATGAGACAACTCAATATATATCTAGCCTGGGCATCAAGGTCAGCTTCTGGGGTCCCAGGGTGTTAGGAAGTCGTATCAACATTGGGCTTAGACATAAATTACCTTGTTTCAGAGAACAATAAATCAAAAAGACATGATAACTGCCACACACGTATTCCAACCACAATAGTAGAACTAGGAATAATAAAGCTGCAAGTAATTATCTAAAAGCATTTAACCAGAAATTTGAACTTATCTTCTTCAGTCCTGAAGAAGTTAACTGAAGGATGTGAGGATACATTTTTTCCCCCATTTAAAGCAAATACCCTACACTTCTGCACTGGTCCAGTTCACTTTCTCAGGAACTCTGACATCTAGATTAAACTTTATCTTTGAACCTTCTCTTCAACTTTTATATATGGTCAAGACATACATTACCTTGACTTCAATTTTCTATCTAACTACCATGTTCTTTATCTTTCCCTTCATCATACCAGACATTTCCCAGATTTACTGTGAGGTTTTGTTCCTTCCCACTCACATGCCAACTGATGACAAGCCATCAACCTGGCTCAGCTTTGCTAGCAAGGACTCCATCATGGTGGAGCCACTGAACAAGGCTGATGCTCAGCCTGCTTGGCCTCTCATAAGCACTTCATCCTCAGTTAGTCTCCCATTCCTGAAACACTCTTTCCTGGCTTCTATGGCCATTCATCTCCTGGTTAGCTGAGAGTTCCTTCTTGGTCTCTTTATCAAATCTGTACTTGTCTCCTGAAATTTAAAGTTAGGAGTTCCTGAAGTCTCACCTTTAGATTGTTTCATGTTTTCACTGTATACTCTTTACTTCCATGGTTTCAACCCTTAGGAAAATTATATCCTAAGCCAAGAACCCTCCTCTGAGCTCCAGATCAGTGTATTCAGCTGCCTTCTCAACATCTCCACTTAGGTACCCTAGAAAACTTCTTTTATATATACATATTTTTCTGAATACAATGCCTTTTATAACTTTTCTCTTTAATCTAACTTCAAGTTGTCTTTCACATGTCCAACCTATATATATTTTCCTCAGTCATCTTGAGTATAGTAGCCTCCTTCTACTTTTTCTTTGCAGCACTTGTCACATTAAATTTTTAATTTAAAATATAATTTTGGGAAAAAAAATTCTCCCTTAACTGCATGAGTTAGGATACGGTTTGCCTTTGTCACCAATATCTTTTCAGTTCCCAGAATGGTGCCTGCCAAAAGCTAGTTCTCAATAAACGGGTGTCGACTTACCAACCCCATACAAGGAAAGATCATGGAGAATCCCCACCGCCTTGGCTAGGGCTGACAGCAGAGGAAGTCGGGAGCAGGTGACTAAAAGACAGGCCTTGGCTGGGTCTAAAATGAAGAGGATCTCTGAGATTTCCTTCATGATCATGCCTACTCACCAGTTTTTAGGAATCTGATATGGACTGAAGAAACAGATAGGAATTGAGAGCTCGGCTCTGCAACAATTGCCTCTGGCCAATAACTCTTCTGGGTAAGAAGCTTATTAATTAATAAAATAATACCATTTTTTTTCTTTACTAATATTAAGTGTTATCTGGGTGCCAGGTAGTACTCTAAGTTTGTTGTATGCATGATTTCATTTGTTTTTCACAAAACCCTATTGAATAGGTGACTTTATACCCATTTTATAGATCAGGAAACTAAGGCATAAGGCATTAATTCCCTTGTCGAAGGCATTCACATTTTCAAGGTGGTAGGACGCCCATTCTAGCCCAGGCCATCTGCCTGCAGAGCCTGGTCTTTGGACCACTGTGCATTTCCTTACAGACCAAAAAGTTGTGCTGGGCCTTCATATTCAGTTTTCATGTGAACTTTCCAGACTATGAATACTGGTATAAATATTTTCCTTTAAGTTTTACCTCCTCCAGTAATGTGATCCTCCAGTTGTTTTCTATTTTGCACACAGGAAAATCCTCAGGCATTTGGTATTAATGTTGCAAACATTATTTAGAAACACACAGGTGTCCATTCAGCTTTATAGGGAAAAAAAGTCCACTACATTATTTTCAAACGCAGTTACCTGTGGTTTTGACACTTATGAGTGCATTTCCTCTCTAAGCCTTTCAAAGATGCCTAGATGTCATAAGGTTCTAATTTATTCTTAGATTTGCAGTAGGAGAACTCAGACTTCATTGTCAGTAAAAGCTAAGGTACAGGAGTGTTCCTAACTGGGGGAAAATAATAACTTGATAGATATCATCAGAAAGGGCTAAATGGATTTTTGATTAAATTTTCAAAACAGTTTTTCATGTGGATGAGGCAGGAAGATTTTTAGCCTAATAGGTAAATCTTCAGTACACATCACAGTGTTAAAAATAAAGCCCCATTAATGTGCTTTCCTCCATGGCAATGAGATGTGATTTAGAGTGTTGGAAGCAACACAATGGCCCCAAGTATCTCCATAGCACAAACTGTGCATATGGGTCAAAATCCCAAGAGGGCCATTCTTTCAGGTGTAGGTGACATTCTTAGTAAAATGTAAATATTCTACCTGCAAAGGTATGCTGTACGAAAACCAGAAATTATCACATTAATATATATTGGTTCTCAGACACTCTCCAGTGGGTCAGAGTTGAAATAGTTTTGTAGGGGACAGGAGAGGAGAGGTGGCCAGGAGAATGGGACACCAGTGCATTGAGCAGACTTGATGGCCAGGCTAAAGGAGGCAGCCAACTGCCCGAGTTCAAGGAACAGCTCAAAAATAGAGAAGAGAAACAGAGAATGAATTGGGCATAACACTTCTCAATTTTGCCTGGGTCTAAGCATTCTGACTCAGTTTTTATGTCTTAATATTTTTGTTATTATGGTAAGTATATGTATATATATACACACACATACATACATAACATACAATTGACCATTTTGACAGTTTTTTTAAAGACTTATTTTCTTTATTTCTCCCCATCCTCTTGTTGCTGTGTCTGTTCATCTTCCTGATTTCTTTAGGAGGCACCAGAAACCAAATCTGGGACCTCTGACGTGGGAGGGAGGCACCTAATCGCCTGAGCCACCTCCACTCCCTGCTTTGTTCTGTCTCTTCTTATGTTTTTTGCCTCCCCATGTCTCTCTCTTTGTGTCATCTTGTTGCATCAGCTTGCTGTAGCTGCCAGTCACATAAACTCACTGTCTTCTTTAGGAGGCACGGGTAAAGAACCAGGGAGCTCCCATGTGGTGGGCAGGAGCTCAATCACTTAAGCCACATCCACTTCCCCATTTTTAAATGTGCAATTTTTATCATTAATAACATTCACAATATTGTGAAACCATCACCACTCTCAATGTCCAAAATTTTTCATCACCCTGAAGAGAAACTAAAAAAAACAAAAACCGAACATTTCAGGAACTTGTATGTCACCCCTGCTCAGGGGCCGTACTAATCTTTTCTGTATCATCCCAATTTTAGAACATGTGCTGCTGAAACAAGGACCTGACTGTTTCATGTTATCACCTTCAGAGGGATTTTGGAAAATCCTGAACTTTGTCACAGTCATTTGATGAAAGAAATGGGCAAGAGCTGGGAACCCAGTAAGCCAAGAGTTTCCTAAACAGTTCTGGCCATAAGTCAAGCCTGGGACCTCCTCCTTGGCTCTGAAGAAGCTGAGTTAGCCCAGTCCTTGAACGGGACCTAGAAATCTTTATTTTTGACAATATCTCATGTGATTTTCATCAGCAGGCAAGTTTGGAAACCACCAGATATTAACAGATCTGAACCCTGAGTCCTAGAGAGAGGAAGGAACTTGCCCCCAGATAACTCAGTGATGAGATTCTTGCAGAGTTAAAAATCTAACCATCTCAGCTCAAAGTGCAGCTTCCTCCTCAGAACCTTAAGCCTTCCCAAGCTGTTTGTGATGTACCGAGTAGTAAAACTGACCTGATGCTTTGTTCTGTTTTCCCTTTTTCCTTCTGATTTCTAACGTATGCCACAACTCTGGGTACCCCCTGAATGACGAGGGTGGGAGTAAACACTAGATTGCTCTGGTGTTATCCTTTTAATGAACTCAATCACTTCTGCCTCTAATAAAGGGAGTGTTTAAATGGAAACAGAACTAGGATGACCTCTTCCATGCCCCGTAGAAGTGCCAAGAAAGGGAAAGTCTTGGTTTGAGCTAAGGCATTGCCCCAAGGTGAGAAGACTCTAGGGCCCCATTGTCCTTGGGGAAAAAACTTCAGGTCAGTCCAGTGTCTCAGCAGAAGCTCCCCTCAGCCTAAAGAGGTAGGAGACCATCATCGCCAGAGCTCCCCTGTGAGCAGGCTGGAGCCGGTCCACAAAGGCAGGGCTGCTTGCTATTAACAGAAATGAGCTGTGGAAGGTGCTGTCAGCTAAGCTCTCTCTGACCACCCAAGTTCCCCAGCCTCACTCCCCTCCTGCTGTGGTTTTTGGACACATACTCAGACTGGGTCTAAGGCCGGCTTTCCTGGTTCCAGGAATGACTGGTGGCCAAAGTGCGTTCGCACTGAGAACTAATGGGGGGAGGTGGTGCGGTCAGTTCCTAGAGCTAGAATAAGGGAAAATGTCTAGAGGATCTATTTTTAAATGCCTTGGCGTCTAAATTGGCTGCTCATTGAGGGGGGTGGGCAGAGGGAACAGCTCTGAGAGGTTGATAAGTAGATTGCTAATGTATCACACCTGACACAAATTGGTGCTTGCTCTAATGGACCTTATTATAGAAAGGGCATGCTTCTCACCAGGGCGTAGTTCAGTTCCCTTCTCTACCTGCCACTTCCTGTTTATCCAAGGCAATATGGTGCAGTTAAAAAGATAACCAGCTTTGGGATGGGGCCATCTTGGGTTTGAACATGAGATATGTACCTTTTTAGAGATATGATTTATTCCTAAAACTTCCTGAACTTTAGTGTTCTCACATATAAAATAAGATCATTTATTTTCCTCTTAGGTTTATTGTAGGAATTCATTAAAACCAATATATCATCATATAGCATATACAGTGTTAGACTGTATATTCCTTGAGGACTCATTCTTATCCTTACAAGCCTCTTGAGGATACTACCACAATCCCAGATTTACCATGAGACTCAGTGCAGAAAAGAAGCTTAATACATATATTGGAGTGAATGAATTAATCAATACTTGAAAATGGTATTTGATAAATTTAAATTCCTCACACATCTCTAATAGCTGACTTGTTCTCACCTCCTTCATTTAGTCTTTTCTAATATTGCCCCCCATTGACTACTTTGTTCTCAAGTTTTTGCAAGCAGTTAATGCCACTAACATTTATTCAACCTTCAGTCTGTTTCACTTTTATTTACTGAGCATAGCCTTCTGCCAAATACTGTGTTGTTTGCCAAGGGAAATTTCAGAGGAATAAAACACCATCTTTTTTTTCCAAAATGGAAGAGTCTACACAGATGTACACTAAAATAAATAATAGTTTCACTGTAATGTGTTGTTTTTAATAGAAGACATGGATAGGGGAACACAAAAATAGAAGCCCTTCACCCACAAGGGGAATTTAGGATGTTTCTCAGGGGTGAGTATTGCCATAAAAACTCACATCTAGTATTTCCAAACATATTTCTCTGTGAAAGCGTGAGTGTGTATGTGTATTTTTGTGCATACACATCTTAAGTTTGCCATTTTAGGAATAGGCTTCTTTATATTTTAGCATGAACTCAGTAAATTCTGGAAAAGAAGAGAAATTGTGTAACTCCAATCGATGATTTCAGCAGCTGTCTCATACATCCATTTTTCGGGTATTCTTATACTTATCAAAAGATGGACTCAGAAGCTGAAATGTTGTTTTTGTAAGCCCTGGAAATATATTTTATTCAGTGACTGTCATAGCGAAAGTTTTATTGAAGTTGGGAACATTTTTTTTTGCAACTAAACTATTCATTAATTAGTGTAATTTATGATGATAAAGAATGTATCTGTATCACCATATGGCTATCCTCCTAGAATGATGCTTGTGGTTGATAAGCCAGAGGAGATGCCCACTCCAAACGAGGCTAACCAGATGTGCTGGTTAGTTGTGTTGGTGAAATGGACGCAGCTTGGCAAACACTTTTATTGGACTTAACTGCATTCCCACCACCCCTCCCTGGCAACTGCACATAGCACTGGCCCAGAATAATTTTTGATTGACTTGTATTTGATTTTGAGGTGGAACAGGATATTATGAGCTCTGAGCTCAAGCTCAGGTCAAACCAAACTCCATCAGCAGATTTCTTAATAAAAATGCAAGGCCCCTGCAGGAAATTTGTGCTTCAGCCTTATATCCGGCAGTTATAATTCAACTTCTGAGATGTTCCCTTCCTGCACAGTTGATATCAGAATTTCTTAGAATGAAGTTTGTCTTTCTAAGGCAGTAGATATATTTCTGTGCAAAGGCTGCATAAACTGTTTAAACATACTCAGAGCTTAAATCAGTTGAGGCTGAAAGATTTTGGAGAAAAACTCAATGTTTAATGTTTAACTGTTATTCCTCTGCCAATAATAATAGAGATGATAGTAAAGTAGTTAATACATTGGAAAAAAAAATTTAAAACATACATTGGAGATGTGAAAATTCTGGGCCTTTATTTGGGGCAGACCATTTAAAAGTAAATGGCTTCCAAATTCCAAATAATTTAGAAATATTCTTGTTTCCTTACTGCCAAACACAATGAATACCCAACTTCTATGCTTTCTCCAAAATCAGTACATAATCCCATGCTACTTGTGGTGATTGGGAGTGGTCTGCTCAGCATTTTGACATAGAATGGCATATAAAGTTACAGTCATAGCTGTACAGGGGAAAGAGATGGTCTATTTTGGCAAAACATGGGGCAACATATTGGGTAGCTAGATTTCTGCCACCTTATGCATGGCTTTGAGAACACAGCAGAAGAAATTTCCATTGCATCGATGATTGAGTTCATATGGTGACACCAGCATCTTGTAAGATGCTCAACTTGCATATATCATATTCTGAAGCACCATCACAAGATAGATCTTTGCATTCCCCATTTTTCTGTTAAAAAAAAAAAGACTCAGGGTATGAATAGTCTACCCTGAGTGATGCAGTTTTGAAATGGCAGAACTTGGATTTGAATTCAGATCGAACTGACTCAATGTTTGTATTTTAATAAAATGTCCATTGTAAGTCCTTTGAGAAGGCAATAGAGTAGATCAGGTTCATAGTAAAACTGTGATGTTAGAAATACTTGTTTGTACGGCTTTCCTACTTTACCAGTTGTTTTGTTTTGCTTTGCTTTTCCTATTTGCCTCATGATATCCAAAACTCACCTCACTGTGCTCTTGTACCCCTAAAGGAACTTAACTTCCCCTGGCTGCCACTGCAAAAATTGCACAGGAACATTTGGTAATAACTAATAAGGTCTCAAAGGGCCACCTTTTCCAATGAAGCTGGTATTTTAATGTGGGGTTCAAAAGGCCTTAAAGATAAAAATAACACCTCAAAGAGGGACTCTCAGTAAATAAAAGAGATGAACTATAGTCTCAGGTGGCGGAAAAGGAGCTAATATGCTCTTCCCCTTGGTGCTCACACACCTGTGGTTGAACACTTTCTAACGACTGCTACCTGACTACGGCCGATGAAAAGAAACTAACATCCCTCCATTTAACAAGGGTCATTGAGCACCAACTGTGCCGGGAGTGCTAATGGCACTGGGGACACTGGGAAGCAAGGGATAATCCCTGTCCTCAAGGGGCATACCAGGAAATGGGAGAGACCGTCCAGGAAACAGGTGGAATGGCAATGGGTTCAGTGCCAACACACACGGGAGTGACAGCATAGAGGAGCCCTCAAGACCAGATGATGAGACCAGGGACTGCTTCTCAGAAAATGCGAGGCCTGAGATAAGTGGAGGGATAAGGAAATAGACAGAAACAAATGTGAAAATTTCAGGAAGAAAAAGTTATGGTCCCAGCTCTGGGAGAAACGTTCAATCTATAGAGTAGCCAAATAAATGCTTATATTGGTTCAGATCTTCCATTTCACATGCAAAACCAATACCATACATCACGTTAAACTGATGTTATCTACTTAAATGATGTCTGAGTCAAGGTGAACGCACCAGTATCCTACAGAGCTGCAATGTTCAATACGGTAGTCTCTAGTGGCATGTGGCCACTAAGCACTAGAAATGAGGCTGGTGTGCCTGAGAAACTACATTTTACATTAAATTGAAATGTGTTATAAGTGTGAACTATTCAATGGTATTCAATGGTAATGCAATGGTAATTAAAATGAAAAGGTAAAATAACACACGGCCAATTTTTCTATTGTTTACATATGGAAGGAAATATGAGGTTCAGTAAAATATGACATTTTAAAAAGTGCAGGGGCAGCCAGTCTATGCAGACAGAAAGACTCACACATACTAAGACAGAGAGGCATGGGAAAGGAAAGCACATAGAGGTAACTGCAAATTGCAAAGAAAGTCCAGAGGATGGATGCATGTAAGGGAGTATAGGATAATGATTAAAGACAAGATTAAAGACATAAAGAGAAGCTAGGTTAAAGTTTGTAGCTTTTTGAGAAAATTGATATATTTATACCCCAAAGACTATGGTGCTACTGAAGCATATGGAAGAGTTTTTGAAAAAGAGAATTTATGGGCAACATTTCCATTTTAAGCCATGAGAAATTCAGGTTTTAGTGGTAGTGATCCATTGGGTACTATTTAGAAATTCTCTCTGAGAACACAAAACACACTGTAAGGGCTAGTCAACTAATTGGTGATTGGATATGGATTTTTTTTTCCTTCCAAAGTACAGATAATTCAGTGTACTTATAGCTGTTAATCTGTGCTATCAGTGGATCTCAATTCCTTGGCAGAAAACACAGTCAGGGAGCTAAGTTTATTGATCAGATACTTGCAAAAGCAGGAATTTCAGATTGCTTTGCAGTGAGAGCCACTGTCCACCAGATGGCAAGCAGTAAGGATGCCTGGTCTAACTGGGCAGGCCCTCCATTCATTCTTCTGTCTCTTCAGTAAGAAAGGTCTAGGACAGATGGCTTCAGATCTGGGGCAACTTTACATTGTTATTTGGACTTTGACTCATTTGATCTCAGAAAAAGACACATGAAAGGAAAAAAAAATAGGAGGCTTTTTTTATTTTTGCAAGTGTAAAGGAGGCTGCTTCATCTGGAACTCATTTTTACTTGATTTTGAAATAGATATTTTGAAAAGAAGGCTTTTACCCATAATAAAGGAAACTGGAAAAGGGAAAATTAAGTTATGAATTTTTGATGAGAGCCCAGGAGGTTGAGTTCTAAAGGAGAATATTTACGATCTATCATCTTCTGCCCTAAACCTCTCCAACTTCCTCAAAGTTTCATAAAAGAAAAATAAAGTAAAATAGAGATATTGAGACACCATTGGCGACATGAAGATGCCGCAGTTAGCAGGAAACCAGAAGTTGTGGGTTCTGGTCTCTAGGAATTGGTAGTGTGACCTAGAGAGCATTCTGTTTTCTCTGGGCTTCAGTCTTCTCATCTGTAAAGTGAGATTGTACAATTATTAACATTGATAGCTCTCATTTAATGCCCATGAATTGAGAGCCAGATTCTGTGCTAAATGATTTGTGACAGAATCTCACTTTTCACAAGAAGCCTATGAGGTAGGAAATCTTGATGTCCTATTTTGATTATGAGGAAGCGGGCACACAAACAGGTGACATATTCAAGGCCACAGAGCTGAGAAATGCTAGAGCCTAGATGTGAATGCTGGTTTGGTCGACTCCAGAGGGTCTAGTCACCATGCACAGTCAATTTCTGGATGATACCTAAGTATGTATTTTCTGTAGTGAAGATAGTCAGGAATTAAAAGAGTATTTGGAAAGTGGTAAAATAGCAGTTTTAGAAGTTGGCGTAAAACTAGAAAGGACTTATTTGCTCTAAGTAGTTGTATTACTTTCTTATGTAAACAAATTGCCACAAGCTTAGTTGCTTAAAGCAACACAAATGCATTATCATTCCATTCTGGAAGACAAGTCCAAAATGGATTTCACTGGGTTAAAATCCAGGTGTTGGCAAGGCTGTATTTTTCCAGGAGTTTCTAGGGGATAAATCTATGTCTTGACCCTCTCCAGCTTCCAGAGGCTGCCTGCATTGCTTATCTCACAGCCCCTTTCTCCATTGACAAAATTAGCAGTGTAGCCTCTTGCCATCTCTCTTTAACTTGGGTACAGGCTCACCTGCCTCCCTCTTTCACTTACAAGGTAGGACCCTTGTGATCACATTGGACCTACCTGAATCAGCCAGAAGAATTTCCACCTCCTTAACTTAATCACATTTGCAAAGTTCCTTTAGGTAAGATAACCTTTGCCCAGTATCTGGAGATATGGGTATGGACATCTTGGGGGAACCATTACTGAGCTTACCACAAGAACTAACATGTATTGAATTCTTACAATGCGTCAGTTACTGATGTAAGTACTTTACTCAGATTTTCTCTTTCCAACAGCTCTGTGAGTTTGCTACAACTCTTATCCCATTTAAAAAAAAAAACAAGAAACCAGGGGTGAGGATTTTACGTAATAGCTCAAGAGCATCAGCTAGTTAGTGGTATAGTATATTCTTTCCAGAACCTCTATTGCTACTATGTTTTACATAGATAGGATCTCTGTAGTAGAATTAGGGGGTCTTTGAGCCTTCTATACAGTACCTACCAGATCTTATACAGAACCTATACTCTCTGTACCAGCTCCACTATATATACCAGACAAAGCTTCATTATGGCACTGTTCTTTTGGCAATCCCCAGTAGGTAGATATTTTTATAAAATGCATTGAAGAGATTCATGATTCCATGCCAAATGGCATGGTTATTGTTAAAAATAAATTTTTCAATAGTGGATATATTTTTGCCTCTTTGTCTACTACAATTTAATTCTGCATGTCATTTTTAACCTTTTCATTATACAATTTAAAATTTGCATGTAATAATGTTAACTCTTCTATTGTGTACAGTTCCACGAATTTTAACACATGTATAGATTAGTGTAACTGCCACCACAATCAGGATACAGAACCGTTCCACCATCCCCGCAAAATCGCCCTTGGGTTGTTCCTTTGGAGCATACCCTCTTCTTAAACATCACTGCTTGCTCCTTCTAATCTGTACCCTACTATGTAACAAGAATGTCAAATTAATGGAATCATAAAGTAGCTAACTTTTGAAACTGGTTCATTTCACTCCACATAATGTTTCTGAGACTATTCATGTTTGGTATGAATCAATAGCTTTTAAAATTTTTATTTTTCATTTTTATTGCTAAATAGTATTCTATTGTGGAGGTGCCAACCAGAGTTTGTGTATCCATTCATCTGTTGACGGACATTTTAGCTTGTTTCCAGTTTGTAGAGATTATGAATAGAGCTGTTGTGAATAGTTGTGTATAGGTTTTTGTTTGAACATAGTTTTCATTTCCATAGGGGAATATCTTAATTCTACTTGTTGATTGTTAATATAGACATAAAAATGAATTTATATGTTAACCTCATAATTTTTGACCTGGGTTCTCTGAATTTTGTGTGTGTGTGGGGAATTCCTTGAGATTTTCTACTTAAATAATCATGTTCTCTGTGAATAGAACAATCAACTTTCTTCCTTTCCAGTCTGCATGTGTTTTTCTTTTTCTTTTTCATGTTATTGTGCTGTATGATGTGGAATAGAAGTGGAGAGATTGGGCATGTCTAGTCCTACTGAGATATTATATATGAAGTAAGATGTAGGTATTATGCAGACATCAATGATCAGATTCAAGATGCTTCCTCCTATTACCAGAAAGAAATGGATGTTCTATATTGTCAAATGCATTTTCTATATCAACTGGTATGATTGTAAGTTTTTTTTCCTTTTTTGTCTATAAATAATAAGATATTATGTACTATATTGACTTGTTTTTGAACATTGAATCAACTTTGCATTGCTTGGGTAAATCCACTTTGCCATGGTGTATTATATATGTTTTTTAATTCAATTAACTAGTACCTTGTTGAGGTTTTTCACATATATACTCCTGAGGGATATTGGTCTATAGTTTTCTTTTCACGTCCTATCTTAACTGGTTTTGTAATTGGGATGTTTGTGGCCTTCTAAGATGCTTTAGAATGTGTTCCCTCTCTTCTATTTTCTGAAAGAGTTTGTGAAGATGTTATAATTGATATCAGTAATAATTGATATTATTTATTCTTTAAATGGGTGTTAGAATTCACCAATGAAACCATTTGGATGTACAGTTTTCTTCATGGGAAGAATGTTTCTTGAATATTTTTTCGTTAGAGAAGTAGTAATCGAAGAAAACGTGGCATTGGTGTGGAAAAAGTGGCCATGGCGGCTGTTGGGGGTAGGGAGTGAGAGGAAGAGATGTGATGCGGGGGCGTTTTTGGGACTTGGAGTTGTCCTGGGTGGTGCCACAGGAACAGTTACCGGACATTTTATGTCCTCCCATGACCCACTGCGGGGACTGTGGGAGAGTGAGGACTATGATGTGGACCATTGACCATGAGGTGCAGCGGTGCTCAGAAATGTATTCACCAAATGCAATGAATGTCTCATGATGATGGAGGAGATTGTTGTTATGGGGGGAGGAGTGGGGGGGGGGGAGGGTGGTGTGGGGTATATGGGGACCTCATATTTTTTGAATGTAATATTAAAAAAATAATAAAGACAAAAAACTAAAACCAAAATAATCATTTGTGAAACACAGTATTCCCATACACCAAACCACTACCAAATACTTGCATGGTATGGAATATTACTTTCAAATGACAATAGCACATTTTTCTAATTGTACTATTAATTAAAGTTCATGGTTTAACTTAGGGTTCACTGTTGTGTAATGTAGTTCCATAGAGTTTTAAAAATTTTTATGCTGTTACAATATATGCAATCTCATATTTTCTATTATAATCATATTCATATATATTCCAGTATGTTAATTCCATTCACAACGTTGTGCTACCATCACTACAATCCAGTCCCAAAAATACTTCCATCATTCCAAATAGAAACACTTTACATGTTGAGGCTTAACTTAAATAGAAAGAAACTTAACTTTGACTTGAATTTCTTTAGTAAATTATAGGACTTTTTGGATTATCACTTCTTCTTGAGTGAGTTCTGGTGGTTTGACTCTTTTGGTAAATTCACCCATTTCATCTAAGCTGTACAATTTAGGGGCATACTGGGGAATCATTTTAACTAAAGCTATTGTAATTTCTGTCTTGCCTTTTTTTTTTTTTTTGGTGGTCTTTCATCTAATCATTGGTTTTATTGCTTTTTTTCTTTTCTTTTTTTAAGATTTATTTATTTATTTATTCACCCGCCCCCCCCCCTTGCAACTTGTTCCATCCTTTGCTGTCTCTTCTCTGTGTCCATTCGCTGTGCACTTTTACTGTATCTGCTTGTCTCCTTTGCTGCATCATCTCGGTGTGCCAGATCTCCGTGGAGGATGAGCCATCATCTCTGCACAGTGCACCAACCAGCTTGCCTTTACAATACGGTAGACAGGAGCCCAACTAATTGCAACACAGCCACTTCCCTCTATTTTCTTTTAATTAAACAGTTGTTAACAAAACTTTATGCATACTACACAGGACTTCCATACATCGCCCCACCTTACATTGTTGTGACACATTTGTTACAAATCATGAAAGAACATCATCACAATATTACTGCTATCTATAGTCCACAGCGTATGTTTGGTGTATTTTCCCCACAAACTATCTTAATATTAATACCATATATTAGTATTGTATATTTGTTATAGTGCCTGAGAGAACATTCTCATATTTGTACTGTAAAGCACAGTTCATCATTTACCATGGAATCCTTTGGGTTATTTAGCACCCTGCTTTGTACAATCCATCCAACATGTATATTCAGTGGCTCTCAGTTTCATCACGGAGTTGTCCCGTCATCAGCTCATTCCATTTCAGAACATTTTCATTCCTCCAAAAGGAAAAGCCCCATGTTCCTTTAAACGTCCCATTATTGACCCTTGACATTGATATAGGACCTTCTTGCCATTGCTGTAATATATTACAATATACTACCAACTATAGTCTATATGCTACATTAGTTGTATTTTCCCATGTATCTCTATATTCTTAACAACCTGTAATAAAGGAACATTCTTATGTTTGTACTACATCATCATCCACCATCAAAATCATTTTGTTAGTCCCTAGGTTATCATCTAGCTTTCTTTCTGTTGAAATTAACCTCCCTAGACTACCTCTTTCAGCCACAATTACATTTTTAAATCAGCAGTGTTGATTATACTCACTATAATGTGTTGCCATCAGTTCTAACCATTTCCCCACATTTACAAACACCCTTATTAAACATTCTACCTACATTCAGCATTAGCTCCCCTTTCTCAACCCACATTATATAACTTAGTGACCTATACACAATTGTTTAACTCCATGAATTTACTAATCATATTTAGTCATATTAATGGGGCCATGAAATATTTATCTTTTTGTGTCTGACTTATTTC